>NC_138203.1:140981547-141587172 GCF_964194415.1 Vipera berus | reverse complement strand
ATCTCATACTGGCCTCGGTTTTTACATTTGTGTCAAAAAATCTTTTTCACCTCCTGGGCACAAAAATCCCTGACCCCGGCATCAGGAATTTTCTTGCCCGGACACCAAAAAATTCTTGATTTTTAAAAACTATAAAAAGCACCATTTTTAAGGACGAAATTCAACCCCGAAACTAATTCTAGTGTCCATTTTTACATTTGGGTCAAAAAAAAAATTTCACCCCCTGGGCACAAAAATCCCTGACCCCGGCATCAGAAATTTACTTGCCCGGACACCAAAAAATTCTTGATTTTTAAAAACTATAAAAAACACCATTTGTAAGCGTGAAATTCAACCCCGAATGTAATTCTGGCATCCGTTTTTACATTTGGGTCAACAAAAAAAAATTCACCTCCTGGGCACAAAAATCCCTGACCCCGGTATCAGGAATTTTCTTCCCCGGACACTAAAAAATTCTTGGTTTTTAAAAACTATGAAAAAAAACATTTTTAAGGATGAAATTCAACCCCGAATCCCATACTGGCCTCGGTTTTTACATTTGGGTCAAAAAAAATATTTCACCCCCTGGGCACAAAAATCCCTGACCCCGGCATCAGAAATTTACTTGCCCGGACACCAAAAAATGCTTGATTTTTATAACTATAAAAAACACCATTTGTAAGCGTTAAATTCAACCCCGAATCTAATTCTGGCGTCCGTTTTTACATTTGGGTCAAAAAAAAAATTCACCTCCTGGGCACAAAAATCCCTGACCCCGGTATCAGGAATTTTCTTCCCCGGACACTAAAAAATTCTTGGTTTTTAAAAACTATGAAAAACACCATTTTTAAGGACGAAATTCAACCCCGAAACTAATTCTAGTGTCCATTTTTACATTTGGGTCAAAAAAAAATTTCACCCCCTGGGCACAAAAATCCCTGAACCCGGCAACAGGAAGTTTCTACCCCGGACACCAAAAAATGATTGATTTTTAAAAAGTATAAAAAACATCATTTTTAAGGATGAAATTCAACCCCGAATCTAATTCTGGCATCCGTTTTTACATTTGGGTCAAAAAAAAATTCACCTCCTGGGCACAAAAATCCCTGACATCAGGAATTTCCTTCCCCGGACACCAAAAATATCTTCATTTACAAAAACTATTAAAAACACCATTTTTAAGGATGAAATTAAAACTCAAATGTAAATCTTGTGTCTGTTTTTACATTTGGGTCAAAAAATTTTTTACCTGCTGGGCATAAATATCCCTGGCATCACGAATTTTCTTCCCCGGACACAAAAAAATCTTGATTTTTAAAATCTATAAAAAACACCATTTCTAAGGATGAAATTCAACCCCGAATCTCATACTGGCCTCAGTTTTTACATTTGTGTCAAAAAAAAAATTCACCTCCTGGGCACAAAAATCCCTGACCCCAGCATTACGAATTTTCTTCCCCGGACACCAAAAAATGCTTGATTTTTAAAAACTATAAAAAGCACCATTTTTAAGGACGAAATTCAACCCCGAAACTAATTCTAGTGTCCATTTTTACATTTGGGTCAAAAAAAAAAATCACCTCCTGGGCACAAAAATCCCTGACCCCGGCATCAGAAATTTACTTGCCCGGACACCAAAAAATGCTTGATTTTTAAAAAGTATAAAAAACACCATTTTTAAGCGTGAAATTAAACCCCGAATGTAATTCTGGTGTCTGTTTTTACATTTGGGTCAAAAAACAATTTACCTGCTGGGCATAAAAATCCCTGGCATCACGAATTTTCTTCCCCGGACACCAAAAAATCTTGATTTTTAAAATCTATGAAAAAAATCATTTTTAAGGATGAAATTAAAATTCGAATCTAATTCTGGTGTCTGTTTTTACATTTGGGTCAAAAAAAATTTACCTCCTGGGCACAAAAATCCCTGACCCCGGCATCACGAATTTTCTTCCCTAGACACAAAAAAATCTTGATTTTTAAAATCTATAAAAAACACCATTTCTAAGGATGAAATTCAACCCCGAATCTCATACTGGCCTTGGTTTTTACATTTGTGTCAAAAAATCTTTTTCACCTCCTGGGCACAAAAATCCCTGACCCCGGCATCAGGAATTTTCTTGCCCGGACACCAAAAAATTCTTGATTTTTAAAAACTATAAAAAGCACCATTTTTAAGGACGAAATTCAACCCCGAAACTAATTCTAGTGTCCATTTTTACATTTGGGTCAAAAAAAAAATTTCACCCCCTGGGCACAAAAATCCCTGACCCCGGCATCAGAAATTTACTTGCCCGGACACCAAAAAATTCTTGATTTTTAAAAACTATAAAAAACACCATTTGTAAGCGTGAAATTCAACCCCGAATGTAATTCTGGCATCCGTTTTTACATTTGGGTCAACAAAAAAAAATTCACCTCCTGGGCACAAAAATCCCTGACCCCGGTATCAGGAATTTTCTTCCCCGGACACTAAAAAATTCTTGGTTTTTAAAAACTATGAAAAAAAAACATTTTTAAGGATGAAATTCAACCCCGAATCTCATACTGGCCTCGGTTTTTACATTTGGGTCAAAAAAAATATTTCACCCCCTGGGCACAAAAATCCCTGACCCCGGCATCAGAAATTTACTTGCCCGGACACCAAAAAATGCTTGATTTTTATAACTATAAAAAACACCATTTGTAAGCGTTAAATTCAACCCCGAATCTAATTCTGGCGTCCGTTTTTACATTTGGGTCAAAAAAAAATTTCACCCCCTGGGTACAAAAATCCCTGAACCCGGCAACAGGAAGTTTCTACCCCGGACACCAAAAAATGATTGATTTTTAAAAAGTATAAAAAACATCATTTTTAAGGATGAAATTCAACCCCGAATCTAATTCTGGCATCCGTTTTTACATTTGGGTCAAAAAAAAAATTTCACCCCCTGGGCACAAAAATCCCTGACCCCGGCATCAGAAATTTACTTGCCCGGACACCAAAAAATTCTTGATTTTTAAAAACTATAAAAAACACCATTTGTAAGCGTGAAATTCAACCCCGAATGTAATTCTGGCATCCGTTTTTACATTTGGGTCAACAAAAAAAAATTCACCTCCTGGGCACAAAAATCCCTGACCCCGGTATCAGGAATTTTCTTCCCCGGACACTAAAAAATTCTTGGTTTTTAAAAACTATGAAAAAAAAACATTTTTAAGGATGAAATTCAACCCCGAATCTCATACTGGCCTCGGTTTTTACATTTGGGTCAAAAAAAATATTTCACCCCCTGGGCACAAAAATCCCTGACCCCGGCATCAGAAATTTACTTGCCCGGACACCAAAAAATGCTTGATTTTTATAACTATAAAAAACACCATTTGTAAGCGTTAAATTCAACCCCGAATCTAATTCTGGCGTCCGTTTTTACATTTGGGTCAAAAAAAAATTTCACCCTTTGGGCACAAAAATCCCTGAACCCGGCAACAGGAAGTTTCTACCCCGGACACCAAAAAATGATTGATTTTTAAAAAGTATAAAAAACATCATTTTTAAGGATGAAATTCAACCCCGAATCTAATTCTGGCATCCGTTTTTACATTTGGGTCAAAAAAAAATTCACCTCCTGGGCACAAAAATCCCTGACATCAGGAATTTCCTTCCCCGGACACCAAAAATATCTTCATTTACAAAAACTATTAAAAACACCATTTTTAAGGATGAAATTAAAACTCAAATGTAAATCTTGTGTCTGTTTTTACATTTGGGTCAAAAAATTTTTTACCTGCTGGGCATAAATATCCCTGGCATCACGAATTTTCTTCCCCGGACACAAAAAAATCTTGATTTTTAAAATCTATAAAAAACACCATTTCTAAGGATGAAATTCAACCCCGAATCTCATACTGGCCTCAGTTTTTACATTTGTGTCAAAAAAAAATTTCACCTCCTGGGCACAAAAATCCCTGACCCCAGCATTACGAATTTTCTTCCCCGGACACCAAAAAATGCTTGATTTTTAAAAACTATAAAAAGCACCATTTTTAAGGACGAAATTCAACCCCGAAACTAATTCTAGTGTCCATTTTTACATTTGGGTCAAAAAAAAAATTTCACCCCCTGGGCACAAAAATCCCTGACCCCGGCATCAGAAATTTACTTGCCCGGACACCAAAAAATGCTTGATTTTTAAAAAGTATAAAAAACACCATTTTTAAGCGTGAAATTAAACCCCGAATGTAATTCTGGTGTCCGTTTTTACATTTGGGTCAAAAAAAAAAATTCACCTCCTGGGCACAAAAATCCCTGACTCCGGCATCAGGAATTTTCTTCCCCGGACACAAAAAAATCTTGATTTTTAAAATCTATGAAAAACACCATTTTCAAGGAAGAAATTCAACCCTGAATCTAATTCTGGTGTCAGTTTTTACATTTGGGTCAAAAAAAAAATTTTCACCCGCTGGGCACAAAAATCCCTGACCTCGGCATCAGGAATTTTCTTAGCCGGACACCAAAAAATTCTTGATTTTTAAAAACTATAAAAACCACCATTTTTATGGACGAAATTCAACCCCGAAACTAATTCTAGTGTCCATTTTTATATTTGGGTCAAAAAAAAAAATTTCACCCCCTGGGCACAAAAATCCCTGACCCCGGCATCACGAATTTCCTTCCCCGGACACTAAAAATATCTTCATTTACAAAAAGTATAAAAAACACCATTTTTAAGGATGCAATTAAACCTCGAATCTAATTCTGGTGTCTGTTTTTACATTTGGGTCAAAAAACAATTTACCTGCTGGGCATAAAAATCCCTGGCATCACGAATTTTCTTCCCCGGACACCAAAAACTGATTGATTTTTAAAAAGTATAAAAAACATCATTTTTAAGGATGAAATTCAACCCCGAATCTAATTCTGGTGTCCGTTTTTACATTTGGGTCAAAAAAAAATTCACCTCCTGGGCACAAAAATCCCTGACATCAGGAATTTCCTTCCCCGGACACCAAAAATATCTTCATTTACAAAAACTATTAAAAACACCATTTTTAAGGATGAAATTAAAACTCAAATGTAAATCTTGTGTCTGTTTTTACATTTGGGTCAAAAAAATTTTTACCTGCTGGGCATAGTCTATGCTTCTCGGGAGGTTACACGAGGCTGGCTCCTAGCAGTTATCTATGCCTCACTGAGTGAAGGGTACTTCCCTGCTGCCTTGAAAGAGGCGGTGGTAAGGCCCCTCCTCAAGAAACCGGCACTGGACCCAGCTGTTTTAAACAACTTCCGTCCTGTCTCCAACATTCGCTTCCTTGCGAAGGTCGTTGAGAGCGTGGTGGCACGACAGCTCCCTTTGAACCTGGAGGAAGCTGAATATCTAGATCCGTACCAATCGGGTTTCAGACCAGGGCACAGCACGGAGACGGCATTGGTCGCGCTGGTGAATGATCTCTGGCGGGCCCGAGATAGAGGTTATTCTTCTGTCCTGGTCCTATTAGATCTATCAGCGGCTTTTGATACCATCGACCATGGTATCTTACTGCGTCGTCTTGAGGGGCTGGGAGTGGGAGGCACCGTTCTGCGTTGGTTCTCCTCCTACCTCTCGGACCGTTCGCAGACGGTGTTGGCAGGAGGGCAGAGGTCAAGCCCTAGGCCTCTTAATTGTGGAGTGCCTCAGGGTTCGGTGCTCTCGCCCCTCCTGTTCAACATCTATATGAAGCCGCTGGGAGAGATCATCCGTAGCTTCGGGGTGAAATATCATCAATATGCTGATGATACCCAGCTATTCATCTCCACCCCGAACCAACCCAGTGATGCCCTCGATGTGATGTCCCGTTGTCTGGAAGCGGTACAGATTTGGATGGGAGAAAACAGGCTTCGACTCAACCCGGCCAAGACTGAGTGGCTGTACATACCGTCATCTCGTTTAGTCCAAGAGGTTCCATCTCTGACTATAGGAGGAGAGATGTTACCTCCCATTGACAAAGCACGCAATCTGGGCGTCCTCCTAGATTCACGACTCAGTTTTGAAGATCACATTGGAACCGTGGCTAGGGGGGCATTTGCCCAGATTCGTCTTATATACCAATTGCGCCCCTTTTTGGACCGAGATGCCCTACGTACAGTCACCCACGCACTCGTTACCTCCCGTATTGATTACTGTAATGCTCTCTACATGGGGCTGCCCTTAAAGACCACCCGGAGGCTTCAGCTGGTGCAGAATGCGGCTGCACGGGTTGTGATGGGAGCTTCCCGATACTCCCATATTACACCCCTCCTGCGTGAGCTGCATTGGCTACCAGTTGCCCTCCGGGTGAGATTTAAGGTGCTGGTACTTACCTTTAAAGCCCTACATGGCTTAGGTCCGGGATACTTGCAGGACCATCTGCTGCCGGGAACAAATTCCCATCGTCCAGTACGCTCACACAGAGAAGGCCTCCTCAGGGTACCGTCAGCTAGGCAATGTCGGCTGGCGACCCCCAGGGGGAGGGCCTTCTCTGTGGGAGCACCAACCCTATGGAATCAGCTCCCCCCTGAGCTTCGGATAGCCCAAAACCTCCAATCCTTTCGCCGCGGCCTCAAAACACACCTGTTCCACCAAGCTGACCTAGACTGACAGGCATTTTAATTAATTTATATTTAGTATTTTTAATTCATTTTTAAATTCTCTAATTTTTTATTGCACTGATGTTCTCAATTTCATTTTATCTTGATTTATGCACTTATTATATGTTTTATTGTGAGCCGCCCTGAGTCCTTCAGGAGATAGGGCGGGATATAAATCCCATCAATAAATAAATAAATAAATAAATAAAAATCCCTGGCATCACGAATTTTCTTCCCCGGACACCAAAAAATGCTTGATTTTTAAAAACTATAAAAAACACCATTTCTAAGGATGAAATTCAACCCCGAATCTCATACTCGCCTCGGTTTTTACATTTGTGTCAAAAAAAATTTACCTCCTGGGCACAAAAATCCCTGACCCCGGCATCAGAAATTTACTTGCCCGGACACCAAAAAATCTTGATTTTTAAAAAGTATAAAAACCACCATTTTTAAGCGTGAAATTAAACCCCGAATGTAATTCTGGTGTCCGTTTTTACATTTGGGTCAAAAAAAAAAAATTCACCTCCTGGGCACAAAAATCCCTGACTCCGGCATCAGGAATTTTCTTCCCCGGACACAAAAAAATCTTGATTTTTAAAATCTATGAAAAAAACCATTTTTATGGATGAAATTAAAACTCGAATCTAATTCTGGTGTCTGTTTTTACATTTGGGTCAAAAAAAATTTACCTCCTGGGCACAAAAATCCCTGACCCCGGCATCACGAATTTTCTTCCCCGGACACCAAAAAAATCTTGATTTTTAAAATCTATAAAAAACACCATTTCTAAGGATGAAATTCAACCCCAAATCTCATACTGGCCTCGGTTTTTACATTTGTGTCAAAAAATCTTTTTCACCTCCTGGGCACAAAAATCCCTGACCCCGGCATCAGGAATTTTCTTGCCCGGACACCAAAAAATTCTTGATTTTTAAAAACTATAAAAAGCACCATTTTTAAGGACGAAATTCAACCCTGAAACTAATTCTAGTGTCCATTTTTACATTTGGGTCAAAAAAAAAATTTCACCCCCTGGGCACAAAAATCCCTGACCCCGGCATCAGAAATTTACTTGCCCGGACACCAAAAAATCTTGATTTTTAAAAAGTATAAAAACCACCATTTTTAAGCGTGAAATTAAACCCCGAATGTAATTCTGGTGTCCGTTTTTACATTTGGGTCAAAAAAAAAAAATTCACCTCCTGGGCACAAAAATCCCTGACTCCGGCATCAGGAATTTTCTTCCCCGGACACAAAAAAATCTTGATTTTTAAAATCTATGAAAAACACCATTTTCAAGGATGAAATTCAACCCTGAATCTAATTCTGGTGTCCGTTTTTACATTTGGGTCAAAAAAAATTTTTTCACCCGCTGGGCACAAAAATCCCTGACCCCGGCATCAGAAATTTACTTGCCCGGACACCAAAAAATGCTTGATTTTTATAACTATAAAAAACACCATTTGTAAGTGTGAAATTCAACCCCGAATCTAATTCTGGCGTCCGTTTTTACATTTGGGTCAAAAAAAAAATTCACCTCCTGGGCACAAAAATCCCTGACCCCGGCATCAGGAATTTTCTTGCCCGGACACCAAAAAATTCTTGATTTTTAAAAACTATAAAAAACACCATTTTTAAGGACGAAATTCAACCCCGAAACTAATTCTAGTGTCCATTTTTACATTTGGGTCAAAAAAAAATTTCACCCCCTGGGCACAAAAATCCCTGAACCCGGCAACAGGAAGTTTCTACCCCGGACACCAAAAAATGATTGATTTTTAAAAAGTATAAAAAACATCATTTTTAAGGATGAAATTCAACCCTGAATCTAATTCTGGCATCCGTTTTTACATTTGGGTCAAAAAAAAATTCACCTCCTGGGCACAAAAATCCCTGACATCAGGAATTTCCTTCCCCGGACACCAAAAATATCTTCATTTACAAAAACTATTAAAAACACCATTTTTAAGGATGAAATTAAAACTCAAATGTAAATCTTGTGTCTGTTTTTACATTTGGGTCAAAAAAATTTTTACCTGCTGGGCATAAATATCCCTGGCATCACGAATTTTCTTCCCCGGACACAAAAAAATCTTGATTTTTAAAATCTATAAAAAACACCATTTCTAAGGATGAAATGCAACCCCGAATCTCATACTGGCCTCGGTTTTTACATTTGTGTCAAAAAATCTTTTTCACCTCCTGGGCACAAAAATCCCTGACGCCGGCATCAGGAATTTTCTTGCCCGGACACCAAAAAATTCTTGATTTTTAAAAACTATAAAAAGCACCATTTTTAAGGACGAAATTCAACCCTGAGACTAATTCTAGTGTCCATTTTTACATTTGGGTAAAAAAAAAAATTTCACCCCCTGGGCACAAAAATCCCTGACCCCGGCATCACGAATTTTTTTCCCCGGACACTAAAAAATTCTTGGTTTTTAAAAACTATGAAAAAAACCATTTTTAAGGATGAAATTCAACCCCGAATCTCATACTGGCCTCGGTTTTTACATTTGTGTCAAAAAAAATTTACCTCCTGGGCACAAAAATCCCTGACCCCGGCATCACGAATTTTCTTCCCCGGACACCAAAAAATGCTTGATTTTTAAAAACTATAAAAAACACCATTTGTAAGCGTGAAATTCAACCCCGAATGTAATTCTGGTGTCCGTTTTTACATTTCGGTCAAAAAAAAAAATTCACCTCCTGGGCACAAAAATCCCTGACCCCGGCATCAGGAATTTCCTTCCCCGGACACTAAAAATATCTTCATTTACAAAAAGTATAAAAAACACCATTTTTAAGGATGCAATTAAACCTCGAATCTAATTCTGGTGTCTGTTTTTACATTTGGGTCAAAAAACAATTTACCTGCTGGGCATAAAAATCCCTGGCATCACGAATTTTCTTCCCCGGACACAAAAAAATCTTGATTTTTAAAATCTATAAAAAACACCATTTCTAAGGATGAAATTCAACCCCGAATCTCATACTGGCCTCGGTTTTTACATTTGTGTCAAAAAATCTTTTTCACCTCCTGGGCACAAAAATTCCTGACCCCGGTATCAGGAATTTTCTTGCCCGGACACCAAAAAATTCTTGATTTTTAAAAACTATAAAAAGCACCATTTTTAAGGACGAAATTCAACCCCGAAACTAATTCTAGTGTCCATTTTTACATTTGGGTCAAAAAAAAAATTTCACCCCCTGGGCAGAAAAATCCCTGACCCCGGCATCAGGAATTTCCTTCCCCGGACACCAAAAATATCTTCATTTACAAAAAGTATAAAAAACACCATTTTTAAGGATGCAATTAAACCTCGAATCTAATTCTGGTGTCTGTTTTTACATTTAGGTCAAAAAAAAAAATTACCTGCTGGGCACAAAAATCCCTGGCATCACGAATTTTTTTCCCCGGACACAAAAAAATCTTGATTTTTAAAATCTATAAAAAACACCATTTCTAAGGATGAAATTCAACCCCGAATCTCATACTGGCCTCGGTTTTTACATTTGTGTCAAAAAAAAATTTCACCTCCTGGGCACAAAAATCCCTGACCCTAGCATCACGAATTTTCTTCCCCGGACACCAAAAAATGCTTGATTTTTAAAATCTATAAAAAACACCATTTCTAAGGATGAAATTCAACCCCGAATCTCATACTGGCCTGGGTTTTTACATTTGTGTCAAAAAATCTTTTTCACCTCCTGGGCACAAAAATCCCTGACCCCGGCATCAGGAATTTTCTTCCCCGGACACCAAAAAATTCTTGATTTTTAAAAACTATAAAAAGCACCATTTTTAAGGACGAAATTCAACCCCGAAACTAATTCTAGTGTCCATTTTTACATTTGGGTCAAAAAAAAAAATTCACCCCCTGGGCACAAAAATCCCTGACCACGGCATCACGAATTTTCTTCCCCGGACACTAAAAAATTCTTGATTTTTAAAAACTATGAAAAAAACCATTTTGAAGGATGAAATTCAACCCCGAATCTCATACTGGCCTCGGTTTTTACATTTGTGTCAAAAAAATTTACCTCCTGGGCACAAAAATCCCTGACCCCGGCATCACGAATTTTCTTCCCCGGACACCAAAAAATGCTTGATTTTTAAAAACTATAAAAAACACCATTTGTAAGCGTGAAATTCAACCCCGAATGTAATTCTGGTGTCCGTTTTTACATTTGGGTCAAAAAAAAAAATTCACCTCCTGGGCACAAAAATCCCTGACCCCGGCATCAGGAATTTCCTTCCCCGGACACTAAAAATATCTTCATTTACAAAAAGTATAAAAAACACCATTTTTAAGGATGCAATTAAACCTCGAATCTAATTCTGGTGTCTGTTTTTACATTTGGGTCAAAAAACAATTTACCTGCTGGGCATAAAAATACCTGGCATCACGAATTTTTTTCCCCGGACACAAAAAAAATCTTGATTTTTAAAATCTATAAAAAACACCATTTCTAAGGATGAAATTCAACCCCGAATCTCATACTGGCCTCGGTTTTTACATTTGTGTCAAAAAATCTTTTTCACATCCTGGGCACAAAAATCCCTGACCCCGGGATCAGGAATTTTCTTGCCCGGACACCAAAAAATTCTTGATTTTTAAAAACTATAAAAAGCACCATTTTTAAGGACGAAATTCAACCCCGAAACTAATTCTAGTGTCCATTTTTACATTTGGGTCAAAAAAAAAATTTCACCCCCTGGGCACAAAAATCCCTGACCCCGGCATCAGAAATTTACTTGCCCGGACACCAAAAAATGCTTGATTTTTAAAAAGTATAAAAAACACCATTTTTAAGGGTGCAATTAAACCTCGAATCTAATTCTGGTGTCTGTTTTTACATTTGCGTCAAAAAACAATTTACCTGCTGGGCACAAAAATCCCTGGCATCACGAATTTTCTTCCCCGGACACAAAAAAATCTTGATTTTTAAAATCTATGAAAAACACCATTTGCAAGGATGAAATTCAACCCCAAATCTAATTCTGGAGTCCGTTATTACATTTGGGTCAAAAAAAATATTTCACCTCCTGGGCACAAAAATCCCTGACCCCAGCATCATGAATTTTCTTCCCCGGACACCAAAAAATGCTTGATTTTTAAAAACTATAAAAAACACCATTTCTAAGGATGAAATTCAACCACTGACCCTAGCATCACGAATTTTCTTCCCCGGACACCAAAAAATCTTGATTTTTAAAATCTATGAAAAAAACCATTTTTGAGGATGAAATTAAAACTCAAATCTAATTCTGGTGTCTGTTTTTACATTTGGGTCAAAAAATATTTACCTCCTGGGCACAAAAATCCCTGACCCCGGCATCACGAATTTTCTTCCCTGGACACAAAAAAATCTTGATTTTTAAAATCTATGAAAAACACCATTTTCAAGGATGAAATTCAACCCTGAATCTAATTCTGGCGTCAGTTTTTACATTTGGGTCAAAAAAAAATTTCACTTCCTGGGCAGAAATATCCCTGACCCCGGCATCAGGAATTTCCTTCCCCGGACACCAAAAATATCTTCATTTACAAAAAGTATAAAAAACACCATTTTTAAGGATGCAATTAAACCTCGAATCTAATTCTGGTGTCTGTTTTTACATTTAGGTCAAAAAAAAAATTACCTGCTGGGCACAAAAATCCCTGGCATCACGAATTTTTTTCCCCGGACACAAAAAAATCTTGATTTTTAAAATCTATAAAAAACACCATTTCTAAGGATGAAATTCAACCCCGAATCTCATACTGGCCTCGGTTTTTACATTTGTGTCAAAAAAAAATTTCACCTCCTGGTCACAAAAATCCCTGACCCTAGCATCACAAATTTTCTTCCCCGGACACCAAAAAATGCTTGATTTTTAAAATCTATAAAAAACACCATTTCTAAGGATGAAATTCAACCCCGAATCTCATACTGGCCTGGATTTTTACATTTGTGTCAAAAAATCTTTTTCACCTCCTGGGCACAAAAATCCCTGACCCCGGCATCAGGAATTTTCTTGCCCAGACACCAAAAAATTCTTGATTTTTAAAAACTATAAAAACCACCATTTTTAAGGACGAAATTCAACCCTGAAACTAATTCTAGTGTCCATTTTTACATTTGGGTCAAAAAAAAATTTCACCCCCTGGGCACAAAAATCCCTGACCCCGGCATCACGAATTTTCTTCCCCGGACACTAAAAAATTCTTGGTTTTTAAAAACTATGAAAAAAACCATTTTTAAGGATGAAATTCAACCCCGACTCTCATACTGGCCTCGGTTTTTACATTTGTGTCAAAAAAAATTTACCTCCTGGGCACAAAAATCCCTGACCCCGGCATCACGAATTTTCTTCCCCGGACACCAAAAAATGCTTGATTTTTAAAAACTATAAAAAACACCATTTGTAAGCGTGAAATTCAACCCCGAATGTAATTCTGGTGTCCGTTTTTACATTTCGGTCAAAAAAAAAAATTCACCTCCTGGGCACAAAAATCCCTGACCCCGGCATCAGGAATTTCCTTCCCCGGACACTAAAAATATCTTCATTTACAAAAAGTATAAAAAACACCATTTTTAAGGATGCAATTAAACCTCGAATCTAATTCTGGTGTCTGTTTTTACATTTGCGTCAAAAAACAATTTACCTGCTGGGCACAAAAATCCCTGGCATCACGAATTTTCTTCCCCGGACACAAAAAAATCTTGATTTTTAAAATCTATGAAAAACACCATTTGCAAGGATGAAATTCAACCCCAAATCTAATTCTGGAGTCCGTTATTACATTTGGGTCAAAAAAAATATTTCACCTCCTGGGCACAAAAATCCCTGACCCCAGCATCACGAATTTTCTTCCCCGGACACCAAAAAATGCTTGATTTTTAAAAACTATAAAAAGCACCATTTTTAAGGACGAAATTCAATCCCGAAACTAATTCTAGTGTCCATTTTTACATTTGGGTCAAAAAAAAAATTTCACCCCCTGGGCACAAAAATCCCTGACCCCGGCATCAGAAATTTACTTGCCCGGACACCAAAAAATGCTTGATTTTTAAAAAGTATAAAAAACACCATTTTTAAGGGTGCAATTAAACCTCGAATCTAATTCTGGTGTCTGTTTTTACATTTGCGTCAAAAAACAATTTACCTGCTGGGTACAAAAATCCCTGGCATCACGAATTTTCTTCCCCGGACACAAAAAAATCTTGATTTTTAAAATCTATGAAAAACACCATTTGCAAGGATGAAATTCAACCCCAAATCTAATTCTGGAGTCCGTTATTACATTTGGGTCAAAAAAAATATTTCACCTCCTGGGCACAAAAATCCCTGACCCCAGCATCACGAATTTTCTTCCCCGGACACCAAAAAATGCTTGATTTTTAAAAACTATAAAAAACACCATTTCTAAGGATGAAATTCAAACCCTGACCCTAGCATCACGAATTTTCTTCCCCGGACACCAAAAAATGCTTGATTTTTAAAATCTATGAAAAAAACCATTTTTGAGGATGAAATTAAAACTCGAATCTAATTCTGGTGTCTGTTTTTACATTTGGGTCAAAAAATATTTACCTCCTGGGCACAAAAATCCCTGACCCCGGCATCACGAATTTTCTTCCCTGGACACAAAAAAATCTTGATTTTTAAAATCTATGAAAAACACCATTTTCAAGGATGAAATTCAACCCTGAATCTAATTCTGGCGTCAGTTTTTACATTTGGGTCAAAAAAAAATTTCACTTCCTGGGCAGAAATATCCCTGACCCCGGCATCAGGAATTTCCTTCCCCGGACACCAAAAATATCTTCATTTACAAAAAGTATAAAAAACACCATTTTTAAGGATGCAATTAAACCTCGAATCTAATTCTGGTGTCTGTTTTTACATTTAGGTCAAAAAAAAAATTACCTGCTGGGCACAAAAATCCCTGGCATCACGAATTTTTTTCCCCGGACACCAAAAAATCTTGATTTTTAAAATCTATAAAAAACACCATTTCTAAGGATGAAATTCAACCCCGAATCTCATACTGGCCTCGGTTTTTACATTTGTGTCAAAAAATCTTTTTCACCTCCTGGGCACAAAAATCCCTGACCCCGGCATCAGGAATTTTCTTGCCCGGACACCAAAAAATTCTTGATTTTTAAAAACTATAAAAAGCACCATTTTTAAGGACGAAATTCAACCCCGAAACTAATTCTAGTGTCCATTTTTACATTTGGGTCAAAAAAAAAATTTCACCCCCTGGGCACAAAAATCCCTGACCCCGGCATCAGAAATTTACTTGCCCGGACACCAAAAAATTCTTGATTTTTAAAAACTATAAAAAACACCATTTGTAAGCGTGAAATTCAACCCCGAATGTAATTCTGGCATCCGTTTTTACATTTGGGTCAACAAAAAAAAATTCACCTCCTGGGCACAAAAATCCCTGACCCCGGTATCAGGAATTTTCTTCCCCGGACACTAAAAAATTCTTGGTTTTTAAAAACTATGAAAAAAAACATTTTTAAGGATGAAATTCAACCCCGAATCCCATACTGGCCTCGGTTTTTACATTTGGGTCAAAAAAAATATTTCACCCCCTGGGCACAAAAATCCCTGACCCCGGCATCAGAAATTTACTTGCCCGGACACCAAAAAATGCTTGATTTTTATAACTATAAAAAACACCATTTGTAAGCGTTAAATTCAACCCCGAATCTAATTCTGGCGTCCGTTTTTACATTTGGGTCAAAAAAAAAATTCACCTCCTGGGCACAAAAATCCCTGACCCCGGTATCAGGAATTTTCTTCCCCGGACACTAAAAAATTCTTGGTTTTTAAAAACTATGAAAAACACCATTTTTAAGGACGAAATTCAACCCCGAAACTAATTCTAGTGTCCATTTTTACATTTGGGTCAAAAAAAAATTTCACCCCCTGGGCACAAAAATCCCTGAACCCGGCAACAGGAAGTTTCTACCCCGGACACCAAAAAATGATTGATTTTTAAAAAGTATAAAAAACATCATTTTTAAGGATGAAATTCAACCCCGAATCTAATTCTGGCATCCGTTTTTACATTTGGGTCAAAAAAAAATTCACCTCCTGGGCACAAAAATCCCTGACATCAGGAATTTCCTTCCCCGGACACCAAAAATATCTTCATTTACAAAAACTATTAAAAACACCATTTTTAAGGATGAAATTAAAACTCAAATGTAAATCTTGTGTCTGTTTTTACATTTGGGTCAAAAAATTTTTTACCTGCTGGGCATAAATATCCCTGGCATCACGAATTTTCTTCCCCGGACACAAAAAAATCTTGATTTTTAAAATCTATAAAAAACACCATTTCTAAGGATGAAATTCAACCCCGAATCTCATACTGGCCTCAGTTTTTACATTTGTGTCAAAAAAAAAATTCACCTCCTGGGCACAAAAATCCCTGACCCCAGCATTACGAATTTTCTTCCCCGGACACCAAAAAATGCTTGATTTTTAAAAACTATAAAAAGCACCATTTTTAAGGACGAAATTCAACCCCGAAACTAATTCTAGTGTCCATTTTTACATTTGGGTCAAAAAAAAAAATCACCTCCTGGGCACAAAAATCCCTGACCCCGGCATCAGAAATTTACTTGCCCGGACACCAAAAAATGCTTGATTTTTAAAAAGTATAAAAAACACCATTTTTAAGCGTGAAATTAAACCCCGAATGTAATTCTGGTGTCCGTTTTTACATTTGGGTCAAAAAAAACAATTTACCTGCTGGGCATAAAAATCCCTGGCATCACGAATTTTCTTCCCCGGACACAAAAAAATCTTGATTTTTAAAATCTATGAAAAACACCATTTATAAGGATGAAATTCAACCCCGAATCTAATTCTGGTGTCCGTTTTTACATTTGGGTCAAAAAAAAAAATCACCTCCTGGGCACAAAAATCCCTGAACCCGGCAACAGGAATTTTCTTCCCCAGACACCAAAAAATGCTTGATTTTTAAAAAGTATAAAAAACATCATTTTTAAGGATGAAATTCAACCCTGAATCTAATTCTGGTGTCAGTTTTTACATTTGGGTCAAAAAAAATTTTTTCACCTCCTGGGCACAAAAATCCCTGACCCCAGCATCACGAATTTTCTTCCCCGGACACCAAAAAATGCTTGATTTTTAAAAACTATAAAAAACACCATTTCTAAGGATGAAATTCAAACCCTGACCCTAGCATCACGAATTTTCTTCCCCGGACACCAAAAAATGCTTGATTTTTAAAATCTATGAAAAAAACCATTTTTGAGGATGAAATTAAAACTCGAATCTAATTCTGGTGTCTGTTTTTACATTTGGGTCAAAAAATATTTACCTCCTGGGCACAAAAATCCCTGACCCCGGCATCACGAATTTTCTTCCCTGGACACAAAAAAATCTTGATTTTTAAAATCTATGAAAAACACCATTTTCAAGGATGAAATTCAACCCTGAATCTAATTCTGGCGTCAGTTTTTACATTTGGGTCAAAAAAAAATTTCACTTCCTGGGCAGAAATATCCCTGACCCCGGCATCAGGAATTTCCTTCCCCGGACACCAAAAATATCTTCATTTACAAAAAGTATAAAAAACACCATTTTTAAGGATGCAATTAAACCTCGAATCTAATTCTGGTGTCTGTTTTTACATTTAGGTCAAAAAAAAAATTACCTGCTGGGCACAAAAATCCCTGGCATCACGAATTTTTTTCCCCGGACACCAAAAAATCTTGATTTTTAAAATCTATAAAAAACACCATTTCTAAGGATGAAATTCAACCCCGAATCTCATACTGGCCTCGGTTTTTACATTTGTGTCAAAAAATCTTTTTCACCTCCTGGGCACAAAAATCCCTGACCCCGGCATCAGGAATTTTCTTGCCCGGACACCAAAAAATTCTTGATTTTTAAAAACTATAAAAAGCACCATTTTTAAGGACGAAATTCAACCCCGAAACTAATTCTAGTGTCCATTTTTACATTTGGGTCAAAAAAAAAATTTCACCCCCTGGGCACAAAAATCCCTGACCCCGGCATCAGAAATTTACTTGCCCGGACACCAAAAAATTCTTGATTTTTAAAAACTATAAAAAACACCATTTGTAAGCGTGAAATTCAACCCCGAATGTAATTCTGGCATCCGTTTTTACATTTGGGTCAACAAAAAAAAATTCACCTCCTGGGCACAAAAATCCCTGACCCCGGTATCAGGAATTTTCTTCCCCGGACACTAAAAAATTCTTGGTTTTTAAAAACTATGAAAAAAAACATTTTTAAGGATGAAATTCAACCCCGAATCCCATACTGGCCTCGGTTTTTACATTTGGGTCAAAAAAAATATTTCACCCCCTGGGCACAAAAATCCCTGACCCCGGCATCAGAAATTTACTTGCCCGGACACCAAAAAATGCTTGATTTTTATAACTATAAAAAACACCATTTGTAAGCGTTAAATTCAACCCCGAATCTAATTCTGGCGTCCGTTTTTACATTTGGGTCAAAAAAAAAATTCACCTCCTGGGCACAAAAATCCCTGACCCCGGTATCAGGAATTTTCTTCCCCGGACACTAAAAAATTCTTGGTTTTTAAAAACTATGAAAAACACCATTTTTAAGGACGAAATTCAACCCCGAAACTAATTCTAGTGTCCATTTTTACATTTGGGTCAAAAAAAAATTTCACCCCCTGGGCACAAAAATCCCTGAACCCGGCAACAGGAAGTTTCTACCCCGGACACCAAAAAATGATTGATTTTTAAAAAGTATAAAAAACATCATTTTTAAGGATGAAATTCAACCCCGAATCTAATTCTGGCATCCGTTTTTACATTTGGGTCAAAAAAAAATTCACCTCCTGGGCACAAAAATCCCTGACATCAGGAATTTCCTTCCCCGGACACCAAAAATATCTTCATTTACAAAAACTATTAAAAACACCATTTTTAAGGATGAAATTAAAACTCAAATGTAAATCTTGTGTCTGTTTTTACATTTGGGTCAAAAAATTTTTTACCTGCTGGGCATAAATATCCCTGGCATCACGAATTTTCTTCCCCGGACACAAAAAAATCTTGATTTTTAAAATCTATAAAAAACACCATTTCTAAGGATGAAATTCAACCCCGAATCTCATACTGGCCTCAGTTTTTACATTTGTGTCAAAAAAAAAATTCACCTCCTGGGCACAAAAATCCCTGACCCCAGCATTACGAATTTTCTTCCCCGGACACCAAAAAATGCTTGATTTTTAAAAACTATAAAAAGCACCATTTTTAAGGACGAAATTCAACCCCGAAACTAATTCTAGTGTCCATTTTTACATTTGGGTCAAAAAAAAAAATCACCTCCTGGGCACAAAAATCCCTGACCCCGGCATCAGAAATTTACTTGCCCGGACACCAAAAAATGCTTGATTTTTAAAAAGTATAAAAAACACCATTTTTAAGCGTGAAATTAAACCCCGAATGTAATTCTGGTGTCCGTTTTTACATTTGGGTCAAAAAAAACAATTTACCTGCTGGGCATAAAAATCCCTGGCATCACGAATTTTCTTCCCCGGACACAAAAAAATCTTGATTTTTAAAATCTATGAAAAACACCATTTATAAGGATGAAATTCAACCCCGAATCTAATTCTGGTGTCCGTTTTTACATTTGGGTCAAAAAAAAAAATCACCTCCTGGGCACAAAAATCCCTGAACCCGGCAACAGGAATTTTCTTCCCCAGACACCAAAAAATGCTTGATTTTTAAAAAGTATAAAAAACATCATTTTTAAGGATGAAATTCAACCCTGAATCTAATTCTGGTGTCAGTTTTTACATTTGGGTCAAAAAAAATTTTTTCACCCGCTGGGCACAAAAATCCCTGACCCCGGCATCAGGAATTTTCTTGCCCGGACACCAAAAAATTCTTGATTTTTAAAAACTATAAAAACCACCATTTTTATGGACGAAATTCAACCCCGAAACTAATTCTAGTGTCCATTTTTATATTTGGGTCAAAAAAAAAATTTCACCCCCTGGGCACAAAAATCCCTGACCCCGGCATCACGAATTTCCTTCCCCGGACACTAAAAATATCTTCATTTACAAAAAGTATAAAAAACACCATTTTTAAGGATGCAATTAAACCTTGAATCTAATTCTGGTGTCTGTTTTTACATTTGGGTCAAAAAACAATTTACCTGCTGGGCATAAAAATCCCTGGCATCACGAATTTTCTTCCCCGGACACCAAAAAATCTTGATTTTTAAAATCTATGAAAAAAATCATTTTTAAGGATGAAATTAAAATTCGAATCTAATTCTGGTGTCTGTTTTTACATTTGGGTCAAAAAAAATTTACCTCCTGGGCACAAAAATCCCTGACCCCGGCATCACGAATTTTCTTCCCTAGACACAAAAAAATCTTGATTTTTAAAATCTATAAAAAACACCATTTCTAAGGATGAAATTCAACCCCGAATCTCATACTGGCCTTGGTTTTTACATTTGTGTCAAAAAATCTTTTTCACCTCCTGGGCACAAAAATCCCTGACCCCGGCATCAGGAATTTTCTTGCCCGGACACCAAAAAATTCTTGATTTTTAAAAACTATAAAAAGCACCATTTTTAAGGACGAAATTCAACCCCGAAACTAATTCTAGTGTCCATTTTTACATTTGGGTCAAAAAAAAAATTTCACCCCCTGGGCACAAAAATCCCTGACCCCGGCATCAGAAATTTACTTGCCCGGACACCAAAAAATTCTTGATTTTTAAAAACTATAAAAAACACCATTTGTAAGCGTGAAATTCAACCCCGAATGTAATTCTGGCATCCGTTTTTACATTTGGGTCAACAAAAAAAAATTCACCTCCTGGGCACAAAAATCCCTGACCCCGGTATCAGGAATTTTCTTCCCCGGACACTAAAAAATTCTTGGTTTTTAAAAACTATGAAAAAAAAACATTTTTAAGGATGAAATTCAACCCCGAATCTCATACTGGCCTCGGTTTTTACATTTGGGTCAAAAAAAATATTTCACCCCCTGGGCACAAAAATCCCTGACCCCGGCATCAGAAATTTACTTGCCCGGACACCAAAAAATGCTTGATTTTTATAACTATAAAAAACACCATTTGTAAGCGTTAAATTCAACCCCGAATCTAATTCTGGCGTCCGTTTTTACATTTGGGTCAAAAAAAAATTTCACCCCCTGGGTACAAAAATCCCTGAACCCGGCAACAGGAAGTTTCTACCCCGGACACCAAAAAATGATTGATTTTTAAAAAGTATAAAAAACATCATTTTTAAGGATGAAATTCAACCCCGAATCTAATTCTGGCATCCGTTTTTACATTTGGGTCAAAAAAAAAATTTCACCCCCTGGGCACAAAAATCCCTGACCCCGGCATCAGAAATTTACTTGCCCGGACACCAAAAAATTCTTGATTTTTAAAAACTATAAAAAACACCATTTGTAAGCGTGAAATTCAACCCCGAATGTAATTCTGGCATCCGTTTTTACATTTGGGTCAACAAAAAAAAATTCACCTCCTGGGCACAAAAATCCCTGACCCCGGTATCAGGAATTTTCTTCCCCGGACACTAAAAAATTCTTGGTTTTTAAAAACTATGAAAAAAAAACATTTTTAAGGATGAAATTCAACCCCGAATCTCATACTGGCCTCGGTTTTTACATTTGGGTCAAAAAAAATATTTCACCCCCTGGGCACAAAAATCCCTGACCCCGGCATCAGAAATTTACTTGCCCGGACACCAAAAAATGCTTGATTTTTATAACTATAAAAAACACCATTTGTAAGCGTTAAATTCAACCCCGAATCTAATTCTGGCGTCCGTTTTTACATTTGGGTCAAAAAAAAATTTCACCCCCTGGGCACAAAAATCCCTGAACCCGGCAACAGGAAGTTTCTACCCCGGACACCAAAAAATGATTGATTTTTAAAAAGTATAAAAAACATCATTTTTAAGGATGAAATTCAACCCCGAATCTAATTCTGGCATCCGTTTTTACATTTGGGTCAAAAAAAAATTCACCTCCTGGGCACAAAAATCCCTGACATCAGGAATTTCCTTCCCCGGACACCAAAAATATCTTCATTTACAAAAACTATTAAAAACACCATTTTTAAGGATGAAATTAAAACTCAAATGTAAATCTTGTGTCTGTTTTTACATTTGGGTCAAAAAATTTTTTACCTGCTGGGCATAAATATCCCTGGCATCACGAATTTTCTTCCCCGGACACAAAAAAATCTTGATTTTTAAAATCTATAAAAAACACCATTTCTAAGGATGAAATTCAACCCCGAATCTCATACTGGCCTCAGTTTTTACATTTGTGTCAAAAAAAAATTTCACCTCCTGGGCACAAAAATCCCTGACCCCAGCATTACGAATTTTCTTCCCCGGACACCAAAAAATGCTTGATTTTTAAAAACTATAAAAAGCACCATTTTTAAGGACGAAATTCAACCCCGAAACTAATTCTAGTGTCCATTTTTACATTTGGGTCAAAAAAAAAATTTCACCCCCTGGGCACAAAAATCCCTGACCCCGGCATCAGAAATTTACTTGCCCGGACACCAAAAAATGCTTGATTTTTAAAAAGTATAAAAAACACCATTTTTAAGCGTGAAATTAAACCCCGAATGTAATTCTGGTGTCCGTTTTTACATTTGGGTCAAAAAAAAAAATTCACCTCCTGGGCACAAAAATCCCTGACTCCGGCATCAGGAATTTTCTTCCCCGGACACAAAAAAATCTTGATTTTTAAAATCTATGAAAAACACCATTTTCAAGGAAGAAATTCAACCCTGAATCTAATTCTGGTGTCAGTTTTTACATTTGGGTCAAAAAAAAAATTTTCACCCGCTGGGCACAAAAATCCCTGACCTCGGCATCAGGAATTTTCTTAGCCGGACACCAAAAAATTCTTGATTTTTAAAAACTATAAAAACCACCATTTTTATGGACGAAATTCAACCCCGAAACTAATTCTAGTGTCCATTTTTATATTTGGGTCAAAAAAAAAAATTTCACCCCCTGGGCACAAAAATCCCTGACCCCGGCATCACGAATTTCCTTCCCCGGACACTAAAAATATCTTCATTTACAAAAAGTATAAAAAACACCATTTTTAAGGATGCAATTAAACCTCGAATCTAATTCTGGTGTCTGTTTTTACATTTGGGTCAAAAAACAATTTACCTGCTGGGCATAAAAATCCCTGGCATCACGAATTTTCTTCCCCGGACACCAAAAACTGATTGATTTTTAAAAAGTATAAAAAACATCATTTTTAAGGATGAAATTCAACCCCGAATCTAATTCTGGTGTCCGTTTTTACATTTGGGTCAAAAAAAAATTCACCTCCTGGGCACAAAAATCCCTGACATCAGGAATTTCCTTCCCCGGACACCAAAAATATCTTCATTTACAAAAACTATTAAAAACACCATTTTTAAGGATGAAATTAAAACTCAAATGTAAATCTTGTGTCTGTTTTTACATTTGGGTCAAAAAAATTTTTACCTGCTGGGCATAGTCTATGCTTCTCGGGAGGTTACACGAGGCTGGCTCCTAGCAGTTATCTATGCCTCACTGAGTGAAGGGTACTTCCCTGCTGCCTTGAAAGAGGCGGTGGTAAGGCCCCTCCTCAAGAAACCGGCACTGGACCCAGCTGTTTTAAACAACTTCCGTCCTGTCTCCAACATTCGCTTCCTTGCGAAGGTCGTTGAGAGCGTGGTGGCACGACAGCTCCCTTTGAACCTGGAGGAAGCTGAATATCTAGATCCGTACCAATCGGGTTTCAGACCAGGGCACAGCACGGAGACGGCATTGGTCGCGCTGGTGAATGATCTCTGGCGGGCCCGAGATAGAGGTTATTCTTCTGTCCTGGTCCTATTAGATCTATCAGCGGCTTTTGATACCATCGACCATGGTATCTTACTGCGTCGTCTTGAGGGGCTGGGAGTGGGAGGCACCGTTCTGCGTTGGTTCTCCTCCTACCTCTCGGACCGTTCGCAGACGGTGTTGGCAGGAGGGCAGAGGTCAAGCCCTAGGCCTCTTAATTGTGGAGTGCCTCAGGGTTCGGTGCTCTCGCCCCTCCTGTTCAACATCTATATGAAGCCGCTGGGAGAGATCATCCGTAGCTTCGGGGTGAAATATCATCAATATGCTGATGATACCCAGCTATTCATCTCCACCCCGAACCAACCCAGTGATGCCCTCGATGTGATGTCCCGTTGTCTGGAAGCGGTACAGATTTGGATGGGAGAAAACAGGCTTCGACTCAACCCGGCCAAGACTGAGTGGCTGTACATACCGTCATCTCGTTTAGTCCAAGAGGTTCCATCTCTGACTATAGGAGGAGAGATGTTACCTCCCATTGACAAAGCACGCAATCTGGG
Source organism: Vipera berus (assembly GCF_964194415.1). Taxonomy (NCBI): domain Eukaryota; kingdom Metazoa; phylum Chordata; class Lepidosauria; order Squamata; family Viperidae; genus Vipera; species Vipera berus. The sequence continues at coordinate 141,563,165 of NC_138203.1, read as the reverse complement.
CGTCCTCCTAGATTCACGACTCAGTTTTGAAGATCACATTGGAACCGTGGCTAGGGGGGCATTTGCCCAGATTCGTCTTATATACCAATTGCGCCCCTTTTTGGACCGAGATGCCCTACGTACAGTCACCCACGCACTCGTTACCTCCCGTATTGATTACTGTAATGCTCTCTACATGGGGCTGCCCTTAAAGACCACCCGGAGGCTTCAGCTGGTGCAGAATGCGGCTGCACGGGTTGTGATGGGAGCTTCCCGATACTCCCATATTACACCCCTCCTGCGTGAGCTGCATTGGCTACCAGTTGCCCTCCGGGTGAGATTTAAGGTGCTGGTACTTACCTTTAAAGCCCTACATGGCTTAGGTCCGGGATACTTGCAGGACCATCTGCTGCCGGGAACAAATTCCCATCGTCCAGTACGCTCACACAGAGAAGGCCTCCTCAGGGTACCGTCAGCTAGGCAATGTCGGCTGGCGACCCCCAGGGGGAGGGCCTTCTCTGTGGGAGCACCAACCCTATGGAATCAGCTCCCCCCTGAGCTTCGGATAGCCCAAAACCTCCAATCCTTTCGCCGCGGCCTCAAAACACACCTGTTCCACCAAGCTGACCTAGACTGACAGGCATTTTAATTAATTTATATTTAGTATTTTTAATTCATTTTTAAATTCTCTAATTTTTTATTGCACTGATGTTCTCAATTTCATTTTATCTTGATTTATGCACTTATTATATGTTTTATTGTGAGCCGCCCTGAGTCCTTCAGGAGATAGGGCGGGATATAAATCCCATCAATAAATAAATAAATAAATAAATAAAAATCCCTGGCATCACGAATTTTCTTCCCCGGACACCAAAAAATGCTTGATTTTTAAAAACTATAAAAAACACCATTTCTAAGGATGAAATTCAACCCCGAATCTCATACTCGCCTCGGTTTTTACATTTGTGTCAAAAAAAATTTACCTCCTGGGCACAAAAATCCCTGACCCCGGCATCAGAAATTTACTTGCCCGGACACCAAAAAATCTTGATTTTTAAAAAGTATAAAAACCACCATTTTTAAGCGTGAAATTAAACCCCGAATGTAATTCTGGTGTCCGTTTTTACATTTGGGTCAAAAAAAAAATATTCACCTCCTGGGCACAAAAATCCCTGACTCCGGCATCAGGAATTTTCTTCCCCGGACACAAAAAAATCTTGATTTTTAAAATCTATGAAAAAAACCATTTTTATGGATGAAATTAAAACTCGAATCTAATTCTGGTGTCTGTTTTTACATTTGGGTCAAAAAAAATTTACCTCCTGGGCACAAAAATCCCTGACCCCGGCATCACGAATTTTCTTCCCCGGACACCAAAAAAATCTTGATTTTTAAAATCTATAAAAAACACCATTTCTAAGGATGAAATTCAACCCCAAATCTCATACTGGCCTCGGTTTTTACATTTGTGTCAAAAAATCTTTTTCACCTCCTGGGCACAAAAATCCCTGACCCCGGCATCAGGAATTTTCTTGCCCGGACACCAAAAAATTCTTGATTTTTAAAAACTATAAAAAGCACCATTTTTAAGGACGAAATTCAACCCTGAAACTAATTCTAGTGTCCATTTTTACATTTGGGTCAAAAAAAAAATTTCACCCCCTGGGCACAAAAATCCCTGACCCCGGCATCAGAAATTTACTTGCCCGGACACCAAAAAATCTTGATTTTTAAAAAGTATAAAAACCACCATTTTTAAGCGTGAAATTAAACCCCGAATGTAATTCTGGTGTCCGTTTTTACATTTGGGTCAAAAAAAAAAAATTCACCTCCTGGGCACAAAAATCCCTGACTCCGGCATCAGGAATTTTCTTCCCCGGACACAAAAAAATCTTGATTTTTAAAATCTATGAAAAACACCATTTTCAAGGATGAAATTCAACCCTGAATCTAATTCTGGTGTCCGTTTTTACATTTGGGTCAAAAAAAATTTTTTCACCCGCTGGGCACAAAAATCCCTGACCCCGGCATCAGAAATTTACTTGCCCGGACACCAAAAAATGCTTGATTTTTATAACTATAAAAAACACCATTTGTAAGTGTGAAATTCAACCCCGAATCTAATTCTGGCGTCCGTTTTTACATTTGGGTCAAAAAAAAAATTCACCTCCTGGGCACAAAAATCCCTGACCCCGGCATCAGGAATTTTCTTGCCCGGACACCAAAAAATTCTTGATTTTTAAAAACTATAAAAAACACCATTTTTAAGGACGAAATTCAACCCCGAAACTAATTCTAGTGTCCATTTTTACATTTGGGTCAAAAAAAAATTTCACCCCCTGGGCACAAAAATCCCTGAACCCGGCAACAGGAAGTTTCTACCCCGGACACCAAAAAATGATTGATTTTTAAAAAGTATAAAAAACATCATTTTTAAGGATGAAATTCAACCCTGAATCTAATTCTGGCATCCGTTTTTACATTTGGGTCAAAAAAAAATTCACCTCCTGGGCACAAAAATCCCTGACATCAGGAATTTCCTTCCCCGGACACCAAAAATATCTTCATTTACAAAAACTATTAAAAACACCATTTTTAAGGATGAAATTAAAACTCAAATGTAAATCTTGTGTCTGTTTTTACATTTGGGTCAAAAAATTTTTTACCTGCTGGGCATAAATATCCCTGGCATCACGAATTTTCTTCCCCGGACACAAAAAAATCTTGATTTTTAAAATCTATAAAAAACACCATTTCTAAGGATGAAATGCAACCCCGAATCTCATACTGGCCTCGGTTTTTACATTTGTGTCAAAAAATCTTTTTCACCTCCTGGGCACAAAAATCCCTGACGCCGGCATCAGGAATTTTCTTGCCCGGACACCAAAAAATTCTTGATTTTTAAAAACTATAAAAAGCACCATTTTTAAGGACGAAATTCAACCCTGAGACTAATTCTAGTGTCCATTTTTACATTTGGGTAAAAAAAAAAATTTCACCCCCTGGGCACAAAAATCCCTGACCCCGGCATCACGAATTTTTTTCCCCGGACACTAAAAAATTCTTGGTTTTTAAAAACTATGAAAAAAACCATTTTTAAGGATGAAATTCAACCCCGAATCTCATACTGGCCTCGGTTTTTACATTTGTGTCAAAAAAAATTTACCTCCTGGGCACAAAAATCCCTGACCCCGGCATCACGAATTTTCTTCCCCGGACACCAAAAAATGCTTGATTTTTAAAAACTATAAAAAACACCATTTGTAAGCGTGAAATTCAACCCCGAATGTAATTCTGGTGTCCGTTTTTACATTTCGGTCAAAAAAAAAAATTCACCTCCTGGGCACAAAAATCCCTGACCCCGGCATCAGGAATTTCCTTCCCCGGACACTAAAAATATCTTCATTTACAAAAAGTATAAAAAACACCATTTTTAAGGATGCAATTAAACCTCGAATCTAATTCTGGTGTCTGTTTTTACATTTGGGTCAAAAAACAATTTACCTGCTGGGCATAAAAATCCCTGGCATCACGAATTTTCTTCCCCGGACACAAAAAAATCTTGATTTTTAAAATCTATAAAAAACACCATTTCTAAGGATGAAATTCAACCCCGAATCTCATACTGGCCTCGGTTTTTACATTTGTGTCAAAAAATCTTTTTCACCTCCTGGGCACAAAAATTCCTGACCCCGGTATCAGGAATTTTCTTGCCCGGACACCAAAAAATTCTTGATTTTTAAAAACTATAAAAAGCACCATTTTTAAGGACGAAATTCAACCCCGAAACTAATTCTAGTGTCCATTTTTACATTTGGGTCAAAAAAAAAATTTCACCCCCTGGGCAGAAAAATCCCTGACCCCGGCATCAGGAATTTCCTTCCCCGGACACCAAAAATATCTTCATTTACAAAAAGTATAAAAAACACCATTTTTAAGGATGCAATTAAACCTCGAATCTAATTCTGGTGTCTGTTTTTACATTTAGGTCAAAAAAAAAAATTACCTGCTGGGCACAAAAATCCCTGGCATCACGAATTTTTTTCCCCGGACACAAAAAAATCTTGATTTTTAAAATCTATAAAAAACACCATTTCTAAGGATGAAATTCAACCCCGAATCTCATACTGGCCTCGGTTTTTACATTTGTGTCAAAAAAAAATTTCACCTCCTGGGCACAAAAATCCCTGACCCTAGCATCACGAATTTTCTTCCCCGGACACCAAAAAATGCTTGATTTTTAAAATCTATAAAAAACACCATTTCTAAGGATGAAATTCAACCCCGAATCTCATACTGGCCTGGGTTTTTACATTTGTGTCAAAAAATCTTTTTCACCTCCTGGGCACAAAAATCCCTGACCCCGGCATCAGGAATTTTCTTCCCCGGACACCAAAAAATTCTTGATTTTTAAAAACTATAAAAAGCACCATTTTTAAGGACGAAATTCAACCCCGAAACTAATTCTAGTGTCCATTTTTACATTTGGGTCAAAAAAAAAAATTCACCCCCTGGGCACAAAAATCCCTGACCACGGCATCACGAATTTTCTTCCCCGGACACTAAAAAATTCTTGATTTTTAAAAACTATGAAAAAAACCATTTTGAAGGATGAAATTCAACCCCGAATCTCATACTGGCCTCGGTTTTTACATTTGTGTCAAAAAAATTTACCTCCTGGGCACAAAAATCCCTGACCCCGGCATCACGAATTTTCTTCCCCGGACACCAAAAAATGCTTGATTTTTAAAAACTATAAAAAACACCATTTGTAAGCGTGAAATTCAACCCCGAATGTAATTCTTGTGTCCGTTTTTACATTTGGGTCAAAAAAAAAAATTCACCTCCTGGGCACAAAAATCCCTGACCCCGGCATCAGGAATTTCCTTCCCCGGACACTAAAAATATCTTCATTTACAAAAAGTATAAAAAACACCATTTTTAAGGATGCAATTAAACCTCGAATCTAATTCTGGTGTCTGTTTTTACATTTGGGTCAAAAAACAATTTACCTGCTGGGCATAAAAATACCTGGCATCACGAATTTTTTTCCCCGGACACAAAAAAAATCTTGATTTTTAAAATCTATAAAAAACACCATTTCTAAGGATGAAATTCAACCCCGAATCTCATACTGGCCTCGGTTTTTACATTTGTGTCAAAAAATCTTTTTCACATCCTGGGCACAAAAATCCCTGACCCCGGGATCAGGAATTTTCTTGCCCGGACACCAAAAAATTCTTGATTTTTAAAAACTATAAAAAGCACCATTTTTAAGGACGAAATTCAACCCCGAAACTAATTCTAGTGTCCATTTTTACATTTGGGTCAAAAAAAAAATTTCACCCCCTGGGCACAAAAATCCCTGACCCCGGCATCAGAAATTTACTTGCCCGGACACCAAAAAATGCTTGATTTTTAAAAAGTATAAAAAACACCATTTTTAAGGGTGCAATTAAACCTCGAATCTAATTCTGGTGTCTGTTTTTACATTTGCGTCAAAAAACAATTTACCTGCTGGGCACAAAAATCCCTGGCATCACGAATTTTCTTCCCCGGACACAAAAAAATCTTGATTTTTAAAATCTATGAAAAACACCATTTTTAAGGACGAAATTCAACCCCGAAACTAATTCTAGTGTCCATTTTTACATTTGGGTCAAAAAAAAATATTCACCCCCTGGGCACAAAAATCCCTGACCACGGCATCACGAATTTTCTTCCCCGGACACTAAAAAATTCTTGATTTTTAAAAACTATGAAAAAAACCATTTTGAAGGATGAAATTCAACCCCGAATCTCATACTGGCCTCGGTTTTTACATTTGTGTCAAAAAAATTTACCTCCTGGGCACAAAAATCCCTGACCCCGGCATCACGAATTTTCTTCCCCGGACACCAAAAAATGCTTGATTTTTAAAAACTATAAAAAACACCATTTGTAAGCGTGAAATTCAACCCCGAATGTAATTCTGGTGTCCGTTTTTACATTTGGGTCAAAAAAAAAAATTCACCTCCTGGGCACAAAAATCCCTGACCCCGGCATCAGGAATTTCCTTCCCCGGACACTAAAAATATCTTCATTTACAAAAAGTATAAAAAACACCATTTTTAAGGATGCAATTAAACCTCGAATCTAATTCTGGTGTCTGTTTTTACATTTGGGTCAAAAAACAATTTACCTGCTGGGCATAAAAATACCTGGCATCACGAATTTTTTTCCCCGGACACAAAAAAAATCTTGATTTTTAAAATCTATAAAAAACACCATTTCTAAGGATGAAATTCAACCCCGAATCTCATACTGGCCTCGGTTTTTACATTTGTGTCAAAAAATCTTTTTCACATCCTGGGCACAAAAATCCCTGACCCCGGGATCAGGAATTTTCTTGCCCGGACACCAAAAAATTCTTGATTTTTAAAAACTATAAAAAGCACCATTTTTAAGGACGAAATTCAACCCCGAAACTAATTCTAGTGTCCATTTTTACATTTGGGTCAAAAAAAAAATTTCACCCCCTGGGCACAAAAATCCCTGACCCCGGCATCAGAAATTTACTTGCCCGGACACCAAAAAATGCTTGATTTTTAAAAAGTATAAAAAACACCATTTTTAAGGGTGCAATTAAACCTCGAATCTAATTCTGGTGTCTGTTTTTACATTTGCGTCAAAAAACAATTTACCTGCTGGGCACAAAAATCCCTGGCATCACGAATTTTCTTCCCCGGACACAAAAAAATCTTGATTTTTAAAATCTATGAAAAACACCATTTGCAAGGATGAAATTCAACCCCAAATCTAATTCTGGAGTCCGTTATTACATTTGGGTCAAAAAAAATATTTCACCTCCTGGGCACAAAAATCCCTGACCCCAGCATCATGAATTTTCTTCCCCGGACACCAAAAAATGCTTGATTTTTAAAAACTATAAAAAACACCATTTCTAAGGATGAAATTCAACCACTGACCCTAGCATCACGAATTTTCTTCCCCGGACACCAAAAAATCTTGATTTTTAAAATCTATGAAAAAAACCATTTTTGAGGATGAAATTAAAACTCAAATCTAATTCTGGTGTCTGTTTTTACATTTGGGTCAAAAAATATTTACCTCCTGGGCACAAAAATCCCTGACCCCGGCATCACGAATTTTCTTCCCTGGACACAAAAAAATCTTGATTTTTAAAATCTATGAAAAACACCATTTTCAAGGATGAAATTCAACCCTGAATCTAATTCTGGCGTCAGTTTTTACATTTGGGTCAAAAAAAAATTTCACTTCCTGGGCAGAAATATCCCTGACCCCGGCATCAGGAATTTCCTTCCCCGGACACCAAAAATATCTTCATTTACAAAAAGTATAAAAAACACCATTTTTAAGGATGCAATTAAACCTCGAATCTAATTCTGGTGTCTGTTTTTACATTTAGGTCAAAAAAAAAATTACCTGCTGGGCACAAAAATCCCTGGCATCACGAATTTTTTTCCCCGGACACAAAAAAATCTTGATTTTTAAAATCTATAAAAAACACCATTTCTAAGGATGAAATTCAACCCCGAATCTCATACTGGCCTCGGTTTTTACATTTGTGTCAAAAAAAAATTTCACCTCCTGGTCACAAAAATCCCTGACCCTAGCATCACAAATTTTCTTCCCCGGACACCAAAAAATGCTTGATTTTTAAAATCTATAAAAAACACCATTTCTAAGGATGAAATTCAACCCCGAATCTCATACTGGCCTGGATTTTTACATTTGTGTCAAAAAATCTTTTTCACCTCCTGGGCACAAAAATCCCTGACCCCGGCATCAGGAATTTTCTTGCCCAGACACCAAAAAATTCTTGATTTTTAAAAACTATAAAAACCACCATTTTTAAGGACGAAATTCAACCCTGAAACTAATTCTAGTGTCCATTTTTACATTTGGGTCAAAAAAAAATTTCACCCCCTGGGCACAAAAATCCCTGACCCCGGCATCACGAATTTTCTTCCCCGGACACTAAAAAATTCTTGGTTTTTAAAAACTATGAAAAAAACCATTTTTAAGGATGAAATTCAACCCCGACTCTCATACTGGCCTCGGTTTTTACATTTGTGTCAAAAAAAATTTACCTCCTGGGCACAAAAATCCCTGACCCCGGCATCACGAATTTTCTTCCCCGGACACCAAAAAATGCTTGATTTTTAAAAACTATAAAAAACACCATTTGTAAGCGTGAAATTCAACCCCGAATGTAATTCTGGTGTCCGTTTTTACATTTCGGTCAAAAAAAAAAATTCACCTCCTGGGCACAAAAATCCCTGACCCCGGCATCAGGAATTTCCTTCCCCGGACACTAAAAATATCTTCATTTACAAAAAGTATAAAAAACACCATTTTTAAGGATGCAATTAAACCTCGAATCTAATTCTGGTGTCTGTTTTTACATTTGCGTCAAAAAACAATTTACCTGCTGGGCACAAAAATCCCTGGCATCACGAATTTTCTTCCCCGGACACAAAAAAATCTTGATTTTTAAAATCTATGAAAAACACCATTTGCAAGGATGAAATTCAACCCCAAATCTAATTCTGGAGTCCGTTATTACATTTGGGTCAAAAAAAATATTTCACCTCCTGGGCACAAAAATCCCTGACCCCAGCATCACGAATTTTCTTCCCCGGACACCAAAAAATGCTTGATTTTTAAAAACTATAAAAAGCACCATTTTTAAGGACGAAATTCAATCCCGAAACTAATTCTAGTGTCCATTTTTACATTTGGGTCAAAAAAAAAATTTCACCCCCTGGGCACAAAAATCCCTGACCCCGGCATCAGAAATTTACTTGCCCGGACACCAAAAAATGCTTGATTTTTAAAAAGTATAAAAAACACCATTTTTAAGGGTGCAATTAAACCTCGAATCTAATTCTGGTGTCTGTTTTTACATTTGCGTCAAAAAACAATTTACCTGCTGGGTACAAAAATCCCTGGCATCACGAATTTTCTTCCCCGGACACAAAAAAATCTTGATTTTTAAAATCTATGAAAAACACCATTTGCAAGGATGAAATTCAACCCCAAATCTAATTCTGGAGTCCGTTATTACATTTGGGTCAAAAAAAATATTTCACCTCCTGGGCACAAAAATCCCTGACCCCAGCATCACGAATTTTCTTCCCCGGACACCAAAAAATGCTTGATTTTTAAAAACTATAAAAAACACCATTTCTAAGGATGAAATTCAAACCCTGACCCTAGCATCACGAATTTTCTTCCCCGGACACCAAAAAATGCTTGATTTTTAAAATCTATGAAAAAAACCATTTTTGAGGATGAAATTAAAACTCGAATCTAATTCTGGTGTCTGTTTTTACATTTGGGTCAAAAAATATTTACCTCCTGGGCACAAAAATCCCTGACCCCGGCATCACGAATTTTCTTCCCTGGACACAAAAAAATCTTGATTTTTAAAATCTATGAAAAACACCATTTTCAAGGATGAAATTCAACCCTGAATCTAATTCTGGCGTCAGTTTTTACATTTGGGTCAAAAAAAAATTTCACTTCCTGGGCAGAAATATCCCTGACCCCGGCATCAGGAATTTCCTTCCCCGGACACCAAAAATATCTTCATTTACAAAAAGTATAAAAAACACCATTTTTAAGGATGCAATTAAACCTCGAATCTAATTCTGGTGTCTGTTTTTACATTTAGGTCAAAAAAAAAATTACCTGCTGGGCACAAAAATCCCTGGCATCACGAATTTTTTTCCCCGGACACAAAAAAATCTTGATTTTTAAAATCTATAAAAAACACCATTTCTAAGGATGAAATTCAACCCCGAATCTCATACTGGCCTCGGTTTTTACATTTGTGTCAAAAAAAAATTTCACCTCCTGGTCACAAAAATCCCTGACCCTAGCATCACAAATTTTCTTCCCCGGACACCAAAAAATGCTTGATTTTTAAAATCTATAAAAAACACCATTTCTAAGGATGAAATTCAACCCCGAATCTTATACTGGCCTGGATTTTTACATTTGTGTCAAAAAATCTTTTTCACCTCCTGGGCACAAAAATCCCTGACCCCGGCATCAGGAATTTTCTTGCCCGGACACCAAAAAATTCTTGATTTTTAAAAACTATAAAAAGCACCATTTTTAAGGACGAAATTCAACCCTGAAACTAATTCTAGTGTCCATTTTTACATTTGGGTCAAAAAAAAATTTCACCCCCTGGGCACAAAAATCCCTGACCCCGGCATCACGAATTTTCTTCCCCGGACACTAAAAAATTCTTGGTTTTTAAAAACTATGAAAAAAACCATTTTTAAGGATGAAATTCAACCCCGACTCTCATACTGGCCTCGGTTTTTACATTTGTGTCAAAAAAAATTTACCTCCTGGGCACAAAAATCCCTGACCCCGGCATCACGAATTTTCTTCCCCGGACACCAAAAAATGCTTGATTTTTAAAAACTATAAAAAACACCATTTGTAAGCGTGAAATTCAACCCCGAATGTAATTCTGGTGTCCGTTTTTACATTTCGGTCAAAAAAAAAATTCACCTCCTGGGCACAAAAATCCCTGACCCCGGCATCAGGAATTTCCTTCCCCGGACACTAAAAATATCTTCATTTACAAAAAGTATAAAAAACACCATTTTTAAGGATGCAATTAAACCTCGAATCTAATTCTGGTGTCTGTTTTTACATTTGGGTCAAAAAACAATTTACCTGCTGGGCATAAAAATCCCTGGCATCACGAATTTTCTTCCCCGGACACAAAAAAATCTTGATTTTTAAAATCTATAAAAAACACCATTTCTAAGGATGAAATTCAACCCCGAATCTCATACTGGCCTCGGTTTTTACATTTGTGTCAAAAAATCTTTTTCACCTCCTGGGCACAAAAATTCCTGACCCCGGCATCAGGAATTTTCTTGCCCGGACACCAAAAAATTCTTGATTTTTAAAAACTATAAAAAGCACCATTTTTAAGGACGAAATTCAACCCCGAAACTAATTCTAGTGTCCATTTTTACATTTGGGTCAAAAAAAAAATTTCACCCCCTGGGCACAAAAATCCCTGACCCCGGCATCAGAAATTTACTTGCCCGGACACCAAAAAATGCTTGATTTTTAAAAAGTATAAAAAACACCATTTTTAAGCGTGAAATTAAACCCCGAATGTAATTCTGGTGTCAGTTTTTACATTTGGGTCAAAAAAAAAAATTCACCTCCTGCGCACAAAAATCCCTGACTCCGGCAACAGGAATTTTCTTCCCCGGACACAAAAAAATCTTGATTTTTAAAATCTATGAAAAACACCATTTTCAAGGATGAAATTCAACCCTGAATCTAATTCTGGTGTCAGTTTTTACATTTGGGTCAAAAAAAAAATTTTCACCCGCTGGGCACAAAAATCCCTGACCCCGGCATCAGGAATTTTCTTGCCCGGACACCAAAAAATTCTTGATTTTTAAAATCTATAAAAAACACCATTTCTAAGGAAGAAATTCAACCCCGAATCATATGCTGGCCTCGGTTTTTACATTTGTGTCAAAAAATCTTTTTCACCTCCTGGGCACAAAAATCCCTGACCACGGCATCAGGAATTTTCTTGCCCGGACACCAAAAAATTCTTGATTTTTAAAAACTATAAAAAGCACCATTTTTAAGGACGAAATTCAACCCCGAAACTAATTCTAGCGTCCATTTTTACATTTGGGTCAAAAAAAAAATTTCACCCCCTGGGCACAAAAATCCCTGACCCCGGCATCAGAAATGTACTTGCCCGGACACCAAAAAATGCTTGATTTTTAAAAACTATAAAAAACAACATTTGTAAGCGTGAAATTCAACCCCGAATGTAATTCTGGCATCCGTTTTTACATTTGGGTCAACAACAAAAAATTCACCTCCTGGGCACAAAAATCCCTGAACCCGGCAACAGGAAGTTTCTTCCCCGGACACAAAAAAAATCTTGATTTTTAAAATCTATGAAAAACACCATTTATAAGGATGAAATTCTAATTCTGGCGTCAGTTTTTACATTTGGGTCAAAAAAAAAATTTTCACCTGCTGGGCACAAAAATCCCTGAACCCGGCAACAGGAATTTTCTTCCCCGGACACCAAAAATGCTTGATTTTTAAAAACTATAAAAAACACCATTTTTAAGCGTGAAATTCAACCCCGAATGTAATTCTGGCGTCCGTTTTTACATTTGGGTCAAAGAAAAATTTCACTTCCTGGGCAGAAATATCCCTGACCCCGGCATCAGGAATTTCCTTCCCCGGACACCAAAAATATCTTCATTTACAAAAAGTATAAAAAACACCATTTTTAAGGATGCAATTAAACCTCGAATCTAATTCTGGTGTCTGTTTTTACATTTGGGTCAAAAAAAAATTACCTGCTGGGCACAAAAATCCCTGGCATCACGAATATTCTTCCCCGGACACAAAAAAATCTTGATTTTTAAAATCTATAAAAAACACCATTTCTAAGGATGAAATTCAACCCCGAATCTCATACTGGCCTCGGTTTTTACATTTGTGTCAAAAAAAAAATTCACCTCCTGGGCACAAAAATCCCTGACCCCGGCATCAGGAATTTCCTTCCCCGGACACTAAAAATATCTTCATTTACTAAAAGTATAAAAACCACCATTTTTAAGGATGCAATTAAACCTCGAATCTAATTCTGGTGTCTGTTTTTACATTTGGGTCAAAAAACAATTTACCTGCTGGGCATAAAAATCCCTGGCATCACGAATTTTCTTCCCCGGACACAAAAAAATCTTGAAATTTAAAATCTATAAAAAACACCATTTCTAAGGATGAAATTCAACCCCGAATCTAATTCTGGAGTCCGTTTTTACATTTGGGTCAAAAAAAAATATTTCACCTCATGGGCACAAAAATCCCTGACCCCAGCATCACGAATTTTCTTCCCCGCACACCAAAAAATGCTTGATTTTTAAAAACTATAAAAAACACCATTTCTAAGGATGAAATTCAACCCCGAATCTCATACTGGCCTCGGTTTTTACATTTTTGTAAAAAAAAAAATTTACCTCCTGGGCACAAAAATCCCTGACCCCGGCATCACGAATTTTCTTCCCTGGACACAAAAAAATCTTGATTTTTAAAATCTATGAAAAACACCATTTTCAAGGATGAAATTCAACCCTGAATCTAATTCTGGCGTCAGTTTTTACATTTGGGTCAAAAAAAAAATTTTCACCTGCTGGGCACAAAAATCCCTGAACCCGGCAACAGGAATTTTCTTCCCCGGACACCAAAAATGCTTGATTTTTAAAAACTATAAAAAACACCATTTTTAAGCGTGAAATTCAACCCCGAATGTAATTCTGGCGTCCGTTTTTACATTTGGGTCAAAGAAAAATTTCACTTCCTGGGCAGAAATATCCCTGACCCCGGCATCAGGAATTTCCTTCCCCGGACACCAAAAATATCTTCATTTACAAAAAGTATAAAAAACACCATTTTTAAGGATGCAATTAAACCTCGAATCTAATTCTGGTGTCTGTTTTTACATTTGGGTCAAAAAAAAATTACCTGCTGGGCACAAAAATCCCTGGCATCACGAATATTCTTCCCCGGACACAAAAAAATCTTGATTTTTAAAATCTATAAAAAACACCATTTCTAAGGATGAAATTCAACCCCGAATCTCATACTGGCCTCGGTTTTTACATTTGTGTCAAAAAAAAAATTCACCTCCTGGGCACAAAAATCCCTGACCCTAGCATCACGAATTTTCTTCCCCGGACACCAAAAAATGCTTGATTTTTAAAATCTATAAAAAACACCATTTCTAAGGAAGAAATTCAACCCCGAATCATATGCTGGCCTCGGTTTTTACATTTGTGTCAAAAAATCTTTTTCACCTCCTGGGCACAAAAATCCCTGACGCCGGCATCAGGAATTTTCTTGCCCGGACACCAAAAAATTCTTGATTTTTAAAAACTATAAAAAGCACCATTTTTAAGGACGAAATTCAACCCCGAAACTAATTGTAGCGTCCATTTTTACATTTGGGTCAAAAAAAAAATTTCACCCCCTGGGCACAAAAATCCCTGACCCCGGCATCAGAAATGTACTTGCCCGGACACCAAAAAATGCTTGATTTTTAAAAACTATAAAAAACAACATTTGTAAGCGTGAAATTCAACCCCGAATGTAATTCTGGCATCCGTTTTTACATTTGGGTCAACAACAAAAAATTCACCTCCTGGGCACAAAAATCCCTGAACCCGGCAACAGGAAGTTTCTTCCCCGGACACAAAAAAAATCTTGATTTTTAAAATCTATGAAAAACACCATTTATAAGGATGAAATTCAACCCCGAATCTAATTCTGGTGTCCGTTTTTACATTTGGGTCAAAAAAAAAATCACCTCCTGGGCACAAAAATCCCTGAACCCGGCAACAGGAATTTTCTTCCCCAGACACCAAAAAATGCTTGATTTTTAAAAAGTATAAAAAACATCATTTTTAAGGATGAAATTCAACCCCGAATCTAATTCTGGCGTCCGTTTTTACATTTGGGTCAAAAAAAAAAATTCACCTCCTGGGCACAAAAATCCCTGAACCCGGCAACAGGAATTTTCTTCCCCAGACACCAAAAAATGATTGATTTTCAAAAAGTATAAAAAACATCATTTTTAAGGATGAAATTCAACCCCGAATCTAATTCTGGCATCCGTTTTTACATTTGGGTCAAAAAAAAATTCACCTCCTGGGCACAAAAATCCCTGACATCAGGAATTTCCTTCCCCGGACACAAAAAAATCTTGATTTTTAAAATCTATAAAAAACTATAAAAAACACCATTTGTGAGCGTGAAATTCAACCCCGAATGTAATTCTGGCATCCGTTTTTATATTTGGGTCAACAACAAAAAATTCACCTCCTGGGCACAAAAATCCCTGACCCCGGTATCAGGAATATCTTCATTTACAAAAACTATTAAAAACACCATTTTTAAGGATGAAATTAAAACTCGAATGTAATTCTTGTGTCTGTTTTTACATTTGGGTCAAAAAATTTTTACCTGCTAGGCATAAAAATCCCTGGCATCACGAATTTTCTTCCCCAGACACCAAAAAATGCTTGATTTTTAAAAACTATAAAAAACACAATTTCTAAGGATGAAATTCAACCCCGAATCTCATACTGGCCTCGGTTTTTACATTTGTGTCAAAAAAAATTTACCTCCTGGGCACAAAAATCCCTGACCCAGGCATCACGAATTTTCTTCCCCGGACACCAAAAAATCTTGATTTTTAAAATCTATGAAAAAAACCATTTTTAAGGATGAAATTAAAACTCGAATCTAATTCTGGTGTCTGTTTTTACATTTGGGTCAAAAAAAATTTACCTCCTGGGCACAAAAATCCCTGACCCCGGCATCACGAATTTTCTTCCCCGGACACCAAAAAAATCTTGATTTTTAAAATCTATAAAAAACACCATTTCTAAGGATGAAATTCAACCCCGAATCTCATACTGGCCTCGGTTTTTACATTTGTGTCAAAAAATCTTTTTCACCTCCTGGGCACAAAAATCCCTGACCCCGGCATCAGGAATTTTCTTGCCCGGACACCAAAAAATTCTTGATTTTTAAAAACTATAAAAAGCACCATTTTTAAGGACGAAATTCAACCCCGAAACTAATTCTAGTGTCCATTTTTACATTTGGGTCAAAAAAAAAATTTCACCCCCTGGGCACAAAAATCCCTGACTCCGGCATCAGGAATTTTCTTCCCCGGACACAAAAAAATCTTGATTTTTAAAATCTATGAAAAACACCATTTTCAAGGATGAAATTCAACCCTGAATCTAATTCTGGCGTCCGTTTTTACATTTGGGTCAAAAAAAAAATTTTCACCCGCTGGGCACAAAAATCCCTGAACCCGGCAACAGGAATTTTCTTCCCCGGACACCAAAAATGCTTGATTTTTAAAAACTATAAAAAACACCATTTTTAAGCGTGAAATTCAACCCCGAATGTAATTCTGGCGTCCGTTTTTACATTTGGGTCAAAAAAAAAATTCACTTCCTTGGCAGAAATATCCCTGACCCCGGCATCAGGAATTTCCTTCCCCGGACACCAAAAATATCTTCATTTACAAAAAGTATAAAAAACACCATTTTTAAGGATGCAATTAAACCTCGAATCTAATTCTGGTGTCTGTTTTTACATTTGGGTCAAAAAAAAAATTACCTGCTGGGCACAAAAATCCCTGGCATCACGAATTTTCTTCCCCGGACACAAAAAAATCTTGATTTTTAAAATCTATAAAAAACACCATTTCTAAGGATGAAATTCAACCCCGAATCTCATACTGGCCTCGGTTTTTACATTTGTGTCAAAAAATCTTTTTCACCTCCTGGGCACAAAAATCCCTGACCCTGGCATCAGGAATTTTCTTCCCCGGACACTAAAAAATTCTTGGCTTTTAAAAACTATGAAAAAAACAATTTTTAAGGATGAAATTCAACCCCGAATCTCATACTGGCCTCGGTTTTTACATTTGTGTCAAAAAATCTTTTTCACATCCTGGGCACAAAAATCCCTGACCCCGGGATCAGGAATTTTCTTGCCCGGACACCAAAAAATTCTTGATTTTTAAAAACTATAAAAAGCACCATTTTTAAGGACGAAATTCAACCCCGAAACTAATTCTAGTGTCCATTTTTACATTTGGGTCAAAAAAAAATTTCACCCCCTGGGCACAAAAATCCCTGACCCCGGCATCAGAAATTTACTTGCCCGGACACCAAAAAATGCTTGATTTTTAAAAAGTATAAAAAACACCATTTTTAAGGGTGCAATTAAACCTCGAATCTAATTCTGGTGTCTGTTTTTACATTTGCGTCAAAAAACAATTTACCTGCTGGGCACAAAAATCCCTGGCATCACGAATTTTCTTCCCCGGACACAAAAAAATCTTGATTTTTAAAATCTATGAAAAACACCATTTGCAAGGATGAAATTCAACCCCAAATCTAATTCTGGAGTCCGTTATTACATTTGGGTCAAAAAAAATATTTCACCTCCTGGGCACAAAAATCCCTGACCCCAGCATCACGAATTTTCTTCCCCGGACACCAAAAAATGCTTGATTTTTAAAAACTATAAAAAACACCATTTCTAAGGATGAAATTCAACCCCTGACCCTAGCATCACGAATTTTCTTCCCCGGACACCAAAAAATCTTGATTTTTAAAATCTATGAAAAAAACCATTTTTGAGGATGAAATTAAAACTCGAATCTAATTCTGGTGTCTGTTTTTACATTTGTGTCAAAAAAAATTTACCTCCTGGGCACAAAAATCCCTGGCATCACGATTTTTCTTCCCCGGACACCAAAAAATGCTTGATTTTTAAAAACTATAAAAAACACCATTTGTAAGCGTGAAATTCAACCCCGAATGTAATTCTGGTGTCCGTTTTTACATTTGGGTCAAAAAAAAAATTCACCTCCTGGGCACAAAAATCCCTGACCCCGGCATCAGGAATTTCCTTCCCCGGACACTAAAAATATCTTCATTTACAAAAAGTATAAAAAACACCATTTTTAAGGGTGCAATTAAACCTCGAATCTAATTCTGGTGTCTGTTTTTACATTTGGGTCAAAAAACAATTTACCTGCTGGGCACAAAAATCCCTGGCATCACGAATTTTCTTCCCCGGACACAAAAAAAATCTTGATTTTTAAAATCTATAAAAAACACCATTTCTAAGGATGAAATTCAACCCCAAATCTCATGCTGGCCTCGGTTTTTACATTTGTGTCAAAAAATCTTTTTCACCTCCTGGGCACAAAAATCCCTGACCCCGTCATCAGGAATTTTCTTGCCCGGACACCAAAAAATTCTTGATTTTTAAAAACTATAAAAAGCACCATTTTTAAGGACGAAATTCAACCCCGAAACTAATTCTAGTGTCCATTTTTACATTTGGGTCAAAAAAAAAATTTCACCCCCTGGGCACAAAAATCCCTGACCCCGGCATCAGAAATTTACTTGCCCGGACACCAAAAAATGCTTGATTTTTAAAAAGTATAAAAAACACCATTTTTAAGCGTGAAATTAAACCCCGAATGTAATTCTGGTGTCCGTTTTTACATTTGGGTCAAAAAAAAAAATTCACCTCCTGGGCACAAAAATCCCTGACTCCGGCATCAGGAATTTTCTTCCCCGGACACAAAAAAATCTTGATTTTTAAAATCTATGAAAAACACCATTTTCAAGGATGAAATTCAACCCTGAATCTAATTCTGGCATCAGTTTTTACATTTGGGTCAAAAAAGAAATTTTCACCCGCTGGGCACAAAAATCCCTGAACCCGGCAACAGGAATTTCCTTCCCTGGACACCAAAAATATCTTCATTTACAAAAAGTATAAAAAACACCATTTTTAAGGATGCAATTAAACCTCGAATCTAATTCTGGTGTCTGTTTTTACATTTGGGTCAAAAAAAAATTACCTGCTGGGCACAAAAATCCCTGGCATCACTAATTTTCTTCCCCGGACACAAAAAAATCTTGATTTTTAAAATCTATAAAAAACACCATTTCTAAGGATGAAATTCATCCCCGAATCTCATTCTGGCCTCGGTTTTTACATTTGTGTCAAAAAAAAAAATTCACCTCCTGGGCACAAAAATCCCTGACCCTAGCATCACGAATTTTCTTCCCCGGACACCAAAAAATGCTTGATTTTTAAAATCTATAAAAAACACCATTTCTAAGGATGAAATTCAACCCCGAATCTCATACTGGCCTCGGTTTTTACATTTGTGTCAAAAAATCTTTTTCACCTCCTGGGCACAAAAATCCCTGACGCTGGCATCAGGAATTTTCTTGCCCGGACACCAAAAAATTCTTGATTTTTAAAAACTATAAAAAGCACCATTTTTAAGGACGAAATTCAACCCTGAGACTAATTCTAGTGTCCATTTTTACATTTGGGTAAAAAAAAAAATTTCACCCCCTGGGCACAAAAATCCCTGACCCCGGCATCACGAATTTTTTTCCCCGGACACTAAAAAATTCTTGGTTTTTAAAAACTATGAAAAAACCCATTTTTAAGGATGAAATTCAACCCCGAATCTCATACTGGCCTCGGTTTTTACATTTGTGTCAAAAAAAATTTACCTCCTGGGCACAAAAATCCCTGACCCCGGCATCACGAATTTTCTTCCCCGGACACCAAAAAATGCTTGATTTTTAAAAACTATAAAAAACACCATTTGTAAGCGTGAAATTCAACCCCGAATGTAATTCTGGTGTCCGTTTTTACATTTCGGTCAAAAAAAAAATTCACCTTCTGGGCACAAAAATCCCTGACCCCGGCATCAGGAATTTCCTTCCCCGGACACTAAAAATATCTTCATTTACAAAAAGTATAAAAAACACCATTTTTAAGGATGCAATTAAACCTCGAATCTAATTCTGGTGTCTGTTTTTACATTTGGGTCAAAAAACAATTTACCTGCTGGGCATAAAAATCCCTGGCATCACGAATTTTCTTCCCCGGACACCAAAAAATCTTGATTTTTAAAATCTATAAAAAACACCATTTCTAAGGATGAAATTCAACCCCGAATCTCATACTGGCCTCGGTTTTTACATTTGTGTCAAAAAATCTTTTTCACCTCCTGGGCACAAAAATTCCTGACCCCGGTATCAGGAATTTTCTTGCCCGGACACCAAAAAATTCTTGATTTTTAAAAACTATATAAAGCACCATTTTTAAGGACGAAATTCAACCCCGAAACTAATTCTAGTGTCCATTTTTACATTTGGGTCAAAAAAAAAATTTCACCCCCTGGGCAGAAAAATCCCTGACCCCGGCATCAGGAATTTCCTTCCCCGGACACCAAAAATATCTTCATTTACAAAAAGTATAAAAAACACCATTTTTAAGGATGCAATTAAACCTCGAATCTAATTCTGGTGTCTGTTTTTACATTTAGGTCAAAAAAAAAATCACCTCCTGGGCACAAAAATCCCTGAACCCGGCAACAGGAATTTTCTTCCCCAGACACCAAAAAATGCTTGATTTTTAAAAAGTATAAAAAACATCATTTTTAAGGATGAAATTCAACCCCGAATCTAATTCTGGCGTCCGTTTTTACATTTGGGTCAAAAAAAAATTTCACCTCCTGGGCACAAAAATCCCTGAACCCGGCAACAGGAATTTTCTTCCCCAGACACCAAAAAATGATTGATTTTTAAAAAGTATAAAAAACATCATTTTTAAGGATGAAATTCAACCCCGAATCTAATTCTGGCATCCGTTTTTACATTTGGGTCAAAAAAAAATTCACCTCCTGGGCACAAAAATCCCTGACATCAGGAATTTTCTTCCCCGCACACCAAAAAATGCTTGATTTTTAAAAAGTATAAAAAACACCATTTTTAAGCGTGAAATTAAACCCCGAATGTAATTCTGGTGTCCGTTTTTACATTTGGGTCAAAAAAAATAATTCACCTCCTGGGCACAAAAATCCCTGACTCCGGCATCAGGAATTTTCTTCCCCGGACACAAAAAAATCTTGATTTTTAAAATCTATGAAAAACACCATTTTCAAGGATGAAATTCAACCCTGAATCTAATTCTGGTGTCAGTTTTTACATTTGGGTCAAAAAAAAATTTTTCACCCGCTGGGCACAAAAATCCCTGACTCCGGCATCAGGAATTTTCTTCCCCGGACACAAAAAAATCTTGATTTTTAAAATCTATGAAAAACACCATTTTCAAGGATGAAATTCAACCCTGAATCTAATTCTGGTGTCAGTTTTTACATTTGGGTCAAAAAAAAATTTTTCACCCGCTGGGCACAAAAATCCCTGACTCCGGCATCAGGAATTTTCTTCCCCGGACACAAAAAAATCTTGATTTTTAAAATCTATGAAAAACACCATTTTCAAGGATGAAATTCAACCCTGAATCTAATTCTGGTGTCAGTTTTTACATTTGGGTCAAAAAAAAATTTTTCACCCGCTGGGCACAAAAATCCCTGACCCCGGCATCAGGAATTTTCTTGCCCGGACACCAAAAAATTCTTGATTTTTAAAAACTATGAAAAACACCATTTATAAGGATGAAATTCAACCCCGAATCTAATTCTGGTGTCCGTTTTTACATTTGGGTCAAAAAAAAAAATCACCTCCTGGGCACAAAAATCCCTGAACCCGGCAACAGGAATTTTCTTCCCCAGACACCAAAAAATGCTTGATTTTTAAAAAGTATAAAAAACATCATTTTTAAGGATGAAATTCAACCCCGAATCTAATTCTGGCGTCCGTTTTTACATTTGGGTCAAAAAAAAAATTTCACCTCCTGGGCACAAAAATCCCTGAACCCGGCAACAGGAATTTTCTTCCCCAGACACCAAAAAATGATTGATTTTTAAAAAGTATAAAAAACATCATTTTTAAGGATGAAATTCAACCCCGAATCTAATTCTGGCATCCGTTTTTACATTTGGGTCAAAAAAAAATTCACCTCCTGGGCACAAAAATCCCTGACATCAGGAATTTCCTTCCCCGGACACCAAAAATATCTTCATTTACAAAAACTATTAAAAACACCATTTTTAAGGATGAAATTAAAACTCAAATGTAAATCTTGTGTCTGTTTTTACATTTGGGTCAAAAAATTTTTTACCTGCTGGGCATAAAAATCCCTGGCATCACGAATTTTCTTCCCCGGACACCAAAAAATGCTTGATTTTTAAAAACTATAAAAAACACCATTTCTAAGGATGAAATTCAACCCCGAATCTCATACTCGCCTCGGTTTTTACATTTGTGTCAAAAAAAATTTACCTCCTGGGCACAAAAATCCCTGACCCCGGCATCAGAAATTTACTTGCCCGGACACCAAAAAATCTTGATTTTTAAAAAGTATAAAAACCACCATTTTTAAGCGTGAAATTAAACCCCGAATGTAATTCTGGTGTCCGTTTTTACATTTGGGTCAAAAAAAAAAAATTCACCTCCTGGGCACAAAAATCCCTGACTCCGGCATCAGGAATTTTCTTCCCCGGACACAAAAAAATCTTGATTTTTAAAATCTATGAAAAAAACCATTTTTATGGATGAAATTAAAACTCGAATCTAATTCTGGTGTCTGTTTTTACATTTGGGTCAAAAAAAATTTACCTCCTGGGCACAAAAATCCCTGACCCCGGAATCACGAATTTTCTTCCCCGGACACAAAAAAAAATCTTGATTTTTAAAATCTATAAAAAACACCATTTCTAAGGATGAAATTCAACCCCAAATCTCATACTGGCCTCGGTTTTTACATTTGTGTCAAAAAATCTTTTTCACCTCCTGGGCACAAAAATCCCTGACCCCGGCATCAGGAATTTTCTTGCCCGGACACCAAAAAATTCTTGATTTTTAAAAACTATAAAAAGCACCATTTTTAAGGACGAAATTCAACCCTGAAACTAATTCTAGTGTCCATTTTTACATTTGGGTCAAAAAAAAAATTTCACCCCCTGGGCACAAAAATCCCTGACCCCGGCATCAGAAATTTACTTGCCCGGACACCAAAAAATCTTGATTTTTAAAAAGTATAAAAACCACCATTTTTAAGCGTGAAATTAAACCCCGAATGTAATTCTGGTGTCCGTTTTTACATTTGGGTCAAAAAAAAAAAATTCACCTCCTGGGCACAAAAATCCCTGACTCCGGCATCAGGAATTTTCTTCCCCGGACACAAAAAAATCTTGATTTTTAAAATCTATGAAAAAAACCATTTTTATGGATGAAATTAAAACTCGAATCTAATTCTGGTGTCTGTTTTTACATTTGGGTCAAAAAAAATTTACCTCCTGGGCACAAAAATCCCTGACCCCGGCATCACGAATTTTCTTCCCCGGACACAAAAAAATCTTGATTTTTAAAATCTATAAAAAACACCATTTCTAAGGATGAAATTCAACCCCGAATCTCATACTGGCCTCGGTTTTTACATTTGTGTCAAAAAATCTTTTTCACCTCCTGGGCACAAAAATTCCTGACCCCGGTATCAGAAATTTACTTGCCCGGACACCAAAAAATCTTGATTTTTAAAAAGTATAAAAACCACCATTTTTAAGCGTGAAATTAAACCCCGAATGTAATTCTGGTGTCCGTTTTTACATTTGGGTCAAAAAAAATTTACCTCCTGGGCACAAAAATCCCTGACCCCGGCATCACGAATTTTCTTCCCCGGACACCAAAAAAATCTTGATTTTTAAAATCTATAAAAAACACCATTTCTAAGGATGAAATTCAACCCCAAATCTCATACTGGCCTCGGTTTTTACATTTGTGTCAAAAAATCTTTTTCACCTCCTCGGCACAAAAATCCCTGACCCCGGCATCAGGAATTTTCTTGCCCGGACACCAAAAAATTCTTGATTTTTAAAAACTATAAAAAGCACCATTTTTAAGGACGAAATTCAACCCTGAAACTAATTCTAGTGTCCATTTTTACATTTGGGTCAAAAAAAAAATTTCACCCGCTGGGCACAAAAATCCCTGACCCCGGCATCAGAAATTTACTTGCCCGGACACCAAAAAATCTTGATTTTTAAAAAGTATAAAAACCACCATTTTTAAGCGTGAAATTAAACCCCGAATGTAATTCTGGTGTCCGTTTTTACATTTGGGTCAAAAAAAAAATTCACCTCCTGGGCACAAAAATCCCTGACTCCGGCATCAGGAATTTTCTTCCCCGGACACCAAAAAATGCTTGATTTTTAAAAACTATAAAAAACACCATTTGTAAGCGTGAAATTCAACCCCGAATGTAATTCTGGTGTCCGTTTTTACATTTCGGTCAAAAAAAAAAATTCACCTCCTGGGCACAAAAATCCCTGACCCCGGCATCAGGAATTTCCTTCCCCGGACACTAAAAATATCTTCATTTACAAAAAGTATAAAAAACACCATTTTTAAGGATGCAATTAAACCTCGAATCTAATTCTGGTGTCTGTTTTTACATTTGGGTCAAAAAACAATTTACCTGCTGGGCATAAAAATCCCTGGCATCACGAATTTTCTTCCCCGGACACAAAAAAATCTTGATTTTTAAAATCTATAAAAAACACCATTTCTAAGGATGAAATTCAACCCCGAATCTCATACTGGCCTCGGTTTTTACATTTGTGTCAAAAAATCTTTTTCACCTCCTGGGCACAAAAATTCCTGACCCCGGTATCAGGAATTTTCTTGCCCGGACACCAAAAAATTCTTGATTTTTAAAAACTATAAAAAGCACCATTTTTAAGGACGAAATTCAACCCCGAAACTAATTCTAGTGTCCATTTTTACATTTGGGTCAAAAAAAAAATTTCACCCCCTGGGCAGAAAAATCCCTGACCCTGGCATCAGGAATTTCCTTCCCCGGACACCAAAAATATCTTCATTTACAAAAAGTATAAAAAACACCATTTTTAAGGATGCAATTAAACCTCGAATCTAATTCTGGTGTCTGTTTTTACATTTAGGTCAAAAAAAAAATTACCTGCTGGGCACAAAAATCCCTGGCATCACGAATTTTTTTCCCCGGACACAAAAAAATCTTGATTTTTAAAATCTATAAAAAACACCATTTCTAAGGATGAAATTCAACCCCGAATCTCATACTGGCCTCGGTTTTTACATTTGTGTCAAAAAAAAATTTCACCTCCTGGGCACAAAAATCCCTGACCCTAGCATCACGAATTTTCTTCCCCGGACACCAAAAAATGCTTGATTTTTAAAATCTATAAAAAACACCATTTCTAAGGATGAAATTCAACCCCGAATCTCATACTGGCCTGGGTTTTTACATTTGTGTCAAAAAATCTTTTTCACCTCCTGGGCACAAAAATCCCTGACCCCGGCATCAGGAATTTTCTTGCCCGGACACCAAAAAATTCTTGATTTTTAAAAACTATAAAAAGCACCATTTTTAAGGACGAAATTCAACCCCGAAACTAATTCTAGTGTCCATTTTTACATTTGGGTCAAAAAAAAAATTTCACCCCCTGGGCACAAAAATCCCTGACCACGGCATCACGAATTTTCTTCCCCGGACACTAAAAAATTCTTGATTTTTAAAAACTATGAAAAAAACCATTTTGAAGGATGAAATTCAACCCCGAATCTCATACTGGCCTCGGTTTTTACATTTGTGTCAAAAAAATTTACCCCCTGGGCACAAAAATCCCTGACCCCGGCATCAGAAATTTACTTGCCCGGACACCAAAAAATCTTGATTTTTAAAAAGTATAAAAACCACCATTTTTAAGCATGAAATTAAACCCCGAATGTAATTCTGGTGTCCGTTTTTACATTTGGGTCAAAAAAAAAAATTCACCTCCTGGGCACAAAAATCCCTGACTCCGGCATCACGAATTTTCTTCCCCGGACACCAAAAAATGCTTGATTTTTAAAAACTATAAAAAACACCATTTGTAAGCGTGAAATTCAACCCCGAATGTAATTCTGGTGTCCGTTTTTACATTTCGGTCAAAAAAAAAAATTCACCTCCTGGGCACAAAAATCCCTGACCCCGGCATCAGGAATTTCCTTCCCCGGACACTAAAAATATCTTCATTTACAAAAAGTATAAAAAACACCATTTTTAAGGATGCAATTAAACCTCGAATCTAATTCTGGTGTCTGTTTTTACATTTGGGTCAAAAAACAATTTACCTGCTGGGCATAAAAATCCCTGGCATCACGAATTTTCTTCCCCGGACACAAAAAAATCTTGATTTTTAAAATCTATAAAAAACACCATTTCTAAGGATGAAATTCAACCCCGAATCTGATACTGGCCTCGGTTTTTACATTTGTGTCAAAAAATCTTTTTCACCTCCTGGGCACAAAAATTCCTGACCCCGGTATCAGGAATTTTCTTGCCCGGACACCAAAAAATTCTTGATTTTTAAAAACTATAAAAAGCACCATTTTTAAGGACGAAATTCAACCCCGAAACTAATTCTAGTGTCCATTTTTACATTTGGGTCAAAAAAAAAATTTCACCTCCTGGGCACAAAAATCCCTGACCCCGGCATCAGGAATTTCCTTCCCCGGACACCAAAAATATCTTCATTTACAAAAAGTATAAAAAACACCATTTTTAAGGATGCAATTAAACCTCGAATCTAATTCTGGTGTCTGTTTTTACATTTAGGTCAAAAAAAAAATTACCTGCTGGGCACAAAAATCCCCGGCATCACGAATTTTCTTCCCCGGACACCAAAAAATGCTTGATTTTTAAAATCTATAAAAAACACCATTTCTAAGGATGAAATTCAACCCCGAATCTCATACTGGCCTGGGTTTTTACATTTGTGTCAAAAAATCTTTTTCACCTCCTGGGCACAAAAATCCCTGACCCCGGCATCAGGAATTTTCTTGCCCGGACACCAAAAAATTCTTGATTTTTAAAAACTATAAAAAGCACCATTTTTAAGGACGAAATTCAACCCCGAAACTAATTCTAGTGTCCATTTTTACATTTGGGTCAAAAAAAAAATTTCACCCCCTGGGCACAAAAATCCCTGACCACGGCATCACGAATTTTCTTCCCCGGACACTAAAAAATTCTTGATTTTTAAAAACTATGAAAAAAACCATTTTGAAGGATGAAATTCAACCCCGAATCTCATACTGGCCTCGGTTTTTACATTTGTGTCAAAAAAATTTACCTCCTGGGCACAAAAATCCCTGACCCCGGCATCACGAATTTTCTTCCCCGGACACCAAAAAATGCTTGATTTTTAAAAACTATAAAAAACACCATTTGTAAGCGTGAAATTCAACCCCGAATGTAATTCTGGTGTCCGTTTTTACATTTGGGTCAAAAAAAAAAAATTCACCTCCTGGGCACAAAAATCCCTGACCCCGGCATCAGGAATTTCCTTCCCCGGACACTAAAAATATCTTCATTTACAAAAAGTATAAAAAACACCATTTTTAAGGATGCAATTAAACCTCGAATCTAATTCTGGTGTCTGTTTTTACATTTGGGTCAAAAAACAATTTACCTGCTGGGCATAAAAATCCCTGGCATCACGAATTTTCTTCCCCGGACACAAAAAAAATCTTGATTTTTAAAATCTATAAAAAACACCATTTCTAAGGATGAAATTCAACCCCGAATCTCATACTGGCCTCCGTTTTTACATTTGTGTCAAAAAATCTTTTTCACATCCTGGGCACAAAAATCCCTGACCCCGGCATCAGAAATTTACTTGCCCGGACACCAAAAAATGCTTGATTTTTAAAAAGTATAAAAAACACCATTTTTAAGGGTGCAATTAAACCTCGAATCTAATTCTGGTGTCTGTTTTTACATTTGCGTCAAAAAACAATTTACCTGCTGGGCACAAAAATCCCTGGCATCACGAATTTTCTTCCCCGGACACAAAAAAATCTTGATTTTTAAAATCTATGAAAAACACCATTTGCAAGGATGAAATTCAACCCCAAATCTAATTCTGGAGTCCGTTATTACATTTGGGTCAAAAAAAATATTTCACCTCCTGGGCACAAAAATCCCTGACCCCAGCATCACGAATTTTCTTCCCCGGACACCAAAAAATGCTTGATTTTTAAAAACTATAAAAAACACCATTTCTAAGGATGAAATTCAACCCCTGACCCTAGCATCACGAATTTTCTTCCCTGGACACAAAAAAATCTTGATTTTTAAAATCTATGAAAAACACCATTTTCAAGGATGAAATTCAACCCTGAATCTAATTCTGGCGTCAGTTTTTACATTTGGGTCAAAAAAACATTTCACTTCCTGGGCAGAAATATCCCTGACCCCGGCATCAGGAATTTCCTTCCCCGGACACCAAAAATATCTTCATTTACAAAAAGTATAAAAAACACCATTTTTAAGGATGCAATTAAACCTCGAATCTAATTCTGGTGTCTGTTTTTACATTTAGGTCAAAAAAAAAATTACCTGCTGGGCACAAAAATCCCTGGCATCACGAATTTTTTTCCCCGGACACAAAAAAATCTTGATTTTTAAAATCTATAAAAAACACCATTTCTAAGGATGAAATTCAACCCCGAATCTCATACTGGCCTCGGTTTTTACATTTGTGTCAAAAAAAAAATTTCACCTCCTGGTCACAAAAATCCCTGACCCTAGCATCACAAATTTTCTTCCCCGGACACCAAAAAATGCTTGATTTTTAAAATCTATAAAAAACACCATTTCTAAGGATGAAATTCAACCCCGAATCTCATACTGGCCTGGATTTTTACATTTGTGTCAAAAAATCTTTTTCACCTCCTGGGCACAAAAATCCCTGACCCCGGCATCAGGAATTTTCTTGCCCGGACACCAAAAAATTCTTGATTTTTAAAAACTATAAAAAGCACCATTTTTAAGGACGAAATTCAACCCTGAAACTAATTCTAGTGTCCATTTTTACATTTGGGTCAAAAAAAAATTTCACCCCCTGGGCACAAAAATCCCTGACCCCGGCATCACGAATTTTCTTCCCCGGACACTAAAAAATTCTTGGTTTTTAAAAACTATGAAAAAAACCATTTTTAAGGATGAAATTCAACCCCGACTCTCATACTGGCCTCGGTTTTTACATTTGTGTCAAAAAAAATTTACCTCCTGGGCACAAAAATCCCTGACCCCGGCATCACGAATTTTCTTCCCCGGACACCAAAAAATGCTTGATTTTTAAAAACTATAAAAAACACCATTTGTAAGCGTGAAATTCAACCCCGAATGTAATTCTGGTGTCCGTTTTTACATTTCGGTCAAAAAAAAAAATTCACCTCCTGGGCACAAAAATCCCTGACCCCGGCATCAGAAATTTACTTGCCCGGACACCAAAAAATGCTTGATTTTTAAAAAGTATAAAAAACACCATTTTTAAGCGTGAAATTAAACCCCGAATGTAATTCTGGTGTCAGTTTTTACATTTGGGTCAAAAAAAAAAATTCACCTCCTGCGCACAAAAATCCCTGACTCCGGCAACAGGAATTTTCTTCCCCGGACACAAAAAAATCTTGATTTTTAAAATCTATGAAAAACACCATTTTCAAGGATGAAATTCAACCCTGAATCTAATTCTGGTGTCAGTTTTTACATTTGGGTCAAAAAAAAAAATTTCACCCGCTGGGCACAAAAATCCCTGACCCCGGCATCAGGAATTTTCTTGCCCGGACACCAAAAAATTCTTGATTTTTAAAAACTATAAAAACCACCATTTTTAAGGATGAAATTCAACCCCGAAACTAATTCTAGTGTCCATTTTTACATTTGGGTCAAAAAAAAAATTTCACCCCCTGGGCACAAAAATGCCTGACCCCGGCATCACAAATTTTCTTCCCCGGACACTAAAAAATTCTTGGTTTTTAAAAACTATGAAAAAAACCATTTTTAAGGATGAAATTCAACCCCAAATCTCATACTGGACTCGGTTTTCACATTTGTGTCAAAAAAAATTTACTTCCTGGGCACAAAAATCCCTGACCCCGGCATCACGAATTTTCTTCCCCGGACACCAAAAAATGCTTGATTTTTAAAAACTATAAAAAACACCATTTGTAAGCGTGAAATTCAACCCCGAATGTAATTCTGGTGTCCGTTTTTACATTTGGGTCAAAAAAAAAAAAATTCACCTCCTGGGCACAAAAATCCCTGACCCCGGCATCAGGAATTTCCTTCCCCGGACACTAAAAATATCTTCATTTACTAAAAGTATAAAAACCACCATTTTTAAGGATGCAATTAAACCTCGAATCTAATTCTGGTGTCTGTTTTTACATTTGGGTCAAAAAACAATTTACCTGCTGGGCACAAAAATCCCTGGCATCACGAATTTTCTTCCCCGGACACAAAAAATCTTGAAATTTAAAATCTATAAAAAACACCATTTCTAAGGATGAAATTCAACCCCGAATCTAATTCTGGAGTCCGTTTTTACATTTGGGTCAAAAAAAAATATTTCACCTCATGGGCACAAAAATCCCTGACCCCAGCATCACGAATTTTCTTCCCCGCACACCAAAAAATGCTTGATTTTTAAAAACTATAAAAAACACCATTTCTAAGGATGAAATTCAACCCCGAATCTCATACTGGCCTCGGTTTTTACATTTTTGTAAAAAAAAAATTTACCTCCTGGGCACAAAAATCCCTGACCCCGGCATCACGAATTTTCTTCCCCGGACACCAAAAAATCTTGATTTTTAAAATCTATGAAAAAAACCATTTTTGAGGATGAAATTAAAACTCGAATCTAATTCTGGTGTCTGTTTTTACATTTGGGTCAAAAAAAATTTACCTCCTGGGCACAAAAATCCCTGACCCCGGCATCACGAATTTTCTTCCCTGGACACAAAAAAATCTTGATTATTAAAATCTATGAAAAACACCATTTTCAAGGATGAAATTCAACCCTGAATCTAATTCTGGCATCAGTTTTTACATTTGGGTCAAAAAAAAAATTTTCACCTGCTGGGCACAAAAATCCCTGACCCCGGCATGAGGAATTTCCTTCCCCGGACACCAAAAATATCTTCATTTACAAAAAGTATAAAAAACACCATTTTTAAGGATGCAATTAAACCTCGAATCTAATTCTGGTGTCTGTTTTTACATTTGGGTCAAAAAAAAATTACCTGCTGGGCACAAAAATCCCTGGCATCACGAATATTCTTCCCCGGACACAAAAAAATCTTGATTTTTAAAATCTATAAAAAACACCATTTCTAAGGATGAAATTCAACCCCGAATCTCATACTGGCCTCGGTTTTTACATTTGTGTCAAAAAAAAAATTCACCTCCTGGGCACAAAAATCCCTGACCCCGGCATCAGGAATTTCCTTCCCCGGACACTAAAAATATCTTCATTTACTAAAAGTATAAAAACCACCATTTTTAAGGATGCAATTAAACCTCGAATCTAATTCTGGTGTCTGTTTTTACATTTGGGTCAAAAAACAATTTACCTGCTGGGCATAAAAATCCCTGGCATCACGAATTTTCTTCCCCGGACACAAAAAAATCTTGAAATTTAAAATCTATAAAAAACACCATTTCTAAGGATGAAATTCAACCCCGAATCTAATTCTGGAGTCCGTTTTTACATTTGGGTCAAAAAAAAATATTTCACCTCATGGGCACAAAAATCCCTGACCCCAGCATCACGAATTTTCTTCCCCGCACACCAAAAAATGCTTGATTTTTAAAAACTATAAAAAACACCATTTCTAAGGATGAAATTCAACCCCGAATCTCATACTGGCCTCGGTTTTTACATTTTTGTAAAAAAAAAAATTTACCTCCTGGGCACAAAAATCCCTGACCCCGGCATCACGAATTTTCTTCCCTGGACACAAAAAAATCTTGATTTTTAAAATCTATGAAAAACACCATTTTCAAGGATGAAATTCAACCCTGAATCTAATTCTGGCGTCAGTTTTTACATTTGGGTCAAAAAAAAAATTTTCACCTGCTGGGCACAAAAATCCCTGAACCCGGCAACAGGAATTTTCTTCCCCGGACACCAAAAATGCTTGATTTTTAAAAACTATAAAAAACACCATTTTTAAGCGTGAAATTCAACCCCGAATGTAATTCTGGCGTCCGTTTTTACATTTGGGTCAAAAAAAAATATTTCACCTCATGGGCACAAAAATCCCTGACCCCAGCATCACGAATTTTCTTCCCCGCACACCAAAAAATGCTTGATTTTTAAAAACTATAAAAAACACCATTTCTAAGGATGAAATTCAACCCCGAATCTCATACTGGCCTCGGTTTTTACATTTTTGTAAAAAAAAAATTTACCTCCTGGGCACAAAAATCCCTGACCCCGGCATCACGAATTTTCTTCCCCGGACACCAAAAAATCTTGATTTTTAAAATCTATGAAAAAAACCATTTTTGAGGATGAAATTAAAACTCGAATCTAATTCTGGTGTCTGTTTTTACATTTGGGTCAAAAAAAATTTACCTCCTGGGCACAAAAATCCCTGACCCCGGCATCACGAATTTTCTTCCCTGGACACAAAAAAATCTTGATTATTAAAATCTATGAAAAACACCATTTTCAAGGATGAAATTCAACCCTGAATCTAATTCTGGCATCAGTTTTTACATTTGGGTCAAAAAAAAAATTTTCACCTGCTGGGCACAAAAATCCCTGACCCCGGCATGAGGAATTTCCTTCCCCGGACACCAAAAATATCTTCATTTACAAAAAGTATAAAAAACACCATTTTTAAGGATGCAATTAAACCTCGAATCTAATTCTGGTGTCTGTTTTTACATTTGGGTCAAAAAAAAATTACCTGCTGGGCACAAAAATCCCTGGCATCACGAATATTCTTCCCCGGACACAAAAAAATCTTGATTTTTAAAATCTATAAAAAACACCATTTCTAAGGATGAAATTCAACCCCGAATCTCATACTGGCCTCGGTTTTTACATTTGTGTCAAAAAAAAAATTCACCTCCTGGGCACAAAAATCCCTGACCCCGGCATCAGGAATTTCCTTCCCCGGACACTAAAAATATCTTCATTTACTAAAAGTATAAAAACCACCATTTTTAAGGATGCAATTAAACCTCGAATCTAATTCTGGTGTCTGTTTTTACATTTGGGTCAAAAAACAATTTACCTGCTGGGCATAAAAATCCCTGGCATCACGAATTTTCTTCCCCGGACACAAAAAAATCTTGAAATTTAAAATCTATAAAAAACACCATTTCTAAGGATGAAATTCAACCCCGAATCTAATTCTGGAGTCCGTTTTTACATTTGGGTCAAAAAAAAATATTTCACCTCATGGGCACAAAAATCCCTGACCCCAGCATCACGAATTTTCTTCCCCGCACACCAAAAAATGCTTGATTTTTAAAAACTATAAAAAACACCATTTCTAAGGATGAAATTCAACCCCGAATCTCATACTGGCCTCGGTTTTTACATTTTTGTAAAAAAAAAAATTTACCTCCTGGGCACAAAAATCCCTGACCCCGGCATCACGAATTTTCTTCCCTGGACACAAAAAAATCTTGATTTTTAAAATCTATGAAAAACACCATTTTCAAGGATGAAATTCAACCCTGAATCTAATTCTGGCGTCAGTTTTTACATTTGGGTCAAAAAAAAAATTTTCACCTGCTGGGCACAAAAATCCCTGAACCCGGCAACAGGAATTTTCTTCCCCGGACACCAAAAATGCTTGATTTTTAAAAACTAT
The DNA here is from genome assembly GCF_964194415.1 of Vipera berus. Taxonomy (NCBI): domain Eukaryota; kingdom Metazoa; phylum Chordata; class Lepidosauria; order Squamata; family Viperidae; genus Vipera; species Vipera berus. Next base: position 141,529,911 of record NC_138203.1, on the reverse strand, counting down.
AAAAAACACCATTTTTAAGCGTGAAATTCAACCCCGAATGTAATTCTGGCGTCCGTTTTTACATTTGGGTCAAAGAAAAATTTCACTTCCTGGGCAGAAATATCCCTGACCCCGGCATCAGGAATTTCCTTCCCTGGACACAAAAAAATCTTGATTTTTAAAATCTATGAAAAACACCATTTTCAAGGATGAAATTCAACCCTGAATCTAATTCTGGCGTCAGTTTTTACATTTGGGTCAAAAAAAAAATTCACTTCCTGGGCAGAAATATCCCTGACCCCGGCATCAGGAATTTCCTTCCCCGGACACCAAAAATATCTTCATTTACAAAAAGTATAAAAAACACCATTTTTAAGGATGCAATTAAACCTCGAATCTAATTCTGGTGTCTGTTTTTACATTTGGGTCAAAAAAAAATTACCTGCTGGGCACAAAAATCCCTGGCATCACGAATATTCTTCCCCGGACACAAAAAAATCTTGATTTTTAAAATCTATAAAAAACACCATTTCTAAGGATGAAATTCAACCCCGAATCTCATACTGGCCTCGGTTTTTACATTTGTGTCAAAAAAAAAATTCACCTCCTGGGCACAAAAATCCCTGACCCTAGCATCACGAATTTTCTTCCCCGGACACCAAAAAATGCTTGATTTTTAAAATCTATAAAAAACACCATTTCTAAGGAAGAAATTCAACCCCGAATCATATGCTGGCCTCGGTTTTTACATTTGTGTCAAAAAATCTTTTTCACCTCCTGGGCACAAAAATCCCTGACGCCGGCATCAGGAATTTTCTTGCCCGGACACCAAAAAATTCTTGATTTTTAAAAACTATAAAAAGCACCATTTTTAAGGACGAAATTCAACCCCGAAACTAATTCTAGCGTCCATTTTTACATTTGGGTCAAAAAAAAAATTTCACCCCCTGGGCACAAAAATCCCTGAACCCGGCAACAGGAATTTTCTTCCCCAGACACCAAAAAATGCTTGATTTTTAAAAAGTATAAAAAACATCATTTTTAAGGATGAAATTCAACCCCGAATCTAATTCTGGCGTCCGTTTTTACATTTGGGTCAAAAAAAAAAATTCACCTCCTGGGCACAAAAATCCCTGAACCCGGCAACAGGAATTTTCTTCCCCAGACACCAAAAAATGATTGATTTTTAAAAAGTATAAAAAACATCATTTTAAAGGATGAAATTCAACCCCGAATCTAATTCTGGCGTCCGTTTTTACATTTGGGTCAAAAAAAAATTCACCTCCTGGGCACAAAAATCCCTGACATCAGGAATTTCCTTCCCCGGACACAAAAAAATCTTGATTTTTAAAAACTATAAAAAACACCATTTCTAAGGATGAAATTCAACCCCGAATCTCATACTGGCCTCGGTTTTTACATTTTTGTAAAAAAAAAAAATTACCTCCTGGGCACAAAAATCCCTGACCCCGGCATCACGAATTTTCTTCCCTGGACACAAAAAAATCTTGATTTTTAAAATCTATGAAAAACACCATTTTCAAGGATGAAATTCAACCCTGAATCTAATTCTGGCGTCAGTTTTTACATTTGGGTCAAAAAAAAAATTTTCACCTGCTGGGCACAAAAATCCCTGAACCCGGCAACAGGAATTTTCTTCCCCGGACACCAAAAATGCTTGATTTTTAAAAACTATAAAAAACACCATTTTTAAGCGTGAAATTCAACCCCGAATGTAATTCTGGCGTCCGTTTTTACATTTGGGTCAAAGAAAAATTTCACTTCCTGGGCAGAAATATCCCTGACCCCGGCATCAGGAATTTCCTTCCCCGGACACCAAAAATATCTTCATTTACAAAAAGTATAAAAAACACCATTTTTAAGGATGCAATTAAACCTCGAATCTAATTCTGGTGTCTGTTTTTACATTTGGGTCAAAAAAAAATTACCTGCTGGGCACAAAAATCCCTGGCATCACGAATATTCTTCCCCGGACACAAAAAAATCTTGATTTTTAAAATCTATAAAAAACACCATTTCTAAGGATGAAATTCAACCCCGAATCTCATACTGGCCTCGGTTTTTACATTTGTGTCAAAAAAAAAATTCAGCTCCTGGGCACAAAAATCCCTGACCCTAGCATCACGAATTTTCTTCCCCGGACACCAAAAAATGCTTGATTTTTAAAATCTATAAAAAACACCATTTCTAAGGAAGAAATTCAACCCCGAATCATATGCTGGCCTCGGTTTTTACATTTGTGTCAAAAAATCTTTTTCACCTCCTGGGCACAAAAATCCCTGACGCCGGCATCAGGAATTTTCTTGCCCGGACACCAAAAAATTCTTGATTTTTAAAAACTATAAAAAGCACCATTTTTAAGGACGAAATTCAACCCCGAAACTAATTCTAGCGTCCATTTTTACATTTGGGTCAAAAAAAAAATTTCACCCCCTGGGCACAAAAATCCCTGACCCCGGCATCAGAAATGTACTTGCCCGGACACCAAAAAATGCTTGATTTTTAAAAACTATAAAAAACAACATTTGTAAGCGTGAAATTCAACCCCGAATGTAATTCTGGCATCCGTTTTTACATTTGGGTCAACAACAAAAAATTCACCTCCTGGGCACAAAAATCCCTGAACCCGGCAACAGGAAGTTTCTTCCCCGGACACAAAAAAAATCTTGATTTTTAAAATCTATGAAAAACACCATTTATAAGGATGAAATTCAACCCCGAATCTAATTCTGGTGTCCGTTTTTACATTTGGGTCAAAAAAAAAATCACCACCTGGGCACAAAAATCCCTGAACCCGGCAACAGGAATTTTCTTCCCCAGACACCAAAAAATGCTTGATTTTTAAAAAGTATAAAAAACATCATTTTTAAGGATGAAATTCAACCCCGAATCTAATTCTGGCGTCCGTTTTTACATTTGGGTCAAAGAAAAATTTTCACCTGCTGGGCACAAAAATCCCTGAACCCGGCAACAGGAATTTTCTTCCCCGGACACCAAAAATGCTTGATTTTTAAAAACTATAAAAAACACCATTTTTAAGCGTGAAATTCAACCCCGAATGTAATTCTGGCGTCCGTTTTTACATTTGGGTCAAAGAAAAATTTCACTTCCTGGGCAGAAATATCCCTGACCCCGGCATCAGGAATTTCCTTCCCTGGACACCAAAAAATGCTTGATTTTTAAAATCTATAAAAAACACCATTTCTAAGGAAGAAATTCAACCCCGAATCATATGCTGGCCTCGGTTTTTACATTTGTGTCAAAAAATCTTTTTCACCTCCTGGGCACAAAAATCCCTGACGCCGGCATCAGGAATTTTCTTGCCCGGACACCAAAAAATTCTTGATTTTTAAAAACTATAAAAAGCACCATTTTTAAGGACGAAATTCAACCCCGAAACTAATTCTAGCGTCCATTTTTACATTTGGGTCAAAAAAAAAATTTCACCCCCTGGGCACAAAAATCCCTGACCCCGGCATCAGAAATGTACTTGCCCGGACACCAAAAAATGCTTGATTTTTAAAAACTATAAAAAACAACATTTGTAAGCGTGAAATTCAACCCCGAATGTAATTCTGGCATCCGTTTTTACATTTGGGTCAACAACAAAAAATTCACCTCCTGGGCACAAAAATCCCTGAACCCGGCAACAGGAAGTTTCTTCCCCGGACACAAAAAAAATCTTGATTTTTAAAATCTATGAAAAACACCATTTATAAGGATGAAATTCAACCCCGAATCTAATTCTGGTGTCCGTTTTTACATTTGGGTCAAAAAAAAAATCACCACCTGGGCACAAAAATCCCTGAACCCGGCAACAGGAATTTTCTTCCCCAGACACCAAAAAATGCTTGATTTTTAAAAAGTATAAAAAACATCATTTTTAAGGATGAAATTCAACCCCGAATCTAATTCTGGCGTCCGTTTTTACATTTGGGTCAAAGAAAAATTTTCACCTGCTGGGCACAAAAATCCCTGAACCCGGCAACAGGAATTTTCTTCCCCGGACACCAAAAATGCTTGATTTTTAAAAACTATAAAAAACACCATTTTTAAGCGTGAAATTCAACCCCGAATGTAATTCTGGCGTCCGTTTTTACATTTGGGTCAAAGAAAAATTTCACTTCCTGGGCAGAAATATCCCTGACCCCGGCATCAGGAATTTCCTTCCCTGGACACAAAAAAATCTTGATTTTTAAAATCTATGAAAAACACCATTTTCAAGGATGAAATTCAACCCTGAATCTAATTCTGGCGTCAGTTTTTACATTTGGGTCAAAAAAAAAAATTTCACCTGCTGGGCACAAAAATCCCTGAACCCGGCAACAGGAATTTTCTTCCCCGGACACCAAAAATGCTTGATTTTTAAAAACTATAAAAAACACCATTTTTAAGCGTGAAATTCAACCCCGAATGTAATTCTGGCGTCCGTTTTTACATTTGGGTCAAAGAAAAATTTCACTTCCTGGGCAGAAATATCCCTGACCCCGGCATCAGGAATTTCCTTCCCCGGACACCAAAAATATCTTCATTTACAAAAAGTATAAAAAACACCATTTTTAAGGATGCAATTAAACCTCGAATCTAATTCTGGTGTCTGTTTTTACATTTGGGTCAAAAAAAAATTACCTGCTGGGCACAAAAATCCCTGGCATCACGAATATTCTTCCCCGGACACAAAAATATCTTGATTTTTAAAATCTATAAAAAACACCATTTCTAAGGATGAAATTCAACCCCGAATCTAATTCTGGCGTCCGTTTTTACATTTGGGTCAAAAAAAAAAATTCACCTCCTGGGCACAAAAATCCCTGAACCCGGCAACAGGAATTTTCTTCCCCAGACACCAAAAAATGATTGATTTTTAAAAAGTATAAAAAACATCATTTTTAAGGATGAAATTCAACCCCGAATCTAATTCTGGCATCCGTTTTTACATTTGGGTCAAAAAAAAATTCACCTCCTGGGCACAAAAATCCCTGACATCAGGAATTTCCTTCCCCGGACACAAAAAAATCTTGATTTTTAAAATCTATAAAAAACTATAAAAAACACCATTTGTGAGCGTGAAATTCAACCCCGAATGTAATTCTGGCATCCGTTTTTATATTTGGGTCAACAACAAAAAATTCACCTCCTGGGCACAAAAATCCCTGACCCCGGTATCAGGAATATCTTCATTTACAAAAACTATTAAAAACACCATTTTTAAGGATGAAATTAAAACTCGAATGTAATTCTTGTGTCTGTTTTTACATTTGGGTCAAAAAATTTTTACCTGCTAGGCATAAAAATCCCTGGCATCACGAATTTTCTTCCCCAGACACCAAAAAATGCTTGATTTTTAAAAACTATAAAAAACACAATTTCTAAGGATGAAATTCAACCCCGAATCTCATACTGGCCTCGGTTTTTACATTTGTGTCAAAAAAAATTTACCTCCTGGGCACAAAAATCCCTGACCCAGGCATCACGAATTTTCTTCCCCGGACACCAAAAAATCTTGATTTTTAAAATCTATGAAAAAAACCATTTTTAAGGATGAAATTAAAACTCGAATCTAATTCTGGTGTCTGTTTTTACATTTGGGTCAAAAAAAATTTACCTCCTGGGCACAAAAATCCCTGACCCCGGCATCACGAATTTTCTTCCCCGGACACCAAAAAAATCTTGATTTTTAAAATCTATAAAAAACACCATTTCTAAGGATGAAATTCAACCCCGAATCTCATACTGGCCTCGGTTTTTACATTTGTGTCAAAAAATATTTTTCACCTCCTGGGCACAAAAATCCCTGACCCCGGCATCAGGAATTTTCTTGCCCGGACACCAAAAAATTCTTGATTTTTAAAAACTATAAAAAGCACCATTTTTAAGGACGAAATTCAACCCCGAAACTAATTCTAGTGTCCATTTCTACATTTGGGTCAAAAAAAAAATTTCACCCCCTGGGCACAAAAATCCCTGACTCCGGCATCAGGAATTTTCTTCCCCGGACACAAAAAAATCTTGATTTTTAAAATCTATGAAAAACACCATTTTCAAGGATGAAATTCAACCCTGAATCTAATTCTGGCGTCAGTTTTTACATTTGGGTCAAAAAAAAAATTTTCACCTGCTGGGCACAAAAATCCCTGAACCCGGCAACAGGAATTTTCTTCCCCAGACACCAAAAATGCTTGATTTTTAAAAACTATAAAAAACACCATTTTTAAGCGTGAAATTCAACCCCGAATGTAATTCTGGCGTCCGTTTTTACATTTGGGTCAAAGAAAAATTTCACTTCCTGGGCAGAAATATCCCTGACCCCGGCATCAGGAATTTCCTTCCCCGGACACCAAAAATATCTTCATTTACAAAAAGTATAAAAAACACCATTTTTAAGGATGCAATTAAACCTCGAATCTAATTCTGGTGTCTGTTTTTACATTTGGGTCAAAAAAAAATTACCTGCTGGGCACAAAAATCCCTGGCATCACGAATATTCTTCCCCGGACACAAAAAAATCTTGATTTTTAAAATCTATAAAAAACACCATTTCTAAGGATGAAATTCAACCCCGAATCTCATACTGGCCTCGGTTTTTACATTTGTGTCAAAAAAAAATTCACCTCCTGGGCACAAAAATCCCTGACCCTAGCATCACGAATTTTCTTCCCCGGACACCAAAAAATGCTTGATTTTTAAAATCTATAAAAAACACCATTTCTAAGGAAGAAATTCAACCCCGAATCATATGCTGGCCTCGGTTTTTACATTTGTGTCAAAAAATCTTTTTCACCTCCTGGGCACAAAAATCCCTGACGCCGGCATCAGGAATTTTCTTGCCCGGACACCAAAAAATTCTTGATTTTTAAAAACTATAAAAAGCACCATTTTTAAGGACGAAATTCAACCCCGAAACTAATTCTAGCGTCCATTTTTACATTTGGGTCAAAAAAAAAATTTCACCCCCTGGGCACAAAAATCCCTGACCCCGGCATCAGAAATGTACTTGCCCGGACACCAAAAAATGCTTGATTTTTAAAAACTATAAAAAACAACATTTGTAAGCGTGAAATTCAACCCCGAATGTAATTCTGGCATCCGTTTTTACATTTGGGTCAACAACAAAAAATTCACCTCCTGGGCACAAAAATCCCTGAACCCGGCAACAGGAAGTTTCTTCCCCGGACACAAAAAAAATCTTGATTTTTAAAATCTATGAAAAACACCATTTATAAGGATGAAATTCAACCCCGAATCTAATTCTGGTGTCCGTTTTTACATTTGGGTCAAAAAAAAAATCACCTCCTGGGCACAAAAATCCCTGAACCCGGCAACAGGAATTTTCTTCCCCAGACACCAAAAAATGCTTGAATTTTAAAAAGTATAAAAAACATCATTTTTAAGGATGAAATTCAACCCCGAATCTAATTCTGGCGTCCGTTTTTACATTTGGGTCAAAAAAAAAAATTCACCTCCTGGGCACAAAAATCCCTGAACCCGGCAACAGGAATTTTCTTCCCCAGACACCAAAAAATGATTGATTTTTAAAAAGTATAAAAAACATCATTTTAAAGGATGAAATTCAACCCCGAATCTAATTCTGGCATCCGTTCTTACATTTGGGTCAAAAAAAAATTCACCTCCTGGGCACAAAAATCCCTGACATCAGGAATTTCCTTCCCCGGACACAAAAAAATCTTGATTTTTAAAAACTATAAAAAACACCATTTCTAAGGATGAAATTCAACCCCGAATCTCATACTGGCCTCGGTTTTTACATTTTTGTAAAAAAAAAAATTACCTCCTGGGCACAAAAATCCCTGACCCCGGCATCACGAATTTTCTTCCCCGGACACCAAAAAATCTTGATTTTTAAAATCTATGAAAAAAACCATTTTTGAGGATGAAATTAAAACTCGAATCTAATTCTGGTGTCTGTTTTTACATTTGGGTCAAAAAAAATTTACCTCCTGGGCACAAAAATCCCTGACCCCGGCATCACGAATTTTCTTCCCTGGACACAAAAAAATCTTGATTTTTAAAATCTATGAAAAACACCATTTTCAAGGATGAAATTCAACCCTGAATCTAATTCTGGCGTCAGTTTTTACATTTGGGTCAAAAAAAAAATTTTCACCTGCTGGGCACAAAAATCCCTGAACCCGGCAACAGGAATTTTCTTCCCCGGACACCAAAAATGCTTGATTTTTAAAAACTATAAAAAACACCATTTTTAAGCGTGAAATTCAACCCCGAATGTAATTCTGGTGTCCGTTTTTACATTTGGGTCAAAGAAAAATTTCACTTCCTGGGCAGAAATATCCCTGACCCCGGCATCAGGAATTTCCTTCCCCGGACACCAAAAATATCTTCATTTACAAAAAGTATAAAAAACACCATTTTTAAGGATGCAATTAAACCTCGAATCTAATTCTGGTGTCTGTTTTTACATTTGGGTCAAAAAAAAATTACCTGCTGGGCACAAAAATCCCTGGCATCACGAATATTCTTCCCCGGACACAAAAAAATCTTGATTTTTAAAATCTATAAAAAACACCATTTCTAAGGATGAAATTCAACCCCGAATCTCATACTGGCCTCGGTTTTTACATTTGTGTCAAAAAAAAAATTCACCTCCTGGGCACAAAAATCCCTGACCCCGGCATCAGGAATTTCCTTCCCCGGACACTAAAAATATCTTCATTTACTAAAAGTATAAAAACCACCATTTTTAAGGATGCAATTAAACCTCGAATCTAATTCTGGTGTCTGTTTTTACATTTGGGTCAAAAAACAATTTACCTGCTGGGCATAAAAATCCCTGGCATCACGAATTTTCTTCCCCGGACACAAAAAAATCTTGAAATTAAAATCTATAAAAAACACCATTTCTAAGGATGAAATTCAACCCCGAATCTAATTCTGGAGTCCGTTTTTACATTTGGGTCAAAAAAAAATATTTCACCTCATGGGCACAAAAATCCCTGACCCCAGCATCACGAATTTTCTTCCCCGCACACCAAAAAATGCTTGATTTTTAAAAACTATAAAAAACACCATTTCTAAGGATGAAATTCAACCCCGAATCTCATACTGGCCTCGGTTTTTACATTTTTGTAAAAAAAAAAATTTACCTCCTGGGCACAAAAATCCCTGACCCCGGCATCACGAATTTTCTTCCCTGGACACAAAAAAATCTTGATTTTTAAAATCTATGAAAAACACCATTTTCAAGGATGAAATTCAACCCTGAATCTAATTCTGGCGTCAGTTTTTACATTTGGGTCAAAAAAAAAATTTTCACCTGCTGGGCACAAAAATCCCTGAACCCGGCAACAGGAATTTTCTTCCCCGGACACCAAAAATGCTTGATTTTTAAAAACTATAAAAAACACCATTTTTAAGCGTGAAATTCAACCCCGAATGTAATTCTGGCGTCCGTTTTTACATTTGGGTCAAAGAAAAATTTCACTTCCTGGGCAGAAATATCCCTGACCCCAGCATCAGGAATTTCCTTCCCCGGACACCAAAAATATCTTCATTTACAAAAAGTATAAAAAACACCATTTTTAAGGATGCAATTAAACCTCGAATCTAATTCTGGTGTCTGTTTTTACATTTGGGTCAAAAAAAAAATTACCTGCTGGGCACAAAAATCCCTGGCATCACGAATATTCTTCCCCGGACACAAAAAAATCTTGATTTTTAAAATCTATAAAAAACACCATTTCTAAGGATGAAATTCAACCCCGAATCTCATACTGGCCTCGGTTTTTACATTTGTGTCAAAAAAAAAATTCACCTCCTGGGCACAAAAATCCCTGACCCTAGCATCACGAATTTTCTTCCCCGGACACCAAAAAATGCTTGATTTTTAAAATCTATAAAAAACACCATTTCTAAGGAAGAAATTCAACCCCGAATCATATGCTGGCCTCGGTTTTTACATTTGTGTCAAAAAATCTTTTTCACCTCCTGGGCACAAAAATCCCTGACGCCGGCATCAGGAATTTTCTTGCCCGGACACCAAAAAATTCTTGATTTTTAAAAACTATAAAAAGCACCATTTTTAAGGACGAAATTCAACCCCGAAACTAATTCTAGCGTCCATTTTTACATTTGGGTCAAAAAAAAAATTTCACCCCCTGGGCACAAAAATCCCTGACCCCGGCATCAGAAATGTACTTGCCCGGACACCAAAAAATGCTTGATTTTTAAAAACTATAAAAAACAACATTTGTAAGCGTGAAATTCAACCCCGAATGTAATTCTGGCATCCGTTTTTACATTTGGGTCAACAACAAAAAATTCACCTCCTGGGCACAAAAATCCCTGAACCCGGCAACAGGAAGTTTCTTCCCCGGACACAAAAAAAATCTTGATTTTTAAAATCTATGAAAAACACCATTTATAAGGATGAAATTCAACCCCGAATCTAATTCTGGTGTCCGTTTTTACATTTGGGTCAAAAAAAAATCACCTCCTGGGCACAAAAATCCCTGAACCCGGCAACAGGAATTTTCTTCCCCAGACACCAAAAAATGCTTGATTTTTAAAAAGTATAAAAAACATCATTTTTAAGGATGAAATTCAACCCCGAATCTAATTCTGGCGTCCGTTTTTACATTTGGGTCAAAAAAAAAAATTCACCTCCTGGGCACAAAAATCCCTGAACCCGGCAACAGGAATTTTCTTCCCCAGACACCAAAAAATGATTGATTTTTAAAAAGTATAAAAAACATCATTTTTAAGGATGAAATTCAACCCCGAATCTAATTCTGGCATCCGTTTTTACATTTGGGTCAAAAAAAAATTCACCTCCTGGGCACAAAAATCCCTGACATCAGGAATTTCCTTCCCCGGACACAAAAAAATCTTGATTTTTAAAATCTATAAAAAACTATAAAAAACACCATTTGTGAGCGTGAAATTCAACCCCGAATGTAATTCTGGCATCCGTTTTTATATTTGGGTCAACAACAAAAAATTCACCTCCTGGGCACAAAAATCCCTGACCCCGGTATCAGGAATATCTTCATTTACAAAAACTATTAAAAACACCATTTTTAAGGATGAAATTAAAACTCGAATGTAATTCTTGTGTCTGTTTTTACATTTGGGTCAAAAAATTTTTACCTGCTAGGCATAAAAATCCCTGGCATCACGAATTTTCTTCCCCAGACACCAAAAAATGCTTGATTTTTAAAAACTATAAAAAACACAATTTCTAAGGATGAAATTCAACCCCGAATCTCATACTGGCCTCGGTTTTTACATTTTTGTAAAAAAAAAAATTACCTCCTGGGCACAAAAATCCCTGACCCCGGCATCACGAATTTTCTTCCCCGGACACCAAAAAATCTTGATTTTTAAAATCTATGAAAAAAACCATTTTTGAGGATGAAATTAAAACTCGAATCTAATTCTGGTGTCTGTTTTTACATTTGGGTCAAAAAAAATTTACCTCCTGGGCACAAAAATCCCTGACTCCGGCATCAGGAATTTTCTTCCCCGGACACAAAAAAATCTTGATTTTTAAAATCTATGAAAAACACCATTTTCAAGGATGAAATTCAACCCTGAATCTAATTCTGGCGTCAGTTTTTACATTTGGGTCAAAAAAAAAATTTTCACCTGCTGGGCACAAAAATCCCTGAACCCGGCAACAGGAATTTTCTTCCCCGGACACCAAAAATGCTTGATTTTTAAAAACTATAAAAAACACCATTTTTAAGCGTGAAATTCAACCCCGAATGTAATTCTGGCGTCCGTTTTTACATTTGGGTCAAAGAAAAATTTCACTTCCTGGGCAGAAATATCCCTGACCCCGGCATCAGGAATTTCCTTCCCCGGACACCAAAAATATCTTCATTTACAAAAAGTATAAAAAACACCATTTTTAAGGATGCAATTAAACCTCGAATCTAATTCTGGTGTCTGTTTTTACATTTGGGTCAAAAAAAAATTACCTGCTGGGCACAAAAATCCCTGGCATCACGAATATTCTTCCCCGGACACAAAAAAATCTTGATTTTTAAAATCTATAAAAAACACCATTTCTAAGGATGAAATTCAACCCCGAATCTCATACTGGCCTCGGTTTTTACATTTGTGTCAAAAAAAAATTCACCTCCTGGGCACAAAAATCCCTGACCCTAGCATCACGAATTTTCTTCCCCGGACACCAAAAAATGCTTGATTTTTAAAATCTATAAAAAACACCATTTCTAAGGAAGAAATTCAACCCCGAATCATATGCTGGCCTCGGTTTTTACATTTGTGTCAAAAAATCTTTTTCACCTCCTGGGCACAAAAATCCCTGACGCCGGCATCAGGAATTTTCTTGCCCGGACACCAAAAAATTCTTGATTTTTAAAAACTATAAAAAGCACCATTTTTAAGGACGAAATTCAACCCCGAAACTAATTCTAGCGTCCATTTTTACATTTGGGTCAAAAAAAAAATTTCACCCCCTGGGCACAAAAATCCCTGACCCCGGCATCAGAAATGTACTTGCCCGGACACCAAAAAATGCTTGATTTTTAAAAACTATAAAAAACAACATTTGTAAGCGTGAAATTCAACCCCGAATCTAATTCTGGCATCCGTTTTTACATTTGGGTCAACAACAAAAAATTCACCTCCTGGGCACAAAAATCCCTGAACCCGGCAACAGGAAGTTTCTTCCCCGGACACAAAAAAAATCTTGATTTTTAAAATCTATGAAAAACACCATTTATAAGGATGAAATTCAACCCCGAATCTAATTCTGGTGTCCGTTTTTACATTTGGGTCAAAAAAAAAATCACCTCCTGGGCACAAAAATCCCTGAACCCGGCAACAGGAATTTTCTTCCCCAGACACCAAAAAATGCTTGATTTTTAAAAAGTATAAAAAACATCATTTTTAAGGATGAAATTCAACCCCGAATCTAATTCTGGCGTCCGTTTTTACATTTGGGTCAAAAAAAAAAATTCACCTCCTGGGCACAAAAATCCCTGAACCCGGCAACAGGAATTTTCTTCCCCAGACACCAAAAAATGATTGATTTTTAAAAAGTATAAAAAACATCATTTTAAAGGATGAAATTCAACCCCGAATCTAATTCTGGCATCCGTTCTTACATTTGGGTCAAAAAAAAATTCACCTCCTGGGCACAAAAATCCCTGACATCAGGAATTTCCTTCCCCGGACACAAAAAAATCTTGATTTTTAAAAACTATAAAAAACACCATTTCTAAGGATGAAATTCAACCCCGAATCTCATACTGGCCTCGGTTTTTACATTTTTGTAAAAAAAAAAATTACCTCCTGGGCACAAAAATCCCTGACCCCGGCATCACGAATTTTCTTCCCCGGACACCAAAAAATCTTGATTTTTAAAATCTATGAAAAAAACCATTTTTGAGGATGAAATTAAAACTCGAATCTAATTCTGGTGTCTGTTTTTACATTTGGGTCAAAAAAAATTTACCTCCTGGGCACAAAAATCCCTGACCCCGGCATCACGAATTTTCTTCCCTGGACACAAAAAAATCTTGATTTTTAAAATCTATGAAAAACACCATTTTCAAGGATGAAATTCAACCCTGAATCTAATTCTGGCGTCAGTTTTTACATTTGGGTCAAAAAAAAAATTTTCACCTGCTGGGCACAAAAATCCCTGAACCCGGCAACAGGAATTTTCTTCCCCGGACACCAAAAATGCTTGATTTTTAAAAACTATAAAAAACACCATTTTTAAGCGTGAAATTCAACCCCGAATGTAATTCTGGCGTCCGTTTTTACATTTGGGTCAAAGAAAAATTTCACTTCCTGGGCAGAAATATCCCTGACCCCGGCATCAGGAATTTCCTTCCCCGGACACCAAAAATATCTTCATTTACAAAAAGTATAAAAAACACCATTTTTAAGGATGCAATTAAACCTCGAATCTAATTCTGGTGTCTGTTTTTACATTTGGGTCAAAAAAAAATTACCTGCTGGGCACAAAAATCCCTGGCATCACGAATATTCTTCCCCGGACACAAAAAAATCTTGATTTTTAAAATCTATAAAAAACACCATTTCTAAGGATGAAATTCAACCCCGAATCTCATACTGGCCTCGGTTTTTACATTTGTGTCAAAAAAAAAATTCACCTCCTGGGCACAAAAATCCCTGACCCCGGCATCAGGAATTTCCTTCCCCGGACACTAAAAATATCTTCATTTACTAAAAGTATAAAAACCACCATTTTTAAGGATGCAATTAAACCTCGAATCTAATTCTGGTGTCTGTTTTTACATTTGGGTCAAAAAACAATTTACCTGCTGGGCATAAAAATCCCTGGCATCACGAATTTTCTTCCCCGGACACAAAAAAATCTTGATTTTTAAAATCTATAAAAAACACCATTTCTAAGGATGAAATTCAACCCCGAATCTCATACTGGCCTCGGTTTTTACATTTGTGTCAAAAAAAAAATTCACCTCCTGGGCACAAAAATCCCTGACCCTAGCATCACGAATTTTCTTCCCCGGACACCAAAAAATGCTTGATTTTTAAAATCTATAAAAAACACCATTTCTAAGGAAGAAATTCAAGCCCAAATCATATGCTGGCCTCGGTTTTTACATTTGTGTCAAAAAATCTTTTTCACCTCCTGGGCACAAAAATCCCTGACGCCGGCATCAGGAATTTTCTTGCCCGGACACCAAAAAATTCTTGATTTTTAAAAACTATAAAAAGCACCATTTTTAAGGACGAAATTCAACCCCGAAACTAATTCTAGCGTCCATTTTTACATTTGGGTCAAAAAAAAAATTTCACCCCCTGGGCACAAAAATCCCTGACCCCGGCATCAGAAATGTACTTGCCCGGACACCAAAAAATGCTTGATTTTTAAAAACTATAAAAAACAACATTTGTAAGCGTGAAATTCAACCCCGAATGTAATTCTGGCATCCGTTTTTACATTTGGGTCAACAACAAAAAATTCACCTCCTGGGCACAAAAATCCCTGAACCCGGCAACAGGAAGTTTCTTCCCCGGACACAAAAAAAATCTTGATTTTTAAAATCTATGAAAAACACCATTTATAAGGATGAAATTCAACCCCGAATCTAATTCTGGTGTCCGTTTTTACATTTGGGTCAAAAAAAAAATCACCTCCTGGGCACAAAAATCCCTGAACCCGGCAACAGGAATTTTCTTCCCCAGACACCAAAAAATGCTTGATTTTTAAAAAGTATAAAAAACATCATTTTTAAGGATGAAATTCAACCCCGAATCTAATTCTGGCGTCCGTTTTTACATTTGGGTCAAAAAAAAAATTCACCTCCTGGGCACAAAAATCCCTGAACCCGGCAACAGGAATTTTCTTCCCCAGACACCAAAAAATGATTGATTTTTAAAAAGTATAAAAAACATCATTTTTAAGGATGAAATTCAACCCCGAATCTAATTCTGGCATCCGTTTTTACATTTGGGTCAAAAAAAAATTCACCTCCTGGGCACAAAAATCCCTGACATCAGGAATTTCCTTCCCCGGACACAAAAAAATCTTGATTTTTAAAATCTATAAAAAACTATAAAAAACACCATTTGTGAGCGTGAAATTCAACCCCGAATGTAATTCTGGCATCCGTTTTTATATTTGGGTCAACAACAAAAAATTCACCTCCTGGGCACAAAAATCCCTGACCCCGGTATCAGGAATATCTTCATTTACAAAAACTATTAAAAACACCATTTTTAAGGATGAAATTAAAACTCGAATGTAATTCTTGTGTCTGTTTTTACATTTGGGTCAAAAAATTTTTACCTGCTAGGCATAAAAATCCCTGGCATCACGAATTTTCTTCCCCAGACACCAAAAAATGCTTGATTTTTAAAAACTATAAAAAACACCATTTTTAAGCGTGAAATTCAACCCCGAATGTAATTCTGGCGTCCGTTTTTACATTTGGGTCAAAGAAAAATTTCACTTCCTGGGCAGAAATATCCCTGACCCCGGCATCAGGAATTTCCTTCCCCGGACACCAAAAATATCTTCATTTACAAAAAGTATAAAAAACACCATTTTTAAGGATGCAATTAAACCTCGAATCTAATTCTGGTGTCTGTTTTTACATTTGGGTCAAAAAAAAATTACCTGCTGGGCACAAAAATCCCTGGCATCACGAATATTCTTCCCCGGACACAAAAAAATCTTGATTTTTAAAATCTATAAAAAACACCATTTCTAAGGATGAAATTCAACCCCGAATCTCATACTGGCCTCGGTTTTTACATTTGTGTCAAAAAAAAAATTCACCTCCTGGGCACAAAAATCCCTGACCCCGGCATCAGGAATTTCCTTCCCCGGACACTAAAAATATCTTCATTTACTAAAAGTATAAAAACCACCATTTTTAAGGATGCAATTAAACCTCGAATCTAATTCTGGTGTCTGTTTTTACATTTGGGTCAAAAAACAATTTACCTGCTGGGCATAAAAATCCCTGGCATCACGAATTTTCTTCCCCGGACACAAAAAAATCTTGAAATTTAAAATCTATAAAAAACACCATTTCTAAGGATGAAATTCAACCCCGAATCTAATTCTGGAGTCCGTTTTTACATTTGGGTCAAAAAAAAATATTTCACCTCATGGGCACAAAAATCCCTGACCCCAGCATCACGAATTTTCTTCCCCGCACACCAAAAAATGCTAGATTTTTAAAAACTATAAAAAACACCATTTCTAAGGATGAAATTCAACCCCGAATCTCATACTGGCCTCGGTTTTTACATTTTTGTAAAAAAAAAAATTTACCTCCTGGGCACAAAAATCCCTGACCCCGGCATCACGAATTTTCTTCCCTGGACACAAAAAAATCTTGATTTTTAAAATCTATGAAAAACACCATTTTCAAGGATGAAATTCAACCCTGAATCTAATTCTGGCGTCAGTTTTTACATTTGGGTCAAAAAAAAAATTTTCACCTGCTGGGCACAAAAATCCCTGAACCCGGCAACAGGAATTTTCTTCCCCGGACACCAAAACTGCTTGATTTTTAAAAACTATAAAAAACACCATTTTTAAGCGTGAAATTCAACCCCGAATGTAATTCTGGCGTCCGTTTTTACATTTGGGTCAAAGAAAAATTTCACTTCCTGGGCAGAAATATCCCTGACCCCGGCATCAGGAATTTCCTTCCCCGGACACCAAAAATATCTTCATTTACAAAAAGTATAAAAAACACCATTTTTAAGGATGCAATTAAACCTCGAATCTAATTCTGGTGTCTGTTTTTACATTTGGGTCAAAAAAAAATTACCTGCTGGGCACAAAAATCCCTGGCATCACGAATATTCTTCCCCGGACACAAAAAAATCTTGATTTTTAAAATCTATAAAAAACACCATTTCTAAGGATGAAATTCAACCCCGAATCTCATACTGGCCTCGGTTTTTACATTTGTGTCAAAAAAAAAATTCACCTCCTGGGCACAAAAATCCCTGACCCTAGCATCACGAATTTTCTTCCCCGGACACCAAAAAATGCTTGATTTTTAAAATCTATAAAAAACACCATTTCTAAGGAAGAAATTCAACCCCAAATCATATGCTGGCCTCGGTTTTTACATTTGTGTCAAAAAATCTTTTTCACCTCCTGGGCACAAAAATCCCTGACGCCGGCATCAGGAATTTTCTTGCCCGGACACCAAAAAATTCTTGATTTTTAAAAACTATAAAAAGCACCATTTTTAAGGACGAAATTCAACCCCGAAACTAATTCTAGCGTCCATTTTTACATTTGGGTCAAAAAAAAAATTTCACCCCCTGGGCACAAAAATCCCTGACCCCGGCATCAGAAATGTACTTGCCCGGACACCAAAAAATGCTTGATTTTTAAAAACTATAAAAAACAACATTTGTAAGCGTGAAATTCAACCCCGAATGTAATTCTGGCATCCGTTTTTACATTTGGGTCAACAACAAAAAATTCACCTCCTGGGCACAAAAATCCCTGAACCCGGCAACAGGAAGTTTCTTCCCCGGACACAAAAAAAATCTTGATTTTTAAAATCTATGAAAAACACCATTTATAAGGATGAAATTCAACCCCGAATCTAATTCTGGTGTCCGTTTTTACATTTGGGTCAAAAAAAAAATCACCTCCTGGGCACAAAAATCCCTGAACCCGGCAACAGGAATTTTCTTCCCCAGACACCAAAAAATGCTTGATTTTTAAAAAGTATAAAAAACATCATTTTTAAGGATGAAATTCAACCCCGAATCTAATTCTGGCGTCCGTTTTTACATTTGTGTCAAAAAAAAAAATTCACCTCCTGGGCACAAAAATCCCTGAACCCGGCAACAGGAATTTTCTTCCCCAGACACCAAAAAATGATTGATTTTTAAAAAGTATAAAAAACATCATTTTTAAGGATGAAATTCAACCCCGAATCTAATTCTGGCATCCGTTTTTACATTTGGGTCAAAAAAAAATTCACCTCCTGGGCACAAAAATCCCTGACATCAGGAATTTCCTTCCCCGGACACAAAAAAATCTTGATTTTTAAAATCTATAAAAAACTATAAAAAACACCATTTGTGAGCGTGAAATTCAACCCCGAATGTAATTCTGGCATCCGTTTTTATATTTGGGTCAACAACAAAAAATTCACCTCCTGGGCACAAAAATCCCTGACCCCGGTATCAGGAATATCTTCATTTACAAAAACTATTAAAAACACCATTTTTAAGGATGAAATTAAAACTCGAATGTAATTCTTGTGTCTGTTTTTACATTTGGGTCAAAAAATTTTTACCTGCTAGGCATAAAAATCCCTGGCATCACGAATTTTCTTCCCCAGACACCAAAAAATGCTTGATTTTTAAAAACTATAAAAAACACAATTTCTAAGGATGAAATTCAACCCCGAATCTCATACTGGCCTCGGTTTTTACATTTGTGTCAAAAAAAATTTACCTCCTGGGCACAAAAATCCCTGACCCAGGCATCACGAATTTTCTTCCCCGGACACCAAAAAATCTTGATTTTTAAAATCTATGAAAAAAACCATTTTTAAGGATGAAATTAAAACTCGAATCTAATTCTGGTGTCTGTTTTTACATTTGGGTCAAAAAAAATTTACCTCCTGGGCACAAAAATCCCTGACCCCGGCATCACGAATTTTCTTCCCCGGACACCAAAAAAATCTTGATTTTTAAAATCTATAAAAAACACCATTTCTAAGGATGAAATTCAACCCTGAATCTCATACTGGCCTCGGTTTTTACATTTGTGTCAAAAAATCTTTTTCACCTCCTGGGCACAAAAATCCCTGACCCCGGCATCAGGAATTTTCTTCCCCGGACACAAAAAAATCTTGATTTTTAAAATTTATGAAAAACACCATTTTCAAGGATGAAATTCAACCCTGAATCTAATTCTGGCGTCCGTTTTTACATTTGGGTCAAAAAAAAATTTTTCACCCGCTGGGCACAAAAATCCCTGAACCCGGCAACAGGAATTTTCTTCCCCGGACACCAAAAATGCTTGATTTTTAAAAACTATAAAAAACACCATTTTTAAGCGTGAAATTCAACCCCGAATGTAATTCTGGCGTCCGTTTTTACATTTGGGTCAAAAAAAAAATTCACTTCCTGGGCAGAAATATCCCTGACCCCGGCATCAGGAATTTCCTTCCCCGGACACCAAAAATATCTTCATTTACAAAAAGTATAAAAAACACCATTTTTAAGGATGCAATTAAACCTCGAATCTAATTCTGGTGTCTGTTTTTACATTTGGGTCAAAAAAAAAAATTACCTGCTGGGCACAAAAATCCCTGGCATCACGAATTTTCTTCCCCGGACACAAAAAAATCTTGATTTTTAAAATCTATAAAAAACACCATTTCTAAGGATGAAATTCAACCCCGAATCTCATACTGGCCTCGGTTTTTACATTTGTGTCAAAAAATCTTTTTCACCTCCTGGGCACAAAAATCCCTGACTCCGGCATCAGGAATTTTCTTCCCCGGACACAAAAAAATCTTGATTTTTAAAATCTATGAAAAACACCATTTTCAAGGATGAAATTCAACCCTGAATCTAATTCTGGCATCAGTTTTTACATTTGGGTCAAAAAAGAAATTTTCACCCGCTGGGCACAAAAATCCCTGAACAGGAATTTCCTTCCCTGGACACCAAAAATATCTTCATTTACAAAAAGTATAAAAAACACCATTTTTAAAGATGCAATTAAACCTCGAATCTAATTCTGGTGTCTGTTTTTACATTTGGGTCAAAAAAAAATTACCTGCTGGGCACAAAAATCCCTGGCATCACTAATTTTCTTCCCCGGACACAAAAAAATCTTGATTTTTAAAATCTATAAAAAACACCATTTCTAAGGATGAAATTCATCCCCGAATCTCATTCTGGCCTCGGTTTTTACATTTGTGTCAAAAAAAAATTTCACCTCCTGGGCACAAAAATCCCTGACCCTAGCATCACGAATTTTCTTCCCCGGACACCAAAAAATGCTTGATTATTAAAATCTATAAAAAACACCATTTCTAAGGATGAAATTCAACCCCGAATCTCATACTGGCCTCGGTTTTTACATTTGTGTCAAAAAATCTTTTTCACCTCCTGGGCACAAAAATCCCTGACGCTGGCATCAGGAATTTTCTTGCCCGGACACCAAAAAATTCTTGATTTTTAAAAACTATAAAAAGCACCATTTTTAAGGACGAAATTCAACCCTGAGACTAATTCTAGTGTCCATTTTTACATTTGGGTAAAAAAAAAAATTTCACCCCCTGGGCACAAAAATCCCTGACCCCGGCATCACGAATTTTTTTCCCCGGACACTAAAAAATTCTTGGTTTTTAAAAACTATGAAAAAACCCATTTTTAAGGATGAAATTCAACCCCGAATCTCATACTGGCCTCGGTTTTTACATTTGTGTCAAAAAAAATTTACCTCCTGGGCACAAAAATCCCTGACCCCGGCATCACGAATTTTCTTCCCCGGACACCAAAAAATGCTTGATTTTTAAAAACTATAAAAAACACCATTTGTAAGCGTGAAATTCAACCCCGAATGTAATTCTGGTGTCCGTTTTTACATTTCGGTCAAAAAAAAAATTCACCTCCTGGGCACAAAAATCCCTGACCCCGGCATCAGGAATTTCCTTCCCCGGACACTAAAAATATCTTCATTTACAAAAAGTATAAAAAACACCATTTTTAAGGATGCAATTAAACCTCGAATCTAATACTGGTGTCTGTTTTTACATTTGGGTCAAAAAACAATTTACCTGCTGGGCATAAAAATCCCTGGCATCACGAATTTTCTTCCCCGGACACAAAAAAATCTTGATTTTTAAAATCTATAAAAAACACCATTTCTAAGGATGAAATTCAACCCCGAATCTCATACTGGCCTCGGTTTTTACATTTGTGTCAAAAAATCTTTTTCACCTCCTGGGCACAAAAATTCCTGACCCCGGTATCAGGAATTTTCTTTCCCGGACACCAAAAAATTCTTGATTTTTAAAAACTATAAAAAGCACCATTTTTAAGGACGAAATTCAACCCCGAAACTAATTCTAGTGTCCATTTTTACATTTGGGTCAAAAAAAAAATTTCACCCCCTGGGCAGAAAAATCCCTGACCCCGGCATCAGGAATTTCCTTCCCCGGACACCAAAAATATCTTCATTTACAAAAAGTATAAAAAACACCATTTTTAAGGATGCAATTAAACCTCGAATCTAATTCTGGTGTCTGTTTTTACATTTAGGTCAAAAAAAAAATTACCTGCTGGGCACAAAAATCCCTGGCATCACGAATTTTTTTCCCCGGACACAAAAAAATCTTGATTTTTAAAATCTATAAAAAACACCATTTCTAAGGATGAAATTCAACCCCGAATCTCATACTGGCCTCGGTTTTTACATTTGTGTCAAAAAAAAATTTCACCTCCTGGGCACAAAAATCCCTGACCCTAGCATCACGAATTTTCTTCCCCGGACACCAAAAAATGCTTGATTTTTAAAATCTATAAAAAACACCATTTCTAAGGATGAAATTCAACCCCGAATCTCATACTGGCCTGGGTTTTTACATTTGTGTCAAAAAATCTTTTTCACCTCCTGGGCACAAAAATCCCTGACCCCGGCATCAGGAATTTTCTTCCCCGGACACCAAAAAATTCTTGATTTTTAAAAACTATAAAAAGCACCATTTTTAAGGACGAAATTCAACCCCGAAACTAATTCTAGTGTCCATTTTTACATTTGGGTCAAAAAAAAAATTTCACCCCCTGGGCACAAAAATCCCTGACCACGGCATCACGAATTTTCTTCCCCGGACACTAAAAAATTCTTGATTTTTAAAAACTATGAAAAAAACCATTTTGAAGGATGAAATTCAACCCCGAATCTCATACTGGCCTCGGTTTTTACATTTGTGTCAAAAAAATTTACCTCCTGGGCACAAAAATCCCTGACCCCGGCATCACGAATTTTCTTCCCCGGACACCAAAAAATGCTTGATTTTTAAAAACTATAAAAAACACCATTTGTAAGCGTGAAATTCAACCCCGAATGTAATTCTGGTGTCCGTTTTTACATTTGGGTCAAAAAAAAATAATTCACCTCCTGGGCACAAAAATCCCTGACCCCGGCATCAGGAATTTCCTTCCCCGGACACTAAAAATATCTTCATTTACAAAAAGTATAAAAAAC
The DNA here is from genome assembly GCF_964194415.1 of Vipera berus. NCBI lineage: Eukaryota > Metazoa > Chordata > Lepidosauria > Squamata > Viperidae > Vipera > Vipera berus. Next base: position 141,507,191 of record NC_138203.1, on the reverse strand, counting down.
ACCATTTTTAAGGATGCAATTAAACCTCGAATCTAATTCTGGTGTCTGTTTTTACATTTGGGTCAAAAAACAATTTACCTGCTGGGCATAAAAATCCCTGGCATCACGAATTTTCTTCCCCGGACACAAAAAAAATCTTGATTTTTAAAATCTATAAAAAACACCATTTCTAAGGATGAAATTCAACCCCGAATCTCATACTGGCCTCGGTTTTTACATTTGTGTCAAAAAATCTTTTTCACATCCTGGGCACAAAAATCCCTGACCCCGGGATCAGGAATTTTCTTGCCCGGACACCAAAAAATTCTTGATTTTTAAAAACTATAAAAAGCACCATTTTTAAGGACGAAATTCAACCCCGAAACTAATTCTAGTGTCCATTTTTACATTTGGGTCAAAAAAAAAATTTCACCCCCTGGGCACAAAAATCCCTGACCCCGGCATCAGAAATTTACTTGCCCGGACACCAAAAAATGCTTGATTTTTAAAAAGTATAAAAAACACCATTTTTAAGGGTGCAATTAAACCTCGAATCTAATTCTGGTGTCTGTTTTTACATTTGCGTCAAAAAACAATTTACCTGCTGGGCACAAAAATCCCTGGCATCACGAATTTTCTTCCCCGGACACCAAAAAATCTTGATTTTTAAAATCTATGAAAAACACCATTTGCAAGGATGAAATTCAACCCCAAATCTAATTCTGGAGTCCGTTATTACATTTGGGTCAAAAAAAATATTTCACCTCCTGGGCACAAAAATCCCTGACCCCAGCATCACGAATTTTCTTCCCCGGACACCAAAAAATGCTTGATTTTTAAAAACTATAAAAAACACCATTTCTAAGGATGAAATTCAACCCCTGACCCTAGCATCACGAATTTTCTTCCCCGGACACCAAAAAATCTTGATTTTTAAAATCTATGAAAAAAACCATTTTTGAGGATGAAATTAAAACTCGAATCTAATTCTGGTGTCTGTTTTTACATTTGGGTCAAAAAATATTTACCTCCTGGGCACAAAAATCCCTGACCCCGGCATCACGAATTTTCTTCCCTGGACACAAAAAAATCTTGATTTTTAAAATCTATGAAAAACACCATTTTTAAGGATGAAATTCAACCCTGAATCTAATTCTGGCGTCAGTTTTTACATTTGGGTCAAAAAAAAATTTCACTTCCTGGGCAGAAATATCCCTGACCCCGGCATCAGGAATTTCCTTCCCCGGACACCAAAAATATCTTCATTTACAAAAAGTATAAAAAACACCATTTTTAAGGATGCAATTAAACCTCGAATCTAATTCTGGTGTCTGTTTTTACATTTAGGTCAAAAAAAAAATTACCTGCTGGGCACAAAAATCCCTGGCATCACGAATTTTTTTCCCCGGACACAAAAAAATCTTGATTTTTAAAATCTATAAAAAACACCATTTCTAAGGATGAAATTCAACCCCGAATCTCATACTGGCCTCGGTTTTTACATTTGTGTCAAAAAAAAATTTCACCTCCTGGTCACAAAAATCCCTGACCCTAGCATCACAAATTTTCTTCCCCGGACACCAAAAAATGCTTGATTTTTAAAATCTATAAAAAACACAATTTCTAAGGATGAAATTCAACCCCGAATCTCATACTGGCCTGGATTTTTACATTTGTGTCAAAAAATCTTTTTCACCTCCTGGGCACAAAAATCCCTGACCCCGGCATCAGGAATTTTCTTGCCCGGACACCAAAAAATTCTTGATTTTTAAAAACTATAAAAAGCACCATTTTTAAGGACGAAATTCAACCCTGAAACTAATTTCTAGTGTCCATTTTTACATTTGGGTCAAAAAAAAATTTCACCCCCTGGGCACAAAAATCCCTGACCCCGGCATCACGAATTTTCTTCCCCGGACACTAAAAAATTCTTGGTTTTTAAAAACTATGAAAAAAACCATTTTTAAGGATGAAATTCAACCCCGACTCTCATACTGGCCTCGGTTTTTACATTTGTGTCAAAAAAAATTTACCTCCTGGGCACAAAAATCCCTGACCCCGGCATCACGAATTTTCTTCCCCGGACACCAAAAAATGCTTGATTTTTAAAAACTATAAAAAACACCATTTGTAAGCGTGAAATTCAACCCCGAATGTAATTCTGGTGTCCGTTTTTACATTTCGGTCAAAAAAAAAAATTCACCTCCTGGGCACAAAAATCCCTGACCCCGGCATCAGGAATTTCCTTCCCCGGACACTAAAAATATCTTCATTTACAAAAAGTATAAAAAACACCATTTTTAAGGATGCAATTAAACCTCGAATCTAATTCTGGTGTCTGTTTTTACATTTGGGTCAAAAAACAATTTACGTGCAGGGCATAAAAATCCCTGGCATCACGAATTTTCTTCCCCGGACACAAAAAAATCTTGATTTTTAAAATCTATAAAAAACACCATTTCTAAGGATGAAATTCAACCCCGAATCTCATACTGGCCTCGGTTTTTACATTTGTGTCAAAAAATCTTTTTCACCTCCTGGGCACAAAAATTCCTGACCCCGGCATCAGGAATTTTCTTGCCCGGACACCAAAAAATTCTTGATTTTTAAAAACTATAAAAAGCACCATTTTTAAGGACGAAATTCAACCCCGAAACTAATTCTAGTGTCCATTTTTACATTTGGGTCAAAAAAAAAATTTCACCCCCTGGGCACAAAAATCCCTGACTCCGGCATCAGAAATTTACTTGCCCGGACACCAAAAAATGCTTGATTTTTAAAAAGTATAAAAAACACCATTTTTAAGCGTGAAATTAAACCCCGAATGTAATTCTGGTGTCAGTTTTTACATTTGGGTCAAAAAAAAAAATTCACCTCCTGCGCACAAAAATCCCTGACTCCGGCAACAGGAATTTTCTTCCCCGGACACAAAAAAATCTTGATTTTTAAAATCTATGAAAAACACCATTTTCAAGGATGAAATTCAACCCTGAATCTAATTCTGGTGTCAGTTTTTACATTTGGGTCAAAAAAAAATTTTTCACCCGCTGGGCACAAAAATCCCTGACCCCGGCATCAGGAATTTTCTTGCCCGGACACCAAAAAATTCTTGATTTTTAAAAACTATAAAAACCACCATTTTTAAGGACGAAATTCAACCCCGAAACTAATTCTAGTGTCCATTTTTACATTTGGGTCAAAAAAAAAATTTCACCCCCTGGGCACAAAAATGCCTGACCCCGGCATCACAAATTTTCTTCCCCGGACACTAAAAAATTCTTGGTTTTTAAAAACTATGAAAAAAACCATTTTTAAGGATGAAATTCAACCCCAAATCTCATACTGGCCTCGGTTTTCACATTTGTGTCAAAAAAAATTTACTTCCTGGGCACAAAAATCCCTGACCCGGGCATCACGAATTTTCTTCCCCGGACACCAAAAAATGCTTGATTTTTAAAAACTATAAAAAACACCATTTGTAAGCGTGAAATTCAACCCCAAATGTAATTCTGGTGTCCGTTTATACATTTGGGTCAAAAAAAAAAAAATTCACCTCCTGGGCACAAAAATCCCTGACCCCGGCATCAGGAATTTCCTTCCCCGGACACTAAAAATATCTTCATTTACTAAAAGTATAAAAACCACCATTTTTAAGGATGCAATTAAACCTCGAATCTAATTCTGGTGTCTGTTTTTACATTTGGGTCAAAAAACAATTTACCTGCTGGGCATAAAAATCCCTGGCATCACGAATTTTCTTCCCCGGACACAAAAAATCTTGAAATTTAAAATCTATAAAAAACACCATTTCTAAGGATGAAATTCAACCCCGAATCTAATTCTGGAGTCCGTTTTTACATTTGGGTCAAAAAAAAATATTTCACCTCATGGGCACAAAAATCCCTGACCCCAGCATCACGAATTTTCTTCCCCGCACACCAAAAAATGCTTGATTTTTAAAAACTATAAAAAACACCATTTCTAAGGATGAAATTCAACCCCGAATCTCATACTGGCCTCGGTTTTTACATTTTTGTAAAAAAAAAATTTGCCTCCTGGGCACAAAAATCCCTGACCCCGGCATCACGAATTTTCTTCCCCGGACACCAAAAAATCTTGATTTTTAAAATCTATGAAAAAAACCATTTTTGAGGATGAAATTAAAACTCGAATCTAATTCTGGTGTCTGTTTTTACATTTGGGTCAAAAAAAATTTACCTCCTGGGCACAAAAATCCCTGACCCCGGCATCACGAATTTTCTTCCCTGGACACAAAAAAATCTTGATTTTTAAAATCTATGAAAAACACCATTTTCAAGGATGAAATTCAACCCTGAATCTAATTCTGGCGTCAGTTTTTACATTTGGGTCAAAAAAAAAATTTTCACCTGCTGGGCACAAAAATCCCTGAACCCGGCAACAGGAATTTTCTTCCCCGGACACCAAAAATATCTTCATTTACAAAAAGTATAAAAAACACCATTTTTAAGGATGCAATTAAACCTCGAATCTAATTCTGGTGTCTGTTTTTACATTTAGGTCAAAAAAAAAATTACCTGCTGGGCACAAAAATCCCTGGCATCACGAATTTTTTTCCCCGGACACAAAAAAATCTTGATTTTTAAAATCTATAAAAAACACCATTTCTAAGGATGAAATTCAACCCCGAATCTCATACTGGCCTCGGTTTTTACATTTGTGTCAAAAAAAAATTTCACCTCCTGGTCACAAAAATCCCTGACCCTAGCATCACAAATTTTCTTCCCCGGACACCAAAAAATGCTTGATTTTTAAAATCTATAAAAAACACAATTTCTAAGGATGAAATTCAACCCCGAATCTCATACTGGCCTGGATTTTTACATTTGTGTCAAAAAATCTTTTTCACCTCCTGGGCACAAAAATCCCTGACCCCGGCATCAGGAATTTTCTTGCCCGGACACCAAAAAATTCTTGATTTTTAAAAACTATAAAAAGCACCATTTTTAAGGACGAAATTCAACCCTGAAACTAATTCTAGTGTCCATTTTTACATTTGGGTCAAAAAAAAATTTCACCCCCTGGGCACAAAAATCCCTGACCCCGGCATCACGAATTTTCTTCCCCGGACACTAAAAAATTCTTGGTTTTTAAAAACTATGAAAAAAACCATTTTTAAGGATGAAATTCAACCCCGACTCTCATACTGGCCTCGGTTTTTACATTTGTGTCAAAAAAAATTTACCTCCTGGGCACAAAAATCCCTGACCCCGGCATCACGAATTTTCTTCCCCGGACACCAAAAAATGCTTGATTTTTAAAAACTATAAAAAACACCATTTGTAAGCGTGAAATTCAACCCCGAATGTAATTCTGGTGTCCGTTTTTACATTTCGGTCAAAAAAAAAAATTCACCTCCTGGGCACAAAAATCCCTGACCCCGGCATCAGGAATTTCCTTCCCCGGACACTAAAAATATCTTCATTTACAAAAAGTATAAAAAACACCATTTTTAAGGATGCAATTAAACCTCGAATCTAATTCTGGTGTCTGTTTTTACATTTGGGTCAAAAAACAATTTACGTGCAGGGCATAAAAATCCCTGGCATCACGAATTTTCTTCCCCGGACACAAAAAAATCTTGATTTTTAAAATCTATAAAAAACACCATTTCTAAGGATGAAATTCAACCCCGAATCTCATACTGGCCTCGGTTTTTACATTTGTGTCAAAAAATCTTTTTCACCTCCTGGGCACAAAAATTCCTGACCCCGGCATCAGGAATTTTCTTGCCCGGACACCAAAAAATTCTTGATTTTTAAAAACTATAAAAAGCACCATTTTTAAGGACGAAATTCAACCCCGAAACTAATTCTAGTGTCCATTTTTACATTTGGGTCAAAAAAAAAATTTCACCCCCTGGGCACAAAAATCCCTGACTCCGGCATCAGAAATTTACTTGCCCGGACACCAAAAAATGCTTGATTTTTAAAAAGTATAAAAAACACCATTTTTAAGCGTGAAATTAAACCCCGAATGTAATTCTGGTGTCAGTTTTTACATTTGGGTCAAAAAAAAAAATTCACCTCCTGCGCACAAAAATCCCTGACTCCGGCAACAGGAATTTTCTTCCCCGGACACAAAAAAATCTTGATTTTTAAAATCTATGAAAAACACCATTTTCAAGGATGAAATTCAACCCTGAATCTAATTCTGGTGTCAGTTTTTACATTTGGGTCAAAAAAAAATTTTTCACCCGCTGGGCACAAAAATCCCTGACCCCGGCATCAGGAATTTTCTTGCCCGGACACCAAAAAATTCTTGATTTTTAAAAACTATAAAAACCACCATTTTTAAGGACGAAATTCAACCCCGAAACTAATTCTAGTGTCCATTTTTACATTTGGGTCAAAAAAAAAATTTCACCCCCTGGGCACAAAAATGCCTGACCCCGGCATCACAAATTTTCTTCCCCGGACACTAAAAAATTCTTGGTTTTTAAAAACTATGAAAAAAACCATTTTTAAGGATGAAATTCAACCCCAAATCTCATACTGGCCTCGGTTTTCACATTTGTGTCAAAAAAAATTTACTTCCTGGGCACAAAAATCCCTGACCCGGGCATCACGAATTTTCTTCCCCGGACACCAAAAAATGCTTGATTTTTAAAAACTATAAAAAACACCATTTGTAAGCGTGAAATTCAACCCCAAATGTAATTCTGGTGTCCGTTTATACATTTGGGTCAAAAAAAAAAAAAATTCACCTCCTGGGCACAAAAATCCCTGACCCCGGCATCAGGAATTTCCTTCCCCGGACACTAAAAATATCTTCATTTACTAAAAGTATAAAAACCACCATTTTTAAGGATGCAATTAAACCTCGAATCTAATTCTGGTGTCTGTTTTTACATTTGGGTCAAAAAACAATTTACCTGCTGGGCATAAAAATCCCTGGCATCACGAATTTTCTTCCCCGGACACAAAAAATCTTGAAATTTAAAATCTATAAAAAACACCATTTCTAAGGATGAAATTCAACCCCGAATCTAATTCTGGAGTCCGTTTTTACATTTGGGTCAAAAAAAAATATTTCACCTCATGGGCACAAAAATCCCTGACCCCAGCATCACGAATTTTCTTCCCCGCACACCAAAAAATGCTTGATTTTTAAAAACTATAAAAAACACCATTTCTAAGGATGAAATTCAACCCCGAATCTCATACTGGCCTCGGTTTTTACATTTTTGTAAAAAAAAAATTTGCCTCCTGGGCACAAAAATCCCTGACCCCGGCATCACGAATTTTCTTCCCCGGACACCAAAAAATCTTGATTTTTAAAATCTATGAAAAAAACCATTTTTGAGGATGAAATTAAAACTCGAATCTAATTCTGGTGTCTGTTTTTACATTTGGGTCAAAAAAAATTTACCTCCTGGGCACAAAAATCCCTGACCCCGGCATCACGAATTTTCTTCCCTGGACACAAAAAAATCTTGATTTTTAAAATCTATGAAAAACACCATTTTCAAGGATGAAATTCAACCCTGAATCTAATTCTGGCGTCAGTTTTTACATTTGGGTCAAAAAAAAAATTTTCACCTGCTGGGCACAAAAATCCCTGAACCCGGCAACAGGAATTTTCTTCCCCGGACACCAAAAATGCTTGATTTTTAAAAACTATAAAAAACACCATTTTTAAGCGTGAAATTCAACCCCGAATGTAATTCTGGCGTCCGTTTTTACATTTGGGTCAAAGAAAAATTTCACTTCCTGGGCAGAAATATCCCTGACCCCGGCATCAGGAATTTCCTTCCCCGGACACCAAAAATATCTTCATTTACAAAAAGTATAAAAAACACCATTTTTAAGGATGCAATTAAACCTCGAATCTAATTCTGGTGTCTGTTTTTACATTTGGGTCAAAAAAAAATTACCTGCTGGGCACAAAAATCCCTGGCATCACGAATATTCTTCCCCGGACACAAAAAAATCTTGATTTTTAAAATCTATAAAAAACACCATTTCTAAGGATGAAATTCAACCCCGAATCTCATACTGGCCTCGGTTTTTACATTTGTGTCAAAAAAAAATTCACCTCCTGGGCACAATAATCCCTGACCCTAGCATCACGAATTTTCTTCCCCGGACACAAAAAAATGCTTGATTTTTAAAATCTATAAAAAACACCATTTCTAAGGAAGAAATTCAACCCCGAATCTCATGCTGGCCTCGGTTTTTACATTTGTGTCAAAAAATCTTTTTCACCTCCTGGGCACAAAAATCCCTGACGCCGGCATCAGGAATTTTCTTGCCCGGACACCAAAAAATTCTTGATTTTTAAAAACTATAAAAAGCACCATTTTTAAGGACGAAATTCAACCCCGAAACTAATTCTAGCGTCCATTTTTACATTTGGGTCAAAAAAAAAATTTCACCCCCTGGGCACAAAAATCCCTGACCCCGGCATCAGAAATGTACTTGCCCGGAGACCAAAAAATGCTTGATTTTTAAAAACTATAAAAAACAACATTTGTAAGCGTGAAATTCAACCCCGAATGTAATTCTGGCATCCGTTTTTACATTTGGGTCAACAACAAAAAATTCACCTCCTTGGCACAAAAATCCCTGAACCCGGCAACAGGAATTTTCTTCCCCAGACACCAAAAAATGCTTGATTTTTAAAAAGTATAAAAAACATCATTTTTAAGGATGAAATTCAACCCCGAATCTAATTCTGGCGTCCGTTTTTACATTTGGGTCAAAAAAAAAATTTCACCTCCTGGGCACAAAAATCCCTGAACCCGGCAACAGGAATTTTCTTCCCCAGACACCAAAAAATGATTGATTTTTAAAAAGTATAAAAAACATCATTTTTAAGGATGAAATTCAACCCCGAATCTAATTCTGGCATCCGTTTTTACATTTGGGTCAAAAAAAAATTCACCTCCTGGGCACAAAAATCCCTGACATCAGGAATTTTCTTCCCCGGACACAAAAAAATCTTGATTTTTAAAATCTATAAAAAACTATAAAAAACACCATTTGTGAGCGTGAAATTCAACCCCGAAAGTAATTCTGGCATCCGTTTTTATATTTGGGTCAACAACAAAAAATTCACCTCCTGGGCACAAAAATCCCTGACCCCGGTATCAGGAATATCTTCATTTACAAAAACTATTAAAAACACCATTTTTAAGGATGAAATTAAAACTCGAATGTAATTCTTGTGTCTGTTTTTACATTTGGGTCAAAAAAGTTTTTACCTGCTAGGCATAAAAATCCCTGGCATCACGAATTTTCTTCCCCAGACACCAAAAAATGCTTGATTTTTAAAAACTATAAAAAACACAATTTCTAAGGATGAAATTCAACCCCGAATCTCATACTGGCCTCGGTTTTTACATTTGTGTCAAAAAAAATTTACCTCCTGGGCACAAAAATCCCTGACCCAGGCATCACGAATTTTCTTCCCCGGACACCAAAAAATCTTGATTTTTAAAATCTATGAAAAAAACCATTTTTAAGGATGAAATTAAAACTCGAATCTAATTCTGGTGTCTGTTTTTACATTTGGGTCAAAAAAAATTTACCTCCTGGGCACAAAAATCCCTGACCCCGGCATCACGAATTTTCTTCCCCGGACACCAAAAAAATCTTGATTTTTAAAATCTATAAAAAACACCATTTCTAAGGATGAAATTCAACCCCGAATCTCATACTGGCCTCGGTTTTTACATTTGTGTCAAAAAATCTTTTTCACCTCCTGGGCACAAAAATCCCTGACCCCGGCATCAGGAATTTTCTTGCCCGGACACCAAAAAATTCTTGATTTTTAAAAACTATAAAAAGCACCATTTTTAAGGACGAAATTCAACCCCGAAACTAATTCTAGTGTCCATTTTTACATTTGGGTCAAAAAAAAAATTTCACCCCCTGGGCACAAGAATCCCTGACTCCGGCATCAGGAATTTTCTTCCCCGGACACAAAAAAATCTTGATTTTTAAAATCTATGAAAAACACCATTTTCAAGGATGAAATTCAACCCTGAATCTAATTCTGGCGTCCGTTTTTACATTTGGGTCAAAAAAAAAATTTTCACCCGCTGGGCACAAAAATCCCTGAACCCGGCAACAGGAATTTTCTTCCCCGGACACCAAAAATGCTTGATTTTTAAAAACTATAAAAAACACCATTTTTAAGCGTGAAATTCAACCCCGAATGTAATTCTGGCGTCCGTTTTTACATTTGGGTCAAAAAAAAATTTCACTTCCTGGGCAGAAATATCCCTGACCCCGGCATCAGGAATTTCCTTCCCCGGACACCAAAAATATCTTCATTTACAAAAAGTATAAAAAACACCATTTTTAAGGATGCAATTAAACCTCGAATCTAATTCTGGTGTCTGTTTTTACATTTGGGTCAAAAAAAAATTACCTGCTGGGCACAAAAATCCCTGGCATCACGAATTTTCTTCCCCGGACACAAAAAAATCTTGATTTTTAAAATCTATAAAAAACACCATTTCTAAGGATGAAATTCAACCCCGAATCTCATACTGGCCTCGGTTTTTACATTTGTGTCAAAAAATCTTTTTCACCTCTTGGGCACAAAAATCCCTGACCCCGGCATCAGGAATTTTCTTCCCCGGACACTAAAAAATTCTTGGCTTTTAAAAACTATGAAAAAAACAATTTTTAAGGATGAAATTCAACCCCGAATCTCATACTGGCCTCGGTTTTTACATTTGTGTCAAAAAAAATTTACCTCCTGGGCACAAAAATCCCTGACCCGGGCATCACGATTTTTCTTCCCCGGACACCAAAAAATGCTTGATTTTTAAAAACTATAAAAAACACCATTTGTAAGCGTGAAATTCAACCCCGAATGTAATTCTGGTGTCCGTTTTTACACTTGGGTCAAAAAAAAAAATTCACCTCCTGGGCACAAAAATCCCTGACCCCGGCATCAGGAATTTCCTTCCCCGGACACTAAAAATATCTTCATTTACAAAAAGTATAAAAAACACCATTTTTAAGGGTGCAATTAAACCTCGAATCTAATTCTGGTGTCTGTTTTTACATTTGGGTCAAAAAACAATTTACCTGCTGGGCACAAAAATCCCTGGCATCACGAATTTTCTTCCCCGGACACAAAAAAAATCTTGATTTTTAAAATCTATAAAAAACACCATTTCTAAGGATGAAATTCAACCCCAAATCTCATGCTGGCCTCGGTTTTTACATTTGTGTCAAAAAATCTTTTTCACCTCCTGGGCACAAAAATCCCTGACCCCGTCATCAGGAATTTTCTTGCCCGGACACCAAAAAATTCTTGATTTTTAAAAACTATAAAAAGCACCATTTTTAAGGACGAAATTCAACCCCGAAACTAATTCTAGTTTCCATTTTTACATTTGGGTCAAAAAAAAAATTTCACCCCCTGGGCACAAAAATCCCTGACCCCGGCATCAGAAATTTACTTGCCCGGACACCAAAAAATGCTTGATTTTTAAAAAGTATAAAAAACACCATTTTTAAGCGTGAAATTAAACCCCGAATGTAATTCTGGTGTCCGTTTTTACATTTGGGTCAAAAAAAAAATTCACCTCCTGGGCACAAAAATCCCTGACTCCGGCATCAGGAATTTTCTTCCCCGGACACAAAAAAATCTTGATTTTTAAAATCTATGAAAAACACCATTTTCAAGGATGAAATTCAACCCTGAATCTAATTCTGGCATCAGTTTTTACATTTGGGTCAAAAAAGAAATTTTCACCCGCTGGGCACAAAAATCCCTGAACCCGGCAACAGGAATTTCCTTCCCTGGACACCAAAAATATCTTCATTTACAAAAAGTATAAAAAACACCATTTTTAAGGATGCAATTAAACCTCGAATCTAATTCTGGTGTCTGTTTTTACATTTGGGTCAAAAAAAAATTACCTGCTGGGCACAAAAATCCCTGGCATCACTAATTTTCTTCCCCGGACACAAAAAAATCTTGATTTTTAAAATCTATAAAAAACACCATTTCTAAGGATGAAATTCAACCCCGAATCTCATTCTGGCCTCGGTTTTTACATTTGTGTCAAAAAAAAATTTCACCTCCTGGGCACAAAAATCCCTGACCCTAGCATCACGAATTTTCTTCCCCGGACACCAAAAAATGCTTGATTTTTAAAATCTATAAAAAACACCATTTCTAAGGATGAAATTCAACCCCGAATCTCATACTGGCCTCGGTTTTTACATTTGTGTCAAAAAATCTTTTTCACCTCCTGGGCACAAAAATCCCTGACGCCGGCATCAGGAATTTTCTTGCCCGGACACCAAAAAATTCTTGATTTTTAAAAACTATAAAAAGCACCATTTTTAAGGACGAAATTCAACCCTGAGACTAATTCTAGTGTCCATTTTTACATTTGGGTAAAAAAAAAAATTTCACCCCCTGGGCACAAAAATCCCTGACCCCGGCATCACGAATTTTTTTCCCCGGACACTAAAAAATTCTTGGTTTTTAAAAACTATGAAAAAACCCATTTTTAAGGATGAAATTCAACCCCGAATCTCATACTGGCCTCGGTTTTTACATTTGTGTCAAAAAAAATTTACCTCCTGGGCACAAAAATCCCTGACCCCGGCATCACGAATTTTCTTCCCCGGACACCAAAAAATGCTTGATTTTTAAAAACTATAAAAAACACCATTTGTAAGTGTGAAATTCAACCCCGAATGTAATTCTGGTGTCCGTTTTTACATTTCGGTCAAAAAAAAAAATTCACCTCCTGGGCACAAAAATCCCTGACCCCGGCATCAGGAATTTCCTTCCCCGGACACTAAAAATATCTTCATTTACAAAAAGTATAAAAAACACCATTTTTAAGGATGCAATTAAACCTCGAATCTAATTCTGGTGTCTGTTTTTACATTTGGGTCAAAAAACAATTTACCTGCTGGGCATAAAAATCCCTGGCATCACGAATTTTCTTCCCCGGACACAAAAAAATCTTGATTTTTAAAATCTATAAAAAACACCATTTCTAAGGATGAAATTCAACCCCGAATCTCATACTGGCCTCGGTTTTTACATTTGTGTCAAAAAATCTTTTTCACCTCCTGGGCACAAAAATTCCTGACCCCGGCATCAGGAATTTTCTTGCCCGGACACCAAAAAATTCTTGATTTTTAAAAACTATAAAAAGCACCATTTTTAAGGACGAAATTCAACCCCGAAACTAATTCTAGTGTCCATTTTTACATTTGGGTCAAAAAAAAAATTTCACCCCCTGGGCAGAAAACTCCCTGACCCCGGCATCAGAAATTTACTTGCCCGGACACCAAAAAATGCTTGATTTTTAAAAAGTATAAAAAACACCATTTTTAAGCGTGAAATTAAACCCCGAATGTAATTCTGGTGTCAGTTTTTACATTTGGGTCAAAAAAAAAAATTCACCTCCTGGGCACAAAAATCCCTGACTCCGGCATCAGGAATTTTCTTCCCCGGACACAAAAAAATCTTGATTTTTAAAATCTATGAAAAACACCATTTTCAAGGATGAAATTCAACCCTGAATCTAATTCTGGTGTCAGTTTTTACATTTGGGTCAAAAAAAAAATTTTCACCCGCTGGGCACAAAAATCCCTGACCCCGGCATCAGGAATTTTCTTGCCCGGACACCAAAAAATTCTTGATTTTTAAAAACTATAAAAACCACCATTTTTAAGGACGAAATTCAACCCCGAAACTAATTCTAGCGTCCATTTTTACATTTGGGTCAAAAAAAAAATTTCGAATTTTCTTCCCCGGACACTAAAAAATTCTTGGTTTTTAAAAACTATGAAAAAAAGCATTTTTAAGGATGAAATTCAACCCCAAATCTCATACTGGCCTCGGTTTTCACATTTGTGTCAAAAAAAATTTACTTCCTGGGCACAAAAATCCCTGACCCCGGCATCACGAATTTTCTTCCCCGGACACCAAAAAATGCTTGATTTTTAAAAAGTATAAAAAACACCATTTGTAAGCGTGAAATTTACCTGCTGGGCATAAAAATCCCTGGCATCACGAATTTTCTTCCCCGGACACCAAAAAATCTTGAAATTTAAAATCTATAAAAAACACCATTTCTAAGGATGAAATTCAACCCCGAATCTAATTCTGGAGTCCGTTTTTACATTTGGGTCAAAAAAAAATATTTCACCTCATGGGCACAAAAATCCCTGACCCCAGCATCACGAATTTTCTTCCCCGCACACCAAAAAATGCTTGATTTTTAAAAACTATAAAAAACACCATTTCTAAGGATGAAATTCAACCCCGAATCTCATACTGGCCTCGGTTTTTACATTTGTGTAAAAAAAAAAATTTACCTCCTGGGCACAAAAATCCCTGACCCCGGCATCACGAATTTTCTTCCCCGGACACCAAAAAATCTTGATTTTTAAAATCTATGAAAAAAACCATTTTTGAGGATGAAATTAAAACTCGAATCTAATTCTGGTCTCTGTTTTTACATTTGGGTCAAAAAAAATTTACCTCCTGGGCACAAAAATCCCTGACCCCGGCATCACGAATTTTCTTCCCTGGACACAAAAAAATCTTGATTTTTAAAATCTATGAAAAACACCATTTTCAAGGATGAAATTCAACCCTGAATCTAATTCTGGCGTCAGTTTTTACATTTGGGTCAAAAAAAAAATTTTCACCTGCTGGGCACAAAAATCCCTGAACCCGGCAACAGGAATTTTCTTCCCCGGACACCAAAAATGCTTGATTTTTAAAAACTATAAAAAACACCATTTTTAAGCGTGAAATTCAACCCCGAATGTAATTCTGGCGTCCGTTTTTACATTTGGGTCAAAGAAAAATTTCACTTCCTGGGCAGAAATATCCCTGACCCCGGCATCAGGAATTTCCTTCCCCGGACACCAAAAATATCTTCATTTACAAAAAGTATAAAAAACACCATTTTTAAGGATGCAATTAAACCTCGAATCTAATTCTGGTGTCTGTTTTTACATTTGGGTCAAAAAAAAATTACCTGCTGGCCACAAAAATCCCTGGCATCACGAATATTCTTCCCCGGACACAAAAAAATCTTGATTTTTAAAATCTATAAAAAACACCATTTCTAAGGATGAAATTCAACCCCGAATCTCATACTGGCCTCGGTTTTTACATTTGTGTCAAAAAAAAAATTCACCTCCTGGGCACAAAAATCCCTGACCCTAGCATCACGAATTTTCTTCCCCGGACACCAAAAAATGCTTGATTTTTAAAATCTATAAAAAACACAATTTCTAAGGAAGAAATTCAACCCCGAATCTCATGCTGGCCTCGGTTTTTACATTTGTGTCAAAAAATCTTTTTCACCTCCTGGGCACAAAAATCCCTGACCCCGGCATCAGGAATTTTCTTGCCCGGACACCAAAAAATTCTTGATTTTTAAAAACTATAAAAAGCACCATTTTTAAGGACGAAATTCAACCCCGAAACTAATTCTAGCGTCCATTTTTACATTTGGGTCAAAAAAAAAATTTCACCCCCTGGGCACAAAAAACCCTGACCCCGGCATCACGAATTTTCTTCCCCGGACACTAAAAAATTCTTGGTTTTTAAAAACTATGAAAAAACATTTTTAAGGATGAAATTCAACCCCGAATCTCATACTGGCCTCGGTTTTTACATTTGGGTGAAAAAAAATTTTTCACCCCCTGGGCACAAAAATCCCTGACCCCGGCATCAGAAATGTACTTGCCCGGACACCAAAAAATGCTTGATTTTTAAAAACTATAAAAAACAACATTTGTAAGCGTGAAATTCAACCCCGAATGTAATTCTGGCATCCGTTTTTACATTTGGGTCAACAACAAAAAATTCACCTCCTGGGCACAAAAATCCCTGACCCCGGCATCAGGAATTTTCTTGCCCGGACACCAAAAAATTCTTGATTTTTAAAAACTATAAAAAACACCATTTTTAAGGACGAAATTCAACCCCGAAACTAATTCTAGTGTCCATTTTTACATTTGGGTGAAAAAAAAATTTCACCCCCTGGGCACAAAAATCCCTGAACCCGGCAACAGGAAGTTTCTTCCCCGGACACAAAAAAATCTTGATTTTTAAAATCTATGAAAAACACCATTTATAAGGATGAAATTCAACCCCGAATCTAATTCTGGTGTCCGTTTTTACATTTGGGTCAAAAAAAAATCACCTCCTGGGCACAAAAATCCCTGAACCCGGCAACAGGAATTTTCTTCCCCAGACACCAAAAAATGCTTGATTTTTAAAAAGTATAAAAAACATCATTTTTAAGGATGAAATTCAACCCCGAATCTAATTCTGGCGTCCGTTTTTACATTTGGGTCAAAAAAAAAATTTCACCTCCTGGGCACAAAAATCCCTGAACCCGGCAACAGGAATTTTCTTCCCCAGACACCAAAAAATGATTGATTTTTAAAAAGTATAAAAAACATCATTTTTAAGGATGAAATTCAACCACGAATCTAATTCTGGCATCCGTTTTTACATTTGGGTCAAAAAAAAATTCACCTCCTGGGCACAAAAATCCCTGACATCAGGAATTTCCTTCCCCGGACACCAAAAATATCTTCATTTTTAAAAACTATAAAAAACACCATTTTTAAGCGTGAAATTCAACCCCGAATGTAATTCTGGCGTCCGTTTTTACATTTGGGTCAAAGAAAAATTTCACTTCCTGGGCAGAAATATCCCTGACCCCGGCATCAGGAATTTCCTTCCCCGGACACCAAAAATATCTTCATTTACAAAAAGTATAAAAAACACCATTTTTAAGGATGCAATTAAACCTCGAATCTAATTCTGGTGTCTGTTTTTACATTTGGGTCAAAAAAAAATTACCTGCTGGCCACAAAAATCCCTGGCATCACGAATATTCTTCCCCGGACACAAAAAAATCTTGATTTTTAAAATCTATAAAAAACACCATTTCTAAGGATGAAATTCAACCCCGAATCTCATACTGGCCTCGGTTTTTACATTTGTGTCAAAAAAAAAATTCACCTCCTGGGCACAAAAATCCCTGACCCTAGCATCACGAATTTTCTTCCCCGGACACCAAAAAATGCTTGATTTTTAAAATCTATAAAAAACACAATTTCTAAGGAAGAAATTCAACCCCGAATCTCATGCTGGCCTCGGTTTTTACATTTGTGTCAAAAAATCTTTTTCACCTCCTGGGCACAAAAATCCCTGACGCCGGCATCAGGAATTTTCTTGCCCGGACACCAAAAAATTCTTGATTTTTAAAAACTATAAAAAGCACCATTTTTAAGGACGAAATTCAACCCCGAAACTAATTCTAGCGTCCATTTTTACATTTGGGTCAAAAAAAAAATTTCACCCCCTGGGCACAAAAATCCCTGACCCCGGCATCACGAATTTTCTTCCCCGGACACTAAAAAATTCTTGGTTTTTAAAAACTATGAAAAAAACATTTTTAAGGATGAAATTCAACCCCGAATCTCATACTGGCCTCGGTTTTTACATTTGGGTCAAAAAAAAATTTTCACCCCCTGGGCACAAAAATCCCTGACCCCGGCATCAGAAATGTACTTGCCCGGACACCAAAAAATGCTTGATTTTTAAAAACTATAAAAAACAACATTTGTAAGCGTGAAATTCAACCCCGAATGTAATTCTGGCATCCGTTTTTACATTTGGGTCAACAACAAAAAATTCACCTCCTGGGCACAAAAATCCCTGACCCCGGCATCAGGAATTTTCTTGCCCGGACACCAAAAAATTCTTGATTTTTAAAAACTATAAAAAACCCCATTTTTAAGGACGAAATTCAACCCCGAAACTAATTCTAGTGTCCATTTTTACATTTGGGTGAAAAAAAAATTTCACCCCCTGGGCACAAAAATCCCTGAACCCGGCAACAGGAAGTTTCTTCCCCGGACACAAAAAAATCTTGATTTTTAAAATCTATGAAAAACACCATTTATAAGGATGAAATTCAACCCCGAATCTAATTCTGGTGTCCGTTTTTACATTTGGGTCAAAAAAAAATCACCTCCTGGGCACAAAAATCCCTGAACCCGGCAACAGGAATTTTCTTCCCCAGACACCAAAAAATGCTTGATTTTTAAAAAGTATAAAAAACATCATTTTTAAGGATGAAATTCAACCCCGAATCTAATTCTGGCGTCCGTTTTTACATTTGGGTCAAAAAAAAAATTTCACCTCCTGGGCACAAAAATCCCTGAACCCGGCAACAGGAATTTTCTTCCCCAGACACCAAAAAATGATTGATTTTTAAAAAGTATAAAAAACATCATTTTTAAGAATGAAATTCAACCACGAATCTAATTCTGGCATCCGTTTTTACATTTGGGTCAAAAAAAAATTCACCTCCTGGGCACAAAAATCCCTGACATCAGGAATTTCCTTCCCCGGACACCAAAAATATCTTCATTTACAAAAACTATTAAAAACACCATTTTTAAGGATGAAATTAAAACTCGAATGTAATTCTTGTGTCTGTTTTTACATTTGGGTCAAAAAAGTTTTTACCTGCTAGGCATAAAAATCCCTGGCATCACGAATTTTCTTCCCCAGACACCAAAAAATGCTTGATTTTTAAAAACTATAAAAAACACAATTTCTAAGGATGAAATTCAACCCCGAATCTCATACTGGCCTCGGTTTTTACATTTGTGTCAAAAAAAAAATTTACCTCCTGGGCACAAAAATCCCTGACCCAGGCATCACGAATTTTCTTCCCCGGACACCAAAAAATCTTGATTTTTAAAATCTATGAAAAAAACCATTTTTAAGGATGAAATTAAAACTCGAATCTAATTCTGGTGTCTGTTTTTACATTTGGGTCAAAAAAAATTTACCTCCTGGGCACAAAAATCTTGTGTCTGTTTTTACATTTGGGTCAAAAAAGTTTTTACCTGCTAGGCATAAAAATCCCTGGCATCACGAATTTTCTTCCCCAGACACCAAAAAATGCTTGATTTTTAAAAACTATAAAAAACACAATTTCTAAGGATGAAATTCAACCCTGAATCTAATTCTGGTGTCTGTTTTTACATTTGGGTCAAAAAAAATTTACCTCCTGGGCACAAAAATCTTGTGTCTGTTTTTACATTTGGGTCAAAAAAGTTTTTACCTGCTAGGCATAAAAATCCCTGGCATCACGAATTTTCTTCCCCGGACACCAAAAATGCTTGATTTTTAAAAACTATAAAAAACACCATTTTTAAGCGTGAAATTCAACCCCGAATGTAATTCTGGCGTCCGTTTTTACATTTGGGTCAAAAAAAAAAATTCACTTCCTGGGCAGAAATATCCCTGACCCCGGCATCAGGAATTTCCTTCCCCGGACACCAAAAATATCTTCATTTACAAAAAGTATAAAAAACACCATTTTCACCCGCTGGGCACAAAAATCCCTGAACCCGGCAACAGGAATTTTCTTCCCCGGACACAAAAAAATCTTGATTTTTAAAATCTATAAAAAACACCATTTCTAAGGATGAAATTCAACCCCGAATCTCATACTGGCCTCGGTTTTTACATTTGTGTCAAAAAATCTTTTTCACCTCCTGGGCACAAAAATCCCTGACCCCGGCATCAGGAATTTTCTTCCCCGGACACTAAAAAATTCTTGGCTTTTAAAAACTATGAAAAAAACAATTTTTAAGGATGAAATTCAACCCCGAATCTCATACTGGCCTCGGTTTTTACATTTGTGTCAAAAAAAATTTACCTCCTGGGCACAAAAATCCCTGACCCGGGCATCACGATTTTTCTTCCCCGGACACCAAAAAATGCTTGATTTTTAAAAACAATAAAAAACACCATTTGTAAGCGTGAAATTCAACCCCGAATGTAATTCTGGTGTCCGTTTTTACATTTGGGTCAAAGAAAAAAATTCACCTCCTGGGCACATAAATCCCTGACCCCGGCATCAGGAATTTCCTTCCCCGGACACTAAAAATATCTTCATTTACAAAAAGAATAAAAAACACCATTTTTAAGGGTGCAATTAAACCTCGAATCTAATTCTGGTGTCTGTTTTTACATTTGGGTCAAAAAACAATTTACCTGCTGGGCACAAAAATCCCTGGCATCACGAATTTTCTTCCGCGGACACAAAAAAAATCTTGATTTTTAAAATCTATGAAAAACACCATTTGCAAGGATGAAATTCAACCCCAAATCTAATTCTGGAGTCCGTTTTTACATTTGGGTCAAAAAAAAATATTTCACCTCCTGGGCACAAAAATCCCTGACCCCAGCATCACGAATTTTCTTCCCCGGACACCAAAAAATGCTTGATTTTTAAAAACTATAAAAAACACCATTTCTAAGGATGAAATTCAACCCCGAATCTCATACTGGCCTCGGTTTTTACATTTGGGTCAAAAAAGAAATTTTCACCCGCTGGGCACAAAAATCCCTGAACCCGGCAACAGGAATTTCCTTCCCCGGACACCAAAAATATCTTCATTTACAAAAAGTATAAAAAACACCATTTTTAAGGATGCAATTAAACCTCGAATCTAATTCTGGTGTCTGTTTTTACATTTGGGTAAAAAAAAAAATTACCTGCTGGGCACAAAAATCCCTGGCATCACGAATTTTCTTCCCCGGACACCAAAAAATCTTGATTTTTAAAATCTATGAAAAAAACCATTTTTAAGGATGAAATTAAAACTCGAATCTAATTCTGGTGTCTGTTTTTACATTTGGGTCAAAAAAAATTTACCTCCTGGGCACAAAAATCCCTGACGCCGGCATCACGAATTTTCTTCCCCGGACACCAAAAAAATCTTGATTTTTAAAATCTATAAAAAACACCATTTCTAAGGATGAAATTCAACCCCAAATCTCATGCTGGCCTCGGTTTTTACATTTGTGTCAAAAAATCTTTTTCACCTCCTGGGCACAAAAATCCCTGACCCCGTCATCAGGAATTTTCTTGCCCGGACACCAAAAAATTCTTGATTTTTAAAAACTATAAAAAGCACCATTTTTAAGGACGAAATTCAACCCCGAAACTAATTCTAGTGTCCATTTTTACATTTGGGTCAAAAAAAAAAAATCACCTCCTGGGCACAAAAATCCCTGACTCCGGCATCAGGAATTTTCTTCCCCGGACACAAAAAAATATTGATTTTTAAAATCTATGAAAAACACCATTTTTAAGGATGAAATTTAACCCCGAATCTCATACTGGCCTCGGTTTTTACATTTGTGTCAAAAAAAATTTACCTCCTGGGCACAAAAATCCCTGACCCGGGCATCACGATTTTTCTTCCCCGGACACCAAAAAATGCTTGATTTTTAAAAACTATAAAAAACACCATTTGTAAGCGTGAAATTCAACCCCGAATGTAATTCTGGTGTCCGTTTTTACATTTGGGTCAAAAAAAAAAATTCACCTCCTGGGCACAAAAATCCCTGACCCCGGCATCAGGAATTTCCTTCCCCGGACACTAAAAATATCTTCATTTACAAAAAGTATAAAAAACACCATTTTTAAGGATGCAATTAAACCTCGAATCTAATTCTGGTGTCTGTTTTTACATTTGGGTCAAAAAACAATTTACCTGCTGGGCATAAAAATCCCTGGCATCACGAATTTTCTTCCCCGGACACAAAAAAATCTTGATTTTTAAAATCTATGAAAAACACCATTTGCAAGGATGAAATTCTACCCCGAATCTCATACTGGCCTCGGTTTTTACATTTGTGTCAAAAAAAATTTACCTCCTGGGCACAAAAATCCCTGACCCCGGCATCACGAATTTTCTTCCCCGGACACCAAAAAATCTTGATTTTTAAAATCTATGAAAAAAACCATTTTTAAGGATGAAATTAAAACTCGAATCTAATTCTGGTGTCTGTTTTTACATTTGGGTCAAAAAAAATTTACCTCCTGGGCACAAAACTCCCTGACGCCGGCATCACGAATTTTCTTCCCCGGACACCAAAAAAATCTTGATTTTTAAAATCTATAAAAAACACCATTTCTAAGGATGAAATTCAACCCCAAATCTCATGCTGGCCTCGGTTTTTACATTTGTGTCAAAAAATCTTTTTCACCTCCTGGGCACAAAAATCCCTGACCCCGTCATCAGGAATTTTCTTGCCCGGACACCAAAAAATTCTTGATTTTTAAAAACTATAAAAAGCACCATTTTTAAGGACGAAATTCAACCCCGAAACTAATTCTAGTGTCCATTTTTACATTTGGGTCAAAAAAAAAATTTCACCCCCTGGGCACAAAAATCCCTGACCCCGGCATCAGAAATTTACTTGCCCGGACACCAAAAAATGCTTGATTTTTAAAAAGTATAAAAAACACCATTTTTAAGCGTGAAATTAAACCCCGAATGTAATTCTGGTGTCCGTTTTTACATTTGGGTCAAAAAAAAAAAATCACCTCCTGGGCACAAAAATCCCTGACTCCGGCATCAGGAATTTTCTTCCCCGGACACAAAAAAATATTGATTTTTAAAATCTATGAAAAACACCATTTTTAAGGATGAAATTTAACCCCAAATCTCATACTGGCCTCGGTTTTTACATTTGTGTCAAAAAAAATTTACCTCCTGGGCACAAAAATCCCTGACCCCGGCATCACGAATTTTCTTCCCCGGACACCAAAAAATGCTTGATTTTTAAAAACTATAAAAAACACCATTTGTAAGCGTGAAATTCAACCCCGAATGTAATTCTGGTGTCCGTTTTTACATTTGGGTCAAAAAAAAAAATTCACCTCCTGGGCACAAAAATCCCTGACCCCGGCATCAGGAATTTCCTTCCCCGGACACTAAAAATATCTTCATTTACAAAAAGTATAAAAAACACCATTTTTAAGGATGCAATTAAACCTCGAATCTAATTCTGGTGTCTGTTTTTACATTTGGGTCAAAAAACAATTTACCTGCTGGGCATAAAAATCCCTGGCATCACGAATTTTCTTCCCCGGACACAAAAAAATCTTGATTTTGAAAATCTATGAAAAACACCATTTGCAAGGATGAAATTCAACCCCGAATCTTATTCTGGCGTCCGTTTTTACATTTGGGTCAAAAAAAATATTTCACCTCCTGGGCACAAAAATCCCTGACCCCAGCATCACGAATTTTCTTCCCCGGACACCAAAAAATGCTTGATTTTTAAAAACTATAAAAAACACCATTTCTAAGGATGAAATTCAACCCCGAATCTCATACTGGCCTCGGTATTTACATTTGTGTAAAAAAAAAATTTACCTCCTGGGCACAAAAATCCCTGACCCCGGCATCACGAATTTTCTTCCCCGGACACCAAAAAATCTTGATTTTTAAAATCTATGAAAAAAACCATTTTTAAGGATGAAATTAAAACTCGAATCTAATTCTGGTGTCTGTTTTTACATTTGGGTCAAAAAAAAATTACCTCCTGGGCACAAAAATCCCTGACCCCGGCATCACGAATTTTCTTCCCTGGACACAAAAAAATCTTGATTTTTAAAATCTATAAAAAACACCATTTCTAAGGATGAAATTCAACCCCGAATCTCATACTGACCTCGGTTTTTACATTTGTGTCAAAAAATCTTTTTCACCTCCTGGGCACAAAAATCCCTGACCCCGGCATCAGGAATTTTCTTGCCCGGACACCAAAAAATTCTTGATTTTTAAAAACTATAAAAAGCACCATTTTTAAGGACGAAATTCAACCCCGAAAATAATTCTAGTGTCCATTTTTACATTTGGGTCAAAAAAAAAATTTCACCCCCTGGGCACAAAAATCCCTGACCCTGGCATCAGAAATTTACTTGCCCGGACACCAAAAAATGCTTGATTTTTAAAAAGTATAAAAAAACACCATTTTTAAGCGTGAAATTAAACCCCGAATGTAATTCTGGTGTCCGTTTTTACATTTGGGTCAAAAAAAAAATTTTCACCCGCTGGGCACAAAAATCCCTGACCCTAGCATCACGAATTTTCTTCCCCGGACACTAAAAAATTCTTGGTTTTTAAAAACTATGAAAAAAACCATTTTTAAGGATGAAATTCAACCCCGAATCTCATACTGGCCTCGGTTTTCACATTTGTGTCAAAAAAAATTTACCTCCTGGGCACAAAAATCCCTGACCCCGGCATCACGAATTTCCTTCCCCGGACACTAAAAAATCTTGATTTTTAAAATCTATGAAAAACACCATGTGCAAGGATGAAATTCAACCCCAAATCTAATTCTGGAGTCCGTTTTTACATTTGGGTCAAAAAAAAATATTTCACCTCCTGGGCACAAAAATCCCTGACCCCAGCATCACGAATTTTCTTCCCCGGACACCAAAAAATGCTTGATTTTTAAAAACTATAAAAAACACCATTTCTAAGGATGAAATTCAACCCCGAATCTCATACTGGCCTCCGTTTTTACATTTGTGTAAAAAAAAAAATTTACCTCCTGGGCACAAAAATCCCTGACCCCGGCATCACGAATTTTCTTCCCCGGACACCAAAAAATCTTGATTTTTAAAATCTATGAAAAAAACCATTTTTGAGGATGAAATTAAAACTCGAATCTAATTCTGGTGTCTGTTTTTACATTTGGGTCAAAAAAAATTTACCTCCTGGGCACAAAAATCCCTGACCCCGGCATCACGAATTTTCTTCCCTGGACACAAAAAAATCTTGATTTTTAAAATCTATGAAAAACACCAATTTCAAGGATGAAATTCAACCCTGAATCTAATTCTGGCATCAGTTTTTACATTTGGGTCAAAAAAAAAATTTTCACCCGCTGGGCACAAATATCCCTGAACCCGGCAACAGGAATTTTCTTCCCCGGACACCAAAAATGCTTGATTTTTAAAAACTATAAAAAACACCATTTTTAAGCGTGAAATTAAACCTCGAATCTAATTCTGGCATCCGTTTTTAGATTTGGGTCAAAAAAAATTTCACTTCCTGGGCACAAAAATCCCTGGCATCACGAATTTTTTTCCCCGGACACAAAAAAATCTTGATTTTTAAAATCTATAAAAAACACCATTTCTAAGGATGAAATTCAACCCCGAATCTCATACTGGCCTCGGTTTTTACATTTGTGTCAAAAAAAAAATTTCACCTCCTGGGCACAAAAATCCCTGACCCTAGCATCACGAATTTTCTTCCCCGGACACCAAAAAATGCTTGATTTTTAAAATCTATAAAAAACACCATTTCTAAGGATGAAATTCAACCCCGAATCTCATACTGGCCTGGGTTTTTACATTTGTGTCAAAAAATCTTTTTCACCTCCTGGGCACAAAAATCCCTGACCCCGGCATCACGAATTTTCTTCCCCGGACATCAAAAAATCTTGATTTTTAAAATCTATGAAAAAAACCATTTTTGAGGATGAAATTAAAACTCGAATCTAATTCTGGTGTCTGTTTTTACATTTGGGTCAAAAAAAATTTACCTCCTGGGCACAAAAATCCCTGACCCCGGCATCACGAATTGATTTTTAAAATCTATGAAAAACACCATTTTCAAGGATGAAATTCAACCCTGAATCTAATTCTGGCGTCAGTTTTTACATTTGGGTCAAAAAAAAAATTTTCACCCGCTGGGCACAAAAATCCCTGAACACGGCAACAGGAATTTTCTTCCCCGGACACCAAAAATGCTTGATTTTTAAAAACTATAAAAAACACCATTTTTAAGCGTGAAATTAAACCTCGAATCTAATTCTGGCGTCCGTTTTTACATTTGGGTCAAAAAGGAATTTTTACAGGAATTTTCTTGCCCGGACACCAAAAAATTCTTGATTTTTAAAAACTATAAAAAGCACCATTTTTAAGGACGAAATTCAACCCCGAAACTAATTCTAGTGTCCATTTTTACATTTGGGTCAAAAAAAAAAATTCACCCCCTGGGCACAAAAATCCCTGACCCCGGCATCACGAATTTTCTTCCCCGGACACTAAAAAATTCTTGGTTTTTAAAAACTATGAAAAAAACCATTTTTAAGGATGAAATTCAACCCCGAATCTCATACTGGCCTCGGTTTTTACATTTGTGTCAAAAAAAATTTACCTCCTGGGCACAAAAATCCCTGACCCCGGCATCACGAATTTTCTTCCCCGGACACCAAAAAATGCTTGATTTTTAAAAACTATAAAAAACACCATTTGTAAGCATGAAATTCAACCCCGAATGTAATTCTGGTGTCCGTTTTTACATTTGGGTCAAAAAAAAAAAATCACCTCCTGGGCACAAAAATCCCTGACCCCGGCATCAGGAATTTCCTTCCCCGGACACTAAAAATATCTTCATTTACAAAAAGTATAAAAAACACCATTTTTAAGGATGCAATTAAACCTCGAATCTAATTCTGGTGTCTGTTTTTACATTTGGGTCAAAAAACAATTTACCTGCTGGGCATAAAAATCCCTGGCATCACGAATTTTCTTCCCCGGACACAAAAAAATCTTGATTTTTAAAATCTATAAAAAACACCATTTCTAAGGATGAAATTCAACCCCGAATCTCATACTGGCCTCGGTTTTTACATTTGTGTCAAAAAATCTTTTTCACCTCCTGGGCACAAAAATCCCTGACCCCGGCATCAGGAATTTTCTTGCCCGGACACCAAAAAATTCTTGATTTTTAAAAACTATAAAAAGCACCATTTTTAAGGACGAAATTCAACCCCGAAACTAATTCTAGTGTCCATTTTTACATTTGGGTCAAAAAAAAAATTTCACCACCTGGGCACAAAAATCCCTGACCCCGGCATCAGGAAATTTATTTGCCCGGACACCAAAAAATGCTTGATTTTTAAAAAGTATAAAAAACACCATTTTTAAGCGTGAAATTAAACCCCGAATGTAATTCTGGTGTCCGTTTTTACATTTGGGTCAAAAAAAAAAATTCACCTCCTGGGCACAAAAATCCCTGACTCCGGCATCAGGAATTTTCTTCCCCGGACACCAAAAAATCTTGATTTTTAAAATCTATGAAAAAAACCATTTTTGAGGATGAAATTAAAACTCGAATCTAATTCTGGTGTCTGTTTTTACATTTGGGTCAAAAAAAATTTACCTCCTGGGCACAAAAATCCCTGACCCCGGCATCACGAATTTTCTTCCCTGGACACAAAAAAATCTTGATTTTTAAAATCTATGAAAAACACCAATTTCAAGGATGAAATTCAACCCTGAATCTAATTCTGGCATCAGTTTTTACATTTGGGTCAAAAAAAAAATTTTCACCCGCTGGGCACAAAAATCCCTGAACCCGGCAACAGGAATTTTCTTCCCCGGACACCAAAAATGCTTGATTTTTAAAAACTATAAAAAACACCATTTTTAAGCGTGAAATTAAACCTCGAATCTAATTCTGGCATCCGTTTTTAGATTTGGGTCAAAAAAAATTTCACTTCCTGGGCACAAAAATCCCTGGCATCACGAATTTTTTTCCCCGGACACAAAAAAATCTTGATTTTTAAAATCTATAAAAAACACCATTTCTAAGGATGAAATTCAACCCCGAATCTCATACTGGCCTCGGTTTTTACATTTGTGTCAAAAAAAAAATTTCACCTCCTGGGCACAAAAATCCCTGACCCTAGCATCACGAATTTTCTTCCCCGGACACCAAAAAATGCTTGATTTTTAAAATCTATAAAAAACACCATTTCTAAGGATGAAATTCAACCCCGAATCTCATACTGGCCTGGGTTTTTACATTTGTGTCAAAAAATCTTTTTCACCTCCTGGGCACAAAAATCCCTGACCCCGGCATCACGAATTTTCTTCCCCGGACATCAAAAAATCTTGATTTTTAAAATCTATGAAAAAAACCATTTTTGAGGATGAAATTAAAACTCGAATCTAATTCTGGTGTCTGTTTTTACATTTGGGTCAAAAAAAATTTACCTCCTGGGCACAAAAATCCCTGACCCCGGCATCACGAATTGATTTTTAAAATCTATGAAAAACACCATTTTCAAGGATGAAATTCAACCCTGAATCTAATTCTGGCGTCAGTTTTTACATTTGGGTCAAAAAAAAAATTTTCACCCGCTGGGCACAAAAATCCCTGAACACGGCAACAGGAATTTTCTTCCCCGGACACCAAAAATGCTTGATTTTTAAAAACTATAAAAAACACCATTTTTAAGCGTGAAATTAAACCTCGAATCTAATTCTGGCGTCCGTTTTTACATTTGGGTCAAAAAGGAATTTTTACAGGAATTTTCTTGCCCGGACACCAAAAAATTCTTGATTTTTAAAAACTATAAAAAGCACCATTTTTAAGGACGAAATTCAACCCCGAAACTAATTCTAGTGTCCATTTTTACATTTGGGTCAAAAAAAAAAATTCACCCCCTGGGCACAAAAATCCCTGACCCCGGCATCACGAATTTTCTTCCCCGGACACTAAAAAATTCTTGGTTTTTAAAAACTATGAAAAAAACCATTTTTAAGGATGAAATTCAACCCCGAATCTCATACTGGCCTCGGTTTTTACATTTGTGTCAAAAAAAATTTACCTCCTGGGCACAAAAATCCCTGACCCCGGCATCACGAATTTTCTTCCCCGGACACCAAAAAATGCTTGATTTTTAAAAACTATAAAAAACACCATTTGTAAGCATGAAATTCAACCCCGAATGTAATTCTGGTGTCCGTTTTTACATTTGGGTCAAAAAAAAAAAATCACCTCCTGGGCACAAAAATCCCTGACCCCGGCATCAGGAATTTCCTTCCCCGGACACTAAAAATATCTTCATTTACAAAAAGTATAAAAAACACCATTTTTAAGGATGCAATTAAACCTCGAATCTAATTCTGGTGTCTGTTTTTACATTTGGGTCAAAAAACAATTTACCTGCTGGGCATAAAAATCCCTGGCATCACGAATTTTCTTCCCCGGACACAAAAAAATCTTGATTTTTAAAATCTATAAAAAACACCATTTCTAAGGATGAAATTCAACCCCGAATCTCATACTGGCCTCGGTTTTTACATTTGTGTCAAAAAATCTTTTTCACCTCCTGGGCACAAAAATCCCTGACCCCGGCATCAGGAATTTTCTTGCCCGGACACCAAAAAATTCTTGATTTTTAAAAACTATAAAAAGCACCATTTTTAAGGACGAAATTCAACCCCGAAACTAATTCTAGTGTCCATTTTTACATTTGGGTCAAAAAAAAAATTTCACCACCTGGGCACAAAAATCCCTGACCCCGGCATCAGGAAATTTATTTGCCCGGACACCAAAAAATGCTTGATTTTTAAAAAGTATAAAAAACACCATTTTTAAGCGTGAAATTAAACCCCGAATGTAATTCTGGTGTCCGTTTTTACATTTGGGTCAAAAAAAAAAATTCACCTCCTGGGCACAAAAATCCCTGACTCCGGCATCAGGAATTTTCTTCCCCAGACACAAAAAAATCTTGATTTTTAAAATCTATGAAAAACACCATTTTCAAGGATGAAATTCAACCCTGAATCTAATTCTGGTGTCAGTTTTTACATTTGGGTCAAAAAAATTTTTTTCACCCGCTGGGCACAAAAATCCCTGACCCCGGCATCAGGAATTTTCTTGCCCGGACACCAAAAAAATCTTGATTTTTAAAAACTATAAAAACCACCATTTTTAAGGACGAAATTCAACCCCGAAACTAATTCTAGTGTCCATTTTTACATTTGGGTCAAAAAAAAAATTTCACCCCCTGGGCACAAAAATCCCTGACCCTGGCATCAGAAATTTACTTGCCCGGACACCAAAAAATGCTTGATTTTTAAAAAGTATAAAAAACACCATTTTTAAGCGTGAAATTAAACCCCGAATGTAATTCTGGTGTCCGTTTTTACATTTGGGTCAAAAAAAATAATTCACCTCCTGGGCACAAAAATCCCTGACTCCGGCATCAGGAATTTTCTTCCCCGGACACAAAAAAATCTTGATTTTTAAAATCTATGAAAAACACCATTTTCAAGGATGAAATTCAACCCTGAATCTAATTCTGGTGTCAGTTTTTACATTTGGGTCAAAAAAAAAATTTTCACCCGCTGGGCACAAAAATCCCTGACCTCGGCATCAGGAATTTTCTTAGCCGGACACCAAAAAATTCTTGATTTTTAAAAACTATAAAAACCACCATTTTTATGGACGAAATTCAACCCCGAAACTAATTCTAGTGTCCATTTTTACATTTGGGTCAAAAAAAAAATTTCACCCCCTGGGCACAAAAATCCCTGACCCCGGCATCAGAAATTTACTTGCCCGGACACCAAAAAATGCTTGATTTTTAAAAAGTATAAAAAACACCATTTTTAAGCGTGAAATTAAACCCCGAATGTAATTCTGGTGTCCGTTTTTACATTTGGGTCAAAAAAAAAATTCACCTCCTGGGCACAAAAATCCCTGACTCCGGCATCAGGAATTTTCTTCCCCGGACACAAAAAAATCTTGATTTTTAAAATCTATGAAAAACACCATTTTCAAGGATGAAATTCAACCCTGAATCTAATTCTGGTGTCAGTTTTTACATTTGGGTCAAAAAAAAAATTTTCACCCGCTGGGCACAAAAATCCCTGACCCCGGCATCAGGAATTTTCTTGCCCGGACACCAAAAAATTCTTGATTTTTAAAAACTATAAAAAGCACCATTTTTAAGGACGAAATTCAACCCCGAAACTAATTCTAGTGTCCATTTTTACATTTGGGTCAAAAAAAAAATTTCACCCCCTGGGCACAAAAATCCCTGACCCCGGCATCAGAAATTTACTTGCCCGGACACCAAAAAATGCTTGATTTGTAAAAACTATAAAAAACACCATTTGTAAGCGTGAAATTCAACCCCGAATGCAATTCTGGTGTCCGTTTTTACATTTGGGTCAAAAAAAAAAAATTCACCTCCTGGGCACAAAAATCCCTGACCCCGGCATCAGGAATTTCCTTCCCCGGACACTAAAAATATCTTCATTTACAAAAAGTATAAAAAACACCATTTTTAAGGATGCAATTAAACCTCGAATCTAATTCTGGTGTCTGTTTTTACATTTGGGTCAAAAAACAATTTACCTGCTGGGCATAAAAATCCCTGGCATCACGAATTTTCTTCCCCGGACACAAAAAAATCTTGATTTTTAAAATCTATAAAAAACACCATTTCTAAGGATGAAATTCAACCCCGAATCTCATACTGGCCTGGGTTTTTACATTTTTGTCAAAAAGTCTTTTTCACCTCCTGGGCACAAAAATCCCTGACCCCGGCATCAGGAATTTTCTTGCCCGGACACCAAAAAATTCTTGATTTTTAAAAACTATAAAAAGCACCATTTTTAAGGACGAAATTCAACCCCGAAACTAATTCTAGTGTCCATTTTTACATTTGGGTGAAAAAAAAAATTTCACCCCCTGGGCACAAAAATCCCTGACCCCGGCATCAGAAATTTACTTGCCCGGACACCAAAAAATGCTTGATTTTTAAAAAGTATAAAAAACACCATTTTTAAGCGTGAAATTAAACCCCGAATGTAATTCTGGTGTCCGTTTTTACATTTGGGTCAAAAAAAATAATTCACCTCCTGGGCACAAAAATCCCTGACTCCGGCATCAGGAATTTTCTTCCCCGGACACAAAAAAATCTTGATTTTTAAAATCTATGAAAAACACCATTTTCAAGGATGAAATTCAACCCTGAATCTAATTCTGGTGTCAGTTTTTACATTTGGGTCAAAAAAAAAAATTTTCACCCGCTGGGCACAAAAATCCCTGACCTCGGCATCAGGAATTTTCTTAGCCGGACACCAAAAAATTCTTGATTTTTAAAAACTATAAAAACCACCATTTTTATGGACGAAATTCAACCCCGAAACTAATTCTAGTGTCCATTTTTACATTTGGGTCAAAAAAAAAATTTCACCCCCTGGGCACAAAAATCCCTGACCCCGGCATCAGAAATTTACTTGCCCGGATACCAAAAAATGCTTGATTTTTAAAAAGTATAAAAAACACCATTTTTAAGCGTGAAATTAAACCCCGAATGTAATTCTGGTGTCCGTTTTTACATTTGGGTCAAAAAAAAAATTCACCTCCTGGGCACAAAAATCCCTGACTCCGGCATCAGGAATTTTCTTCCCCGGACACAAAAAAATCTTGATTTTTAAAATCTATGAAAAACACCATTTTCAAGGATGAAATTCAACCCTGAATCTAATTCTGGTGTCAGTTTTTACATTTGGGTCAAAAAAAAAATTTTCACCCGCTGGGCACAAAAATCCCTGACCCCGGCATCAGGAATTTTCTTGCCCGGACACCAAAAAATTCTTGATTTTTAAAAACTATAAAAAGCACCATTTTTAAGGACGAAATTCAACCCCGAAACTAATTCTAGTGTCCATTTTTACATTTGGGTCAAAAAAAAAATTTCACCCCCTGGGCACAAAAATCCCTGACCCCGGCATCAGAAATTTACTTGCCCGGACACCAAAAAATGCTTGATTTGTAAAAACTATAAAAAACACCATTTGTATGCGTGAAATTCAACCCCGAATGTAATTCTGGTGTCCGTTTTTACATTTGGGTCAAAAAAAAAAAATTCACCTCCTGGGCACAAAAATCCCTGACCCCGGCATCAGGAATTTCCTTCCCCGGACACTAAAAATATCTTCATTTACAAAAAGTATAAAAAACACCATTTTTAAGGATGCAATTAAACCTCGAATCTAATTCTGGTGTCTGTTTTTACATTTGGGTCAAAAAACAATTTACCTGCTGGGCATAAAAATCCCTGGCATCACGAATTTTCTTCCCCGGACACAAAAAAATCTTGATTTTTAAAATCTATAAAAAACACCATTTCTAAGGATGAAATTCAACCCCGAATCTCATACTGGCCTGGGTTTTTACATTTTTGTCAAAAAGTCTTTTTCACCTCCTGGGCACAAAAATCCCTGACCCCGGCATCAGGAATTTTCTTGCCCGGACACCAAAAAATTCTTGATTTTTAAAAACTATAAAAAGCACCATTTTTAAGGACGAAATTCAACCCCGAAACTAATTCTAGTGTCCATTTTTACATTTGGGTGAAAAAAAAAATTTCACCCCCTGGGCACAAAAATCCCTGACCCCGGCATCAGAAATTTACTTGCCCGGACACCAAAAAATGCTTGATTTTTAAAAAGTATAAAAAACACCATTTTTAAGCGTGAAATTAAACCCCGAATGTAATTCTGGTGTCCGTTTTTACATTTGGGTCAAAAAAAATAATTCACCTCCTGGGCACAAAAATCCCTGACTCCGGCATCAGGAATTTTCTTCCCCGGACACAAAAAAATCTTGATTTTTAAAATCTATGAAAAACACCATTTTCAAGGATGAAATTCAACCCTGAATCTAATTCTGGTGTCAGTTTTTACATTTGGGTCAAAAAAAAAATTTTCACCCGCTGGGCACAAAAATCCCTGACCTCGGCATCAGGAATTTTCTTAGCCGGACACCAAAAAATTCTTGATTTTTAAAAACTATAAAAACCACCATTTTTATGGACGAAATTCAACCCCGAAACTAATTCTAGTGTCCATTTTTACATTTGGGTCAAAAAAAAAATTTCACCCCCTGGGCACAAAAATCCCTGACCCCGGCATCAGAAATTTACTTGCCCGGACACCAAAAAATGCTTGATTTTTAAAAAGTATAAAAAACACCATTTTTAAGCGTGAAATTAAACCCCGAATGTAATTCTGGTGTCCGTTTTTACATTTGGGTCAAAAAAAAAATTCACCTCCTGGGCACAAAAATCCCTGACTCCGGCATCAGGAATTTTCTTCCCCGGACACAAAAAAATCTTGATTTTTAAAATCTATGAAAAACACCATTTTCAAGGATGAAATTCAACCCTGAATCTAATTCTGGTGTCAGTTTTTACATTTGGGTCAAAAAAAAATTTTCACCCGCTGGGCACAAAAATCCCTGACCCCGGCATCAGGAATTTTCTTGCCCGGACACCAAAAAATTCTTGATTTTTAAAAACTATAAAAAGCACCATTTTTAAGGACGAAATTCAACCCCGAAACTAATTCTAGTGTCCATTTTTACATTTGGGTCAAAAAAAAAAATTTCACCCCCTGGGCACAAAAATCCCTGACCCCGGCATCAGAAATTTACTTGCCCGGACACCAAAAAATGCTTGATTTGTAAAAACTATAAAAAACATCATTTGTAAGCGTGAAATTCAACCCCGAATGTAATTCTGGTGTCCGTTTTTACATTTGGGTCAAAAAAAAAAAATTCACCTCCTGGGCACAAAAATCCCTGACCCCGGCATCAGGAATTTCCTTCCCCGGACACTAAAAATATCTTCATTTACAAAAAGTATAAAAAACACCATTTTTAAGGATGCAATTAAACCTCGAATCTAATTCTGGTGTCTGTTTTTACATTTGGGTCAAAAAACAATTTACCTGCTGGGCATAAAAATCCCTGGCATCACGAATTTTCTTCCCCGGACACAAAAAAATCTTGATTTTTAAAATCTATAAAAAACACCATTTCTAAGGATGAAATTCAACCCCGAATCTCATACTGGCCTGGGTTTTTACATTTTTGTCAAAAAGTCTTTTTCACCTCCTGGGCACAAAAATCCCTGACCCCGGCATCAGGAATTTTCTTGCCCGGACACCAAAAAATTCTTGATTTTTAAAAACTATAAAAAGCACCATTTTTAAGGACGAAATTCAACCCCGAAACTAATTCTAGTGTCCATTTTTACATTTGGGTGAAAAAAAAAATTTCACCCCCTGGGCACAAAAATCCCTGACCCCGGCATCAGAAATTTACTTGCCCGGACACCAAAAAATGCTTGATTTTTAAAAAGTATAAAAAACACCATTTTTAAGCGTGAAATTAAACCCCGAATGTAATTCTGGTGTCCGTTTTTACATTTGGGTCAAAAAAAATAATTCACCTCCTGGGCACAAAAATCCCTGACTCCGGCATCAGGAATTTTCTTCCCCGGACACAAAAAAATCTTGATTTTTAAAATCTATGAAAAACACCATTTTCAAGGATGAAATTCAACCCTGAATCTAATTCTGGTGTCAGTTTTTACATTTGGGTCAAAAAAAAATTTTTCACCCGCTGGGCACAAAAATCCCTGACTCCGGCATCAGGAATTTTCTTCCCCGGACACAAAAAAATCTTGATTTTTAAAATCTATGAAAAACACCATTTTCAAGGATGAAATTCAACCCTGAATCTAATTCTGGTGTCAGTTTTTACATTTGGGTCAAAAAAAATTTTTTCACCCGCTGGGCACAAAAATCCCTGACCCCAGCATCACGAATTTTCTTCCCCGCACACCAAAAAATGCTTGATTTTTAAAAAGTATAAAAAACATCATTTTTAAGCGTGAAATTAAACCCCGAATGTAATTCTGGTGTCCGTTTTTACATTTGGGTCAAAAAAAATAATTCACCTCCTGGGCACAAAAATCCCTGACCCCGGCATCAGGAATTTCCTTCCCCGGACACTAAAAATATCTTCATTTACAAAAAGTATAAAAAACACCATTTTTAAGGATGCAATTAAACCTCGAATCTAATTCTGGTGTCTGTTTTTACATTTGGGTCAAAAAACAATTTACCTGCTGGGCATAAAAATCCCTGGCATCACGAATTTTCTTCCCCGGACACAAAAAAATCTTGATTTTTAAAATCTATAAAAAACACCATTTCTAAGGATGAAATTCAACCCCGAATCTCATACTGGCCTCGGTTTTTACATTTGTGTCAAAAAATCTTTTTCACCTCCTGGGCACAAAAATCCCTGACCCCGGCATCAGGAATTTTCTTGCCCGGACACCAAAAAATTCTTGATTTTTAAAAACTATAAAAAGCACCATTTTTAAGGACGAAATTCAACCCCGAAACTAATTCTAGTGTCCATTTTTACATTTGGGTCAAAAAAAAAATTTCACCACCTGGGCACAAAAATCCCTGACCCCGGCATCAGGAAATTTATTTGCCCGGACACCAAAAAATGCTTGATTTTTAAAAAGTATAAAAAACACCATTTTTAAGCGTGAAATTAAACCCCGAATGTAATTCTGGTGTCCGTTTTTACATTTGGGTCAAAAAAAAAAATTCACCTCCTGGGCACAAAAATCCCTGACTCCGGCATCAGGAATTTTCTTCCCCGGACACCAAAAAATCTTGATTTTTAAAATCTATGAAAAAAACCATTTTTGAGGATGAAATTAAAACTCGAATCTAATTCTGGTGTCTGTTTTTACATTTGGGTCAAAAAAAATTTACCTCCTGGGCACAAAAATCCCTGACCCCGGCATCACGAATTTTCTTCCCTGGACACAAAAAAATCTTGATTTTTAAAATCTATGAAAAACACCAATTTCAAGGATGAAATTCAACCCTGAATCTAATTCTGGCATCAGTTTTTACATTTGGGTCAAAAAAAAAATTTTCACCCGCTGGGCACAAAAATCCCTGAACCCGGCAACAGGAATTTTCTTCCCCGGACACCAAAAATGCTTGATTTTTAAAAACTATAAAAAACACCATTTTTAAGCGTGAAATTAAACCTCGAATCTAATTCTGGCATCCGTTTTTAGATTTGGGTCAAAAAAAATTTCACTTCCTGGGCACAAAAATCCCTGGCATCACGAATTTTTTTCCCCGGACACAAAAAAATCTTGATTTTTAAAATCTATAAAAAACACCATTTCTAAGGATGAAATTCAACCCCGAATCTCATACTGGCCTCGGTTTTTACATTTGTGTCAAAAAAAAAATTTCACCTCCTGGGCACAAAAATCCCTGACCCTAGCATCACGAATTTTCTTCCCCGGACACCAAAAAATGCTTGATTTTTAAAATCTATAAAAAACACCATTTCTAAGGATGAAATTCAACCCCGAATCTCATACTGGCCTGGGTTTTTACATTTGTGTCAAAAAATCTTTTTCACCTCCTGGGCACAAAAATCCCTGACCCCGGCATCACGAATTTTCTTCCCCGGACATCAAAAAATCTTGATTTTTAAAATCTATGAAAAAAACCATTTTTGAGGATGAAATTAAAACTCGAATCTAATTCTGGTGTCTGTTTTTACATTTGGGTCAAAAAAAATTTACCTCCTGGGCACAAAAATCCCTGACCCCGGCATCACGAATTGATTTTTAAAATCTATGAAAAACACCATTTTCAAGGATGAAATTCAACCCTGAATCTAATTCTGGCGTCAGTTTTTACATTTGGGTCAAAAAAAAAATTTTCACCCGCTGGGCACAAAAATCCCTGAACACGGCAACAGGAATTTTCTTCCCCGGACACCAAAAATGCTTGATTTTTAAAAACTATAAAAAACACCATTTTTAAGCGTGAAATTAAACCTCGAATCTAATTCTGGCGTCCGTTTTTACATTTGGGTCAAAAAGGAATTTTTACAGGAATTTTCTTGCCCGGACACCAAAAAATTCTTGATTTTTAAAAACTATAAAAAGCACCATTTTTAAGGACGAAATTCAACCCCGAAACTAATTCTAGTGTCCATTTTTACATTTGGGTCAAAAAAAAAAATTCACCCCCTGGGCACAAAAATCCCTGACCCCGGCATCACGAATTTTCTTCCCCGGACACTAAAAAATTCTTGGTTTTTAAAAACTATGAAAAAAACCATTTTTAAGGATGAAATTCAACCCCGAATCTCATACTGGCCTCGGTTTTTACATTTGTGTCAAAAAAAATTTACCTCCTGGGCACAAAAATCCCTGACCCCGGCATCACGAATTTTCTTCCCCGGACACCAAAAAATGCTTGATTTTTAAAAACTATAAAAAACACCATTTGTAAGCATGAAATTCAACCCCGAATGTAATTCTGGTGTCCGTTTTTACATTTGGGTCAAAAAAAAAAAATCACCTCCTGGGCACAAAAATCCCTGACCCCGGCATCAGGAATTTCCTTCCCCGGACACTAAAAATATCTTCATTTACAAAAAGTATAAAAAACACCATTTTTAAGGATGCAATTAAACCTCGAATCTAATTCTGGTGTCTGTTTTTACATTTGGGTCAAAAAACAATTTACCTGCTGGGCATAAAAATCCCTGGCATCACGAATTTTCTTCCCCGGACACAAAAAAATCTTGATTTTTAAAATCTATAAAAAACACCATTTCTAAGGATGAAATTCAACCCCGAATCTCATACTGGCCTCGGTTTTTACATTTGTGTCAAAAAATCTTTTTCACCTCCTGGGCACAAAAATCCCTGACCCCGGCATCAGGAATTTTCTTGCCCGGACACCAAAAAATTCTTGATTTTTAAAAACTATAAAAAGCACCATTTTTAAGGACGAAATTCAACCCCGAAACTAATTCTAGTGTCCATTTTTACATTTGGGTCAAAAAAAAAATTTCACCACCTGGGCACAAAAATCCCTGACCCCGGCATCAGGAAATTTATTTGCCCGGACACCAAAAAATGCTTGATTTTTAAAAAGTATAAAAAACACCATTTTTAAGCGTGAAATTAAACCCCGAATGTAATTCTGGTGTCCGTTTTTACATTTGGGTCAAAAAAAAAAATTCACCTCCTGGGCACAAAAATCCCTGACTCCGGCATCAGGAATTTTCTTCCCCAGACACAAAAAAATCTTGATTTTTAAAATCTATGAAAAACACCATTTTCAAGGATGAAATTCAACCCTGAATCTAATTCTGGTGTCAGTTTTTACATTTGGGTCAAAAAAATTTTTTTCACCCGCTGGGCACAAAAATCCCTGACCCCGGCATCAGGAATTTTCTTGCCCGGACACCAAAAAAATCTTGATTTTTAAAAACTATAAAAACCACCATTTTTAAGGACGAAATTCAACCCCGAAACTAATTCTAGTGTCCATTTTTACATTTGGGTCAAAAAAAAAATTTCACCCCCTGGGCACAAAAATCCCTGACCCTGGCATCAGAAATTTACTTGCCCGGACACCAAAAAATGCTTGATTTTTAAAAAGTATAAAAAACACCATTTTTAAGCGTGAAATTAAACCCCGAATGTAATTCTGGTGTCCGTTTTTACATTTGGGTCAAAAAAAATAATTCACCTCCTGGGCACAAAAATCCCTGACTCCGGCATCAGGAATTTTCTTCCCCGGACACAAAAAAATCTTGATTTTTAAAATCTATGAAAAACACCATTTTCAAGGATGAAATTCAACCCTGAATCTAATTCTGGTGTCAGTTTTTACATTTGGGTCAAAAAAAAAATTTTCACCCGCTGGGCACAAAAATCCCTGACCTCGGCATCAGGAATTTTCTTAGCCGGACACCAAAAAATTCTTGATTTTTAAAAACTATAAAAACCACCATTTTTATGGACGAAATTCAACCCCGAAACTAATTCTAGTGTCCATTTTTACATTTGGGTCAAAAAAAAAATTTCACCCCCTGGGCACAAAAATCCCTGACCCCGGCATCAGAAATTTACTTGCCCGGACACCAAAAAATGCTTGATTTTTAAAAAGTATAAAAAACACCATTTTTAAGCGTGAAATTAAACCCCGAATGTAATTCTGGTGTCCGTTTTTACATTTGGGTCAAAAAAAAAATTCACCTCCTGGGCACAAAAATCCCTGACTCCGGCATCAGGAATTTTCTTCCCCGGACACAAAAAAATCTTGATTTTTAAAATCTATGAAAAACACCATTTTCAAGGATGAAATTCAACCCTGAATCTAATTCTGGTGTCAGTTTTTACATTTGGGTCAAAAAAAAAATTTTCACCCGCTGGGCACAAAAATCCCTGACCCCGGCATCAGGAATTTTCTTGCCCGGACACCAAAAAATTCTTGATTTTTAAAAACTATAAAAAGCACCATTTTTAAGGACGAAATTCAACCCCGAAACTAATTCTAGTGTCCATTTTTACATTTGGGTCAAAAAAAAAATTTCACCCCCTGGGCACAAAAATCCCTGACCCCGG
The DNA here is from genome assembly GCF_964194415.1 of Vipera berus. Lineage (NCBI taxonomy): Eukaryota > Metazoa > Chordata > Lepidosauria > Squamata > Viperidae > Vipera > Vipera berus. The sequence goes on along the minus strand of NC_138203.1, from coordinate 141,467,228 downwards.
CATCAGAAATTTACTTGCCCGGACACCAAAAAATGCTTGATTTGTAAAAACTATAAAAAACACCATTTGTAAGCGTGAAATTCAACCCCGAATGCAATTCTGGTGTCCGTTTTTACATTTGGGTCAAAAAAAAAAAATTCACCTCCTGGGCACAAAAATCCCTGACCCCGGCATCAGGAATTTCCTTCCCCGGACACTAAAAATATCTTCATTTACAAAAAGTATAAAAAACACCATTTTTAAGGATGCAATTAAACCTCGAATCTAATTCTGGTGTCTGTTTTTACATTTGGGTCAAAAAACAATTTACCTGCTGGGCATAAAAATCCCTGGCATCACGAATTTTCTTCCCCGGACACAAAAAAATCTTGATTTTTAAAATCTATAAAAAACACCATTTCTAAGGATGAAATTCAACCCCGAATCTCATACTGGCCTGGGTTTTTACATTTTTGTCAAAAAGTCTTTTTCACCTCCTGGGCACAAAAATCCCTGACCCCGGCATCAGGAATTTTCTTGCCCGGACACCAAAAAATTCTTGATTTTTAAAAACTATAAAAAGCACCATTTTTAAGGACGAAATTCAACCCCGAAACTAATTCTAGTGTCCATTTTTACATTTGGGTGAAAAAAAAAATTTCACCCCCTGGGCACAAAAATCCCTGACCCCGGCATCAGAAATTTACTTGCCCGGACACCAAAAAATGCTTGATTTTTAAAAAGTATAAAAAACACCATTTTTAAGCGTGAAATTAAACCCCGAATGTAATTCTGGTGTCCGTTTTTACATTTGGGTCAAAAAAAATAATTCACCTCCTGGGCACAAAAATCCCTGACTCCGGCATCAGGAATTTTCTTCCCCGGACACAAAAAAATCTTGATTTTTAAAATCTATGAAAAACACCATTTTCAAGGATGAAATTCAACCCTGAATCTAATTCTGGTGTCAGTTTTTACATTTGGGTCAAAAAAAAAAATTTTCACCCGCTGGGCACAAAAATCCCTGACCTCGGCATCAGGAATTTTCTTAGCCGGACACCAAAAAATTCTTGATTTTTAAAAACTATAAAAACCACCATTTTTATGGACGAAATTCAACCCCGAAACTAATTCTAGTGTCCATTTTTACATTTGGGTCAAAAAAAAAATTTCACCCCCTGGGCACAAAAATCCCTGACCCCGGCATCAGAAATTTACTTGCCCGGATACCAAAAAATGCTTGATTTTTAAAAAGTATAAAAAACACCATTTTTAAGCGTGAAATTAAACCCCGAATGTAATTCTGGTGTCCGTTTTTACATTTGGGTCAAAAAAAAAATTCACCTCCTGGGCACAAAAATCCCTGACTCCGGCATCAGGAATTTTCTTCCCCGGACACAAAAAAATCTTGATTTTTAAAATCTATGAAAAACACCATTTTCAAGGATGAAATTCAACCCTGAATCTAATTCTGGTGTCAGTTTTTACATTTGGGTCAAAAAAAAAATTTTCACCCGCTGGGCACAAAAATCCCTGACCCCGGCATCAGGAATTTTCTTGCCCGGACACCAAAAAATTCTTGATTTTTAAAAACTATAAAAAGCACCATTTTTAAGGACGAAATTCAACCCCGAAACTAATTCTAGTGTCCATTTTTACATTTGGGTCAAAAAAAAAATTTCACCCCCTGGGCACAAAAATCCCTGACCCCGGCATCAGAAATTTACTTGCCCGGACACCAAAAAATGCTTGATTTGTAAAAACTATAAAAAACACCATTTGTATGCGTGAAATTCAACCCCGAATGTAATTCTGGTGTCCGTTTTTACATTTGGGTCAAAAAAAAAAAATTCACCTCCTGGGCACAAAAATCCCTGACCCCGGCATCAGGAATTTCCTTCCCCGGACACTAAAAATATCTTCATTTACAAAAAGTATAAAAAACACCATTTTTAAGGATGCAATTAAACCTCGAATCTAATTCTGGTGTCTGTTTTTACATTTGGGTCAAAAAACAATTTACCTGCTGGGCATAAAAATCCCTGGCATCACGAATTTTCTTCCCCGGACACAAAAAAATCTTGATTTTTAAAATCTATAAAAAACACCATTTCTAAGGATGAAATTCAACCCCGAATCTCATACTGGCCTGGGTTTTTACATTTTTGTCAAAAAGTCTTTTTCACCTCCTGGGCACAAAAATCCCTGACCCCGGCATCAGGAATTTTCTTGCCCGGACACCAAAAAATTCTTGATTTTTAAAAACTATAAAAAGCACCATTTTTAAGGACGAAATTCAACCCCGAAACTAATTCTAGTGTCCATTTTTACATTTGGGTGAAAAAAAAAATTTCACCCCCTGGGCACAAAAATCCCTGACCCCGGCATCAGAAATTTACTTGCCCGGACACCAAAAAATGCTTGATTTTTAAAAAGTATAAAAAACACCATTTTTAAGCGTGAAATTAAACCCCGAATGTAATTCTGGTGTCCGTTTTTACATTTGGGTCAAAAAAAATAATTCACCTCCTGGGCACAAAAATCCCTGACTCCGGCATCAGGAATTTTCTTCCCCGGACACAAAAAAATCTTGATTTTTAAAATCTATGAAAAACACCATTTTCAAGGATGAAATTCAACCCTGAATCTAATTCTGGTGTCAGTTTTTACATTTGGGTCAAAAAAATTTTTTTCACCCGCTGGGCACAAAAATCCCTGACCCCGGCATCAGGAATTTTCTTGCCCGGACACCAAAAAAATCTTGATTTTTAAAAACTATAAAAACCACCATTTTTAAGGACGAAATTCAACCCCGAAACTAATTCTAGTGTCCATTTTTACATTTGGGTCAAAAAAAAAATTTCACCCCCTGGGCACAAAAATCCCTGACCCTGGCATCAGAAATTTACTTGCCCGGACACCAAAAAATGCTTGATTTTTAAAAAGTATAAAAAACACCATTTTTAAGCGTGAAATTAAACCCCGAATGTAATTCTGGTGTCCGTTTTTACATTTGGGTCAAAAAAAATAATTCACCTCCTGGGCACAAAAATCCCTGACTCCGGCATCAGGAATTTTCTTCCCCGGACACAAAAAAATCTTGATTTTTAAAATCTATGAAAAACACCATTTTCAAGGATGAAATTCAACCCTGAATCTAATTCTGGTGTCAGTTTTTACATTTGGGTCAAAAAAAAAATTTTCACCCGCTGGGCACAAAAATCCCTGACCTCGGCATCAGGAATTTTCTTAGCCGGACACCAAAAAATTCTTGATTTTTAAAAACTATAAAAACCACCATTTTTATGGACGAAATTCAACCCCGAAACTAATTCTAGTGTCCATTTTTACATTTGGGTCAAAAAAAAAATTTCACCCCCTGGGCACAAAAATCCCTGACCCCGGCATCAGAAATTTACTTGCCCGGACACCAAAAAATGCTTGATTTTTAAAAAGTATAAAAAACACCATTTTTAAGCGTGAAATTAAACCCCGAATGTAATTCTGGTGTCCGTTTTTACATTTGGGTCAAAAAAAAAATTCACCTCCTGGGCACAAAAATCCCTGACTCCGGCATCAGGAATTTTCTTCCCCGGACACAAAAAAATCTTGATTTTTAAAATCTATGAAAAACACCATTTTCAAGGATGAAATTCAACCCTGAATCTAATTCTGGTGTCAGTTTTTACATTTGGGTCAAAAAAAAAATTTTCACCCGCTGGGCACAAAAATCCCTGACCCCGGCATCAGGAATTTTCTTGCCCGGACACCAAAAAATTCTTGATTTTTAAAAACTATAAAAAGCACCATTTTTAAGGACGAAATTCAACCCCGAAACTAATTCTAGTGTCCATTTTTACATTTGGGTCAAAAAAAAAATTTCACCCCCTGGGCACAAAAATCCCTGACCCCGGCATCAGAAATTTACTTGCCCGGACACCAAAAAATGCTTGATTTGTAAAAACTATAAAAAACACCATTTGTAAGCGTGAAATTCAACCCCGAATGCAATTCTGGTGTCCGTTTTTACATTTGGGTCAAAAAAAAAAAATTCACCTCCTGGGCACAAAAATCCCTGACCCCGGCATCAGGAATTTCCTTCCCCGGACACTAAAAATATCTTCATTTACAAAAAGTATAAAAAACACCATTTTTAAGGATGCAATTAAACCTCGAATCTAATTCTGGTGTCTGTTTTTACATTTGGGTCAAAAAACAATTTACCTGCTGGGCATAAAAATCCCTGGCATCACGAATTTTCTTCCCCGGACACAAAAAAATCTTGATTTTTAAAATCTATAAAAAACACCATTTCTAAGGATGAAATTCAACCCCGAATCTCATACTGGCCTGGGTTTTTACATTTTTGTCAAAAAGTCTTTTTCACCTCCTGGGCACAAAAATCCCTGACCCCGGCATCAGGAATTTTCTTGCCCGGACACCAAAAAATTCTTGATTTTTAAAAACTATAAAAAGCACCATTTTTAAGGACGAAATTCAACCCCGAAACTAATTCTAGTGTCCATTTTTACATTTGGGTGAAAAAAAAAATTTCACCCCCTGGGCACAAAAATCCCTGACCCCGGCATCAGAAATTTACTTGCCCGGACACCAAAAAATGCTTGATTTTTAAAAAGTATAAAAAACACCATTTTTAAGCGTGAAATTAAACCCCGAATGTAATTCTGGTGTCCGTTTTTACATTTGGGTCAAAAAAAATAATTCACCTCCTGGGCACAAAAATCCCTGACTCCGGCATCAGGAATTTTCTTCCCCGGACACAAAAAAATCTTGATTTTTAAAATCTATGAAAAACACCATTTTCAAGGATGAAATTCAACCCTGAATCTAATTCTGGTGTCAGTTTTTACATTTGGGTCAAAAAAAAAAATTTTCACCCGCTGGGCACAAAAATCCCTGACCTCGGCATCAGGAATTTTCTTAGCCGGACACCAAAAAATTCTTGATTTTTAAAAACTATAAAAACCACCATTTTTATGGACGAAATTCAACCCCGAAACTAATTCTAGTGTCCATTTTTACATTTGGGTCAAAAAAAAAATTTCACCCCCTGGGCACAAAAATCCCTGACCCCGGCATCAGAAATTTACTTGCCCGGATACCAAAAAATGCTTGATTTTTAAAAAGTATAAAAAACACCATTTTTAAGCGTGAAATTAAACCCCGAATGTAATTCTGGTGTCCGTTTTTACATTTGGGTCAAAAAAAAAATTCACCTCCTGGGCACAAAAATCCCTGACTCCGGCATCAGGAATTTTCTTCCCCGGACACAAAAAAATCTTGATTTTTAAAATCTATGAAAAACACCATTTTCAAGGATGAAATTCAACCCTGAATCTAATTCTGGTGTCAGTTTTTACATTTGGGTCAAAAAAAAAATTTTCACCCGCTGGGCACAAAAATCCCTGACCCCGGCATCAGGAATTTTCTTGCCCGGACACCAAAAAATTCTTGATTTTTAAAAACTATAAAAAGCACCATTTTTAAGGACGAAATTCAACCCCGAAACTAATTCTAGTGTCCATTTTTACATTTGGGTCAAAAAAAAAATTTCACCCCCTGGGCACAAAAATCCCTGACCCCGGCATCAGAAATTTACTTGCCCGGACACCAAAAAATGCTTGATTTGTAAAAACTATAAAAAACACCATTTGTATGCGTGAAATTCAACCCCGAATGTAATTCTGGTGTCCGTTTTTACATTTGGGTCAAAAAAAAAAAATTCACCTCCTGGGCACAAAAATCCCTGACCCCGGCATCAGGAATTTCCTTCCCCGGACACTAAAAATATCTTCATTTACAAAAAGTATAAAAAACACCATTTTTAAGGATGCAATTAAACCTCGAATCTAATTCTGGTGTCTGTTTTTACATTTGGGTCAAAAAACAATTTACCTGCTGGGCATAAAAATCCCTGGCATCACGAATTTTCTTCCCCGGACACAAAAAAATCTTGATTTTTAAAATCTATAAAAAACACCATTTCTAAGGATGAAATTCAACCCCGAATCTCATACTGGCCTGGGTTTTTACATTTTTGTCAAAAAGTCTTTTTCACCTCCTGGGCACAAAAATCCCTGACCCCGGCATCAGGAATTTTCTTGCCCGGACACCAAAAAATTCTTGATTTTTAAAAACTATAAAAAGCACCATTTTTAAGGACGAAATTCAACCCCGAAACTAATTCTAGTGTCCATTTTTACATTTGGGTGAAAAAAAAAATTTCACCCCCTGGGCACAAAAATCCCTGACCCCGGCATCAGAAATTTACTTGCCCGGACACCAAAAAATGCTTGATTTTTAAAAAGTATAAAAAACACCATTTTTAAGCGTGAAATTAAACCCCGAATGTAATTCTGGTGTCCGTTTTTACATTTGGGTCAAAAAAAATAATTCACCTCCTGGGCACAAAAATCCCTGACTCCGGCATCAGGAATTTTCTTCCCCGGACACAAAAAAATCTTGATTTTTAAAATCTATGAAAAACACCATTTTCAAGGATGAAATTCAACCCTGAATCTAATTCTGGTGTCAGTTTTTACATTTGGGTCAAAAAAAAAATTTTCACCCGCTGGGCACAAAAATCCCTGACCTCGGCATCAGGAATTTTCTTAGCCGGACACCAAAAAATTCTTGATTTTTAAAAACTATAAAAACCACCATTTTTATGGACGAAATTCAACCCCGAAACTAATTCTAGTGTCCATTTTTACATTTGGGTCAAAAAAAAAATTTCACCCCCTGGGCACAAAAATCCCTGACCCCGGCATCAGAAATTTACTTGCCCGGACACCAAAAAATGCTTGATTTTTAAAAAGTATAAAAAACACCATTTTTAAGCGTGAAATTAAACCCCGAATGTAATTCTGGTGTCCGTTTTTACATTTGGGTCAAAAAAAAAATTCACCTCCTGGGCACAAAAATCCCTGACTCCGGCATCAGGAATTTTCTTCCCCGGACACAAAAAAATCTTGATTTTTAAAATCTATGAAAAACACCATTTTCAAGGATGAAATTCAACCCTGAATCTAATTCTGGTGTCAGTTTTTACATTTGGGTCAAAAAAAAATTTTCACCCGCTGGGCACAAAAATCCCTGACCCCGGCATCAGGAATTTTCTTGCCCGGACACCAAAAAATTCTTGATTTTTAAAAACTATAAAAAGCACCATTTTTAAGGACGAAATTCAACCCCGAAACTAATTCTAGTGTCCATTTTTACATTTGGGTCAAAAAAAAAAATTTCACCCCCTGGGCACAAAAATCCCTGACCCCGGCATCAGAAATTTACTTGCCCGGACACCAAAAAATGCTTGATTTGTAAAAACTATAAAAAACATCATTTGTAAGCGTGAAATTCAACCCCGAATGTAATTCTGGTGTCCGTTTTTACATTTGGGTCAAAAAAAAAAAATTCACCTCCTGGGCACAAAAATCCCTGACCCCGGCATCAGGAATTTCCTTCCCCGGACACTAAAAATATCTTCATTTACAAAAAGTATAAAAAACACCATTTTTAAGGATGCAATTAAACCTCGAATCTAATTCTGGTGTCTGTTTTTACATTTGGGTCAAAAAACAATTTACCTGCTGGGCATAAAAATCCCTGGCATCACGAATTTTCTTCCCCGGACACAAAAAAATCTTGATTTTTAAAATCTATAAAAAACACCATTTCTAAGGATGAAATTCAACCCCGAATCTCATACTGGCCTGGGTTTTTACATTTTTGTCAAAAAGTCTTTTTCACCTCCTGGGCACAAAAATCCCTGACCCCGGCATCAGGAATTTTCTTGCCCGGACACCAAAAAATTCTTGATTTTTAAAAACTATAAAAAGCACCATTTTTAAGGACGAAATTCAACCCCGAAACTAATTCTAGTGTCCATTTTTACATTTGGGTGAAAAAAAAAATTTCACCCCCTGGGCACAAAAATCCCTGACCCCGGCATCAGAAATTTACTTGCCCGGACACCAAAAAATGCTTGATTTTTAAAAAGTATAAAAAACACCATTTTTAAGCGTGAAATTAAACCCCGAATGTAATTCTGGTGTCCGTTTTTACATTTGGGTCAAAAAAAATAATTCACCTCCTGGGCACAAAAATCCCTGACTCCGGCATCAGGAATTTTCTTCCCCGGACACAAAAAAATCTTGATTTTTAAAATCTATGAAAAACACCATTTTCAAGGATGAAATTCAACCCTGAATCTAATTCTGGTGTCAGTTTTTACATTTGGGTCAAAAAAAAATTTTTCACCCGCTGGGCACAAAAATCCCTGACTCCGGCATCAGGAATTTTCTTCCCCGGACACAAAAAAATCTTGATTTTTAAAATCTATGAAAAACACCATTTTCAAGGATGAAATTCAACCCTGAATCTAATTCTGGTGTCAGTTTTTACATTTGGGTCAAAAAAAATTTTTTCACCCGCTGGGCACAAAAATCCCTGACCCCAGCATCACGAATTTTCTTCCCCGCACACCAAAAAATGCTTGATTTTTAAAAAGTATAAAAAACATCATTTTTAAGCGTGAAATTAAACCCCGAATGTAATTCTGGTGTCCGTTTTTACATTTGGGTCAAAAAAAATAATTCACCTCCTGGGCACAAAAATCCCTGACTCCGGCATCAGGAATTTTCTTCCCCGGACACAAAATAATCTTGATTTTTAAAATCTATGAAAAACACCATTTTCAAGGATGAAATTCAACCCTGAATCTAATTCTGGTGTCAGTTTTTACATTTGGGTCAAAAAAAAATTTTTCACCCGCTGGGCACAAAAATCCCTGACTCCGGCATCAGGAATTTTCTTCCCCGGACACAAAAAATCTTGATTTTTAAAATCTATGAAAAACACCATTTTCAAGGATGAAATTCAACCCTGAATCTAATTCTGGTGTCAGTTTTTACATTTGGGTCAAAAAAAATTTTTTCACCCGCTGGGCACAAAAATCCCTGACCCCGGCATCAGGAATTTTCTTGCCCGGACACCAAAAAATTCTTGATTTTTAAAAACTATAAAAAGCACCATTTTTAAGGACGAAATTCAACCCCGAAACTAATTCTAGTGTCCATTTTTACATTTGGGTCAAAAAAAAAATTTCACCCCCTGGGCACAAAAATCCCTGACCCCGGCATCAGAAATTTACTTGCCCGGACACCAAAAAATGCTTGATTTTTAAAAAGTATAAAAAACACCATTTTTAAGCGTGAAATTAAACCCCGAATGTAATTCTGGTGTCCGTTTTTACATTTGGGTCAAAAAACAATTTACCTGCTGGGCATAAAAATCCCTGCCATCACGAATTTTCTTCCCCGGACACAAAAAAATCTTGATTTTTAAAATCTATGAAAAACACCATTTATAAGGATGAAATTCAACCCCGAATCTAATTCTGGTGTCCGTTTTTACATTTGGGTCAAAAAAAAAAATCACCTCCTGGGCACAAAAATCCCTGAACCCGGCAACAGGAATTTTCTTCCCCAGACACCAAAAAATGCTTGATTTTTAAAAAGTATAAAAAACATCATTTTTAAGGATGAAATTCAACCCCGAATCTAATTCTGGCGTCCGTTTTTACATTTGGGTCAAAAAAAAATTTCACCTCCTGGGCACAAAAATCCCTGAACCCGGCATCAGGAATTTCCTTCCCCGGACACTAAAAATATCTTCATTTACAAAAAGTATAAAAAACACCATTTTTAAGGATGCAATTAAACCTCGAATCTAATTCTGGTGTCTGTTTTTACATTTGGGTCAAAAAACAATTTACCTGCTGGGCATAAAAATCCCTGGCATCACGAATTTTCTTCCCCGGACACAAAAAAATCTTGATTTTTAAAATCTATAAAAAACACCATTTCTAAGGATGAAATTCAACCCCGAATCTCATACTGGCCTCGGTTTTTACATTTGTGTCAAAAAATCTTTTTCACCTCCTGGGCACAAAAATCCCTGACCCCGGCATCAGGAATTTTCTTGCCCGGACACCAAAAAATTCTTGATTTTTAAAAACTATAAAAAGCACCATTTTTAAGGACGAAATTCAACCCCGAAACTAATTCTAGTGTCCATTTTTACATTTGGGTCAAAAAAAAAATTTCACCACCTGGGCACAAAAATCCCTGACCCCGGCATCAGGAAATTTATTTGCCCGGACACCAAAAAATGCTTGATTTTTAAAAAGTATAAAAAACACCATTTTTAAGCGTGAAATTAAACCCCGAATGTAATTCTGGTGTCCGTTTTTACATTTGGGTCAAAAAAAAAAATTCACCTCCTGGGCACAAAAATCCCTGACTCCGGCATCAGGAATTTTCTTCCCCGGACACAAAAAAATCTTGATTTTTAAAATCTATGAAAAACACCATTTTCAAGGATGAAATTCAACCCTGAATCTAATTCTGGTGTCAGTTTTTACATTTGGGTCAAAAAAATTTTTTTCACCCGCTGGGCACAAAAATCCCTGACCCCGGCATCAGGAATTTTCTTGCCCGGACACCAAAAAAATCTTGATTTTTAAAAACTATAAAAAGCACCATTTTTAAGGACGAAATTCAACCCCGAAACTAATTCTAGTGTCCATTTTTACATTTGGGTCAAAAAAAAAATTTCACCCCCTGGGCACAAAAATCCCTGACCCTGGCATCAGAAATTTACTTGCCCGGACACCAAAAAATGCTTGATTTTTAAAAAGTATAAAAAACACCATTTTTAAGCGTGAAATTAAACCCCGAATGTAATTCTGGTGTCCGTTTTTACATTTGGGTCAAAAAAAATAATTCACCTCCTGGGCACAAAAATCCCTGACTCCGGCATCAGGAATTTTCTTCCCCGGACACAAAAAAATCTTGATTTTTAAAATCTATGAAAAACACCATTTTCAAGGATGAAATTCAACCCTGAATCTAATTCTGGTGTCAGTTTTTACATTTGGGTCAAAAAAAAAATTTTCACCCGCTGGGCACAAAAATCCCTGACCTCGGCATCAGGAATTTTCTTAGCCGGACACCAAAAAATTCTTGATTTTTAAAAACTATAAAAACCACCATTTTTATGGACGAAATTCAACCCCGAAACTAATTCTAGTGTCCATTTTTACATTTGGGTCAAAAAAAAAATTTCACCCCCTGGGCACAAAAATCCCTGACCCCGGCATCAGAAATTTACTTGCCCGGACACCAAAAAATGCTTGATTTTTAAAAAGTATAAAAAACACCATTTTTAAGCGTGAAATTAAACCCCGAATGTAATTCTGGTGTCCGTTTTTACATTTGGGTCAAAAAAAAAATTCACCTCCTGGGCACAAAAATCCCTGACTCCGGCATCAGGAATTTTCTTCCCCGGACACAAAAAAATCTTGATTTTTAAAATCTATGAAAAACACCATTTTCAAGGATGAAATTCAACCCTGAATCTAATTCTGGTGTCAGTTTTTACATTTGGGTCAAAAAAAAAATTTTCACCCACTGGGCACAAAAATCCCTGACCCCGGCATCAGGAATTTTCTTGCCCGGACACCAAAAAATTCTTGATTTTTAAAAACTATAAAAAGCACCATTTTTAAGGACGAAATTCAACCCCGAAACTAATTCTAGTGTCCATTTTTACATTTGGGTGAAAAAAAAAATTTCACCCCCTGGGCACAAAAATCCCTGACCCCGGCATCAGAAATTTACTTGCCCGGACACCAAAAAATGCTTGATTTGTAAAAACTATAAAAAACACCATTTGTAAGCGTGAAATTCAACCCCGAATGTAATTCTGGTGTCCGTTTTTACATTTGGGTCAAAAAAAAAAATTCACCTCCTGGGCACAAAAATCCCTGACCCCGGCATCAGGAATTTCCTTCCCCGGACACTAAAAATATCTTCATTTACAAAAAGTATAAAAAACACCATTTTTAAGGATGCAATTAAACCTCGAATCTAATTCTGGTGTCTGTTTTTACATTTGGGTCAAAAAACAATTTACCTGCTGGGCATAAAAATCCCTGGCATCACGAATTTTCTTCCCCGGACACAAAAAAATCTTGATTTTTAAAATCTATAAAAAACACCATTTCTAAGGATGAAATTCAACCCCGAATCTCATACTGGCCTGGGTTTTTACATTTTTGTCAAAAAGTCTTTTTCACCTCCTGGGCACAAAAATCCCTGACCCCGGCATCAGGAATTTTCTTGCCCGGACACCAAAAAATTCTTGATTTTTAAAAACTATAAAAAGCACCATTTTTAAGGACGAAATTCAACCCCGAAACTAATTCTAGTGTCCATTTTTACATTTGGGTGAAAAAAAAAATTTCACCCCCTGGGCACAAAAATCCCTGACCCCGGCATCAGAAATTTACTTGCCCGGACACCAAAAAATGCTTGATTTTTAAAAAGTATAAAAAACACCATTTTTAAGCGTGAAATTAAACCCCGAATGTAATTCTGGTGTCCGTTTTTACATTTGGGTCAAAAAAAATAATTCACCTCCTGGGCACAAAAATCCCTGACTCCGGCATCAGGAATTTTCTTCCCCGGACACAAAAAAATCTTGATTTTTAAAATCTATGAAAAACACCATTTTCAAGGATGAAATTCAACCCTGAATCTAATTCTGGTGTCAGTTTTTACATTTGGGTCAAAAAAAATTTTTTCACCCGCTGGGCACAAAAATCCCTGACTCCGGCATCAGGAATTTTCTTCCCCGGACACAAAAAAATCTTGATTTTTAAAATCTATGAAAAACACCATTTTCAAGGATGAAATTCAACCCTGAATCTAATTCTGGTGTCAGTTTTTACATTTGGGTCAAAAAAAATTTTTTCACCCGCTGGGCACAAAAATCCCTGACCCCAGCATCACGAATTTTCTTCCCAGCACACCAAAAAATGCTTGATTTTTAAAAAGTATAAAAAACATCATTTTTAAGCGTGAAATTAAACCCCGAATGTAATTCTGGTGTCCGTTTTTACATTTGGGTCAAAAAAAATAATTCACCTCCTGGGCACAAAAATCCCTGACTCCGGCATCAGGAATTTTCTTCCCCGGACACAAAAAAATCTTGATTTTTAAAATCTATGAAAAACACCATTTTCAAGGATGAAATTCAACCCTGAATCTAATTCTGGTGTCAGTTTTTACATTTGGGTCAAAAAAAATTTTTTCACCCGCTGGGCACAAAAATCCCTGACTCCGGCATCAGGAATTTTCTTCCCCGGACACAAAAAATCTTGATTTTTAAAATCTATGAAAAACACCATTTTCAAGGATGAAATTCAACCCTGAATCTAATTCTGGTGTCAGTTTTTACATTTGGGTCAAAAAAAATTTTTTCACCCGCTGGGCACAAAAATCCCTGACCCCGGCATCAGGAATTTTCTTGCCCGGACACCAAAAAATTCTTGATTTTTAAAAACTATAAAAAGCACCATTTTAAGGACGAAATTCAACCCCGAAACTAATTCTAGTGTCCATTTTTACATTTGGGTCAAAAAAAGAATTTCACCCCCTGGGCACAAAAATCCCTGACCCCGGCATCAGAAATTTACTTGCCCGGACACCAAAAAATGCTTGATTTTTAAAAAGTATAAAAAACACCATTTTTAAGCGTGAAATTAAACCCCGAATGTAATTCTGGTGTCCGTTTTTACATTTGGGTCAAAAAAAAAAATTCACCTCCTGGGCACAAAAATCCCTGACTCCGGCATCAGGAATTTTCTTCCCCGGACACAAAAAAATCTTGATTTTTAAAATCTATGAAAAACACCATTTTCAAGGATGAAATTCAACCCTGAATCTAATTCTGGTGTCAGTTTTTACATTTGGGTCAAAAAAAAAATTTTCACCCGCTGGGCACAAAAATCCCTGACCTCGGCATCAGGAATTTTCTTAGCCGGACACCAAAAAATTCTTGATTTTTAAAAACTATAAAAACCACCATTTTTATGGACGAAATTCAACCCCGAAACTAATTCTAGTGTCCATTTTTATATTTGGGTCAAAAAAAAAATTTCACCCCTTGGGCACAAAAATCCCTGACCCCGGCATCACGAATTTCCTTCCCCGGACACTAAAAATATCTTCATTTACAAAAAGTATAAAAAACACCATTTTTAAGGATGCAATTAAACCTCGAATCTAATTCTGGTGTCTGTTTTTACATTTGGGTCAAAAAACAATTTACCTGCTGGGCATAAAAATCCCTGCCATCACGAATTTTCTTCCCCGGACACAAAAAAATCTTGATTTTTAAAATCTATGAAAAACACCATTTATAAGGATGAAATTCAACCCCGAATCTAATTCTGGTGTACGTTTTTACATTTGGGTCAAAAAAAAAAATCACCTCCTGGGCACAAAAATCCCTGAACCCGGCAACAGGAATTTTCTTCCCCAGACACCAAAAAATGCTTGATTTTTAAAAAGTATAAAAAACATCATTTTTAAGGATGAAATTCAACCCCGAATCTAATTCTGGCGTCCGTTTTTACATTTGGGTCAAAAAAAAATTTCACCTCCTGGGCACAAAAATCCCTGAACCCGGCAACAGGAATTTTCTTCCCCAGACACCAAAAAATGATTGATTTTTAAAAAGTATAAAAAACATCATTTTTAAGGATGAAATTCAACCCCGAATCTAATTCTGGCATCCGTTTTTACATTTGGGTCAAAAAAAAATTCACCTCCTGGGCACAAAAATCCCTGACATCAGGAATTTCCTTCCCCGGACACCAAAAATATCTTCATTTACAAAAACTATTAAAAACACCATTTTTAAGGATGAAATTAAAACTCAAATGTAAATCTTGTGTCTGTTTTTACATTTGGGTCAAAAAAATTTTTTCACCCGCTGGGCACAAAAATCCCTGACCCCAGCATCACGAATTTTCTTCCCCGCACACCAAAAAATGCTTGATTTTTAAAAAGTATAAAAAACACCATTTTTAAGCGTGAAATTAAACCCCGAATGTAATTCTGGTGTCCGTTTTTACATTTGGGTCAAAAAAAATAATTCACCTCCTGGGCACAAAAATCCCTGACTCCGGCATCAGGAATTTTCTTCCCCGGACACAAAAAAATCTTGATTTTTAAAATCTATGAAAAACACCATTTTCAAGGATGAAATTCAACCCTGAATCTAATTCTGGTGTCAGTTTTTACATTTGGGTCAAAAAAAAATTTTTCACCCGCTGGGCACAAAAATCCCTGACTCCGGCATCAGGAATTTTCTTCCCCGGACACAAAAAAATCTTGATTTTTAAAATCTATGAAAAACACCATTTTCAAGGATGAAATTCAACCCTGAATCTAATTCTGGTGTCAGTTTTTACATTTGGGTCAAAAAAATTTTTTTCACCCGCTGGGCACAAAAATCCCTGACCCCAGCATCACGAATTTTCTTCCCCGCACACCAAAAAATGCTTGATTTTTAAAAAGTATAAAAAACATCATTTTTAAGCGTGAAATTAAACCCCGAATGTAATTCTGGTGTCCGTTTTTACATTTGGGTCAAAAAAAATAATTCACCTCCTGGGCACAAAAATCCCTGACTCCGGCATCAGGAATTTTCTTCCCCGGACACAAAAAAATCTTGATTTTTAAAATCTATGAAAAACACCATTTTCAAGGATGAAATTCAACCCTGAATCTAATTCTGGTGTCAGTTTTTACATTTGGGTCAAAAAAAATTTTTTCACCCGCTGGGCACAAAAAACCCTGACTCCGGCATCAGGAATTTTCTTCCCCGGACACAAAAAAATCTTGATTTTTAAAATCTATGAAAAACACCATTTTCAAGGATGAAATTCAACCCTGAATCTAATTCTGGTGTCAGTTTTTACATTTGGGTCAAAAAAAAATTTTTCACCCGCTGGGCACCAAAATCCCTGACCCCGGCATCAGGAATTTTCTTGCCCGGACACCAAAAAATTCTTGATTTTTAAAAACTATAAAAAGCACCATTTTTAAGGACGAAATTCAACCCCGAAACTAATTCTAGTGTCCATTTTTACATTTGGGTCAAAAAAAAAATTTCACCCCCTGGGCACAAAAATCCCTGACCCCGGCATCAGAAATTTACTTGCCCGGACACCAAAAAATGCTTGATTTTTAAAAAGTATAAAAAACACCATTTTTAAGCGTGAAATTAAACCCCGAATGTAATTCTGGTGTCCGTTTTTACATTTGGGTCAAAAAAAAAAATTCACCTCCTGGGCACAAAAATCCCTGACTCCGGCATCAGGAATTTTCTTCCCCGGACACAAAAAAATCTTGATTTTTAAAATCTATGAAAAACACCATTTTCAAGGATGAAATTCAACCCTGAATCTAATTCTGGTGTCAGTTTTTACATTTGGGTCAAAAAAAAAATTTTCACCCGCTGGGCACAAAAATCCCTGACCCCGGCATCACGAATTTTCTTCCCCGGACACCAAAAAATGCTTGATTTTTAAAAACTATAAAAAACACCATTTGTAAGCGTGAAATTCAACCCCGAATGTAATTCTGGTGTCCGTTTTTACATTTGGGTCAAAAAAAAAAAAATTCACCTCCTGGGCACAAAAATCCCTGACCCCGGCATCAGGAATTTCCTTCCCCGGACACTAAAAATATCTTCATTTACAAAAAGTATAAAAACACCATTTTTAAGGATGCAATTAAACCTCGAATCTAATTCTGGTGTCTGTTTTTACATTTGGGTCAAAAAACAATTTACCTGCTGGGCATAAAAATCCCTGGCATCACGAATTTTCTTCCCCGGACACAAAAAAATCTTGATTTTTAAAATCTATAAAAAACACCGTTTCTAAGGATGAAATTCAACCCCGAATCTCATACTGGCCTCAGTTTTTACATTTGTGTCAAAAAAAAAATTTCACCTCCTGGGCACAAAAATCCCTGACCCCAGCATCACGAATTTTCTTCCCCGGACACCAAAAAATGCTTGATTTTTAAAAACTATAAAAAACACCATTTCTAAGGATGAAATTCAACCCCGAATCTAATTCTGGTGTCTGTTTTTACATTTGGGTGAAAAAAAAATTTACCTCCTGGGCACAAAAATCCCTGACCCCGGCATCACGAATTTTCTTCCCCGGACACCAAAAAAATCTTGATTTTTAAAATCTATAAAATACACCATTTCTAAGGATGAAATTCAACCCCGAATCTCATACTGGCCTCGGTTTTTACATTTGTGTCAAAAAACCTTTTTCACCTCCTGGGCACAAAAATCCCTGACCCCGGCATCAGGAATTTTCTTGCCCGGACACCAAAAAATTCTTGATTTTTAAAAACTATAAAAAGCACCATTTTTAAGGACGAAATTCAACCCCGAAACTAATTCTAGTGTCCATTTTTACATTTGGGTCAAAAAAAAAAATCACCTCCTGGGCACAAAAATCCCTGACCCCGGCATCAGAAATTTACTTGCCCGGACACCAAAAAATGCTTGATTTTTAAAAAGTATAAAAAACACCATTTTTAAGCGTGAAATTAAACCCCGAATGTAATTCTGGTGTCCGTTTTTACATTTGGGTCAAAAAAAACAATTTACCTGCTGGGCATAAAAATCCCTGGCATCACGAATTTTCTTCCCCGGACACAAAAAAATCTTGATTTTTAAAATCTATGAAAAACACCATTTATAAGGATGAAATTCAACCCCGAATCTAATTCTGGTGTCCGTTTTTACATTTGGGTCAAAAAAAAAAATCACCTCCTGGGCACAAAAATCCCTGAACCCGGCAACAGGAATTTTCTTCCCCAGACACCAAAAAATGCTTGATTTTTAAAAAGTATAAAAAACAAAATTTTTAAGGATGAAATTCAACCCTGAATCTAATTCTGGTGTCAGTTTTTACATTTGGGTCAAAAAAAATTTTTTCACCCGCTGGGCACAAAAATCCCTGACCCCGGCATCAGGAATTTTCTTGCCCGGACACCAAAAAATTCTTGATTTTTAAAAACTATAAAAACCACCATTTTTATGGACGAAATTCAACCCCGAAACTAATTCTAGTGTCCATTTTTATATTTGGGTCAAAAAAAAAATTTCACCCCCTGGGCACAAAAATCCCTGACCCCGGCATCACGAATTTCCTTCCCCGGACACTAAAAATATCTTCATTTACAAAAAGTATAAAAAACACCATTTTTAAGGATGCAATTAAACCTTGAATCTAATTCTGGTGTCTGTTTTTACATTTGGGTCAAAAAACAATTTACCTGCTGGGCATAAAAATCCCTGGCATCACGAATTTTCTTCCCCGGACACCAAAAAATCTTGATTTTTAAAATCTATGAAAAAAATCATTTTTAAGGATGAAATTAAAATTCGAATCTAATTCTGGTGTCTGTTTTTACATTTGGGTCAAAAAAAATTTACCTCCTGGGCACAAAAATCCCTGACCCCGGCATCACGAATTTTCTTCCCTAGACACAAAAAAATCTTGATTTTTAAAATCTATAAAAAACACCATTTCTAAGGATGAAATTCAACCCCGAATCTCATACTGGCCTTGGTTTTTACATTTGTGTCAAAAAATCTTTTTCACCTCCTGGGCACAAAAATCCCTGACCCCGGCATCAGGAATTTTCTTGCCCGGACACCAAAAAATTCTTGATTTTTAAAAACTATAAAAAGCACCATTTTTAAGGACGAAATTCAACCCCGAAACTAATTCTAGTGTCCATTTTTACATTTGGGTCAAAAAAAAAATTTCACCCCCTGGGCACAAAAATCCCTGACCCCGGCATCAGAAATTTACTTGCCCGGACACCAAAAAATGCTTGATTTTTATAACTATAAAAAACACCATTTGTAAGCGTTAAATTCAACCCCGAATCTAATTCTGGCGTCCGTTTTTACATTTGGGTCAAAAAAAAATTTCACCCCCTGGGTACAAAAATCCCTGAACCCGGCAACAGGAAGTTTCTACCCCGGACACCAAAAAATGATTGATTTTTAAAAAGTATAAAAAACATCATTTTTAAGGATGAAATTCAACCCCGAATCTAATTCTGGCATCCGTTTTTACATTTGGGTCAAAAAAAAAAAATTCACCTCCTGGGCACAAAAATCCCTGACTCCGGCATCAGGAATTTTCTTCCCCGGACACAAAAAAATCTTGATTTTTAAAATCTATGAAAAAAACCATTTTTATGGATGAAATTAAAACTCGAATCTAATTCTGGTGTCTGTTTTTACATTTGGGTCAAAAAAAATTTACCTCCTGGGCACAAAAATCCCTGACCCCGGCATCACGAATTTTCTTCCCCGGACACCAAAAAAATCTTGATTTTTAAAATCTATAAAAAACACCATTTCTAAGGATGAAATTCAACCCCAAATCTCATACTGGCCTCGGTTTTTACATTTGTGTCAAAAAATCTTTTTCACCTCCTGGGCACAAAAATCCCTGACCCCGGCATCAGGAATTTTCTTGCCCGGACACCAAAAAATTCTTGATTTTTAAAAACTATAAAAAGCACCATTTTTAAGGACGAAATTCAACCGTGAAACTAATTCTAGTGTCCATTTTTACATTTGGGTCAAAAAAAAAATTTCACCCCCTGGGCACAAAAATCCCTGACCCCGGCATCAGAAATTTACTTGCCCGGACACCAAAAAATCTTGATTTTTAAAAAGTATAAAAACCACCATTTTTAAGCGTGAAATTAAACCCCGAATGTAATTCTGGTGTCCGTTTTTACATTTGGGTCAAAAAAAAAAAATTCACCTCCTGGGCACAAAAATCCCTGACTCCGGCATCAGGAATTTTCTTCCCCGGACACAAAAAAATCTTGATTTTTAAAATCTATGAAAAACACCATTTTCAAGGATGAAATTCAACCCTGAATCTAATTCTGGTGTCCGTTTTTACATTTGGGTCAAAAAAAATTTTTTCACCCGCTGGGCACAAAAATCCCTGACCCCGGCATCAGAAATTTACTTGCCCGGACACCAAAAAATGCTTGATTTTTATAACTATAAAAAACACCATTTGTAAGTGTGAAATTCAACCCCGAATCTAATTCTGGCGTCCGTTTTTACATTTGGGTCAAAAAAAAAATTCACCTCCTGGGCACAAAAATCCCTGACCCCGGCATCAGGAATTTTCTTGCCCGGACACCAAAAAATTCTTGATTTTTAAAAACTATAAAAAACACCATTTTTAAGGACGAAATTCAACCCCGAAACTAATTCTAGTGTCCATTTTTACATTTGGGTCAAAAAAAAATTTCACCCCCTGGGCACAAAAATCCCTGAACCCGGCAACAGGAAGTTTCTACCCCGGACACCAAAAAATGATTGATTTTTAAAAAGTATAAAAAACACCATTTGTAAGCGTTAAATTCAACCCCGAATCTAATTCTGGCGTCCGTTTTTACATTTGGGTCAAAAAAAAAATTCACCTCCTGGGCACAAAAATCCCTGACCCCGGTATCAGGAATTTTCTTCCCCGGACACTAAAAAATTCTTGGTTTTTAAAAACTATGAAAAACACCATTTTTAAGGACGAAATTCAACCCCGAAACTAATTCTAGTGTCCATTTTTACATTTGGGTCAAAAAAAAAATTCACCCCCTGGGCACAAAAATCCCTGAACCCGGCAACAGGAAGTTTCTACCCCGGACACCAAAAAATGATTGATTTTTAAAAACTATGAAAAACACCATTTTTAAGGACGAAATTCAACCCCGAAACTAATTCTAGTGTCCATTTTTACATTTGGGTCAAAAAAAAAATTTTCACCCGCTGGGCACAAAAATCCCTGACCCCGGCATCACGAATTTTCTTCCCCGGACACCAAAAAATGCTTGATTTTTAAAAACTATAAAAAACACCATTTGTAAGCGTTAAATTCAACCCCGAATCTAATTCTGGCGTCCGTTTTTACATTTGGGTCAAAAAAAAAATTCACCTCCTGGGCACAAAAATCCCTGACCCCGGTATCAGGAATTTTCTTCCCCGGACACTAAAAAATTCTTGGTTTTTAAAAACTATGAAAAACATCATTTTTAAGGATGAAATTCAACCCCGAATCTAATTCTGGCATCCGTTTTTACATTTGGGTCAAAAAAAAATTCACCTCCTGGGCACAAAAATCCCTGACATCAGGAATTTCCTTCCCCGGACACCAAAAATATCTTCATTTACAAAAACTATTAAAAACACCATTTTTAAGGATGAAATTAAAACTCAAATGTAAATCTTGTGTCTGTTTTTACATTTGGGTCAAAAAATTTTTTACCTGCTGGGCATAAATATCCCTGGCATCACGAATTTTCTTCCCCGGACACAAAAAAATCTTGATTTTTAAAATCTATAAAAAACACCATTTCTAAGGATGAAATTCAACCCCGAATCTCATACTGGCCTCAGTTTTTACATTTGTGTCAAAAAAAAAATTCACCTCCTGGGCACAAAAATCCCTGACCCCAGCATTACGAATTTTCTTCCCCGGACACCAAAAAATGCTTGATTTTTAAAAACTATAAAAAGCACCATTTTTAAGGACGAAATTCAACCCCGAAACTAATTCTAGTGTCCATTTTTACATTTGGGTCAAAAAAAAAAATCACCTCCTGGGCACAAAAATCCCTGACCCCGGCATCAGAAATTTACTTGCCCGGACACCAAAAAATGCTTGATTTTTAAAAAGTATAAAAAACACCATTTTTAAGCGTGAAATTAAACCCCGAATGTAATTCTGGTGTCCGTTTTTACATTTGGGTCAAAAAAAACAATTTACCTGCTGGGCATAAAAATCCCTGGCATCACGAATTTTCTTCCCCGGACACAAAAAAATCTTGATTTTTAAAATCTATGAAAAACACCATTTATAAGGATGAAATTCAACCCCGAATCTAATTCTGGTGTCCGTTTTTACATTTGGGTCAAAAAAAAAAATCACCTCCTGGGCACAAAAATCCCTGAACCCGGCAACAGGAATTTTCTTCCCCAGACACCAAAAAATGCTTGATTTTTAAAAAGTATAAAAAACAAAATTTTTAAGGATGAAATTCAACCCTGAATCTAATTCTGGTGTCAGTTTTTACATTTGGGTCAAAAAAAATTTTTTCACCCGCTGGGCACAAAAATCCCTGACCCCGGCATCAGGAATTTTCTTGCCCGGACACCAAAAAATTCTTGATTTTTAAAAACTATAAAAACCACCATTTTTATGGACGAAATTCAACCCCGAAACTAATTCTAGTGTCCATTTTTATATTTGGGTCAAAAAAAAAATTTCACCCCCTGGGCACAAAAATCCCTGACCCCGGTATCAGGAATTTTCTTCCCCGGACACTAAAAAATTCTTGGTTTTTAAAAACTATGAAAAAAAAACATTTTTAAGGATGAAATTCAACCCCGAATCTCATACTGGCCTCGGTTTTTACATTTGGGTCAAAAAAAATATTTCACCCCCTGGGCACAAAAATCCCTGACCCCGGCATCAGAAATTTACTTGCCCGGACACCAAAAAATGCTTGATTTTTATAACTATAAAAAACACCATTTGTAAGCGTTAAATTCAACCCCGAATCTAATTCTGGCGTCCGTTTTTACATTTGGGTCAAAAAAAAATTTCACCCCCTGGGTACAAAAATCCCTGAACCCGGCAACAGGAAGTTTCTACCCCGGACACCAAAAAATGATTGATTTTTAAAAAGTATAAAAAACATCATTTTTAAGGATGAAATTCAACCCCGAATCTAATTCTGGCATCCGTTTTTACATTTGGGTCAAAAAAAAAAAATTCACCTCCTGGGCACAAAAATCCCTGACTCCGGCATCAGGAATTTTCTTCCCCGGACACAAAAAAATCTTGATTTTTAAAATCTATGAAAAAAACCATTTTTATGGATGAAATTAAAACTCGAATCTAATTCTGGTGTCTGTTTTTACATTTGGGTCAAAAAAAATTTACCTCCTGGGCACAAAAATCCCTGACCCCGGCATCACGAATTTTCTTCCCCGGACACCAAAAAAATCTTGATTTTTAAAATCTATAAAAAACACCATTTCTAAGGATGAAATTCAACCCCAAATCTCATACTGGCCTCGGTTTTTACATTTGTGTCAAAAAATCTTTTTCACCTCCTGGGCACAAAAATCCCTGACCCCGGCATCAGGAATTTTCTTGCCCGGACACCAAAAAATTCTTGATTTTTAAAAACTATAAAAAGCACCATTTTTAAGGACGAAATTCAACCCTGAAACTAATTCTAGTGTCCATTTTTACATTTGGGTCAAAAAAAAAATTTCACCCCCTGGGCACAAAAATCCCTGACCCCGGCATCAGAAATTTACTTGCCCGGACACCAAAAAATCTTGATTTTTAAAAAGTATAAAAACCACCATTTTTAAGCGTGAAATTAAACCCCGAATGTAATTCTGGTGTCCGTTTTTACATTTGGGTCAAAAAAAAAAAATTCACCTCCTGGGCACAAAAATCCCTGACTCCGGCATCAGGAATTTTCTTCCCCGGACACAAAAAAATCTTGATTTTTAAAATCTATGAAAAACACCATTTTCAAGGATGAAATTCAACCCTGAATCTAATTCTGGTGTCCGTTTTTACATTTGGGTCAAAAAAAATTTTTTCACCCGCTGGGCACAAAAATCCCTGACCCCGGCATCAGAAATTTACTTGCCCGGACACCAAAATATGCTTGATTTTTATAACTATAAAAAACACCATTTGTAAGTGTGAAATTCAACCCCGAATCTAATTCTGGCGTCCGTTTTTACATTTGGGTCAAAAAAAAAATTCACCTCCTGGGCACAAAAATCCCTGACCCCGGCATCAGGAATTTTCTTGCCCGGACACCAAAAAATTCTTGATTTTTAAAAACTATAAAAAACACCATTTTTAAGGACGAAATTCAACCCCGAAACTAATTCTAGTGTCCATTTTTACATTTGGGTCAAAAAAAAATTTCACCCCCTGGGCACAAAAATCCCTGAACCCGGCAACAGGAAGTTTCTACCCCGGACACCAAAAAATGATTGATTTTTAAAAAGTATAAAAAACATCATTTTTAAGGATGAAATTCAACCCTGAATCTAATTCTGGCATCCGTTTTTACATTTGGGTCAAAAAAAATAATTCACCTCCTGGGCACAAAAATCCCTGACTCCGGCATCAGGAATTTTCTTCCCCGGACACAAAAAAATCTTGATTTTTAAAATCTATGAAAAACACCATTTTCAAGGATGAAATTCAACCCTGAATCTAATTCTGGTGTCAGTTTTTACATTTGGGTCAAAAAAAATTTTTTCACCCGCTGGGCACAAAAAACCCTGACTCCGGCATCAGGAATTTTCTTCCCCGGACACAAAAAAATCTTGATTTTTAAAATCTATGAAAAACACCATTTTCAAGGATGAAATTCAACCCTGAATCTAATTCTGGTGTCAGTTTTTACATTTGGGTCAAAAAAAAATTTTTCACCCGCTGGGCACCAAAATCCCTGACCCCGGCATCAGGAATTTTCTTGCCCGGACACCAAAAAATTCTTGATTTTTAAAAACTATAAAAAGCACCATTTTTAAGGACGAAATTCAACCCCGAAACTAATTCTAGTGTCCATTTTTACATTTGGGTCAAAAAAAAAATTTCACCCCCTGGGCACAAAAATCCCTGACCCCGGCATCAGAAATTTACTTGCCCGGACACCAAAAAATGCTTGATTTTTAAAAAGTATAAAAAACACCATTTTTAAGCGTGAAATTAAACCCCGAATGTAATTCTGGTGTCCGTTTTTACATTTGGGTCAAAAAAAAAAATTCACCTCCTGGGCACAAAAATCCCTGACTCCGGCATCAGGAATTTTCTTCCCCGGACACAAAAAAATCTTGATTTTTAAAATCTATGAAAAACACCATTTTCAAGGATGAAATTCAACCCTGAATCTAATTCTGGTGTCAGTTTTTACATTTGGGTCAAAAAAAAAATTTTCACCCGCTGGGCACAAAAATCCCTGACCCCGGCATCACGAATTTTCTTCCCCGGACACCAAAAAATGCTTGATTTTTAAAAACTATAAAAAACACCATTTGTAAGCGTGAAATTCAACCCCGAATGTAATTCTGGTGTCCGTTTTTACATTTGGGTCAAAAAAAAAAAAATTCACCTCCTGGGCACAAAAATCCCTGACCCCGGCATCAGGAATTTCCTTCCCCGGACACTAAAAATATCTTCATTTACAAAAAGTATAAAAACACCATTTTTAAGGATGCAATTAAACCTCGAATCTAATTCTGGTGTCTGTTTTTACATTTGGGTCAAAAAACAATTTACCTGCTGGGCATAAAAATCCCTGGCATCACGAATTTTCTTCCCCGGACACAAAAAAATCTTGATTTTTAAAATCTATAAAAAACACCGTTTCTAAGGATGAAATTCAACCCCGAATCTCATACTGGCCTCAGTTTTTACATTTGTGTCAAAAAAAAAATTTCACCTCCTGGGCACAAAAATCCCTGACCCCAGCATCACGAATTTTCTTCCCCGGACACCAAAAAATGCTTGATTTTTAAAAACTATAAAAAACACCATTTCTAAGGATGAAATTCAACCCCGAATCTAATTCTGGTGTCTGTTTTTACATTTGGGTGAAAAAAAAATTTACCTCCTGGGCACAAAAATCCCTGACCCCGGCATCACGAATTTTCTTCCCCGGACACCAAAAAAATCTTGATTTTTAAAATCTATAAAATACACCATTTCTAAGGATGAAATTCAA
The DNA here is from genome assembly GCF_964194415.1 of Vipera berus. Taxonomy (NCBI): domain Eukaryota; kingdom Metazoa; phylum Chordata; class Lepidosauria; order Squamata; family Viperidae; genus Vipera; species Vipera berus. The sequence continues at coordinate 141,441,480 of NC_138203.1, read as the reverse complement.
CCCCGAATCTCATACTGGCTTCGGTTTTTACATTTGTGTCAAAAAACCTTTTTCACCTCCTGGGCACAAAAATCCCTGACCCCGGCATCAGGAATTTTCTTGCCCGGACACCAAAAAATTCTTGATTTTTAAAAACTATAAAAAGCACCATTTTTAAGGACGAAATTCAACCCCGAAACTAATTCTAGTGTCCATTTTTACATTTGGGTCAAAAAAAAAAATCACCTCCTGGGCACAAAAATCCCTGACCCCGGCATCAGAAATTTACTTGCCCGGACACCAAAAAATGCTTGATTTTTAAAAAGTATAAAAAACACCATTTTTAAGCGTGAAATTAAACCCCGAATGTAATTCTGGTGTCCGTTTTTACATTTGGGTCAAAAAAAACAATTTACCTGCTGGGCATAAAAATCCCTGGCATCACGAATTTTCTTCCCCGGACACAAAAAAATCTTGATTTTTAAAATCTATGAAAAACACCATTTATAAGGATGAAATTCAACCCCGAATCTAATTCTGGTGTCCGTTTTTACATTTGGGTCAAAAAAAAAAATCACCTCCTGGGCACAAAAATCCCTGAACCCGGCAACAGGAATTTTCTTCCCCAGACACCAAAAAATGCTTGATTTTTAAAAAGTATAAAAAACAAAATTTTTAAGGATGAAATTCAACCCTGAATCTAATTCTGGTGTCAGTTTTTACATTTGGGTCAAAAAAAATTTTTTCACCCGCTGGGCACAAAAATCCCTGACCCCGGCATCAGGAATTTTCTTGCCCGGACACCAAAAAATTCTTGATTTTTAAAAACTATAAAAACCACCATTTTTATGGACGAAATTCAACCCCGAAACTAATTCTAGTGTCCATTTTTATATTTGGGTCAAAAAAAAAATTTCACCCCCTGGGCACAAAAATCCCTGACCCCGGCATCACGAATTTCCTTCCCCGGACACTAAAAATATCTTCATTTACAAAAAGTATAAAAAACACCATTTTTAAGGATGCAATTAAACCTTGAATCTAATTCTGGTGTCTGTTTTTACATTTGGGTCAAAAAACAATTTACCTGCTGGGCATAAAAATCCCTGGCATCACGAATTTTCTTCCCCGGACACCAAAAAATCTTGATTTTTAAAATCTATGAAAAAAATCATTTTTAAGGATGAAATTAAAATTCGAATCTAATTCTGGTGTCTGTTTTTACATTTGGGTCAAAAAAAATTTACCTCCTGGGCACAAAAATCCCTGACCCCGGCATCACGAATTTTCTTCCCTAGACACAAAAAAATCTTGATTTTTAAAATCTATAAAAAACACCATTTCTAAGGATGAAATTCAACCCCGAATCTCATACTGGCCTTGGTTTTTACATTTGTGTCAAAAAATCTTTTTCACCTCCTGGGCACAAAAATCCCTGACCCCGGCATCAGGAATTTTCTTGCCCGGACACCAAAAAATTCTTGATTTTTAAAAACTATAAAAAGCACCATTTTTAAGGACGAAATTCAACCCCGAAACTAATTCTAGTGTCCATTTTTACATTTGGGTCAAAAAAAAAATTTCACCCCCTGGGCACAAAAATCCCTGACCCCGGCATCAGAAATTTACTTGCCCGGACACCAAAAAATGCTTGATTTTTATAACTATAAAAAACACCATTTGTAAGCGTTAAATTCAACCCCGAATCTAATTCTGGCGTCCGTTTTTACATTTGGGTCAAAAAAAAATTTCACCCCCTGGGTACAAAAATCCCTGAACCCGGCAACAGGAAGTTTCTACCCCGGACACCAAAAAATGATTGATTTTTAAAAAGTATAAAAAACATCATTTTTAAGGATGAAATTCAACCCCGAATCTAATTCTGGCATCCGTTTTTACATTTGGGTCAAAAAAAAAAAATTCACCTCCTGGGCACAAAAATCCCTGACTCCGGCATCAGGAATTTTCTTCCCCGGACACAAAAAAATCTTGATTTTTAAAATCTATGAAAAAAACCATTTTTATGGATGAAATTAAAACTCGAATCTAATTCTGGTGTCTGTTTTTACATTTGGGTCAAAAAAAATTTACCTCCTGGGCACAAAAATCCCTGACCCCGGCATCACGAATTTTCTTCCCCGGACACCAAAAAAATCTTGATTTTTAAAATCTATAAAAAACACCATTTCTAAGGATGAAATTCAACCCCAAATCTCATACTGGCCTCGGTTTTTACATTTGTGTCAAAAAATCTTTTTCACCTCCTGGGCACAAAAATCCCTGACCCCGGCATCAGGAATTTTCTTGCCCGGACACCAAAAAATTCTTGATTTTTAAAAACTATAAAAAGCACCATTTTTAAGGACGAAATTCAACCGTGAAACTAATTCTAGTGTCCATTTTTACATTTGGGTCAAAAAAAAAATTTCACCCCCTGGGCACAAAAATCCCTGACCCCGGCATCAGAAATTTACTTGCCCGGACACCAAAAAATCTTGATTTTTAAAAAGTATAAAAACCACCATTTTTAAGCGTGAAATTAAACCCCGAATGTAATTCTGGTGTCCGTTTTTACATTTGGGTCAAAAAAAAAAAATTCACCTCCTGGGCACAAAAATCCCTGACTCCGGCATCAGGAATTTTCTTCCCCGGACACAAAAAAATCTTGATTTTTAAAATCTATGAAAAACACCATTTTCAAGGATGAAATTCAACCCTGAATCTAATTCTGGTGTCCGTTTTTACATTTGGGTCAAAAAAAATTTTTTCACCCGCTGGGCACAAAAATCCCTGACCCCGGCATCAGAAATTTACTTGCCCGGACACCAAAAAATGCTTGATTTTTATAACTATAAAAAACACCATTTGTAAGTGTGAAATTCAACCCCGAATCTAATTCTGGCGTCCGTTTTTACATTTGGGTCAAAAAAAAAATTCACCTCCTGGGCACAAAAATCCCTGACCCCGGCATCAGGAATTTTCTTGCCCGGACACCAAAAAATTCTTGATTTTTAAAAACTATAAAAAACACCATTTTTAAGGACGAAATTCAACCCCGAAACTAATTCTAGTGTCCATTTTTACATTTGGGTCAAAAAAAAATTTCACCCCCTGGGCACAAAAATCCCTGAACCCGGCAACAGGAAGTTTCTACCCCGGACACCAAAAAATGATTGATTTTTAAAAAGTATAAAAAACACCATTTGTAAGCGTTAAATTCAACCCCGAATCTAATTCTGGCGTCCGTTTTTACATTTGGGTCAAAAAAAAAATTCACCTCCTGGGCACAAAAATCCCTGACCCCGGTATCAGGAATTTTCTTCCCCGGACACTAAAAAATTCTTGGTTTTTAAAAACTATGAAAAACACCATTTTTAAGGACGAAATTCAACCCCGAAACTAATTCTAGTGTCCATTTTTACATTTGGGTCAAAAAAAAAATTCACCCCCTGGGCACAAAAATCCCTGAACCCGGCAACAGGAAGTTTCTACCCCGGACACCAAAAAATGATTGATTTTTAAAAAGTATAAAAAACATCATTTTTAAGGATGAAATTCAACCCCGAATCTAATTCTGGCATCCGTTTTTACATTTGGGTCAAAAAAAAATTCACCTCCTGGGCACAAAAATCCCTGACATCAGGAATTTCCTTCCCCGGACACCAAAAATATCTTCATTTACAAAAACTATTAAAAACACCATTTTTAAGGATGAAATTAAAACTCAAATGTAAATCTTGTGTCTGTTTTTACATTTGGGTCAAAAAATTTTTTACCTGCTGGGCATAAATATCCCTGGCATCACGAATTTTCTTCCCCGGACACAAAAAAATCTTGATTTTTAAAATCTATAAAAAACACCATTTCTAAGGATGAAATTCAACCCCGAATCTCATACTGGCCTCAGTTTTTACATTTGTGTCAAAAAAAAAATTCACCTCCTGGGCACAAAAATCCCTGACCCCAGCATTACGAATTTTCTTCCCCGGACACCAAAAAATGCTTGATTTTTAAAAACTATAAAAAGCACCATTTTTAAGGACGAAATTCAACCCCGAAACTAATTCTAGTGTCCATTTTTACATTTGGGTCAAAAAAAAAAATCACCTCCTGGGCACAAAAATCCCTGACCCCGGCATCAGAAATTTACTTGCCCGGACACCAAAAAATGCTTGATTTTTAAAAAGTATAAAAAACACCATTTTTAAGCGTGAAATTAAACCCCGAATGTAATTCTGGTGTCCGTTTTTACATTTGGGTCAAAAAAAACAATTTACCTGCTGGGCATAAAAATCCCTGGCATCACGAATTTTCTTCCCCGGACACAAAAAAATCTTGATTTTTAAAATCTATGAAAAACACCATTTATAAGGATGAAATTCAACCCCGAATCTAATTCTGGTGTCCGTTTTTACATTTGGGTCAAAAAAAAAAATCACCTCCTGGGCACAAAAATCCCTGAACCCGGCAACAGGAATTTTCTTCCCCAGACACCAAAAAATGCTTGATTTTTAAAAAGTATAAAAAACAAAATTTTTAAGGATGAAATTCAACCCTGAATCTAATTCTGGTGTCAGTTTTTACATTTGGGTCAAAAAAAATTTTTTCACCCGCTGGGCACAAAAATCCCTGACCCCGGCATCAGGAATTTTCTTGCCCGGACACCAAAAAATTCTTGATTTTTAAAAACTATAAAAACCACCATTTTTATGGACGAAATTCAACCCCGAAACTAATTCTAGTGTCCATTTTTATATTTGGGTCAAAAAAAAAATTTCACCCCCTGGGCACAAAAATCCCTGACCCCGGTATCAGGAATTTTCTTCCCCGGACACTAAAAAATTCTTGGTTTTTAAAAACTATGAAAAAAAAACATTTTTAAGGATGAAATTCAACCCCGAATCTCATACTGGCCTCGGTTTTTACATTTGGGTCAAAAAAAATATTTCACCCCCTGGGCACAAAAATCCCTGACCCCGGCATCAGAAATTTACTTGCCCGGACACCAAAAAATGCTTGATTTTTATAACTATAAAAAACACCATTTGTAAGCGTTAAATTCAACCCCGAATCTAATTCTGGCGTCCGTTTTTACATTTGGGTCAAAAAAAAATTTCACCCCCTGGGTACAAAAATCCCTGAACCCGGCAACAGGAAGTTTCTACCCCGGACACCAAAAAATGATTGATTTTTAAAAAGTATAAAAAACATCATTTTTAAGGATGAAATTCAACCCCGAATCTAATTCTGGCATCCGTTTTTACATTTGGGTCAAAAAAAAAAAATTCACCTCCTGGGCACAAAAATCCCTGACTCCGGCATCAGGAATTTTCTTCCCCGGACACAAAAAAATCTTGATTTTTAAAATCTATGAAAAAAACCATTTTTATGGATGAAATTAAAACTCGAATCTAATTCTGGTGTCTGTTTTTACATTTGGGTCAAAAAAAATTTACCTCCTGGGCACAAAAATCCCTGACCCCGGCATCACGAATTTTCTTCCCCGGACACCAAAAAAATCTTGATTTTTAAAATCTATAAAAAACACCATTTCTAAGGATGAAATTCAACCCCAAATCTCATACTGGCCTCGGTTTTTACATTTGTGTCAAAAAATCTTTTTCACCTCCTGGGCACAAAAATCCCTGACCCCGGCATCAGGAATTTTCTTGCCCGGACACCAAAAAATTCTTGATTTTTAAAAACTATAAAAAGCACCATTTTTAAGGACGAAATTCAACCCTGAAACTAATTCTAGTGTCCATTTTTACATTTGGGTCAAAAAAAAAATTTCACCCCCTGGGCACAAAAATCCCTGACCCCGGCATCAGAAATTTACTTGCCCGGACACCAAAAAATCTTGATTTTTAAAAAGTATAAAAACCACCATTTTTAAGCGTGAAATTAAACCCCGAATGTAATTCTGGTGTCCGTTTTTACATTTGGGTCAAAAAAAAAAAAATTCACCTCCTGGGCACAAAAATCCCTGACTCCGGCATCAGGAATTTTCTTCCCCGGACACAAAAAAATCTTGATTTTTAAAATCTATGAAAAACACCATTTTCAAGGATGAAATTCAAACCTGAATCTAATTCTGGTGTCCGTTTTTACATTTGGGTCAAAAAAAATTTTTTCACCCGCTGGGCACAAAAATCCCTGACCCCGGCATCAGAAATTTACTTGCCCGGACACCAAAATATGCTTGATTTTTATAACTATAAAAAACACCATTTGTAAGTGTGAAATTCAACCCCGAATCTAATTCTGGCGTCCGTTTTTACATTTGGGTCAAAAAAAAAATTCACCTCCTGGGCACAAAAATCCCTGACCCCGGCATCAGGAATTTTCTTGCCCGGACACCAAAAAATTCTTGATTTTTAAAAACTATAAAAAACACCATTTTTAAGGACGAAATTCAACCCCGAAACTAATTCTAGTGTCCATTTTTACATTTGGGTCAAAAAAAAATTTCACCCCCTGGGCACAAAAATCCCTGAACCCGGCAACAGGAAGTTTCTACCCCGGACACCAAAAAATGATTGATTTTTAAAAAGTATAAAAAACATCATTTTTAAGGATGAAATTCAACCCTGAATCTAATTCTGGCATCCGTTTTTACATTTGGGTCAAAAAAAAATTCACCTCCTGGGCACAAAAATCCCTGACATCAGGAATTTCCTTCCCCGGACACCAAAAATATCTTCATTTACAAAAACTATTAAAAACACCATTTTTAAGGATGAAATTAAAACTCAAATGTAAATCTTGTGTCTGTTTTTACATTTGGGTCAAAAAATTTTTTACCTGCTGGGCATAAATATCCCTGGCATCACGAATTTTCTTCCCCGGACACAAAAAAATCTTGATTTTTAAAATCTATAAAAAACACCATTTCTAAGGATGAAATTCAACCCCGAATCTCATACTGGCCTCGGTTTTTACATTTGTGTCAAAAAATCTTTTTCACCTCCTGGGCACAAAAATCCCTGACGCCGGCATCAGGAATTTTCTTGCCCGGACACCAAAAAATTCTTGATTTTTAAAAACTATAAAAAGCACCATTTTTAAGGACGAAATTCAACCCTGAGACTAATTCTAGTGTCCATTTTTACATTTGGGTAAAAAAAAAAATTTCACCCCCTGGGCACAAAAATCCCTGACCCCGGCATCACGAATTTTTTTCCCCGGACACTAAAAAATTCTTGGTTTTTAAAAACTATGAAAAAAACCATTTTTAAGGATGAAATTCAACCCCGAATCTCATACTGGCCTCGGTTTTTACATTTGTGTCAAAAAAAATTTACCTCCTGGGCACAAAAATCCCTGACCCCGGCATCACGAATTTTCTTCCCCGGACACCAAAAAATGCTTGATTTTTAAAAACTATAAAAAACACCATTTGTAAGCGTGAAATTCAACCCCGAATGTAATTCTGGTGTCCGTTTTTACATTTCGGTCAAAAAAAAAAATTCACCTCCTGGGCACAAAAATCCCTGACCCCGGCATCAGGAATTTCCTTCCCCGGACACTAAAAATATCTTCATTTACAAAAAGTATAAAAAACACCATTTTTAAGGATGCAATTAAACCTCGAATCTAATTCTGGTGTCTGTTTTTACATTTGGGTCAAAAAACAATTTACCTGCTGGGCATAAAAATCCCTGGCATCACGAATTTTCTTCCCCGGACACAAAAAAATCTTGATTTTTAAAATCTATAAAAAACACCATTTCTAAGGATGAAATTCAACCCCGAATCTCATACTGGCCTCGGTTTTTACATTTGTGTCAAAAAATCTTTTTCACCTCCTGGGCACAAAAATTCCTGACCCCGGTATCAGGAATTTTCTTGCCCGGACACCAAAAAATTCTTGATTTTTAAAAACTATAAAAAGCACCATTTTTAAGGACGAAATTCAACCCCGAAACTAATTCTAGTGTCCATTTTTACATTTGGGTCAAAAAAAAAATTTCACCCCCTGGGCAGAAAAATCCCTGACCCCGGCATCAGGAATTTCCTTCCCCGGACACCAAAAATATCTTCATTTACAAAAAGTATAAAAAACACCATTTTTAAGGATGCAATTAAACCTCGAATCTAATTCTGGTGTCTGTTTTTACATTTAGGTCAAAAAAAAAAAATTACCTGCTGGGCACAAAAATCCCTGGCATCACGAATTTTTTTCCCCGGACACAAAAAAATCTTGATTTTTAAAATCTATAAAAAACACCATTTCTAAGGATGAAATTCAACCCCGAATCTCATACTGGCCTCGGTTTTTACATTTGTGTCAAAAAAAAATTTCACCTCCTGGGCACAAAAATCCCTGACCCTAGCATCACGAATTTTCTTCCCCGGACACCAAAAAATGCTTGATTTTTAAAATCTATAAAAAACACCATTTCTAAGGATGAAATTCAACCCCGAATCTCATACTGGCCTGGGTTTTTACATTTGTGTCAAAAAATCTTTTTCACCTCCTGGGCACAAAAATCCCTGACCCCGGCATCAGGAATTTTCTTCCCCGGACACCAAAAAATTCTTGATTTTTAAAAACTATAAAAAGCACCATTTTTAAGGACGAAATTCAACCCCGAAACTAATTCTAGTGTCCATTTTTACATTTGGGTCAAAAAAAAAAATTCACCCCCTGGGCACAAAAATCCCTGACCACGGCATCACGAATTTTCTTCCCCGGACACTAAAAAATTCTTGATTTTTAAAAACTATGAAAAAAACCATTTTGAAGGATGAAATTCAACCCCGAATCTCATACTGGCCTCGGTTTTTACATTTGTGTCAAAAAAATTTACCTCCTGGGCACAAAAATCCCTGACCCCGGCATCACGAATTTTCTTCCCCGGACACCAAAAAATGCTTGATTTTTAAAAACTATAAAAAACACCATTTGTAAGCGTGAAATTCAACCCCGAATGTAATTCTGGTGTCCGTTTTTACATTTGGGTCAAAAAAAAAAATTCACCTCCTGGGCACAAAAATCCCTGACCCCGGCATCAGGAATTTCCTTCCCCGGACACTAAAAATATCTTCATTTACAAAAAGTATAAAAAACACCATTTTTAAGGATGCAATTAAACCTCGAATCTAATTCTGGTGTCTGTTTTTACATTTGGGTCAAAATACAATTTACCTGCTGGGCATAAAAATACCTGGCATCACGAATTTTTTTCCCCGGACACAAAAAAAATCTTGATTTTTAAAATCTATAAAAAACACCATTTCTAAGGATGAAATTCAACCCCGAATCTCATACTGGCCTCGGTTTTTACATTTGTGTCAAAAAATCTTTTTCACATCCTGGGCACAAAAATCCCTGACCCCGGGATCAGGAATTTTCTTGCCCGGACACCAAAAAATTCTTGATTTTTAAAAACTATAAAAAGCACCATTTTTAAGGACGAAATTCAACCCCGAAACTAATTCTAGTGTCCATTTTTACATTTGGGTCAAAAAAAAAATTTCACCCCCTGGGCACAAAAATCCCTGACCCCGGCATCAGAAATTTACTTGCCCGGACACCAAAAAATGCTTGATTTTTAAAAAGTATAAAAAACACCATTTTTAAGGGTGCAATTAAACCTCGAATCTAATTCTGGTGTCTGTTTTTACATTTGCGTCAAAAAACAATTTACCTGCTGGGCACAAAAATCCCTGGCATCACGAATTTTCTTCCCCGGACACAAAAAAATCTTGATTTTTAAAATCTATGAAAAACACCATTTGCAAGGATGAAATTCAACCCCAAATCTAATTCTGGAGTCCGTTATTACATTTGGGTCAAAAAAAATATTTCACCTCCTGGGCACAAAAATCCCTGACCCCAGCATCACGAATTTTCTTCCCCGGACACCAAAAAATGCTTGATTTTTAAAAACTATAAAAAACACCATTTCTAAGGATGAAATTCAACCACTGACCCTAGCATCACGAATTTTCTTCCCCGGACACCAAAAAATCTTGATTTTTAAAATCTATGAAAAAAACCATTTTTGAGGATGAAATTAAAACTCAAATCTAATTCTGGTGTCTGTTTTTACATTTGGGTCAAAAAATATTTACCTCCTGGGCACAAAAATCCCTGACCCCGGCATCACGAATTTTCTTCCCCGGACACTAAAAAATTCTTGGTTTTTAAAAACTATGAAAAAAACCATTTTTAAGGATGAAATTCAACCCCGACTCTCATACTGGCCTCGGTTTTTACATTTGTGTCAAAAAAAATTTACCTCCTGGGCACAAAAATCCCTGACCCCGGCATCACGAATTTTCTTCCCCGGACACCAAAAAATGCTTGATTTTTAAAAACTATAAAAAACACCATTTGTAAGCGTGAAATTCAACCCCGAATGTAATTCTGGTGTCCGTTTTTACATTTCGGTCAAAAAAAAAAAATTCACCTCCTGGGCACAAAAATCCCTGACCCCGGCATCAGGAATTTCCTTCCCCGGACACTAAAAATATCTTCATTTACAAAAAGTATAAAAAACACCATTTTTAAGGATGCAATTAAACCTCGAATCTAATTCTGGTGTCTGTTTTTACATTTGGGTCAAAAAACAATTTACCTGCTGGGCATAAAAATCCCTGGCATCACGAATTTTCTTCCCCGGACACAAAAAAATCTTGATTTTTAAAATCTATAAAAAACACCATTTCTAAGGATGAAATTCAACCCCGAATCTCATACTGGCCTCGGTTTTTACATTTGTGTCAAAAAATCTTTTTCACCTCCTGGGCACAAAAATTCCTGACCCCGGCATCAGGAATTTTCTTGCCCGGACACCAAAAAATTCTTGATTTTTAAAAACTATAAAAAGCACCATTTTTAAGGACGAAATTCAACCCCGAAACTAATTCTAGTGTCCATTTTTACATTTGGGTCAAAAAAAAAATTTCACCCCCTGGGCAGAAAAATCCCTGACCCCGGCATCAGAAATTTACTTGCCCGGACACCAAAAAATGCTTGATTTTTAAAAAGTATAAAAAACACCATTTTTAAGCGTGAAATTAAACCCCGAATGTAATTCTGGTGTCAGTTTTTACATTTGGGTCAAAAAAAAAAATTCACCTCCTGCGCACAAAAATCCCTGACTCCGGCAACAGGAATTTTCTTCCCCGGACACAAAAAAATCTTGATTTTTAAAATCTATGAAAAACACCATTTTCAAGGATGAAATTCAACCCTGAATCTAATTCTGGTGTCAGTTTTTACATTTGGGTCAAAAAAAAAATTTTCACCCGCTGGGCACAAAATTCCCTGACCCCGGCATCAGGAATTTTCTTGCCCGGACACCAAAAAATTCTTGATTTTTAAAAACTATAAAAACCACCATTTTTAAGGACGAAATTCAACCCCGAAACTAATTCTAGCGTCCATTTTTACATTTGGGTCAAAAAAAAAATTTCGAATTTTCTTCCCCGGACACTAAAAAATTCTTGGTTTTTAAAAACTATGAAAAAAACCATTTTTAAGGATGAAATTCAACCCCAAATCTCATACTGGCCTCGGTTTTCACATTTGTGTCAAAAAAAATTTACTTCCTGGGCACAAAAATCCCTGACCCCGGCATCACGAATTTTCTTCCCCGGACACCAAAAAATGCTTGATTTTTAAAAACTATAAAAAACACCATTTGTAAGCGTGAAATTTACCTGCTGGGCATAAAAATCCCTGGCATCACGAATTTTCTTCCCCGGACACAAAAAAATCTTGAAATTTAAAATCTATAAAAAACACCATTTCTAAGGATGAAATTCAACCCCGAATCTAATTCTGGAGTCCGTTTTTACATTTGGGTCAAAAAAAAAATATTTCACCTCATGGGCACAAAAATCCCTGACCCCAGCATCACGAATTTTCTTCCCCGCACACCAAAAAATGCTTGATTTTTAAAAACTATAAAAAACACCATTTCTAAGGATGAAATTCAACCCCGAATCTCATACTGGCCTCGGTTTTTACATTTGTGTAAAAAAAAAAATTTACCTCCTGGGCACAAAAATCCCTGACCCCGACATCACGAATTTTCTTCCCCGGACACCAAAAAATCTTGATTTTTAAAATCTATGAAAAAAACCATTTTTGAGCATGAAATTAAAACTCGAATCTAATTCTGGTGTCTGTTTTTACATTTGGGTCAAAAAAAATTTACCTCCTGGGCACAAAAATCCCTGACCCCGGCATCAGGAATTTTCTTCCCCGGACACAAAAAAATCTTGATTTTTAAAATCTATGAAAAACACCATTTTCAAGGATGAAATTCAACCCTGAATCTAATTCTGGCGTCAGTTTTTACATTTGGGTCAAAAAAAAAATTTTCACCTGCTGGGCACAAAAATCCCTGAACCCGGCAACAGGAATTTTCTTCCCCGGACACCAAAAATGCTTGATTTTTAAAAACTATAAAAAACACCATTTTTAAGCGTGAAATTCAACCCCGAATGTAATTCTGGCGTCCGTTTTTACATTTGGGTCAAAGAAAAATTTCACTTCCTGGGCAGAAATATCCCTGACCCCGGCATCAGGAATTTCCTTCCCCGGACACCAAAAATATCTTCATTTACAAAAAGTATAAAAAACACCATTTTTAAGGATGCAATTAAACCTCAAATCTAATTCTGGTGTCTGTTTTTACATTTGGGTCAAAAAAAAATTACCTGCTGGCCACAAAAATCCCTGGCATCACGAATATTCTTCCCCGGACACAAAAAAATCTTGATTTTTAAAATCTATAAAAAACACCATTTCTAAGGATGAAATTCAACCCCGAATCTCATACTGGCCTCGGTTTTTACATTTGTGTCAAAAAAAAAATTCACCTCCTGGGCACAAAAATCCCTGACCCTAGCATCACGAATTTTCTTCCCCGGACACCAAAAAATGCTTGATTTTTAAAATCTATAAAAAACACAATTTCTAAGGAAGAAATTCAACCCCGAATCTCATGCTGGCCTCGGTTTTTACATTTGTGTCAAAAAATCTTTTTCACCTCCTGGGCACAAAAATCCCTGACCCCGGCATCAGGAATTTTCTTGCCCGGACACCAAAAAATTCTTGATTTTTAAAAACTATAAAAAACACCATTTTTAAGGACGAAATTCAACCCCGAAACTAATTCTAGTGTCCATTTTTACATTTGGGTGAAAAAAAATTTTCACCCCCTGGGCACAAAAATCCCTGAACCCGGCAACAGGAAGTTTCTTCCCCGGACACAAAAAAATCTTGATTTTTAAAATCTATGAAAAACACCATTTATAAGGATGAAATTCAACCCCGAATCTAATTCTGGTGTCCGTTTTTACATTTGGGTCAAAAAAAAAATCACCTCCTGGGCACAAAAATCCCTGAACCCGGCAACAGGAATTTTCTTCCCCAGACACCAAAAAATGCTTGGTTTTTAAAAAGTATAAAAAACATCATTTTTAAGGATGAAATTCAACCCCGAATCTAATTCTGGGGTCCGTTTTTACATTTGGGTCAAAAAAAAAATTTCACCTCCTGGGCACAAAAATCCCTGAACCCGGCAACAGGAATTTTCTTCCCCAGACACCAAAAAATGATTGATTTTTAAAAAGTATAAAAAACATCATTTTTAAGGATGAAATTCAACCACGAATCTAATTCTGGCATCCGTTTTTACATTTGGGTCAAAAAAAAATTCACCTCCTGGGCACAAAAATCCCTGACATCAGGAATTTCCTTCCCCGGACACCAAAAATATCTTCATTTACAAAAACTATTAAAAACACCATTTTTAAGGATGAAATTAAAACTCGAATGTAATTCTTGTGTCTGTTTTTACATTTGGGTCAAAAAAGTTTTTACCTGCTAGGCATAAAAATCCCTGGCATCACGAATTTTCTTCCCCAGACACCAAAAAATGCTTGATTTTTAAAAACTATAAAAAACACAATTTCTAAGGATGAAATTCAACCCCGAATCTCATACTGGCCTCGGTTTTTACATTTGTGTCAAAAAAATTTTTACCTCCTGGGCACAAAAATCCCTGACCCAGGCATCACGAATTTTCTTCCCCGGACACCAAAAAATCTTGATTTTTAAAATCTATGAAAAAAACCATTTTTAAGGATGAAATTAAAACTCGAATCTAATTCTGGTGTCTGTTTTTACATTTGGGTCAAAAAAAATTTACCTCCTGGGCACAAAAATCCCTGACCCCGGCATCACGAATTTTCTTCCCCGGACACCAAAAAAATCTTGATTTTTAAAATCTATAAAAAACACCATTTCTAAGGATGAAATTCAACCCCGAATCTCATACTGGCCTCGGTTTTTACATTTGTGTTAAAAAATCTTTTTCACCTCCTGGGCACAAAAATCCCTGACCCCGGCATCAGGAATTTTCTTGCCCGGACACCAAAAAATTCTTGATTTTTAAAAACTATAAAAAGCACCATTTTTAAGGACGAAATTCAACCCCGAAACTAATTCTAGTGTCCATTTTTACATTTGGGTCAAAAAAAAAATTTCACCCCCTGGGCACAAAAATCCCTGACTCCGGCATCAGGAATTTTCTTCCCCGGACACAAAAAAATCTTGATTTTTAAAATCTATGAAAAACACCATTTTCAAGGATGAAATTCAACCCTGAATCTAATTCTGGCGTCCGTTTTTACATTTGGGTCAAAAAAAAAATTTTCACCCGCTGGGCACAAAAATCCCTGAACCCGGCAACAGGAATTTTCTTCCCCGGACACCAAAAATGCTTGATTTTTAAAAACTATAAAAAACACCATTTTTAAGCGTGAAATTCAACCCCGAATGTAATTCTGGCGTCCGTTTTTACATTTGGGTCAAAAAAAAATTTCACTTCCTGGGCAGAAATATCCCTGACCCCGGCATCAGGAATTTCCTTCCCCGGACACCAAAAATATCTTCATTTACAAAAAGTATAAAAAACACCATTTTTAAGGATGCAATTAAACCTCGAATCTAATTCTGGTGTCTGTTTTTACATTTGGGTCAAAAAAAAAAATTACCTGCTGGGCACAAAAATCCCTGGCATCACGAATTTTCTTCCCCGGACACAAAAAAATCTTGATTTTTAAAATCTATAAAAAACACCATTTCTAAGGATGAAATTCAACCCCGAATCTCATACTGGCCTCGGTTTTTACATTTGTGTCAAAAAATCTTTTTCACCTCCTGGGCACAAAAATCCCTGACCCCGGCATCAGGAATTTTCTTCCCCGGACACTAAAAAATTCTTGGCTTTTAAAAACTATGAAAAAAACAATTTTTAAGGATGAAATTCAACCCCGAATCTCATACTGGCCTCGGTTTTTACATTTGTGTCAAAAAAAATTTACCTCCTGGGCACAAAAATCCCTGACCCGGGCATCACGATTTTTCTTCCCCGGACACCAAAAAATGCTTGATTTTTAAAAACAATAAAGAACACCATTTGTAAGCGTGAAATTCAACCCCGAATGTAATTCTGGTGTCCGTTTTTACATTTGCGTCAAAAAAAAAAATTCACCTCCTGGGCACAAAAATCCCTGACCCCGGCATCAGGAATTTCCTTCCCCGGACACTAAAAATATCTTCATTTACAAAAAGTATAAAAAACACCATTTTTAAGGGTGCAATTAAACCTCGAATCTAATTCTGGTGTCTGTTTTTACATTTGGGTCAAAAAACAATTTACCTGCTGGGCACAAAAATCCCTGGCATCACGAATTTTCTTCCGCGGACACAAAAAAATCTTGATTTTTAAAATCTATGAAAAACACCATTTGCAAGGATGAAATTCAACCCCAAATCTAATTCTGGAGTCCGTTTTTACATTTGGGTCAAAAAAAAATATTTCACCTCCTGGGCACAAAAATCCCTGACCCCAGCATCACGAATTTTCTTCCCCGGACACCAAAAAATGCTTGATTTTTAAAAACTATAAAAAACACCATTTCTAAGGATGAAATTCAACCCCGAATCTCATACTGGCCTCGGTTTTTACATTTGGATCAAAAAACAAATTTTCACCCGCTGGGCACAAAAATCCCTGAACCCGGCAACAGGAATTTCCTTCCCCGGACACCAAAAATATCTTCATTTACAAAAAGTATAAAAAACACCATTTTTAAGGATGCAATTAAACCTCGAATCTAATTCTGGTGTCTGTTTTTACATTTGGGTAAAAAAAAAAATTACCTGCTGGGCACAAAAATCCCTGGCATCACGAATTTTCTTCCCCGGACACAAAAAAATCTTGATTTTTAAAATCTATAAAAAACACCATTTCTAAGGATGAAATTCAACCCCGAATCTCATACTGGCCTCGGTTTTTACATTTGTGTCAAAAAATCATTTTCACCTCCTGGGCACAAAAATCCCTGACCCCGGCATCAGGAATTTTCTTCCCCGGACACTAAAAAATTCTTGGCTTTTAAAAACTATGAAAAAAACAATTTTTAAGGATGAAATTCAACCCCGAATCTCATACTGGCCTCGGTTTTTACATTTGTGTCAAAAAAAAATTACCTCCTGGGCACAAAAATCCCTGACCCGGGCATCACGATTTTTCTTCCCCGGACACCAAAAAATGCTTGATTTTTAAAAACTATAAAAAACACCATTTGTAAGCGTGAAATTCAACCCCAAATGTAATTCTGGTGTCCGTTTTTACATTTGGGTCAAAAAAAAAAATTCACCTCCTGGGCACAAAAATCCCTGACCCCGGCATCAGGAATTTCCTTCCCCGGACACTAAAAATATCTTCATTTACAAAAAGTATAAAAAACACCATTTTTAAGGATGCAATTAAACCTCGAATCTAATTCTGGTGTCTGTTTTTACATTTGGGTCAAAAAACAATTTACCTGCTGGGCATAAAAATCCCTGGCATCACGAATTTTCTTCCCCGGACACAAAAAAATCTTGATTTTTAAAATCTATGAAAAACACCATTTGCAAGGATGAAATTCTACCCCGAATCTCATACTGGCCTCGGTTTTTACATTTGTGTCAAAATAAATTTACCTCCTGGGCACAAAAATCCCTGACCCCGGCATCACGAATTTTCTTCCCCGGACACCAAAAAATCTTGATTTTTAAAATCTATGAAAAAAACCATTTTTAAGGATGAAATTAAAACTCGAATCTAATTCTGGTGTCTGTTTTTACATTTGGGTCAAAAAAAATTTACCTCCTGGGCACAAAAATCCCTGACGCCGGCATCACGAATTTTCTTCCCCGGACACCAAAAAAATCTTGATTTTTAAAATCTATAAAAAACACCATTTCTAAGGATGAAATTCAACCCCAAATCTCATGCTGGCCTCGGTTTTTACATTTGTGTCAAAAAATCTTTTTCACCTCCTGGGCACAAAAATCCCTGACCCCGTCATCAGGAATTTTCTTGCCCGGACACCAAAAAATTCTTGATTTTTAAAAACTATAAAAAGCACCATTTTTAAGGACGAAATTCAACCCCGAAACTAATTCTAGTGTCCATTTTTACATTTGGGTCAAAAAAAAAATTTCACCCCCTGGGCACAAAAATCCCTGACCCCGGCATCAGAAATTTACTTGCCCGGACACCAAAAAATGCTTGATTTTTAAAAAGTATAAAAAACACCATTTTTAAGCGTGAAATTAAACCCCGAATGTAATTCTGGTGTCCGTTTTTACATTTGGGTCAAAAAAAAATTTTCACCCGCTGGGCACAAAAATCCCTGACCTCGGCATCAGGAATTTTCTTAGCCGGACACCAAAAAATTCTTGATTTTTAAAAACTATAAAAACCACCATTTTTATGGACGAAATTCAACCCCGAAACTAATTCTAGTGTCCATTTTTACATTTGGGTCAAAAAAAAAATTTCACCCCCTGGGCACAAAAATCCCTGACCCCGGCATCAGAAATTTACTTGCCCGGACACCAAAAAATGCTTGATTTTTAAAAAGTATAAAAAACACCATTTTTAAGCGTGAAATTAAACCCCGAATGTAATTCTGGTGTCCGTTTTTACATTTGGGTCAAAAAAAAAATTCACCTCCTGGGCACAAAAATCCCTGACTCCGGCATCAGGAATTTTCTTCCCCGGACACAAAAAAATCTTGATTTTTAAAATCTATGAAAAACACCATTTTCAAGGATGAAATTCAACCCTGAATCTAATTCTGGTGTCAGTTTTTACATTTGGGTCAAAAAAAAAATTTTCACCCGCTGGGCACAAAAATCCCTGACCCCGGCATCAGGAATTTTCTTGCCCGGACACCAAAAAATTCTTGATTTTTAAAAACTATAAAAAGCACCATTTTTAAGGACGAAATTCAACCCCGAAACTAATTCTAGTGTCCATTTTTACATTTGGGTCAAAAAAAAAATTTCACCCCCTGGGCACAAAAATCCCTGACCCCGGCATCAGAAATTTACTTGCCCGGACACCAAAAAATGCTTGATTTGTAAAAACTATAAAAAACACCATTTGTAAGCGTGAAATTCAACCCCGAATGTAATTCTGGTGTCCGTTTTTACATTTTGGTCAAAAAAAAAAAATTCACCTCCTGGGCACAAAAATCCCTGACCCCGGCATCAGGAATTTCCTTCCCCGGACACTAAAAATATCTTCATTTACAAAAAGTATAAAAAACACCATTTTTAAGGATGCAATTAAACCTCGAATCTAATTCTGGTGTCTGTTTTTACATTTGGGTCAAAAAACAATTTACCTGCTGGGCATAAAAATCCCTGGAATCACGAATTTTCTTCCCCGGACACAAAAAAATCTTGATTTTTAAAATCTATAAAAAACACCATTTCTAAGGATGAAATTCAACCCCGAATCTCATACTGGCCTGGGTTTTTACATTTTTGTCAAAAAGTCTTTTTCACCTCCTGGGCACAAAAATCCCTGACCCCGGCATCAGGAATTTTCTTGCCCGGACACCAAAATATTCTTGATTTTTAAAAACTATAAAAAGCACCATTTTTAAGGACGAAATTCAACCCCGAAACTAATTCTAGTGTCCATTTTTACATTTGGGTGAAAAAAAAAATTTCACCCCCTGGGCACAAAAATCCCTGACTCCGGCATCAGAAATTTACTTGCCCGGACACCAAAAAATGCTTGATTTTTAAAAAGTATAAAAAACACCATTTTTAAGCGTGAAATTAAACCCCGAATGTAATTCTGGTGTCCGTTTTTACATTTGGGTCAAAAAAAATAATTCACCTCCTGGGCACAAAAATCCCTGACTCCGGCATCAGGAATTTTCTTCCCCGGACACAAAAAAATCTTGATTTTTAAAATCTATGAAAAACACCATTTTCAAGGATGAAATTCAACCCTGAATCTAATTCTGGTGTCAGTTTTTACATTTGGGTCAAAAAAAAATTTTTCACCCGCTGGGCACAAAAATCCCTGACTCCGGCATCAGGAATTTTCTTCCCCGGACACAAAAAAATCTTGATTTTTAAAATCTATGAAAAACACCATTTTCAAGGATGAAATTCAACCCTGAATCTAATTTTGGTGTCAGTTTTTACATTTGGGTCAAAAAAATTTTTTTCACCCGCTGGGCACAAAAATCCCTGACCCCAGCATCACGAATTTTCTTCCCCGCACACCAAAAAATGCTTGATTTTTAAAAAGTATAAAAAACATCATTTTTAAGCGTGAAATTAAACCCCGAATGTAATTCTGGTGTCCGTTTTTACATTTGGGTCAAAAAAAAAAATTCACCTCCTGGGCACAAAAATCCCTGACTCCGGCATCAGGAATTTTCTTCCCCGGACACAAAAAAATCTTGATTTTTAAAATCTATGAAAAACACCATTTTCAAGGATGAAATTCAACCCTGAATCTAATTCTGGTGTCAGTTTTTACATTTGGGTCAAAAAAAATTTTTTCACCCGCTGGGCACAAAAATCCCTGACTCCGGCATCAGGAATTTTCTTCCCCGGACACAAAAAAATCTTGATTTTTAAAATCTATGAAAAACACCATTTTCAAGGATGAAATTCAACCCTGAATCTAATTCTGGTGTCAGTTTTTACATTTGGGTCAAAAAAAAATTTTTCACCCGCTGGGCACAAAAATCCCTGACCCCGGCATCAGGAATTTTCTTGCCCGGACACCAAAAATTCTTGATTTTTAAAAACTATAAAAAGCACCATTTTTAAGGACGAAATTCAACCCCGAAACTAATTCTAGTGTCCATTTTTACATTTGGGTCAAAAAAAAAATTTCACCCCCTGGGCACAAAAATCCCTGACCCCGGCATCAGAAATTTACTTGCCCGGACACCAAAAAATGCTTGATTTTTAAAAAGTATAAAAAACACCATTTTTAAGCGTGAAATTAAACCCCGAATGTAATTCTGGTGTCCGTTTTTACATTTGGGTCAAAAAAAAAAATTCACCTCCTGGGCACAAAAATCCCTGACTCCGGCATCAGGAATTTTCTTCCCCGGACACAAAAAAATCTTGATTTTTAAAATCTATGAAAAACACCATTTTCAAGGATGAAATTCAACCCTGAATCTAATTCTGGTGTCAGTTTTTACATTTGGGTCAAAAAAAAAATTTTCACCCGCTGGGCACAAAAATCCCTGACCTTGGCATCAGGAATTTTCTTAGCCGGACACCAGATGATTTTAAAAATCAAGATTTTTTTGTGTCCGGGGAAGAAAATTCGTGATGCCAGGGATTTTTATGCCCAGCAGGTAAATTGTTTTTTGACCCAAATGTAAAAACAGACACCAGAATTAGATTCGAGGTTTAATTGCATCCTTAAAAATGGTGTTTTTTATACTTTTTGTAAATGAAGATATTTTTAGTGTCCGGGGAAGGAAATTCGTGATGCCGGGGTCAGGGATTTTTGTGCCCAGGGGGTGAAATTTTTTTTTTTGACCCAAATATAAAAATGGACACTAGAATTAGTTTCGGGGTTGAATTTCGTCCATAAAAATGGTGGTTTTTATAGTTTTTAAAAATCAAGAATTTTTTGGTGTCCGGCTAAGAAAATTCCTGATGCCGAGGTCAGGGATTTTTGTGCCCAGCGGGTGAAAATTTTTTTTTTGACCCAAATGTAAAAACTGACACCAGAATTAGATTCAGGGTTGAATTTCATCCTTGAAAATGGTGTTTTTCATAGATTTTAAAAATCAAGATTTTTTTGTGTCCGGGGAAGAAAATTCCTGATGCCGGAGTCAGGGATTTTTGTGCCCAGGAGGTGAATTTTTTTTTTTGACCCAAATGTAAAAACGGACACCAGAATTACATTCGGGGTTTAATTTCACGCTTAAAAATGGTGTTTTTTATACTTTTTTAAAATCAAGCATTGTTTGGTGTCCGGGCAAGTAAATTTCTGATGCCGGGGTCAGGGATTTTTGTGCCCAGGGGGTGAAATTTTTTTTTTGACCCAAATGTAAAAATGGACACTAGAATTAGTTTCGGGGTTGAATTTCGTCCTTAAAAATGGTGCTTTTTATAGTTTTTAAAAATCAAGCATTTTTTGGTGTCCGGGGAAGAAAATTCGTAATGCTGGGGTCAGGGATTTTTGTGCCCAGGAGGTGAAATTTTTTTTTGACACAAATGTAAAAACTGAGGCCAGTATGAGATTCGGGGTTGAATTTCATCCTTAGAAATGGTGTTTTTTATAGATTTTAAAAATCAAGATTTTTTTGTGTCCGGGGAAGAAAATTCGTGATGCCAGGGATATTTATGCCCAGCAGGTAAAAAATTTTTTGACCCAAATGTAAAAACAGACACAAGATTTACATTTGAGTTTTAATTTCATCCTTAAAAATGGTGTTTTTAATAGTTTTTGTAAATGAAGATATTTTTGGTGTCCGGGGAAGGAAATTCCTGATGTCAGGGATTTTTGTGCCCAGGAGGTGAATTTTTTTTGACCCAAATGTAAAAACGGATGCCAGAATTAGATTCGGGGTTGAATTTCATCCTTAAAAATGATGTTTTTTATACTTTTTAAAAATCAATCATTTTTTGGTGTCCGGGGTAGAAACTTCCTGTTGCCGGGTTCAGGGATTTTTGTGCCCAGGGGGTGAAATTTTTTTTTGACCCAAATGTAAAAATGGACACTAGAATTAGTTTCAGGGTTGAATTTCATCCTTAAAAATGGTGTTTTTTATAGTTTTTAAAAATCAAGCATTTTTTGGTGTCCGGGGAAGAAAATTCGTAATGCTGGGGTCAGGGATTTTTGTGCCCAGGAGGTGAAATTTTTTTTTGACACAAATGTAAAAACTGAGGCCAGTATGAGATTCGGGGTTGAATTTCATCCTTAGAAATGGTGTTTTTTATAGATTTTAAAAATCAAGATTTTTTTGTATCCGGGGAAGAAAATTCGTGATGCCAGGGATATTTATGCCCAGCAGGTAAAAAACTTTTTGACCCAAATGTAAAAACAGACACAAGATTTACATTTGAGTTTTAATTTCATCCTTAAAAATGGTGTTTTTAATAGTTTTTGTAAATGAAGATATTTTTGGTGTCCGGGGAAGGAAATTCCTGATGTCAGGGATTTTTGTGCCCAGGAGGTGAAATTTTTTTTTGACCCAAATGTAAAAATGGACGCCAGAATTAGATTCGTGGTTGAATTTAACGCTTACAAATGGTGTTTTTTATAGTTATAAAAATCAAGCATTTTTTGGTCTCCGGGCAAGTAAATTTCTGATGCCGGGGTCAGGGATTTTTGTGCCCAGGGGGTGAAATATTTTTTTTGACCCAAATGTAAAAACCGAGGCCAGTATGAGATTCGGGGTTGAATTTCATCCTTAAAAATGTTTTTTTTCATAGTTTTTAAAAACCAAGAATTTTTTAGTGTCCGGGGAAGAAAATTCCTGATACCGGGGTCAGGGATTTTTGTGCCCAGGAGGTGAATTTTTTTTTGTTGACCCAAATGTAAAAACGGATGCCAGAATTACATTCGGGGTTGAATTTCACGCTTACAAATGGTGTTTTTTATAGTTTTTAAAAATCAAGAATTTTTTGGTGTCCGGGCAAGTAAATTTCTGATGCCGGGGTCAGGGATTTTTGTGTCCAGGGGGTGAAATTTTTTTTTGACCCAAATGTAAAAATGGACACTAGAATTAGTTTCGGGGTTGAATTTCGTCCTTAAAAATGGTGCTTTTTATAGTTTTTAAAAATCAAGAATTTTTTGGTGTCCGGGCAAGAAAATTCCTGATGCCGGGGTCAGGGATTTTTGTGCCCAGCGGGTGAAAAAATTTTTTTTGACCCAAATGTAAAAACTGACACCAGAATTAGATTCAGGGTTGAATTTCATCCTTGAAAATGGTGTTTTTCATAGATTTTAAAAATCAAGATTTTTTTGTGTCCGGGGAAGAAAATTCCTGATGCCGGAGTCAGGGATTTTTGTGCCCAGGAGGTGAATTTTTTTTTTTTGACCCAAATGTAAAAACGGACACCAGAATTACATTCGGGGTTTAATTTCACGCTTAAAAATGGTGGTTTTTATACTTTTTAAAAATCAAGATTTTTTGGTGTCCGGGCAAGTAAATTTCTGATGCCGGGGTCAGGGATTTTTGTGCCCAGGGGGTGAAATTTTTTTTTTGACCCAAATGTAAAAATGGACACTAGAATTAGTTTCAGGGTTGAATTTCGTCCTTAAAAATGGTGCTTTTTATAGTTTTTAAAAATCAAGAATTTTTTGGTGTCCGGGCAAGAAAATTCCTGATGCCGGGGTCAGGGATTTTTGTGCCCAGGAGGTGAAAAAGATTTTTTGACACAAATGTAAAAACCGAGGCCAGTATGAGATTTGGGGTTGAATTTCATCCTTACAAATGGTGTTTTTTATAGATTTTAAAAATCAAGATTTTTTTGGTGTCCGGGGAAGAAAATTCGTGATGCCGGGGTCAGGGATTTTTGTGCCCAGGAGGTAAATTTTTTTTTTTGACCCAAATGTAAAAACGGACACCAGAATTACATTCGGGGTTTAATTTCACGCTTAAAAATGGTGGTTTTTATACTTTTTAAAAATCAAGATTTTTTGGTGTCCGGGCAAGTAAATTTCTGATGCCGGGGTCAGGGATTTTTGTGCCCAGGAGGTAAATTTTTTTTGACACAAATGTAAAAACCGAGGCGAGTATGAGATTTGGGGTTGAATTTCATCCTTAGAAATGGTGTTTTTCATAGATTTTAAAAATCAAGATTTTTTTGTGTCCGGGGAAGAAAATTCCTGATGCCGGAGTCAGGGATTTTTGTGCCCAGGAG
Organism: Vipera berus; assembly: GCF_964194415.1. NCBI lineage: Eukaryota > Metazoa > Chordata > Lepidosauria > Squamata > Viperidae > Vipera > Vipera berus. The sequence continues at coordinate 141,417,266 of NC_138203.1, read as the reverse complement.
GTGAATTTTTTTTTTTGACCCAAATGTAAAAACGGACACCAGAATTACATTCGGGGTTTAATTTCACGCTTAAAAATGGTGGTTTTTATACTTTTTAAAAATCAAGATTTTTTGGTGTCCGGGCAAGTAAATTTCTGATGCTGGGGTCAGGGATTTTTGTGCCCAGGAGGTAAATTTTTTTTGACACAAATGTAAAAACCGAGGCGAGTATGAGATTCGGGGTTGAATTTCATCCTTAGAAATGGTGTTTTTTATAGTTTTTAAAAATCAAGCATTTTTTGGTGTCCGGGGAAGAAAATTCGTGATGCCAGGGATTTTTATGCCCAGCAGGTAAAAATTTTTTTGACCCAAATGTAAAAACAGACACAAGATTTACATTTGAGTTTTAATTTCATCCTTAAAAATGGTGTTTTTAATAGTTTTTGTAAATGAAGATATTTTTGGTGTCCGGGGAAGGAAATTCCTGATGTCATGGATTTTTGTGCCCAGGAGGTGAATTTTTTTTTGACCCAAATGTAAAAACGGACACCAGAATTAGATTCGGGGTTGAATTTCATCCTTAAAAATGATGTTTTTTATACTTTTTAAAAATCAATCATTTTTTGGTGTCCGGGGAAGAAAATTCGTGATGCCAGGGATTTTTATGCCCAGCAGGTAAATTGTTTTTTGACCCAAATGTAAAAACAGACACCAGAATTAGATTCGAGGTTTAATTGCATCCTTAAAAATGGTGTTTTTTATACTTTTTGTAAATGAAGATATTTTTAGTGTCCGGGGAAGGAAATTCGTGATGCCGGGGTCAGGGATTTTTGTGCCCAGGGGGTGAAATTTTTTTTTTTGACCCAAATGTAAAAATGGACGCCAGAATTAGATTCGTGGTTGAATTTAACGCTTACAAATGGTGTTTTTTATAGTTATAAAAATCAAGCATTTTTTGGTCTCCGGGCAAGTAAATTTCTGATGCCGGGGTCAGGGATTTTTGTGCCCAGGGGGTGAAATATTTTTTTTGACCCAAATGTAAAAACCGAGGCCAGTATGAGATTCGGGGTTGAATTTCATCCTTAAAAATGTTTTTTTTCATAGTTTTTAAAAACCAAGAATTTTTTAGTGTCCGGGGAAGAAAATTCCTGATACCGGGGTCAGGGATTTTTGTGCCCAGGAGGTGAATTTTTTTTTGTTGACCCAAATGTAAAAACGGATGCCAGAATTACATTCGGGGTTGAATTTCACGCTTACAAATGGTGTTTTTTATAGTTTTTAAAAATCAAGAATTTTTTGGTGTCCGGGCAAGTAAATTTCTGATGCCGGGGTCAGGGATTTTTGTGTCCAGGGGGTGAAATTTTTTTTTGACCCAAATGTAAAAATGGACACTAGAATTAGTTTCGGGGTTGAATTTCGTCCTTAAAAATGGTGCTTTTTATAGTTTTTAAAAATCAAGAATTTTTTGGTGTCCGGGCAAGAAAATTCCTGATGCCGGGGTCAGGGATTTTTGTGCCCAGCGGGTGAAAAAATTTTTTTTGACCCAAATGTAAAAACTGACACCAGAATTAGATTCAGGGTTGAATTTCATCCTTGAAAATGGTGTTTTTCATAGATTTTAAAAATCAAGATTTTTTTGTGTCCGGGGAAGAAAATTCCTGATGCCGGAGTCAGGGATTTTTGTGCCCAGGAGGTGAATTTTTTTTTTTTTGACCCAAATGTAAAAACGGACACCAGAATTACATTCGGGGTTTAATTTCACGCTTAAAAATGGTGGTTTTTATACTTTTTAAAAATCAAGATTTTTTGGTGTCCGGGCAAGTAAATTTCTGATGCCGGGGTCAGGGATTTTTGTGCCCAGGGGGTGAAATTTTTTTTTTGACCCAAATGTAAAAATGGACACTAGAATTAGTTTCAGGGTTGAATTTCGTCCTTAAAAATGGTGCTTTTTATAGTTTTTAAAAATCAAGAATTTTTTGGTGTCCGGGCAAGAAAATTCCTGATGCCGGGGTCAGGGATTTTTGTGCCCAGGAGGTGAAAAAGATTTTTTGACACAAATGTAAAAACCGAGGCCAGTATGAGATTTGGGGTTGAATTTCATCCTTACAAATGGTGTTTTTTATAGATTTTAAAAATCAAGATTTTTTTGGTGTCCGGGGAAGAAAATTCGTGATGCCGGGGTCAGGGATTTTTGTGCCCAGGAGGTAAATTTTTTTTTTTTGACCCAAATGTAAAAACGGACACCAGAATTACATTCGGGGTTTAATTTCACGCTTAAAAATGGTGGTTTTTATACTTTTTAAAAATCAAGATTTTTTGGTGTCCGGGCAAGTAAATTTCTGATGCCGGGGTCAGGGATTTTTGTGCCCAGGAGGTAAATTTTTTTTGACACAAATGTAAAAACCGAGGCGAGTATGAGATTTGGGGTTGAATTTCATCCTTAGAAATGGTGTTTTTCATAGATTTTAAAAATCAAGATTTTTTTGTGTCCGGGGAAGAAAATTCCTGATGCCGGAGTCAGGGATTTTTGTGCCCAGGAGGTGAATTTTTTTTTTTGACCCAAATGTAAAAACGGACACCAGAATTACATTCGGGGTTTAATTTCACGCTTAAAAATGGTGGTTTTTATACTTTTTAAAAATCAAGATTTTTTGGTGTCCGGGCAAGTAAATTTCTGATGCTGGGGTCAGGGATTTTTGTGCCCAGGAGGTAAATTTTTTTTGACACAAATGTAAAAACCGAGGCGAGTATGAGATTCGGGGTTGAATTTCATCCTTAGAAATGGTGTTTTTTATAGTTTTTAAAAATCAAGCATTTTTTGGTGTCCGGGGAAGAAAATTCGTGATGCCAGGGATTTTTATGCCCAGCAGGTAAAAATTTTTTTGACCCAAATGTAAAAACAGACACAAGATTTACATTTGAGTTTTAATTTCATCCTTAAAAATGGTGTTTTTAATAGTTTTTGTAAATGAAGATATTTTTGGTGTCCGGGGAAGGAAATTCCTGATGTCATGGATTTTTGTGCCCAGGAGGTGAATTTTTTTTTGACCCAAATGTAAAAACGGACACCAGAATTAGATTCGGGGTTGAATTTCATCCTTAAAAATGATGTTTTTTATACTTTTTAAAAATCAATCATTTTTTGGTGTCCGGGGAAGAAAATTCGTGATGCCAGGGATTTTTATGCCCAGCAGGTAAATTGTTTTTTGACCCAAATGTAAAAACAGACACCAGAATTAGATTCGAGGTTTAATTGCATCCTTAAAAATGGTGTTTTTTATACTTTTTGTAAATGAAGATATTTTTAGTGTCCGGGGAAGGAAATTCGTGATGCCGGGGTCAGGGATTTTTGTGCCCAGGGGGTGAAATTTTTTTTTTTGACCCAAATATAAAAATGGACACTAGAATTAGTTTCGGGGTTGAATTTCGTCCATAAAAATGGTGCTTTTTATAGTTTTTAAAAATCAAGAATTTTTTGGTGTCCGGCTAAGAAAATTCCTGATGCCGAGGTCAGGGATTTTTGTGCCCAGCGGGTGAAAATTTTTTTTTTGACCCAAATGTAAAAACTGACACCAGAATTAGATTCAGGGTTGAATTTCATCCTTGAAAATGGTGTTTTTCATAGATTTTAAAAATCAAGATTTTTTTGTGTCCGGGGAAGAAAATTCCTGATGCCGGAGTCAGGGATTTTTGTGCCCAGGAGGTGAATTTTTTTTTTGGACCCAAATGTAAAAACGGACACCAGAATTACATTCGGGGTTTAATTTCACGCTTAAAAATGGTGTTTTTTATACTTTTTAAAAATCAAGCATTTTTTGGTGTTCGGGCAAGTAAATTTCTGATGCCGGGGTCAGGGATTTTTGTGCCCAGGGGGTGAAATTTTTTTTTTGACCCAAATGTAAAAATGGACACTAGAATTAGTTTCGGGGTTGAATTTCGTCCTTAAAAATGGTGCTTTTTATAGTTTTTAAAAATCAAGCATTTTTTGGTGTCCGGGGAAGAAAATTCGTAATGCTGGGGTCAGGGATTTTTGTGCCCAGGAGGTGAAATTTTTTTTTGACACAAATGTAAAAACTGAGGCCAGTATGAGATTCGGGGTTGAATTTCATCCTTAGAAATGGTGTTTTTTATAGATTTTAAAAATCAAGATTTTTTTGTGTCCGGGGAAGAAAATTCGTGATGCCAGGGATATTTATGCCCAGCAGGTAAAAAATTTTTTGACCCAAATGTAAAAACAGACACAAGATTTACATTTGAGTTTTAATTTCATCCTTAAAAATGCTGTTTTTAATAGTTTTTGTAAATGAAGTTATTTTTGGTGTCCGGGGAAGGAAATTCCTGATGTCAGGGATTTTTGTGCCCAGGAGGTGAATTTTTTTTTGACCCAAATGTAAAAACGGATGCCAGAATTAGATTCGGGGTTGAATTTCATCCTTAAAAATGATGTTTTTTATACTTTTTAAAAATCAATCATTTTTTGGTGTCCGGGGTAGAAACTTCCTGTTGCCGGGTTCAGGGATTTTTGTGCCCAGGGGGTGAAATTTTTTTTTGACCCAAATGTAAAAATGGACACTAGAATTAGTTTCGGGGTTGAATTTCGTCCTTAAAAATGGTGTTTTTTATAGTTTTTAAAAATCAAGAATTTTTTGGTGTCCGGGCAAGAAAATTCCTGATGCCGGAGTCAGGGATTTTTGTGCCCAGGAGGTGAATTTTTTTTTTTTGACCCAAATGTAAAAACGGACACCAGAATTACATTCGGGGTTTAATTTCACGCTTAAAAATGGTGGTTTTTATACTTTTTAAAAATCAAGATTTTTTGGTGTCCGGGCAAGTAAATTTCTGATGCCGGGGTCAGGGATTTTTGTGCCCAGGGGGTGAAATTTTTTTTTTGACCCAAATGTAAAAATGGACACTAGAATTAGTTTCAGGGTTGAATTTCGTCCTTAAAAATGGTGCTTTTTATAGTTTTTAAAAATCAAGAATTTTTTGGTGTCCGGGCAAGAAAATTCCTGATGCCGGGGTCAGGGATTTTTGTGCCCAGGAGGTGAAAAAGATTTTTTGACACAAATGTAAAAACCGAGGCCAGTATGAGATTTGGGGTTGAATTTCATCCTTAGAAATGGTGTTTTTTATAGATTTTAAAAATCAAGATTTTTTTGGTGTCCGGGGAAGAAAATTCGTGATGCCGGGGTCAGGGATTTTTGTGCCCAGGAGGTAAATTTTTTTTGACCCAAATGTAAAAACAGACACCAGAATTAGATTCGAGTTTTAATTTCATCCATAAAAATGGTTTTTTTCATAGATTTTAAAAATCAAGATTTTTTTGTGTCCGGGGAAGAAAATTCCTGATGCCGGAGTCAGGGATTTTTGTGCCCAGGAGGTGAATTTTTTTTTTTTGACCCAAATGTAAAAACGGACACCAGAATTACATTCGGGGTTTAATTTCACGCTTAAAAATGGTGGTTTTTATACTTTTTAAAAATCAAGATTTTTTGGTGTCCGGGCAAGTAAATTTCTGATGCCGGGGTCAGGGATTTTTGTGCCCAGGGGGTGAAATTTTTTTTTTGACCCAAATGTAAAAATGGACACTAGAATTAGTTTCAGGGTTGAATTTCGTCCTTAAAAATGGTGCTTTTTATAGTTTTTAAAAATCAAGAATTTTTTGGTGTCCGGGCAAGAAAATTCCTGATGCCGGGGTCAGGGATTTTTGTGCCCAGGAGGTGAAAAAGATTTTTTGACACAAATGTAAAAACCGAGGCCAGTATGAGATTTGGGGTTGAATTTCATCCTTAGAAATGGTGTTTTTTATAGATTTTAAAAATCAAGATTTTTTTGGTGTCCGGGGAAGAAAATTCGTGATGCCGGGGTCAGGGATTTTTGTGCCCAGGAGGTAATTTTTTTTTGACCCAAATGTAAAAACAGACACCAGAATTAGATTCGAGTTTTAATTTCATCCATAAAAATGGTTTTTTTCATAGATTTTAAAAATCAAGATTTTTTTGTGTCCGGGGAAGAAAATTCCTGATGCCGGAGTCAGGGATTTTTGTGCCCAGGAGGTGAATTTTTTTTTTTTGACCCAAATGTAAAAACGGACACCAGAATTACATTCGGGGTTTAATTTCACGCTTAAAAATGGTGGTTTTTATACTTTTTAAAAATCAAGATTTTTTGGTGTCCGGGCAAGTAAATTTCTGATGCCGGGGTCAGGGATTTTTGTGCCCAGGAGGTAAATTTTTTTTGACACAAATGTAAAAACCGAGGCGAGTATGAGATTCGGGGTTGAATTTCATCCTTAGAAATGGTGTTTTTTATAGTTTTTAAAAATCAAGCATTTTTTGGTGTCCGGGGAAGAAAATTCGTGATGCCAGGGATTTTTATGCCCAGCAGGTAAAAAAATTTTTGACCCAAATGTAAAAACAGACACAAGATTTACATTTGAGTTTTAATTTCATCCTTAAAAATGGTGTTTTTAATAGTTTTTGTAAATGAAGATATTTTTGGTGTCCGGGGAAGGAAATTCCTGATGTCAGGGATTTTTGTGCCCAGGAGGTGAATTTTTTTTTGACCCAAATGTAAAAACGGATGCCAGAATTAGATTCGGGGTTGAATTTCATCCTTAAAAATGATGTTTTTTATACTTTTTAAAAATCAATCATTTTTTGGTGTCTGGGGAAGAAAATTCCTGTTGCCGGGTTCAGGGATTTTTGTGCCCAGGAGGTGAAATTTTTTTTTGACCCAAATGTAAAAACGGACCCCAGAATTAGATTCGGGGTTGAATTTCATCCTTAAAAATGATGTTTTTTATACTTTTTAAAAATCAAGCATTTTTTGGTGTCTGGGGAAGAAAATTCCTGTTGCCAGGTCCAGGGATTTTTGTGCCCAGGAGGTGATTTTTTTTTTGACCCAAATGTAAAAACGGACACCAGAATTAGATTCGGGGTTGAATTTCATCCTTATAAATGGTGTTTTTCATAGATTTTAAAAATCAAGATTTTTTTGTGTCCGGGGAAGAAAATTCGTGATGCCAGGGATTTTTATGCCCAGCAGGTAAATTGTTTTTTGACCCAAATGTAAAAACAGACACCAGAATTAGATTCGAGGTTTAATTGCATCCTTAAAAATGGTGTTTTTTATACTTTTTGTAAATGAAGATATTTTTAGTGTCCGGGGAAGGAAATTCGTGATGCCGGGGTCAGGGATTTTTGTGCCCAGGGGGTGAAAATTTTTTTTGACCCAAATATAAAAATGGACACTAGAATTAGTTTCGGGGTTGAATTTCGTCCATAAAAATGGTGGTTTTTATAGTTTTTAAAAATCAAGAATTTTTTGGTGTCCGGCTAAGAAAATTCCTGATGCCAAGGTCAGGGATTTTTGTGCCCAGCGGGTGAAAATTTTTTTTTTGACCCAAATGTAAAAACTGACACCAGAATTAGATTCAGGGTTGAATTTCATCCTTGAAAATGGTGTTTTTCATAGATTTTAAAAATCAAGATTTTTTTGTGTCCGGGGAAGAAAATTCCTGATGCCGGAGTCAGGGATTTTTGTGCCCAGGAGGTGAATTTTTTTTTTTGACCCAAATGTAAAAACGGACACCAGAATTACATTCGGGGTTTAATTTCACGCTTAAAAATGGTGTTTTTTATACTTTTTAAAAATCAAGCATTTTTTGGTGTCCGGGCAAGTAAATTTCTGATGCCGGGGTCAGGGATTTTTGTGCCCAGGGGGTGAAATTTTTTTTTTGACCCAAATGTAAAAATGGACACTAGAATTATTTTCGGGGTTGAATTTCGTCCTTAAAAATGGTGCTTTTTATAGTTTTTAAAAATCAAGAATTTTTGGTGTCCGGGCAAGAAAATTCCTGATGCCGGGGTCAGGGATTTTTGTGCCCAGCGGGTGAAAAATTTTTTTTTGACCCAAATGTAAAAACTGACACCAGAATTAGATTCAGGGTTGAATTTCATCCTTGAAAATGGTGTTTTTCATAGATTTTAAAAATCAAGATTTTTTTGTGTCCGGGGAAGAAAATTCCTGATGCCGGAGTCAGGGATTTTTGTGCCCAGCGGGTGAAAAAAATTTTTTTGACCCAAATGTAAAAACTGACACCAGAATTAGATTCAGGGTTGAATTTCATCCTTGAAAATGGTGTTTTTCATAGATTTTAAAAATCAAGATTTTTTTGTGTCCGGGGAAGAAAATTCCTGATGCCGGAGTCAGGGATTTTTGTGCCCAGGAGGTGAATTATTTTTTTTGACCCAAATGTAAAAACGGACACCAGAATTACATTCGGGGTTTAATTTCACGCTTAAAAATGATGTTTTTTATACTTTTTAAAAATCAAGCATTTTTTGGTGTGCGGGGAAGAAAATTCGTGATGCTGGGGTCAGGGATTTTTGTGCCCAGCGGGTGAAAAAAATTTTTTTGACCCAAATGTAAAAACTGACACCAAAATTAGATTCAGGGTTGAATTTCATCCTTGAAAATGGTGTTTTTCATAGATTTTAAAAATCAAGATTTTTTTGTGTCCGGGGAAGAAAATTCCTGATGCCGGAGTCAGGGATTTTTGTGCCCAGCGGGTGAAAAATTTTTTTTTGACCCAAATGTAAAAACTGACACCAGAATTAGATTCAGGGTTGAATTTCATCCTTGAAAATGGTGTTTTTCATAGATTTTAAAAATCAAGATTTTTTTGTGTCCGGGGAAGAAAATTCCTGATGCCGGAGTCAGGGATTTTTGTGCCCAGGAGGTGAATTATTTTTTTTGACCCAAATGTAAAAACGGACACCAGAATTACATTCGGGGTTTAATTTCACGCTTAAAAATGGTGTTTTTTATACTTTTTAAAAATCAAGCATTTTTTGGTGTCCGGGCAAGTAAATTTCTGATGCCGGAGTCAGGGATTTTTGTGCCCAGGGGGTGAAATTTTTTTTTTCACCCAAATGTAAAAATGGACACTAGAATTAGTTTCGGGGTTGAATTTCGTCCTTAAAAATGGTGCTTTTTATAGTTTTTAAAAATCAAGAATTTTTTGGTGTCCGGGCAAGAAAATTCCTGATGCCGGGGTCAGGGATTTTTGTGCCCAGGAGGTGAAAAAGACTTTTTGACAAAAATGTAAAAACCCAGGCCAGTATGAGATTCGGGGTTGAATTTCATCCTTAGAAATGGTGTTTTTTATAGATTTTAAAAATCAAGATTTTTTTGTGTCCGGGGAAGAAAATTCGTGATGCCAGGGATTTTTATGCCCAGCAGGTAAATTGTTTTTTGACCCAAATGTAAAAACAGACACCAGAATTAGATTCGAGGTTTAATTGCATCCTTAAAAATGGTGTTTTTTATACTTTTTGTAAATGAAGATATTTTTAGTGTCCGGGGAAGGAAATTCCTGATGCCGGGGTCAGGGATTTTTGTGCCCAGGAGGTGAATTTTTTTTTTTTGACCAAAATGTAAAAACGGACACCAGAATTACATTCGGGGTTGAATTTCACGCTTACAAATGGTGTTTTTTATAGTTTTTACAAATCAAGCATTTTTTGGTGTCCGGGCAAGTAAATTTCTGATGCCGGGGTCAGGGATTTTTGTGCCCAGGGGGTGAAATTTTTTTTTTGACCCAAATGTAAAAATGGACACTAGAATTAGTTTCGGGGTTGAATTTCGTCCTTAAAAATGGTGCTTTTTATAGTTTTTAAAAATCAAGAATTTTTTGGTGTCCGGGCAAGAAAATTCCTGATGCCGGGGTCAGGGATTTTTGTGCCCAGCGGGTGAAAATTTTTTTTTTGACCCAAATGTAAAAACTGACACCAGAATTAGATTCAGGGTTGAATTTCATCCTTGAAAATGGTGTTTTTCATAGATTTTAAAAATCAAGATTTTTTTGTGTCCGGGGAAGAAAATTCGTGATGCCGGAGTCAGGGATTTTTGTGCCCAGGAGGTGAATTATTTTTTTTGACCCAAATGTAAAAACGGACACCAGAATTACATTCGGGGTTTAATTTCACGCTTAAAAATGGTGTTTTTTATACTTTTTAAAAATCAAGCATTTTTTGGTGTCCGGGCAAGTAAATTTCTGATGCCGGAGTCAGGGATTTTTGTGCCCAGGGGGTGAAATTTTTTTTTTCACCCAAATGTAAAAATGGACACTAGAATTAGTTTCGGGGTTGAATTTCGTCCTTAAAAATGGTGCTTTTTATAGTTTTTAAAAATCAAGAATTTTTTGGTGTCCGGGCAAGAAAATTCCTGATGCCGGGGTCAGGGATTTTTGTGCCCAGGAGGTGAAAAAGACTTTTTGACAAAAATGTAAAAACCCAGGCCAGTATGAGATTCGGGGTTGAATTTCATCCTTAGAAATGGTGTTTTTTATAGATTTTAAAAATCAAGATTTTTTTGTGTCCGGGGAAGAAAATTCGTGATGCCAGGGATTTTTATGCCCAGCAGGTAAATTGTTTTTTGACCCAAATGTAAAAACAGACACCAGAATTAGATTCGAGGTTTAATTGCATCCTTAAAAATGGTGTTTTTTATACTTTTTGTAAATGAAGATATTTTTAGTGTCCGGGGAAGGAAATTCCTGATGCCGGGGTCAGGGATTTTTGTGCCCAGGAGGTGAATTTTTTTTTTTTGACCAAAATGTAAAAACGGACACCAGAATTACATTCGGGGTTGAATTTCACGCTTACAAATGGTGTTTTTTATAGTTTTTACAAATCAAGCATTTTTTGGTGTCCGGGCAAGTAAATTTCTGATGCCGGGGTCAGGGATTTTTGTGCCCAGGGGGTGAAATTTTTTTTTTGACCCAAATGTAAAAATGGACACTAGAATTAGTTTCGGGGTTGAATTTCGTCCTTAAAAATGGTGCTTTTTATAGTTTTTAAAAATCAAGAATTTTTTGGTGTCCGGGCAAGAAAATTCCTGATGCCGGGGTCAGGGATTTTTGTGCCCAGCGGGTGAAAATTTTTTTTTTGACCCAAATGTAAAAACTGACACCAGAATTAGATTCGGGGTTGAATTTCATCCTTAGAAATGGAGTTTTTTATAGATTTTAAAAATCAAGCATTTTTTGGTGTCCGGGGAAGAAAATTCGTGATGCCAGGGATTTTTATGCCCAGCAGGTAAATTGTTTTTTGACCCAAATGTAAAAACAGACACCAGAATTAGATTCGAGGTTTAATTTCATCCTTAAAAATGGTTTTTTTCATAGATTTTAAAAATCAAGATTTTTTGGTGTCCGGGGAAGAAAATTCGTGATGCCGGGGTCAGGGATTTTTGTGCCCAGGAGGTAAATTTATTTTGACACAAATGTAAAAACCGAGGCCAGTATGAGATTCGGGGTAGAATTTCATCCTTGCAAATGGTGTTTTTCATAGATTTTAAAAATCAAGATTTTTTTGTGTCCGGGGAAGAAAATTCGTGATGCCAGGGATTTTTATGCCCAGCAGGTAAATTGTTTTTTGACCCAAATGTAAAAACAGACACCAGAATTAGATTCGAGGTTTAATTGCATCCTTAAAAATGGTGTTTTTTATACTTTTTGTAAATGAAGATATTTTTAGTGTCCGGGGAAGGAAATTCCTGATGCCGGGGTCAGGGATTTTTGTGCCCAGGAGGTGAATTTTTTTTTTTGACCCAAATGTAAAAACGGACACCAGAATTACATTCGGGGTTGAATTTCACGCTTACAAATGGTGTTTTTTATAGTTTTTAAAAATCAAGCATTTTTTGGTGTCCGGGGAAGAAAAATCGTGATGCCCGGGTCAGGGATTTTTGTGCCCAGGAGGTAATTTTTTTTTGACACAAATGTAAAAACCGAGGCCAGTATGAGATTCGGGGTTGAATTTCATCCTTAAAAATTGTTTTTTTCATAGTTTTTAAAAGCCAAGAATTTTTTAGTGTCCGGGGAAGAAAATTCCTGATGCCGGGGTCAGGGATTTTTGTGCCCAGGAGGTGAAAAAGATTTTTTGACACAAATGTAAAAACCGAGGCCAGTATGAGATTCGGGGTTGAATTTTATCCTTAGAAATGGTGTTTTTTATAGATTTTAAAAATCAAGATTTTTTTGTGTCCGGGGAAGAAAATTCGTGATGCCAGGGATTTTTGTGCCCAGCAGGTAATTTTTTTTTTTACCCAAATGTAAAAACAGACATCAGAATTAGATTCGAGGTTTAATTGCATCCTTAAAAATGGTGTTTTTTATACTTTTTGTAAATGAAGATATTTTTGGTGTCCGGGGAAGGAAATTCCTGTTGCCGGGTTCAGGGATTTTTGTGCCCAGCGGGTGAAAATTTCTTTTTTGATCCAAATGTAAAAACCGAGGCCAGTATGAGATTCGGGGTTGAATTTCATCCTTAGAAATGGTGTTTTTCATAGATTTTAAAAATCAAGATTTTTTTGTGTCCGCGGAAGAAAATTCGTGATGCCAGGGATTTTTGTGCCCAGCAGGTAAATTGTTTTTTGACCCAAATGTAAAAACAGACACCAGAATTAGATTCGAGGTTTAATTGCACCCTTAAAAATGGTGTTTTTTATACTTTTTGTAAATGAAGATATTTTTAGTGTCCGGGGAAGGAAAACCTGATGCCGGGGTCAGGGATTTTTGTGCCCAGGAGGTGAATTTTTTTTTTTGACGCAAATGTAAAAACGGACACCAGAATTACATTCGGGGTTGAATTTCACGCTTACAAATGGTGTTCTTTATTGTTTTTAAAAATCAAGCATTTTTTGGTGTCCGGGGAAGAAAAATCGTGATGCCCGGGTCAGGGATTTTTGTGCCCAGGACACCAAAAAATTCTTGATTTTTAAAAACTATAAAAAACACCATTTTTAAGGACGAAATTCAACCCCGAAACTAATTCTAGTGTCCATTTTTACATTTGGGTCAAAAAAAAATTTCACCCCCTGGGCACAAAAATCCCTGAACCCGGCAACAGGAAGTTTCTACCCCGGACACCAAAAAATGATTGATTTTTAAAAAGTATAAAAAACATCATTTTTAAGGATGAAATTCAACCCCGAATCTAATTCTGGCATCCGTTTTTACATTTGGGTCAAAAAAAAATTCACCTCCTGGGCACAAAAATCCCTGACATCAGGAATTTCCTTCCCCGGACACCAAAAATAACTTCATTTACAAAAACTATTAAAAACACCATTTTTAAGGATGAAATTAAAACTCAAATGTAAATCTTGTGTCTGTTTTTACATTTGGGTCAAAAAATTTTTTACCTGCTGGGCATAAATATCCCTGGCATCACGAATTTTCTTCCCCGGACACAAAAAAATCTTGATTTTTAAAATCTATAAAAAACACCATTTCTAAGGATGAAATTCAACCCCGAATCTCATACTGGCCTCAGTTTTTACATTTGTGTCAAAAAAAAATTTCACCTCCTGGGCACAAAAATCCCTGACCCCAGCATTACGAATTTTCTTCCCCGGACACCAAAAAATGCTTGATTTTTAAAAACTATAAAAAGCACCATTTTTAAGGACGAAATTCAACCCCGAAACTAATTCTAGTGTCCATTTTTACATTTGGGTCAAAAAAAAAATTTCACCCCCTGGGCACAAAAATCCCTGACCCCGGCATCAGAAATTTACTTGCCCGAACACCAAAAAATGCTTGATTTTTAAAAAGTATAAAAAACACCATTTTTAAGCGTGAAATTAAACCCCGAATGTAATTCTGGTGTCCGTTTTTACATTTGGGTCAAAAAAAAAAATTCACCTCCTGGGCACAAAAATCCCTGACTCCGGCATCAGGAATTTTCTTCCCCGGACACAAAAAAATCTTGATTTTTAAAATCTATGAAAAACACCATTTTCAAGGATGAAATTCAACCCTGAATCTAATTCTGGTGTCAGTTTTTACATTTGGGTCAAAAAAAAAATTTTCACCCGCTGGGCACAAAAATCCCTGACCTCGGCATCAGGAATTTTCTTAGCCGGACACCAAAAAATTCTTGATTTTTAAAAACTATAAAAACCACCATTTTTATGGACGAAATTCAACCCCGAAACTAATTCTAGTGTCCATTTTTATATTTGGGTCAAAAAAAAAAATTTCACCCCCTGGGCACAAAAATCCCTGACCCCGGCATCACGAATTTCCTTCCCCGGACACTAAAAATATCTTCATTTACAAAAAGTATAAAAAACACCATTTTTAAGGATGCAATTAAACCTCGAATCTAATTCTGGTGTCTGTTTTTACATTTGGGTCAAAAAACAATTTACCTGCTGGGCATAAAAATCCCTGGCATCACGAATTTTCTTCCCCGGACACCAAAAAATGATTGATTTTTAAAAAGTATAAAAAACATCATTTTTAAGGATGAAATTCAACCCCGAATCTAATTCTGGTGTCCGTTTTTACATTTGGGTCAAAAAAAAATTCACCTCCTGGGCACAAAAATCCCTGACATCAGGAATTTCCTTCCCCGGACACCAAAAATATCTTCATTTACAAAAACTATTAAAAACACCATTTTTAAGGATGAAATTAAAACTCAAATGTAAATCTTGTGTCTGTTTTTACATTTGGGTCAAAAAAATTTTTACCTGCTGGGCATAAAAATCCCTGGCATCACGAATTTTCTTCCCCGGACACCAAAAAATGCTTGATTTTTAAAAACTATAAAAAACACCATTTCTAAGGATGAAATTCAACCCCGAATCTCATACTCGCCTCGGTTTTTACATTTGTGTCAAAAAAAATTTACCTCCTGGGCACAAAAATCCCTGACCCCGGCATCAGAAATTTACTTGCCCGGACACCAAAAAATCTTGATTTTTAAAAAGTATAAAAACCACCATTTTTAAGCGTGAAATTAAACCCCGAATGTAATTCTGGTGTCCGTTTTTACATTTGGGTCAAAAAAAAAAATTCACCTCCTGGGCACAAAAATCCCTGACTCCGGCATCAGGAATTTTCTTCCCCGGACACAAAAAAATCTTGATTTTTAAAATCTATGAAAAACACCATTTCTAAGGATGAAATTCAACCCCAAATCTCATACTCGCCTCGGTTTTTACATTTGTGTCAAAAAAAATTTACCTCCTGGGCACAAAAATCCCTGACCCCGGCATCAGAAATTTACTTGCCCGGACACCAAAAAATCTTGATTTTTAAAAAGTATAAAAACCACCATTTTTAAGCGTGAAATTAAACCCCGAATGTAATTCTGGTGTCCGTTTTTACATTTGGGTCAAAAAAAAAAATTTACCTCCTGGGCACAAAAATCCCTGACCCCGGCATCACGAATTTTCTTCCCCGGACACCAAAAAAATCTTGATTTTTAAAATCTATAAAAAACACCATTTCTAAGGATGAAATTCAACCCCAAATCTCATACTGGCCTCGGTTTTTACATTTGTGTCAAAAAATCTTTTTCACCTCCTGGGCACAAAAATCCCTGACCCCGGCATCAGGAATTTTCTTGCCCGGACACCAAAAAATTCTTGATTTTTAAAAACTATAAAAAGCACCATTTTTAAGGACGAAATTCAACCCCGAAAATAATTCTAGTGTCCATTTTTACATTTGGGTCAAAAAAAAAATTTCACCCCCTGGGCACAAAAATCCCTGACCCTGGCATCAGAAATTTACTTGCCCGGACACCAAAAAATGCTTGATTTTTAAAAAGTATAAAAAAGCACCATTTTTAAGGACGAAATTCAACCCTGAAACTAATTCTAGTGTCCATTTTTACATTTGGGTCAAAAAAAAAATTTCACCCCCTGGGCACAAAAATCCCTGACCCCGGCATCAGAAATTTACTTGCCCGGACACCAAAAAATCTTGATTTTTAAAAAGTATAAAAACCACCATTTTTAAGCGTGAAATTAAACCCCGAATGTAATTCTGGTGTCCGTTTTTACATTTGGGTCAAAAAAAAAAAAATTCACCTCCTGGGCACAAAAATCCCTGACTCCGGCATCAGGAATTTTCTTCCCCGGACACAAAAAAATCTTGATTTTTAAAATCTATGAAAAACACCATTTTCAAGGATGAAATTCAACCCTGAATCTAATTCTGGTGTCAGTTTTTACATTTGGGTCAAAAAAAATTTTTTCACCCGCTGGGCACAAAAATCCCTGACCCCGGCATCAGGAATTTTCTTGCCCGGACACCAAAAAATTCTTGATTTTTAAAAACTATAAAAAGCACCATTTTTAAGGACGAAATTCAACCCCGAAACTAATTCTAGTGTCCATTTTTACATTTGGGTCAAAAAAAAATTTCACCCCCTGGGCACAAAAATCCCTGACCCCGGCATCAGAAATTTACTTGCCCGGACACCAAAAAATTCTTGATTTTTAAAAACTATAAAAAACACCATTTGTAAGCGTGAAATTCAACCCCGAATGTAATTCTGGCATCCGTTTTTACATTTGGGTCAACAAAAAAAAATTCACCTCCTGGGCACAAAAATCCCTGACCCCGGTATCAGGAATTTTCTTCCCCGGACACTAAAAAATTCTTGGTTTTTAAAAACTATGAAAAAAAACATTTTTAAGGATGAAATTCAACCCCGAATCTCATACTGGCCTCGGTTTTTACATTTGGGTCAAAAAAAATATTTCACCCCCTGGGCACAAAAATCCCTGACCCCGGCATCAGAAATTTACTTGCCCGGACACCAAAAAATGCTTGATTTTTATAACTATAAAAAACACCATTTGTAAGCGTTAAATTCAACCACGAATCTAATTCTGGCGTCCGTTTTTACATTTGGGTCAAAAAAAAAATTCACCTCCTGGGCACAAAAATCCCTGACCCCGGCATCAGGAATTTTCTTGCCCGGACACCAAAAAATTCTTGATTTTTAAAAACTATAAAAAACACCATTTTTAAGGATGAAATTCAACCCTGAAACTAATTCTAGTGTCCATTTTTACATTTGGGTCAAAAAAAAATTTCACCCCCTGGGCACAAAAATCCCTGAACCCGGCAACAGGAAGTTTCTACCCCGGACACCAAAAAATGATTGATTTTTAAAAAGTATAAAAAACATCATTTTTAAGGATGAAATTCAACCCCGAATCTAATTCTGGCATCCGTTTTTACATTTGGGTCAAAAAAAAAATCACCTCCTGGGCACAAAAATCCCTGACATCAGGAATTTCCTTCCCCGGACACCAAAAATATCTTCATTTACAAAAACTATTAAAAACACCATTTTTAAGGATGAAATTAAAACTCAAATGTAAATCTTGTGTCTGTTTTTACATTTGGGTCAAAAAAATTTTTACCTGCTGGGCATAAATATCCCTGGCATCACGAATTTTCTTCCCCGGACACCAAAAAATGCTTGATTTTTAAAAACTATAAAAAGCACCATTTTTAAGGACGAAATTCAACCCCGAAACTAATTCTAGTGTCCATTTTTACATTTGGGTCAAAAAAAAAATTTCACCCCCTGGGCACAAAAATCCCTGACCCCGGCATCAGAAATTTACTTGCCCGGACACCAAACAATGCTTGATTTTTAAAAAGTATAAAAAACACCATTTTTAAGCGTGAAATTAAACCCCGAATGTAATTCTGGTGTCCGTTTTTACATTTGGGTCAAAAAAAAAAATTCACCTACTGGGCACAAAAATCCCTGACTCCGGCATCAGGAATTTTCTTCCCCGGACACAAAAAAATCTTGATTTTTAAAATCTATGAAAAACACCATTTTCAAGGATGAAATTCAACCCTGAATCTAATTCTGGTGTCAGTTTTTACATTTGGGTCAAAAAAAAAATTTTCACCCGCTGGGCACAAAAATCCCTGACCTCGGCATCAGGAATTTTCTTAGCCGGACACCAAAAAATTCTTGATTTTTAAAAACTATAAAAACCACCATTTTTATGGACGAAATTCAACCCCGAAACTAATTCTAGTGTCCATTTTTATATTTGGGTCAAAAAAAAAAATTTCACCCCCTGGGCACAAAAATCCCTGACCCCGGCATCACGAATTTCCTTCCCCGGACACTAAAAATATCTTCATTTACAAAAAGTATAAAAAACACCATTTTTAAGGATGCAATTAAACCTCGAATCTAATTCTGGTGTCTGTTTTTACATTTGGGTCAAAAAACAATTTACCTGCTGGGCATAAAAATCCCTGGCATCACGAATTTTCTTCCCCGGACACAAAAAAATCTTGATTTTTAAAATCTATGAAAAACACCATTTATAAGGATGAAATTCAACCCCGAATCTAATTCTGGTGTCCGTTTTTACATTTGGGTCAAAAAAAAAATCACCTCCTGGGCACAAAAATCCCTGAACCCGGCAACAGGAATTTTCTTCCCCAGACACCAAAAAATGCTTGATTTTTAAAAAGTATAAAAAACATCATTTTTAAGGATGAAATTCAACCCCGAATCTAATTCTGGCGTCCGTTTTTACATTTGGGTCAAAAAAAAATTTCACCTCCTGGGCACAAAAATCCCTGAACCCGGCAACAGGAATTTTCTTCCCCAGACACCAAAAAATGATTGATTTTTAAAAAGTATAAAAAACATCATTTTTAAGGATGAAATTCAACCCCGAATCTAATTCTGGCATCCGTTTTTACATTTGGGTCAAAAAAAATTCACCTCCTGGGCACAAAAATCCCTGACATCAGGAATTTCCTTCCCCGGACACCAAAAATATCTTCATTTACAAAAACTATTAAAAACACCATTTTTAAGGATGAAATTAAAACTCAAATGTAAATCTTGTGTCTGTTTTTACATTTGGGTCAAAAAAATTTTTACCTGCTGGGCATAAAAATCCCTGGCATCACGAATTTTCTTCCCCGGACACCAAAAAATGCTTGATTTTTAAAAACTATAAAAAACACCATTTCTAAGGATGAAATTCAACCCCGAATCTCATACTCGCCTCGGTTTTTACATTTGTGTCAAAAAAAATTTACCTCCTGGGCACAAAAATCCCTGACCCCGGCATCAGAAATTTACTTGCCCGGACACCAAAAAATCTTGATTTTTAAAAAGTATAAAAACCACCATTTTTAAGCGTGAAATTAAACCCCGAATGTAATTCTGGTGTCCGTTTTTACATTTGGGTCAAAAAAAAAAAATTCACCTCCTGGGCACAAAAATCCCTGACTCCGGCATCAGGAATTTTCTTCCCCGGACACAAAAAAATCTTGATTTTTAAAATCTATGAAAAAAACCATTTTTATGGATGAAATTAAAACTCGAATCTAATTCTGGTGTCTGTTTTTACATTTGGGTCAAAAAAAAATTACCTCCTGGGCACAAAAATCCCTGACCCCGGCATCACGAATTTTCTTCCCCGGACACCAAAAAAATCTTGATTTTTAAAATCTATAAAAAACACCATTTCTAAGGATGAAATTCAACCCCAAATCTCATACTGGCCTCGGTTTTTACATTTGTGTCAAAAAATCTTTTTCACCTCCTGGGCACAAAAATCCCTGACCCCGGCATCAGGAATTTTCTTGCCCGGACACCAAAAAATTCTTGATTTTTAAAAACTATAAAAAGCACCATTTTTAAGGACGAAATTCAACCCTGAAACTAATTCTAGTGTCCATTTTTACATTTGGGTCAAAAAAAAAATTTCACCCCCTGGGCACAAAAATCCCTGACCCCGGCATCAGAAATTTACTTGCCCGGACACCAAAAAATCTTGATTTTTAAAAAGTATAAAAACCACCATTTTTAAGCGTGAAATTAAACCCCGAATGTAATTCTGGTGTCCGTTTTTACATTTGGGTCAAAAAAAAATAATTCACCTCCTGGGCACAAAAATCCCTGACTCCGGCATCAGGAATTTTCTTCCCCGGACACAAAAAAATCTTGATTTTTAAAATCTATGAAAAACACCATTTTCAAGGATGAAATTCAACCCTGAATCTAATTCTGGTGTCAGTTTTTACATTTGGGTCAAAAAAATTTTTTTGACCCGCTGGGCACAAAAATCCCTGACCCCGGCATCAGGAATTTTCTTGCCCGGACACCAAAAAATTCTTGATTTTTAAAAACTATAAAAAGCACCATTTTTAAGGACGAAATTCAACCCCGAAACTAATTCTAGTGTCCATTATTACATTTGGGTCAAAAAAAAAATTTCACCCCCTGGGCACAAAAATCCCTGACCCCGGCATCAGAAATTTACTTGCCCGGACACCAAAAAATTCTTGATTTTTAAAAACTATAAAAAACACCATTTGTAAGCGTGAAATTCAACCCCGAATGTAATTCTGGCATCCGTTTTTACATTTGGGTCAACAAAAAAAAATTCACCTCCTGGGCACAAAAATCCCTGACCCCGGTATCAGGAATTTTCTTCCCCGGACACTAAAAAATTCTTGGTTTTTAAAAACTATGAAAAAAAACATTTTTAAGGATGAAATTCAACCCCGAATCTCATACTGGCCTCGGTTTTTACATTTGGGTCAAAAAAAATATTTCACCCCCTGGGCACAAAAATCCCTGACCCCGGCATCAGAAATTTACTTGCCCGGACACCAAAAAATGCTTGATTTTTATAACTATAAAAAACACCATTTGTAAGCGTTAAATTCAACCCCGAATCTAATTCTGGCGTCCGTTTTTACATTTGGGTCAAAAAAAAAATTCACCTCCTGGGCACAAAAATCCCTGACCCCGGCATCAGGAATTTTCTTGCCCGGACACCAAAAAATTCTTGATTTTTAAAAACTATAAAAAACACCATTTTTAAGGACGAAATTCAACCCCGAAACTAATTCTAGTGTCCATTTTTACATTTGGGTCAAAAAAAAATTTCACCCCCTGGGCACAAAAATCCCTGAACCCGGCAACAGGAAGTTTCTACCCCGGACACCAAAAAATGATTGATTTTTAAAAAGTATAAAAAACATCATTTTTAAGGATGAAATTCAACCCCGAATCTAATTCTGGCATCCGTTTTTACATTTGGGTCAAAAAAAAATTCACCTCCTGGGCACAAAAATCCCTGACATCAGGAATTTCCTTCCCCGGACACCAAAAATATCTTCATTTACAAAAACTATTAAAAACACCATTTTTAAGGATGAAATTAAAACTCAAATGTAAATCTTGTGTCTGTTTTTACATTTGGGTCAAAAAATTTTTTACCTGCTGGGCATAAATATCCCTGGCATCACGAATTTTCTTCCCCGGACACAAAAAAATCTTGATTTTTAAAATCTATAAAAAACACCATTTCTAAGGATGAAATTCAACCCCGAATCTCATACTGGCCTCAGTTTTTACATTTGTGTCAAAAAAAAATTTCACCTCCTGGGCACAAAAATCCCTGACGCTGGCATCAGGAATTTTCTTGCCCGGACACCAAAAAATTCTTGATTTTTAAAAACTATAAAAAACACCATTTCTAAGGATGAAATTCAACCCCGAATCTCATACTGGCCTCGGTTTTTACATTTGTGTCAAAAAAAAATTACCTCCTGGGCACAAAAATCCCTGACCCCGGCATCACGAATTTTCTTCCCCGGACACCAAAAAATCTTGATTTTTAAAATCTATGAAAAAAACCATTTTTAAGGATGAAATTAAAACTCGAATCTAATTCTGGTGTCTGTTTTTACATTTGGGTCAAAAAAAATTTACCTCCTGGGCACAAAAATCCCTGACCCCGGCATCACGAATTTTCTTCCCCGGACACCAAAAAAATCTTGATTTTTAAAATCTATAAAAAACACCATTTCTAAGGATGAAATTCAACCCCGAATCTCATACTGGCCTCGGTTTTTACATTTGTGTCAAAAAATCTTTTTCACCTCCTGGGCACAAAAATCCCTGACCCTGGCATCAGGAATTTTCTTGCCCGGACACCAAAAAATTCTTGATTTTTAAAAACTATAAAAAGCACCATTTTTAAGGACGAAATTCAACCCCGAAACTAATTCTAGTGTCCATTTTTACATTTGGGTCAAAAAAAAAATTTCACCCCCTGGGCACAAAAATCCCTGACCCCGGCATCAGAAATTTACTTGCCCGGACACCAAAAAATCTTGATTTTTAAAAAGTATAAAAACCACCATTTTTAAGCGTGAAATTAAACCCCGAATGTAATTCTGGTGTCCGTTTTTACATTTGGGTCAAAAAAAAAAAATTCACCTCCTGGGCACAAAAATCCCTGACTCCGGCATCAGGAATTTTCTTCCCCGGACACAAAAAAATCTTGATTTTTAAAATCTATGAAAAACACCATTTTCAAGGATGAAATTCAACCCTGAATCTAATTCTGGCGTCCGTTTTTACATTTGGGTCAAAAAAAAAATTTTCACCCGCTGGGCACAAAAATCCCTGAACCCGGCAACAGGAATTTTCTTCCCCGGACACCAAAAATGCTTGATTTTTAAAAACTATAAAAAACACCATTTTTAAGCGTGAAATTCAACCCCGAATGTAATTCTGGCGTCCGTTTTTACATTTGGGTCAAAAAAAAATTTCACTTCCTTGGGCAGAAATATCCCTGACCCCGGCATCAGGAATTTCCTTCCCCGGACACCAAAAATATCTTCATTTACAAAAAGTATAAAAAACACCATTTTTAAGGATGCAATTAAACCTCGAATCTAATTCTGGTGTCTGTTTTTACATTTGGGTCAAAAAAAAAATTACCTGCTGGGCACAAAAATCCCTGGCATCACGAATTTTCTTCCCCGGACACAAAAAAATCTTGATTTTTAAAATCTATAAAAAACACCATTTCTAAGGATGAAATTCAACCCCGAATCTCATACTGGCCTCGATTTTTACATTTGTGTCAAAAAATCTTTTTCACCTCCTGGGCACAAAAATCCCTGACCCCGGCATCAGGAATTTTCTTGCCCGGACACCAAAAAATTCTTGATTTTTAAAAACTATAAAAAGCACCATTTTTAAGGACGAAATTCAACCCCGAAACTAATTCTAGTGTCCATTTTTACATTTGGGTCAAAAAAAAATTTCACCCCCTGGGCACAAAAATCCCTGACCCCGGCATCAGAAATTTACTTGCCCGGACACCAAAAAATCTTGATTTTTAAAAAGTATAAAAACCACCATTTTTAAGCGTGAAATTAAACCCCGAATGTAATTCTGGTGTCCGTTTTTACATTTGGGTCAAAAAAAAAAATTCACCTCCTGGGCACAAAAATCCCTGACTCCGGCATCAGGAATTTTCTTCCCCGGACACAAAAAAATCTTGATTTTTAAAATCTATGAAAAACACCATTTTCAAGGATGAAATTCAACCCTGAATCTAATTCTGGTGTCAGTTTTTACATTTGGGTCAAAAAAAAATTTTTCACCCGCTGGGCACAAAAATCCCTGACCCCGGCATCAAAAATTTTCTTGCCCGGACACCAAAAAATTCTTGATTTTTAAAAACTATAAAAACCACCATTTTTATGGACGAAATTCAACCCCGAAACTAATTCTAGTGTCCATTTTTATATTTGGGTCAAAAAAAAAATTTCACCCCCTGGGCACAAAAATCCCTGACCCCGGCATCACGAATTTCCTTCCCCGGACACTAAAAATATCTTCATTTACAAAAAGTATAAAAAACACCATTTTTAAGGATACAATTAAACCTTGAATCTAATTCTGGTGTCTGTTTTTACATTTGGGTCAAAAAACAATTTACCTGCTGGGCATAAAAATCCCTGGCATCACGAATTTTCTTCCCCGGACACAAAAAAATCTTGATTTTTAAAATCTATGAAAAAAACCATTTTTAAGGATGAAATTAAAACTCGAATCTAATTCTGGTGTCTGTTTTTACATTTGGGTCAAAAAAAATTTACCTCCTGGGCACAAAAATCCCTGACCCCGGCATCACGAATTTTCTTCCCTAGACACAAAAAAATCTTGATTTTTAAAATCTATAAAAAACACCATTTCTAAGGATGAAATTCAACCCCGAATCTCATACTGGCCTCGGTTTTTACATTTGTGTCAAAAAATCTTTTTCACCTCCTGGGCACAAAAATCCCTGACCCCGGCATCAGGAATTTTCTTGCCCGGACACCAAAAAATTCTTGATTTTTAAAAACTATAAAAAGCACCATTTTTAAGGACGAAATTCAACCCCGAAACTAATTCTAGTGTCCATTTTTACATTTGGGTGAAAAAAAAAAATTCACCCCCTGGGCACAAAAATCCCTGACCCCGGCATCAGAAATTTACTTGCCCGGACACCAAAAAATGCTTGATTTTTAAAAACTATAAAAAACACCATTTGTATGCGTGAAATTCAACCCCGAATGTAATTCTGGCATCCGTTTTTACATTTGGGTCAACAAAAAAAAATTCAC
Organism: Vipera berus; assembly: GCF_964194415.1. Classification (NCBI taxonomy): domain Eukaryota; kingdom Metazoa; phylum Chordata; class Lepidosauria; order Squamata; family Viperidae; genus Vipera; species Vipera berus. The sequence goes on along the minus strand of NC_138203.1, from coordinate 141,392,998 downwards.
CTCCTGGGCACAAAAATCCCTGACCCCGGTATCAGGAATTTTCTTCCCCGGACACTAAAAAATTCTTGGTTTTTAAAAACTATGAAAAAAAACATTTTAAAGGATGAAATTCAACCCCGAATCTCATACTGGCCTCGGTTTTTACATTTGGGTCAAAAAAAAAATTTCACCCCCTGGGCACAAAAATCCCTGACCCCGGCATCAGAAATTTACTTGCCCGGACACCAAAAAATGCTTGATTTTTATAACTATAAAAAACACCATTTGTAAGCGTTAAATTCAACCCCGAATCTAATTCTGGCGTCCGTTTTTACATTTGGGTCAAAAAAAAAATTCACCTCCTGGGCACAAAAATCCCTGACCCCGGCATCAGGAATTTTCTTGCCCGGACACCAAAAAATTCTTGATTTTTAAAAACTATAAAAAACACCATTTTTAAGGACGAAATTCAACCCCGAAACTAATTCTAGTGTCCATTTTTACATTTGGGTCAAAAAAAAATTTCACCCCCTGGGCACAAAAATCCCTGAACCCGGCAACAGGAAGTTTCTACCCCGGACACCAAAAAATGATTGATTTTTAAAAAGTATAAAAAACATCATTTTTAAGGATGAAATTCAACCCCGAATCTAATTCTGGCATCCGTTTTTACATTTGGGTCAAAAAAAAATTCACCTCCTGGGCACAAAAATCCCTGACTTCAGGAATTTCCTTCCCCGGACACCAAAAATATCTTCATTTACAAAAACTATTAAAAACACCATTTTTAAGGATGAAATTAAAACTCAAATGTAAATCTTGTGTCTGTTTTTACATTTGGGTCAAAAAATTTTTTACCTGCTGGGCATAAAAATCCCTGGCATCACGAATTTTCTTCCCCGGACACAAAAAAATCTTGATTTTTAAAATCTATAAAAAACACCATTTCTAAGGATGAAATTCAACCCCGAATCTCATACTGGCCTCAGTTTTTACATTTGTGTCAAAAAAAAATTTCACCTCCTGGGCACAAAAATCCCTGACCCCAGCATTACGAATTTTCTTCCCCGGACACCAAAAAATGCTTGATTTTTAAAAACTATAAAAAACACCATTTCTAAGGATGAAATTCAACCCCGAATCTCATACTGGCCTCGGTTTTTACATTTGTGTCAAAAAAAATTTACCTCCTGGGCACAAAAATCCCTGACCCCGGCATCACGAATTTTCTTCCCCGGACACCAAAAAATCTTGATTTTTAAAATCTATGAAAAAAACCATTTTTAAGGATGAAATTAAAACTCGAATCTAATTCTGGTGTCTGTTTTTACATTTGGGTCAAAAAAAATTTACCTCCTGGGCACAAAAATCCCTGACCCCGGCATCACGAATTTTCTTCCCCGGACACCAAAAAAATCTTGATTTTTAAAATCTATAAAAAACACCATTTCTAAGGATGAAATTCAACCCCGAATCTCATACTGGCCTCGGTTTTTACATTTGTGTCAAAAAATCTTTTTCACCTCCTGGGCACAAAAATCCCTGACCCCGGCATCAGGAATTTTCTTGCCCGGACACCAAAAAATTCTTGATTTTTAAAAACTATAAAAAGCACCATTTTTAAGGACGAAATTCAACCCCGAAACTAATTCTAGTGTCCATTTTTACATTTGGGTCAAAAAAAAAATTTCACCCCCTGGGCACAAAAATCCCTGACCCCGGCATCAGAAATTTACTTGCCCGGACACCAAAAAATCTTGATTTTTAAAAAGTATAAAAACCACCATTTTTAAGCGTGAAATTAAACCCCGAATGTAATTCTGGTGTCCGTTTTTACATTTGGGTCAACAAAAAAAAATTCACCTCCTGGGCACAAAAATCCCTGACTCCGGCATCAGGAATTTTCATCCCCGGACACAAAAAAATCTTGATTTTTAAAATCTATGAAAAACACCATTTTCAAGGATGAAATTCAACCCTGAATCTAATTCTGGCGTCCGTTTTTACATTTGGGTCAAAAAAAAAAATTTCACCCGCTGGGCACAAAAATCCCTGAACCCGGCAACAGGAATTTTCTTCCCCCGACACCAAAAAATCTTGATTTTTAAAAAGTATAAAAACCACCATTTTTAAGCGTGAAATTAAACCCCGAATGTAATTCTGGTGTCCGTTTTTACATTTGGGTCAACAAAAAAAAATTCACCTCCTGGGCACAAAAATCCCTGACTCCGGCATCAGGAATTTCCTTCCCCGGACACCAAAAATATCTTCATTTACAAAAAGTATAAAAAACACCATTTTTAAGGATGCAATTAAACCTCGAATCTAATTCTGGTGTCTGTTTTTACATTTGGGTCAAAAAAAAAAATTACCTGCTGGGCACAAAAATCCCTGGCATCACGAATTTTCTTCCCCGGACACAAAAAAATCTTGATTTTTAAAATCTATAAAAAACACCATTTCTAAGGATGAAATTCAACCCCGAATCTCATACTGGCCTCGATTTTTACATTTGTGTCAAAAAATCTTTTTCACCTCCTGGGCACAAAAATCCCTGACCCCGGCATCAGGAATTTTCTTGCCCGGACACCAAAAAATTCTTGATTTTTAAAAACTATAAAAAACACCATTTGTAAGCGTTAAATTCAACCCCGAATCTAATTCTGGCGTCCGTTTTTACATTTGGGTCAAAAAAAAAATTCACCTCCTGGGCACAAAAATCCCTGACCCCGGCATCAGGAATTTTCTTGCCCGGACACCAAAAAATTCTTGATTTTTAAAAACTATAAAAAACACTATTTTTAAGGACGAAATTCAACCCCGAAACTAATTCTAGTGTCCATTTTTACATTTGGGTCAAAAAAAAATTTCACCCCCTGGGCACAAAAATCCCTGAACCCGGCAACAGGAAGTTTCTACCCCGGACACCAAAAAATGATTGATTTTTAAAAAGTATAAAAAACATCATTTTTAAGGATGAAATTCAACCCCGAATCTAATTCTGGCATCCGTTTTTACATTTGGGTCAAAAAAAAATTCACCTCCTGGGCACAAAAATCCCTGACTTCAGGAATTTCCTTCCCCGGACACCAAAAATATCTTCATTTACAAAAACTATTAAAAACACCATTTTTAAGGATGAAATTAAAACTCAAATGTAAATCTTGTGTCTGTTTTTACATTTGGGTCAAAAAATTTTTTACCTGCTGGGCATAAAAATCCCTGGCATCACGAATTTTCTTCCCCGGACACAAAAAAATCTTGATTTTTAAAATCTATAAAAAACACCATTTCTAAGGATGAAATTCAACCCCGAATCTCATACTGGCCTCAGTTTTTACATTTGTGTCAAAAAAAAAATTCACCTCCTGGGCACAAAAATCCCTGACCCCAGCATTACGAATTTTCTTCCCCGGACACCAAAAAATGCTTGATTTTTAAAAACTATAAAAAACACCATTTCTAAGGATGAAATTCAACCCCGAATCTCATACTGGCCTCGGTTTTTACATTTGTGTCAAAAAAAATTTACCTCCTGGGCACAAAAATCCCTGACCCCGGCATCACGAATTTTCTTCCCCGGACACCAAAAAATCTTGATTTTTAAAATCTATGAAAAAAACCATTTTTAAGGATGAAATTAAAACTCGAATCTAATTCTGGTGTCTGTTTTTACATTTGGGTCAAAAAAAATTTACCTCCTGGGCACAAAAATCCCTGACCCCGGCATCACGAATTTTCTTCCCCGGACACCAAAAAAATCTTGATTTTTAAAATCTATAAAAAACACCATTTCTAAGGATGAAATTCAACCCCGAATCTCATACTGGCCTCGGTTTTTACATTTGTGTCAAAAAATCTTTTTCACCTCCTGGGCACAAAAATCCCTGACCCCGGCATCAGGAATTTTCTTGCCCGGACACCAAAAAATTCTTGATTTTTAAAAACTATAAAAAGCACCATTTTTAAGGACGAAATTCAACCCCGAAACTAATTCTAGTGTCCATTTTTACATTTGGGTCAAAAAAAAAATTTCACCCCCTGGGCACAAAAATCCCTGACCCCGGCATCAGAAATTTACTTGCCCGGACACCAAAAAAATCTTGATTTTTAAAAAGTATAAAAACCACCATTTTTAAGCGTGAAATTAAACCCCGAATGTAATTCTGGTGTCCGTTTTTACATTTGGGTCAACAAAAAAAAATTCACCTCCTGGGCACAAAAATCCCTGACTCCGGCATCAGGAATTTTCATCCCCGGACACAAAAAAATCTTGATTTTTAAAATCTATGAAAAACACCATTTTCAAGGATGAAATTCAACCCTGAATCTAATTCTGGCGTCCGTTTTTACATTTGGGTCAAAAAAAAAAATTTCACCCGCTGGGCACAAAAATCCCTGAACCCGGCAACAGGAATTTTCTTCCCCCGACACCAAAAAATCTTGATTTTTAAAAAGTATAAAAACCACCATTTTTAAGCGTGAAATTAAACCCCGAATGTAATTCTGGTGTCCGTTTTTACATTTGGGTCAACAAAAAAAAATTCACCTCCTGGGCACAAAAATCCCTGACTCCGGCATCAGGAATTTCCTTCCCCGGACATCAAAAATATCTTCATTTACAAAAAGTATAAAAAACACCATTTTTAAGGATGCAATTAAACCTCGAATCTAATTCTGGTGTCTGTTTTTACATTTGGGTCAAAAAAAAAAAATTACCTGCTGGGCACAAAAATCCCTGGCATCACGAATTTTCTTCCCCGGACACAAAAAAATCTTGATTTTTAAAATCTATAAAAAACACCATTTCTAAGGATGAAATTCAACCCCGAATCTCATACTGGCCTCGATTTTTACATTTGTGTCAAAAAATCTTTTTCACCTCCTGGGCACAAAAATCCCTGACCCCGGCATCAGGAATTTTCTTGCCCGGACACCAAAAAATTCTTGATTTTTAAAAACTATAAAAAGCACCATTTTTAAGGACGAAATTCAACCCCGAAACTAATTCTAGTGTCCATTTTTACATTTGGGTCAAAAAAAAATTTCACCCCCTGGGCACAAAAATCCCTGACCCCGGCATCACGAATTTTCTTCCCCGGACACCAAAAAATGCTTGATTTTTAAAAGCTATAAAAAACACCATTTGTAAGCGTGAAATTCAACCCCGAATGTAATTCTGGTGTCCGTTTTTACATTTGGGTCAAAAAAAAATTCACCTCCTGGGCATAAAAATCCCTGGGATCACGAATTTTCTTCCCCGGACACAAAAAAATCTTGATTTTTAAAATCTATGAAAAACACCATTTGCAAGGATGAAATTCAACCCCAAATCTAATTCTGGAGTCCGTTTTTACATTTGGGTCAAAAAAAAATATTTCACCTCCTGGGCACAAAAATCCCTGACCCCAGCATCACGAATTTTCTTCCCCGGACACCAAAAAATGCTTGATTTTTAAAAACTATAAAAAACACCATTTCTAAGGATGAAATTCAACCCCGAATCTCATACTGGCCTCGGTTTTTACATTTGTGTAAAAAAAAAATTAACCTCCTGGGCACAAAAAGCCCTGACCCCGGCATCACGAATTTTCTTCCCCGGACACCAAAAAATCTTGATTTTTAAAATCAATGAAAAAAACCATTTTTAAGGATGAAATTAAAACTCGAATCTAATTCTGGTGTCTGTTTTTACATTTGGGTCAAAAAAAAATTACCTCCTGGGCACAAAAATCCCTGACCCCGGCATCACGAATTTTCTTCCCTGGACACAAAAAAATCTTGATTTTTAAAATCTATAAAAAACACCATTTCTAAGGATGAAATTCAACCCTGAATCTCATACTGGCCTCGGTTTTTACATTTGTGTCAAAAAATCTTTTTCACCTCCTGGGCACAAAAATCCCTGACCCCGGCATCAGGAATTTTCTTGCCCGGACACCAAAAAATTCTTGATTTTTAAAAACTATAAAAAGCACCATTTTTAAGGACGAAATTCAACCCCGAAACTAATTCTAGTGTCCATTTTTACATTTGGGTCAAAAAAAAAATTTCACCCCCTGGGCACAAAAATCCCTGACCCCGGCATCAGAAATTTACTTGCCCGGACACCAAAAAATGCTTGACTTTTAAAAACTATAAAAAACACCATTTGTAAGCGTGAAATTCAACCTCGAATGTAATTCTGGCATCCGTTTTTACATTTGGGTCAACAAAAAAAAATTCACCTCCTGGGCACAAAAATCCCTGACCCCGGTATCAGGAATTTTCTTCCCTGGACACTAAAAAATTCTTGGTTTTTAAAAACTATGAAAAAAAACATTTTTAAGGATGAAATTCAACCCCGAATCTCATACTGGCCTCGGTTTTTACATTTGGGTCAAAAAAAAAATTTCACCCCCTGGGCACAAAAATCCCTGACCCCGGCATCAGAAATTTACTTGCCCGGACACCAAAAAATGCTTGATTTTTAAAAACTATAAAAAACACCATTTGTAAGCGTGAAATTCAACCCCGAATGTAATTCTGGCATCCGTTTTTACATTTGGGTCAAAAAAAAAATTTCACCTCCTGGGCACAAAAATCCCTGACCCCGGCATCAGGAATTTTCTTGCCCGGACACCAAAAAATTCTTGATTTTTAAAAACTATAAAAAACACCATTTTTAAGGACGAAATTCAACCCCGAAACTAATTCTAGTGTCCATTTTTACATTTGGGTCAAAAAAAAATTTCACCCCCTGGGCACAAAAATCCCTGAACCCGGCAACAGGAATTTTCTTCCCCGGACACAAAAAAAATCTTGATTTTTAAAATCTATGAAAACACCATTTATAAGGATGAAATTCAACCCCGAATCTAATTCTGGTGTCCGTTTTTACATTTGGGTCAAAAAAAAAAATCACCTCCTGGGCACAAAAATCCCTGAACCCGGCAACAGGAATTTTCTTCCCCAGACACCAAAAAATGCTTGATTTTTAAAAAGTATAAAAAACATCATTTTTAAGGATGAAATTCAACCCCGAATCTAATTCTGGCGTCCGTTTTTACATTTGGGTCAAAAAATAAATTTCACCTCCTGGGCACAAAAATCCCTGAACCCGGCAACAGGAATTTTCTTCCCCAGACACCAAAAAATGATTGATTTTTAAAAAGTATAAAAAACATCATTTTAAAGGATGAAATTCAACCCCGAATCTAATTCTGGCATCCGTTTTTACATTTGGGTCAAAAAAAAATTCACCTCCTGGGCACAAAAATCCCTGACATCAGGAATTTCCTTCCCCGGACACCAAAAATATCTTCATTTACAAAAACTATTAAAAACACCATTTTTAAGGATGAAATTAAAACTCGAATGTAATTCTTGTGTCTGTTTTTACATTTGGGTCAAAAAAATTTTTACCTCCTGGGCACAAAAATCCCTGACCCCGGCATCACGAATTTTCTTCCCCGGACACCAAAAAAATCTTGATTTAAAAGCTTTGAAAAATACCATTTTTAAGGATGGTGTTGAAAATTCTTGATTTAAAAGCTTTGAAAAACACCATTTTTACTATTGAGTTGGTGTTGCCATCTCTAAGTGACCTACACGTGCACTGGCTGTTAGCATTGACTTGACCTGACCGTAACTAAGTGAAACACGTCACTAAGTGAAACACATGTGTTGTCTGTTACCATTCAGTTGGTTTTGCCGCCTCTAAGTGACCTACACGTGCACTGGCTGTTACCGTTGACTTGGTCTAACTGTCACAAAGTGAAACATGTCACTAAGTGAAACACATGTGTTGGCTGTTACCGTTGACTTGGTCTGACCGTCACTAAGGGAAGCACATCACTAAGTGAAACATGTGTTGCCTATCACCATTTAGTTGGTGTTGCCGCCTCTAAGTGTCCGTTTTTACATTTGGGTCAAAAAAAAAATTTCACCTCATGGGCAAAAAAATATCCCTGACCCCGGCATCAGTAATTTTCTTCCCCGGACACCAAAAAATTCTTGATTTTTAAAAAGTATAAAAAACACCATTTTTAAGCGTGAAATTCAACCCTGAATGTAATTCTGGTGTCCGTTTTTACATTTGGGTCAAAAAAAAATTCACCTCCTGGGCACAAAAATCCCTGACCCCGGCATCAGGAATTTTCTTGACCGGACACCAAAAAATTCTTGATTTTTAAAAACTATAAAAAACACCATTTTTAAGGACGAAATTCAACCCCGAATCTATTTCTCGCGTCCGTTTTTACATTTGGGTCAAAAAAAAAAATCACCTCCTGGGCACAAAAATCCCTGACTTCGGCATCAGGAATTTCCTTCCCCGGACACCAAAAATATCTTCATTTACAAAAACTATTAAAAACACCATTTTTAAGGTTGAAATTAAAACTCGAATCTAATTCTTGTGTCTGTTTTTACATTTGGGTCAAAAAAAAATTTACCTCCTGGGCACAAAAATCCCTGACCCCGGCATCACGAATTTTCTTCCCCGGACACCAAAAAAATCTTGATTTAAAATCTTTGAAAAATACCATTTTTAAGGATGGTGTTGAAAATTCTTGCTTTAAAAGCTTTGAAAAACACCATTTTTACTATTGAGTTGGTGTTGCCATCTCTAAGTGACCTACACGTGCACTGGCTGTTAGCATTGACTTGACCTGACCGTAACTAAGTGAAACACGTCACTAAGTGAAACACATGTGTTGTCTGTTACCATTCAGTTGGTGTTGCCGCCTCTAAGTGACCTACACGTGCACTGGCTGTTACCATTGACTTGGCCTGACCGTCACTAAGTAAAACACATCACTAAGTGAAACACATGTGTTGTCTGTTACTATTGAGTTGGTCTTGCTATCTCTAAGTGACCTACACGTGCACTGGCTGTTACCGTTGATTTGGTCTGACCATCATTAAGTGAAACACGTCACTAAGTGAAACACATGTGTTGGCTGTTACCATTGAGTTGGTCTTGCCATCTCTGAGTGACCTACACGTGCACTGGTTGTTACCATTGACTTTACCTGACCATAACTAAGTGAAACCTGTCACTATGTGAAACACATGTGTTGTCTGTTACTAGTCAGTTGGTTTTGCCGCCTCTAAGTGACCTAAACGTGCACTTACTGTAACCGTTGACTTGGTCTGACCGTCACTAAGTGAAACACATCACTAAGTGAAACACGTATTGTCTGTTACCATTGAGTTGGTCTTGCCACATCTGAGTGAGCTACACATGCACTTGCTGTTACCATTGACTTGGTCTGACCATCACTAAGTGAAACACATCACTAAGTGAAACACATGTGTTGCCTATTACCATTCAGTTGGTTTTGCCGCCTCTAAGTGACCTACACGTGCACTGGCTGTTACCGTTGACTTGGTCTAACCGTCACAAAGTGAAACATGTCACTAAGTGAAACACATGTGTTGTCTGTTACCGTTGACTTGGTCTGACCGTCACTAAGTGAAACACATCACTAAGTGAAACACGTATTATCTGTTACCATTGAGTTGATCTTGCCGCCTCTAAGTGACCTACACATGAACTGGCTGTTACGGTTGACTTGGCCTGACCATCACTAAGTGAAACACGTCACTAAGTGAAACACATGTGTTGCCTATTAACATTCAGTTGGTTTTGCCACCTCTAAGTGACCCACATGTGCACTGGCTGTTACCGTTGACTTGGTCTAACCGTCACTAAGTGAAAGACGTCACTAAGTGATACACGTATTGTCTGGTACCATTGAGTTGGTCTTGCCACATCTGAGTGAGCTACACATGCACTTGCTGTTACCATTGACTTGGTCTGACCATCACTAAGTGAAACACATCACTAAGTGAAACACATGTGTTGCCTATTACCATTCAGTTGGTTTTGCCGCCTCTAAGTGACCTACACGTGCACTGGCTGTTACCGTTGACTTGGTCTAACTGTCACAAAGTGAAACATGTCACTAAGTGAAACACATGTGTTGGCTGTTACCGTTGACTTGGTTTGACCATCACTAAGAGTTTTGCTGCCTCATCAGGAATTTTCTATCCCGGACACCAAAAAAATCTTGATTTTTAAAAACTATGAAAAACACGATTTTTAGGGAAGAAATTCAACACCGAATCTAATTCTGGGGTCCGTTTTTACCTTTGGGTCAAAAAAAATATATTCACCTCCCGGGCACAAAAATCCCTGACTCCGGCATCAGGAATTTTCTGCCCCGGACACCAAAAAATGCTTGATTTAAAAGCTTTGAAAAACACCATTTTTACTATTGAGTTGGTGTTGCGATCTCTGAGTGACCTACACGTGCACTGGCTGTTAGCATTGACTTGACCTGACCGTAACTAAGTGAAACACGTCACTAAGTGAAACACATGTGTTGGCTGTTACCATTGAGTTGGTCTTGCCATCTCTGAGTGACCTACACGTGCACTGGCTGTTAGCATTGACTTGACCTGACCGTAACTAAGTGAAACACGTCACTAAGTGAAACACATGTGTTGTCTGTTACCATTCAGTTGGTTTTGCCACCTCTAAGTGACCTACACGTGCACTGGCTGTTACCGTTGACTTGGTCTGACCGTCACTAAGTGAAACACGTCACTAACTGAAACATATGTGTTGGCTGTTACCATTGAGTTAGTCTTGTCGCTTAAGTGACCTACACGTGTACTGGCTGTTACCATTGACTTGGCCTGTCCGCCACTAAGTGAAACACATCACTAAGTGAAACACATGTGTTCTCTCTTACCATTAAGTTGATCTTGCCACCTCTAAGTGACCTACACGTGCACTGGCTGTTACCACTGACTTGGCCTGTCTGCCACTAAGTGAAACACGTCACTAAGTGAAACACATGTGTTGGCTGTTACCATTGAGTTGCTCTTCCTATCTCTGAGTGAGCTACACGTGCACTGGCTGTTACCGTTGACTTGGTCTGACCGTCACTAAGTGAAACACGTCACTAAGTGAAACACATGTGTTGCCTATTACCATTCAGTTGGTTTTGCCGCCTCTACGTGACCTACACGTGCACTGGCTGTTACCGTTGACTTGGTCTAACCGTCACAAAGTGAAACACGTCACTAAGTGAAACATATGTGTTGGCTGTTACCATTGAGTTCATCTTGTCGCCTCTAAGTGATCTACACATGCACTGGCTGTTACCATTGACTTGGCCTGACCGTCACAAAGTGAAACAGATCACTAAGTGAAACACATGTGTTTTCTGTTACTATTGAGTTGCTCTTCCTATCTCTGAGTGAGCTACACGTGCACTGGCTGTTACCGTTGATTTGGTCTGACCATCATTAAGTGAAACACGTTACTAAGTGAAACACATGTGTTGCCTATTACCATTCAGTTGGTTTTGCCACCTCTAAGTGACCTACATGTGCACTGGCTGTTACCGTTGACTTGGTGTGACCGTCACTAAGTGAAACACATCACAAAGTGAAACACATGTGTTGGCTGTTACCATTGAGTTGGTCTTGCCGCCTCTGAGGGACCTACACGTGCACTGGCTGTTACCGTTGACTTGGTCTGACCGTCACTAAGTGAAACACATCACAAAGTGAAACATATGTGTTGGCTGTTACCAGTGAGTTGGTCTTGCTGGCTCTGAGTGATCTACACGTGCACTGGCTGTTACCGTTGACTTGGTCTGACCGTCACTAAGTGAAACACGTCACAAAGTGAAACACATGTGTTGCCTGTTACCATTGAGTTGGTCTTGCTGTCTCTGAGTGATCTACACGTGCACTGGCTGTTACCATTCTTAGTGTGACCGTCACTAAGTGAAACACATCACAAAGTGAAACACATGTGTTGGCTGTTACCATTGAGTTGGTCTTGCCGCCTCTGAGTGATCTACACGTGCACTGGCTGTTACCGTTGACTTGGTGTGACCGTCACTAAGTGAAGCACGTCACAAAGTGAAACACATGTGTTGGCTGTTACCATTGAGTTGGTCTTGCCGCCTCTGAGTGATCTACACGTGCACTGGCTGTTACCGTTGACTTGGTCTGACCGTCACTAAGTGAAACACGTCACTAAGTGAAACACATGTGTTGTCTGTTACCATTCAGTTGGTTTTGCCACCTCTAAGTGACCTACACGTGCACTGGCTGTTACCGTTGACTTGGTCTGACCGTCACTAAGTGAAACACGTCACTAACTGAAACATATGTGTTGGCTGTTACCATTGAGTTAGTCTTGTCGCTTAAGTGACCTACACGTGTACTGGCTGTTACCATTGACTTGGCCTGTCCGCCACTAAGTGAAACACATCACTAAGTGAAACACATGTGTTCTCTCTTACCATTAAGTTGATCTTGCCACCTCTAAGTGACCTACACGTGCACTGGCTGTTACCACTGACTTGGCCTGTCTGCCACTAAGTGAAACACGTCACTAAGTGAAACACATGTGTTGGCTGTTACCATTGAGTTGCTCTTCCTATCTCTGAGTGAGCTACACGTGCACTGGCTGTTACCGTTGACTTGGTCTGACCGTCACTAAGTGAAACACGTCACTAAGTGAAACACATGTGTTGCCTATTACCATTCAGTTGGTTTTGCCGCCTCTACGTGACCTACACGTGCACTGGCTGTTACCGTTGACTTGGTCTAACCGTCACAAAGTGAAACACGTCACTAAGTGAAACATATGTGTTGGCTGTTACCATTGAGTTCATCTTGTCGCCTCTAAGTGATCTACACATGCACTGGCTGTTACCATTGACTTGGCCTGACCGTCACAAAGTGAAACAGATCACTAAGTGAAACACATGTGTTTTCTGTTACTATTGAGTTGCTCTTCCTATCTCTGAGTGAGCTACACGTGCACTGGCTGTTACCGTTGATTTGGTCTGACCATCATTAAGTGAAACACGTTACTAAGTGAAACACATGTGTTGCCTATTACCATTCAGTTGGTTTTGCCACCTCTAAGTGACCTACATGTGCACTGGCTGTTACCGTTGACTTGGTGTGACCGTCACTAAGTGAAACACATCACAAAGTGAAACACATGTGTTGGCTGTTACCATTGAGTTGGTCTTGCCGCCTCTGAGGGACCTACACGTGCACTGGCTGTTACCGTTGACTTGGTCTGACCGTCACTAAGTGAAACACATCACAAAGTGAAACATATGTGTTGGCTGTTACCAGTGAGTTGGTCTTGCTGGCTCTGAGTGATCTACACGTGCACTGGCTGTTACCGTTGACTTGGTCTGACCGTCACTAAGTGAAACACGTCACAAAGTGAAACACATGTGTTGCCTGTTACCATTGAGTTGGTCTTGCTGTCTCTGAGTGATCTACACGTGCACTGGCTGTTACCATTCTTAGTGTGACCGTCACTAAGTGAAACACATCACAAAGTGAAACACATGTGTTGGCTGTTACCATTGAGTTGGTCTTGCCGCCTCTGAGTGATCTACACGTGCACTGGCTGTTACCGTTGACTTGGTGTGACCGTCACTAAGTGAAGCACGTCACAAAGTGAAACACATGTGTTGGCTGTTACCATTGAGTTGGTCTTGCCGCCTCTGAGTGATCTACACGTGCACTGGCTGTTACCGTTGACTTGGTCTGACCGTCACTAAGTGAAACACGTCACAAAGTGAAACACATGTGTTGGCTGTTACCATTGAGTTGGTCTTGCCGCCTCTGAGTGACCTAAACGTGCACTGGCTGTTACCGTTGACTTGGTCTGACCGTCACTAAGTGAAACACGTCACAAAGTGAAACACATGTGTTGGCTGTTACTATTGAGTTGGTCTTGCCGCCTCTGAGTGATCTACACATGCACTGGCTGTTACCGTTGACTTGGTGTGACCGTCACTAAGTGAAACACGTCACAAAGTGAAACACATGTGTTGGCTGTTACCATTGAGTTGGTCTTGCCGCCTCTGAGTGATCTACACGTGCACTGGCTGTTACCATTGTCCGTAATCCTAACCCTAACCCTAACCTTAACTTTAACCCTAAATCCTAACCCTAACCCTAACCTTAACGCAAAATTTAGGGTTAGCATTCTTTTTTTATTTTCCTTTTATTTTTATTTTTTTTCCTTTTTTCTATTATCATTCTTTTTCTTTTTCCTTTTCTTTTTTCTATAATTTCGTTTCTCTTTTTTCCTTCTTTCATTTTTTCTTCATTTTTTATTTTGTTTATATTTTTACTTTTTACTTTTTTTCTTATAAATTTCTTTTTATTTTTTCCTTTATTTTTCCACTCTTGTTCTTTCTATTTTCCTTTTTTGTTTTTCTGTTTTTTGTTTTTCTTGTTATTTTTTTCTTTTTCCTTTTCTTTCCTTTTCTTGTTTTTCTTTTTTTCCCTTGTTTCCTTTCCCTTTCCCTTTTCTTTTTTTCTATAACGTTTCCTTTATTTTTTATTTTTATTTTTCCACTTTGTTTTCTTTTTCCAATTTTTTCCCTTTTTCCTTTTTTCTATTTTTTCTTTTTTTTTCTTTTTCCTATTTTTTCTTTTTCTTTTCGTTACTTTTTGTTTTCCCCCCCTTTTTTCCTTTTCCTTTTTCTGTTTGTTTCTTTTTTCTTTTTTCCTTTTTCCTTTTTTAATTTCCTTTTTCTTATTTTTCCTATGTTCCTTTTTCATTTTCTTTTTTCTTTTTTCTTTTCTTAGTCCTTTTCCTTTTTCCTTTTTTCTGTTACCTTTTTTATTTCTTCTTTTTCCTTTTTTGTTTTATTTTCATATTAATTTTTCCTTTTTCTTTTTTATTCTTTTTACTTTTTTCTATTTTCGTTTTTCTTTTTTCTTTTTTCCTTTTTCCTTTACTTTTTCTCTTTTCTTTTTCTTTTTTCTTTTTTTTTTCTTTTCTCCTTTTTTCTTTTCTTTTTTCTTTTCTTTCTTTTTTCTTTTTTCATTTGGTTTTACTTTGTTTTTTTCCATTTTCTTCTTTTTATCCGTTTTTTATTTTATATTTGTATTAATTTTTTCATTTTCTTTTTTTCTTTTCTTTTGCCTTTTTCCATTTTTCTTTTTTCTCTTTTCTTTTTCCTCTTTTCTTTTTTCTATTTTCCTTTTTTCTTTTTTCCTTCCTTTTTTCTTTTTTCTTTTTCTCTTTTTTCTTTTCTTTTTCCTTTCCCTTTTCTTTTTAATTTCTTTTTTCTTTTTTGCCTTTTCTTTTGTTTCTTTTTCCTTTTTCCCTTTTTTCTTTTCTTTTCTTTTTTCCTTTACCATTTTTTCCTTACCTTTTTTTCTTTTTCCTTTTCCTCTTTTTCTGTTTGTTTCTTTTTTTGTTTTTCCTTTTTTCCTTTTTTGTATTTTTGTTGTTGTTGTTAGTTGCGAAGTCGTGTCCGACCCATCGCGACCCTATGGACAACGTTCCTCCAGGCCTTCCTGTCCTCTACCATCTTCTGGAGTCCATTTAAGCTCACGCCTACTGCTTCAGTGACTCCATCCAGCCACCTCATTCTCTGTCGTCCCCTTCTTCTATTGCCCTCAATCTTTCCCAGCATTAGGCTCTTCTCCAGTGAGTCCTTCCTTCTCATTAGGTGGCCAAAGTATTTGAGTTTCAACTTCAGGATCTGGCCTTCTAAAGAGCAGTCAGGGTTGTTCTCCTCTAGGACTGACCGGTTTGATCGCCTTGCAGTCCAAGGGACTCGCAGGAGTCTTCTCCAGCACCATAGTTCAAAGGCCTCAATTCTTTGGCGCTCAGCCTTTTTTATGGTCCAACTTTCACTGCCATACATTGCAACTGGGAAGACCATAGCCTTGACTGTACGCACTTTTGTTGACAGGGTGATGTCCCTGCTTTTTAGTGTGCTGTCTAGGTTTGCCATGGCTTTCCTCCCCAGGAGCAAGCGCCTTTTAATTTCTTGGCTACAGTCCCCATCTGCAGTGATGTTGGAGCCCAGGAAAACAAAATCTGTCACTACCTCCATTTCTTCCCCATCTATTTGCCAGGAATTGAGAGGGCCAGATGCCATGATCTTGGTTTTCTTAATGTTTAGTTTCAACCCAAGTTTTGCACTCTCCTTCTTCACTTGCAACAAGAGGCTCTTCAGTTCCTCTTCACTTTCTGCCATTAGAGTGGTATCATCTGCATATCTTAGGTTGTTGATGTTTCTTCCGGCAATCTTAATTCCAACTTTTGATTCATCTAGCCCTGCCTTTCTCATGATGTGCTCTGCATATAAGTTAAATAGGCAGGGCGACAGTATACAGCCTTGCCGGACTCCTTTCCCAATTTTGAACCAATCAGTGGTTCCGTGTCCAGTTCTCACTGTTGCTTCTTGGCCTGCATATAGGTTTCTCAAGAGACAAATAAAATGGTCTGGTATGCCCATCTCTTTAAGGACTTGCCACAGTTTGTTATGATCCACACAATCAAAGGCTTTTGCATAGTCAATGAAGCAGAAGTAGATGTTTTTCTGGAACTCTCTAGCTTTCTCCATGATCCAGCGTATGTTAGCAATTTGATCTCTAGTTCCTCTGCCTCTTCGAAATCCTGCCTGTACTTCTGGTAGTTCTCGATCCACATACTGTTGAAGTCTAGCTTGTAGAATTTTAAGCATAACTTTACTAGCATGAGAAATGAGTGCAATGGTGCGATAGTTTGAACATTCTTTGGCACTGCCTTTCTTTGGAATTGGAATGTAAACTGATCTTTTCCAATCCTGTGGCCACTGTTGAGTTTTCCAAATTTGCTGGCAAATTGAGTGTAGCACTTTTACTGCATCGTCTTTTAAGATTTTGAATAGCTCAGCTGGAATACTGTTGCCTCCACTAGCTTTGTTGTTGCTCAGCTTTTCTAAGGCCCACTTCACTTCACATTCTAGGATGTCTGGCTCGAGGTCAGTGACCAACTCATTGTGATTATCAGGGACGTTAAGCTCATTCTTGTATAGTTCTTCTGTGTAATTTTGCCACCTCTTCTTAATCTCTTCTGCCTCTGTTAGGTCCCTGCCATTTTGGTCCTTTATCATGCCCATTTTTGCATGAAACGTTCCCTTCATCTCTCCAGTTTTTTTGAAGAGATCTCTGCTCCTCCCTATTCTATTGTTTTCTTCTATTTCTTTGCACTGTTCATTTAAGAAGGCATTCTTATCTCTTCATAAAGCACTATCATCCCTCTTCTCCCAGCACAAGTTTTGCCAGGCACATGATCTACAATGACTCATTGACATTAGTGAAAATAAAGTTAGGCTGGAATCTGCCCAGCAAAAACTGATGGTGCCAAAGAGCAACTCCTCCATTTTCTGGGCACTGCCCTTCATGGCCAGTTTGGCTTGGGTTGCTGCAGAGATTGGATTATCTGCCTCCCTGGACAGTTGCCTCCTGCATCATGCCTGATCAGAAAAAAATGGGCTTTTTATATGTGAAACGTTCCCATCATCTCTCCAATTTTCTTGAAAAGATCTCTGGTCCTCCCTATTCTATTGTTTTCTTCTATTTCTTTGCATTGTTCATTTAAGAAGGCATTCTTATCTCTTCTAGCTATTCTTTGGAATTCTGTATTTAATTGGGCATATGTTTCTTTTTCTCCCTTGCCTTTCACTTCCCTCCTTTCCTCAGCTATTTGCAAAGCTTCCTCAGACAACCATTTTGCTTTCTTGCATTTCTTTTTCTTTGGGATGGTTTTGGTTGCTACCTGTTGTACAATGTTGCGAACCTCTGTCCATAGTTCTTCAGGCACTCTGTCTATCAGATCTAATTCCTTAAATCTATTTGTCACTTCTACTGTATATTGAACAGGGATATGATTTAATTCATACCTGACTGGCCTAGCGCTTTTCCCTACTTTCTTTAATTTAAGCCTAAACTTTGCAACAAGAAGCTCATGGTCTGAGCCACAGTCAGCTCCTGGTCTTGTTTTTACTGACTGTATAGAGCTTCTCCATCTTTGGCTGCAGAGCATATAGTCAATCTGATTTCTGTGTTGACCGTCTGGTGATGTCCATGTGTAAAGCCGTCTCTTGGGTTGTTGGAAAAGAGTGTTTGCTATGACCATCGTATTCTCTTGACAAAATTCTATCAGCCTGTGCCCTGCTTCATTTTGTACTCCAAGGCCAAACTTGCCTGTTATTCCAGTTATCTTTTGGCTTCCTACTTTAGCATTCCAATCTCCCATGATGATAAGGACATCATTTTTTGGTGTTAGTTCTATAAGGTGCTGTAGGGCTTCATAGAACCGGTCAATTTCATCCTCTTCAGCACCGGTGGTTGGGGCATAGACTTGGACTACTGTGATATTGAATGGTTTGCCTTGGATTCGAACTGAGATCATTCTGTCATTTTGAGGGTTGTATCCCAGTATTGCTTTTCCTACTCTTTTATTGACTATGAAGGCTACTCCATTTCTTCTGAGGGATTCTTGCCCACAGTAGTATACCTGATGGTCATCTGAATTAAATTCACTCATTCCTGTCCATTTTAGCTTACTGATTCCTAAGATGTCGATGTTCAGTCTTGTCATTTCTTGTTTGACCACGTCCAGCTTGCCTTGATTCATGGATCTTGCATTCCAGGTTCCTATGGAGAAAGAATCTTTACAGCATTGGACTTTCCTTTCACCACCAGATACATCCACAGATGAGCGTCCTTTCAGCTTTGGCCCAGTCACTTCATTTTTTCTGGCGCTACTAGTACTAGCCTGTTCTGTACCAGCCTACTACCGGCCTTGCAGAAAGGCAACCCCTGTACAAACGGTAGAGACTGGAAAACAACTGAGGCTGGAAAGCGTCTGCCAAGTTTAATTCACAAGCAAAACAACAGAACATGAAACAAGATACCGGAACTTTGCTCCTCAAACGGAGCGGTTGCTTTCAGCAACCAGCCCTTCCCCAAACACTCCCTTTATTAGAGTTCAGGGCATGGCCTCCCTGTGCCTCCTTCCGAGGAGTCCCACAGCCTTTCTCTGCTTGCTTCTACTGGTCTGCCTCCTGCGTCGGGCGTCCTTGAACAGGGCCAGCTGTGGGTCCTCTTCATCTGCACTGTCGGGCTCGCGCAGCTGAGAAGAGGGGCCTGGCTGAGGGCTCTGCGAAGCCTCCAAGCCATCATCAGCAAGTTCGTCTTCAACACCCTCCTCCTCCCCCTCGTCTGAGTCATCCGAGTCATCCGAGCCGGCTGCCGGACCCACAGGCTGACCCTGAGTCACAACACTATCCCGCACCGCAGGGCCCTTCCCCCGGGGCTGCCGATCCGGATGCGGTCGGGATGGGAATTGTTCGTGAAAAGCAGTCACCAACGCAGGGGCATGAACGGCGGTCGCATCTTCCCAGGTGAAGTCCTCCGGCCCGTACCCTTTCCACTCAATCAGGTACTGGAAACGACCTTTCAACCAACGGGAATCCCTGATGCTGGCGACCTCGTACTCGGGGGTGCTGCCTCCATCACGAGGTCCTGATGGGGGAGGTTCCGCTTGGCGGAGTGGACAAGCCGGTTGTTCGGGGACCAACAGGGACCGATGGAAGACGGGGTGCACGCGCAGGGAACGTGGCAGAGTTAAACGATAGGTGACCGGATTGATGACAGCCTCGACTGGGAACGGTCCTAAATATCGGTGATCTAGCTTCCTCACCGGCCGTGTGGACGGTAGGTTCCTGGTGGACAGCCAGACCCGATCCCCCACCGATAGTGGAGGCGTATCCCGTCTTGACCGATCGGCAAACCTTTTGTAGTCGGCCTTGGCCTTCTCCAACTGCCGTCGCACCAAACGATGGATCGCCTGTAACTCTGCCATGAAGTCGTTCGCTGCCGACTCCGGTGAGTCCACGGGAGAAAGGGGGAAAAACCGGGGGTGATAACCCACATTGGCCAAGAACGGTGTCATCTGCGTGGAGGTGTGCTGCGAGTTGTTAAAGGCAAACTCGGCTATGGCCAGATAGTCCACCCAATTGTCCTGCTGCAGGTTGACGTAGCAGCGCAGATACTGCTCCAGGATACCGATGACCTTCTCGGTTCCCCCGTCAGTTTGAGGATGATGCGCGGACGAGAGGCAAACCTTGATGTCCAACGCACGCATCAACTCCTGCCAGAAGCGGGCTGTAAACTGGGCCCCCCTATCGGAGACGACTCTATCGGGGAGGCCGTGCAGCCGAAACACCTGTTGGATAAACATACGACTAGTGGCGCGAGCTGACGGTAAACCGTGACAGGGGATGAAGTGCGCCATCTTGGTCAGCATGTCCACCACCACAAACACTGTCGTGAAGCCGGAGGATGGGGGTAAATCCATCAGAAAGTCCATGGACACAGCCCCCCAGGGTCTCTTGGGTGTTGGCAAAGGCTGCAGTAAACCAGGCGGGGCCCCTGTCGCTGACTTGGCCTGCCTGCATGGGATGCAGGAGGTGACATAAGACTGGACGTCGTGTCGAACTCGAGGCCACCAGAAGGTACGGGAGACCAGGTTCAGAGTCTTGAACAGGCCAAAATGCCCCGCTGCTGGGTTATCATGACACTGGCTGAGGACGAGTCCCCTGAGTGGCCCTCCCGGAACATAGAGCCGGTCACGATAATACAAGAGTCCATCCGTGACCGTCCAAGGCGAATCTGGCCCCACCTCCTCCTTCCGCTGAGCCACCCACGCCTCCTGCTGCTGTGCCTCCCGGATCCGAGCCCGTATATCAACCGGCTCCCGCACCGCAGCAAAAGACTCGACGGGGATCACTGTCCTGGGCAGAAGCTTGTCTTCCACTCGGGTATATTCGGGCTTCCTGGACAGAGCATCCGCTCTCTGATTGTGCCCGCTTGGTATGTACCGAACCCGGAAGTCAAACCTCGCAAAGAAAAGAGACCACCGGATCTGGCGTTGGTTCAAATTCCGAGCGGTCTGCAGGCTTTCCAGATTCTTATGGTCCGTCCGGACCTTGATTTGATGCCGCGCTCCCTCCAGATGATGCCTCCAAGCCTCGAACGCCGCTTTAATGGCCAGCAGCTCCTTCTCCCAGATGGTATAGTTGCGCTCCGAGGGGTTCAATTTTCGAGAGTGATACGCGCAAGGAAAAAGGGTACCGCTGGGCGTCGTTGCCTGGAGTAACACTGCCCCAATGGCAATGTCGGAGGCGTCCGCCTCCACAACAAACGGCCGTTGCGGGTCAGGATGCTTCAAGATGGGCTCCTTCATAAAGGCTTCCTTCAAAGCCTGGAACGCCTGTTGTTCGGGTGCGTTCCACTGGAACCGAGTCTTCTTCTGCAGGAGCCGGGTGAGGGGGGCTGTCAAGGCAGCAAAGCCAGGGATGAATGTTCGGTAGTAGTTGGCAAATCCAAGAAGTCGCTGAACATCCTTCACGCGACGCGGGAGTTGCCAACTCTGCAACGACTCCACCTTACTCGGCTCCATGGCGATGCCCTCAAGAGAAATGCGGTGACCCAGGAAATCGATGGTCACCTGGTAGAACTGGCACTTCTCCAACTTGGCAAACAGCCGATGTTCTCGAAGTCGCTGCAGGACCTGACGGAGATGCTGATGATGCACTTCACGCGACGGGGAGTAGATCAGGATGTCGTCCAGGTAGATCACGACAAACTGGTCCAGCAGATCCCGGAAGATGTCGTTCATAAAATGCTGAAACACAGCGGGGGCATTGGTCAGGCCAAACGGCATCACCGTGTACTCAAAATGTCCATAGCGAGTACCAAACGCCGTCTTCCACTCATCACCCGGCCGAACCCTGACGAGGTTGTAAGCTCCACGCAAGTCCAGTTTCGTGAAGATCTTAGCCTCCCGGAGACGGTCCAAAAGCTCGGGGATGAGGGGCAGCGGGTAACGGTTGCGCACCGTGATGGCGTTGAGTTTCCGGTAGTCGCAGCAAAGCCGTAACTCGCCCGACTTCTTTTTGACGAAGAGCACGGGTGCAGACACTGGCGAGGACGAGGGCCGGATGAAACCGCGAGCCAAATTCTTCTTCAGGAAGTCCCGCAATGCAGCCAACTCGGGCTCCGACATGGAGTACAGACGCCCCACTGGAAGAGGCGCATCAGGGACTAAGTCAATGGAGCAGTCATAGGGCCTGTGCGGGGGTAATTGATCTGCCTCTGACTCGCTGAACACATCAGCGAAGTCAGACAGTTCGGGAGGCAAGGAAACCCCTGGGGAACCCTCCACCTGGCCGGCACAGATATGGCGGGAGTGGTCCACGCACTGCAAGCTTGGGAAGGTGACCAAGTTCTGAGACCAATAGATCTGTGGATCATGCGCCCGGAGCCACGCCAGTCCCAAGACCACGGGGAAGTGCAGATCCGTAGTGATGTAGAACTGGATGGCCTCCACATGGGAACTGATGGCCATACATACTGGTTGCGTGGTGGCCGTAATAGGCCCGGACAGGAGCACTCGACCATCGATAGTCTCCACTAACATGGGCGGATCCACCGGACACTGGGGAACAGCCCATTTGGCCACAAAGGCTGAGTCCATAAAGTTTGTGGTAGCCCCAGAGTCAATTAAGGCATGGACTGGAATCCCCTCTGGCTTGCCAGGAAGGATCAGACGTGCCTCCAAAATCAAATGCCGTGGAGGTTCACAGGCACCATCGGAACGGCATCGCTCGGTGTTGTTGTTGTGGGACGCCCGATCTATCTCACCGTCTAGATCGGGCTCGGGGCGTTTCCCGACAGCAAAGTAGGGGACTTTTCGGGGCAGGCTTGGTCACTGATGCCCGCTGACGCTTCTTTGGGCAAGAAGCAGCCAAATGTCCAGGGTCCCCACAGTAAAAACACAACCCCCCCGATCGTCGTCTGTTCATTTCCGTCACCGATAGACGAGACCTGGCGGCACCCAGCTCCATTGGCTCCTCCCTTTGGACTGGGGGCTCACGCACAACAGGGGCGGCAGGGGTCTGTGGGATGGCACGGCGACTCTTTCGCTGCTGCAGCCGGGCATCGATCCGCAGGCAAAGATGGATCAGCCCATTCAGGTCTGAGGGAATGTCCACGCGGGCCAGCTCATCCAACATCTCCTCCGACAATCCATCCTGGAAGGCATCCACGAGCGCAGCCTCATTCCAGGCGGAATCCTGGCTAAGCAGCCGGAAATCACTGATATAGGCCTGTAGGGGGCGTTGACCCTGCCTCAGAGCTTTCAGGCGTCGGGTGGCAGCCTGCGTCTTAATTGGGTCCTCATACATTAGACGCATATGGTCACAAAACCCCACAAAGTTATCCAACAATGGGCTAGGTTGTGCCAGCAGAGGCGTGCCCCAACGAGCTGCATCTCCCGAAAGAAGGCTTAACACAAACCCCACCTTATCCCGGTCAGTGGGGAAATCAGCTGCTCTCACGCTGATAAAGAGCTGGCATTGTCCCAGGAATGCAGGAAACAGTTCAGGATTACCTGTAAATTTGTCCGGCATTGCAACTTGGCATTTTCTCCTGGGTGGGGGTGCAGCATGAATCTGTGCTTGCAGTTGAGCCACCTGAGCTGCCAGCAAAGTGAGTTGCTGAGTGAGCTGAGCATTCTCGGCACGAAGCTGCTCCATAATTAGTTGTAGGGGTGGGAGGCTGAAAGCAAACTGTTCTGTACCAGCCTACTACCGGCCTTGCAGAAAGGCAACCCCTGTACAAACGGTAGAGACTGGAAAACAACTGAGGCTGGAAAGCGTCTGCCAAGTTTAATTCACAAGCAAAACAACAGAACATGAAACAAGATACCGGAACTTTGATCCTCAAACGGAGCGGTTGCTTTCAGCAACCAGCCCTTCCCCAAACACTCCCTTTATTAGAGTTCAGGGTGTGGCCTCCCTGTGCCTCCTTCCGAGGAGTCCCACAGCCTTTCTCTGCTTGCTTCTACTGGTCTGCCTCCTGCGTCGGGCGTCCTTGAACAGGGCCAGCTGTGGGTCCTCTTCATCTGCACTGTCGGGCTCGCGCAGCTGAGAAGAGGGGCCTGGCTGAGGGCTCTGCGAAGCCTCCAAGCCATCATCAGCAAGTTCGTCTTCAACACCCTCCTCCTCCCCCTCGTCTGAGTCATCCGAGTCATCCGAGCCGGCTGCCGGACCCACAGGCTGACCCTGAGTCACAACATAGCCCTCTGCTCTTCCTCAGTAGCATATTGGACGCCTTCCGACCTGAGGGGCTCATCTTCCAGCGTCATATCGTTTTGCCTTTTGGTACTGTCCATAGGGTTTTCATGGCAAAGATACTGGAGTGGGTTGCCATTTCCTTCTCCAGTGGATCACGTTTTGTCAGAACTCTCTGCTATGACCTGTCTGTCTTGGGTGGCCCTGCACGGCATAGCTCATAGCTTCATTGAATTACGCAAGCCCCTTCGCCACGACAAGGCAGTAATCCATGAAGGGGTTTTTTTTTTGGTATTACCTTTCCTTTTTTGTTTTTTCATTTTCTTTTCCATTTTTCTATTTTGTTTTCTTTTCCATATTTTTTCTTTTTCTTTTTTCATTTGCTTATTCTCAACCCCGTCCGCGATAGCAGGAAAGATGCACAGCCGGAACGGGTGTCGGTTCCACAGATAAGCGTTTATTGCAAGGCAAACAGCAATCCATGAAAAGGCGAAGTCAGTGTTGGCTGCTACCCGCAACCAACGCTGCTAAATAGCTGGCCGAAGCACACACCCATGCCCCGCCCAAACAGGCCAACATCCGCCTTCCCCCCTATTTACACTCCACCCTCCCCCGTCAGCTCCCTGGGCTTCCCGCCCTGGACCCTGATGCGCTCCTCCTACCAGGTATGTACCCACCCAGCCCTAAATTCGCGGCCCCGCACCCCACAACCACCCCCTATAATAACCACCCCCCACCCAAAGGTGTTCCTTTTACGACTCCGGGCCCCAGACTCCCCTTCACCCCCCACGGTCTCCGGTGCTGCTGCAGACCCGTCCCTGCAGGCTCGTTCCATGAGTCCAGTCTCTAGCCACGCCCTACGGGATACGAGGGCTACCAGCTGCCCCACGGCAGGTCCGCCAGCAGGATGTTCCCACGCCGGCACAGGGTCCAGCACCGGCGTCAGAGGCGCAACCCCCTGAGTCGACTGGGGACCCGCTCGAAGAGACCAAGCAGGCACGCCCTCCTCATCCGACGAGAAGTCCACGGGGCAAGCCGGCGTCGGGCGGGGCCCTGCGTAGCGGTCCCGTGCATGCACGTGCTTTGCAGCCAGCCGTGAGTCCTTGGGGTGCCTCAGCAGGTGCCCAGTCGGCCGGGTGAACGCGGAAGGTCCGGGAGGCGTCTGCCGCGGGCAAGGTGCATCCGCGGCGGGAAGGGTGGGGTCTGATTCCCCCGCCGTGGAGAGGACCCGGGGTGGGGCGCTCTGGCCGGCCGCAACCCCCCTGCTGAATGTCGGGCCTGTGGGGCTCGACACTTATATTTTGCTTATATTTTCCTGTTTTTCTTTTTCTTTTTTTCCTTCCTCTTTTGTTCTTCATTTTTCTTTCTCTTTTTCCTATTAATTTATTCTTTTTCTTTACTTTTGTTTGTTTTTCTTTTTTCCTATTTTCCTTTCTTCTTTCTTTTTTGTTTTCTTTTTCTTTTTTCCTTTTTCCTTTTTCTTTTCCTTTATTTTTCCTTTTTCCTTTTTCTTTTTTATTTGCTTTTGCTTTTTGCTTTTTGCTTTTTTATTAATTTTTCTTTTCCTTTTTCCTTTTTTCCTTATTTCTATTAATTTTCTTTTCTTTTCTTTTTCTTTTTTCATTTTTTCTTTTTTCTTTTTCTTTCTTTCATTTTTCCTCTTCTATTACCTTTCCTTTTTCCTTTCTTTCATTTTCACTTTCTTTTTCAATTTTTCTCTTCCTTTTTTGTTTTTTTCATTTCATTTCATTTTGTTTTTGTTTTTCTATTTTTCTTTTCTTTTTCCTTTTTTCCTTTCCTTTTTTCCTTTTCTTTTTTCTTAATTTCTTTTTCTTTTTTCTTCTTATTAATTTCTTCCTTTTCTTTGTCTTTTTTCTTTTTTCCATTCTTTTTCTATTTTCTATTTTTTTCATTTGATTTTTTTCTTTTTTCTTTGTCTTATTTTTTCTTTTCCTTTTCTTCCCTTATTCCTTTCTTTTTCAATTGCTTTTCCCTTTTTCCTCTTTTCTTTCTTTTTCCTTTTCCTTTTTTCCCTTTTCTTTTTTTCTGTTATTAATTTATTGTTTTCTTTCTTTTTTCTTTTTTTCATTTTCTTTTTCTTTTGCCATTTTGTTTCCTTTCTCCTATTAATTTTTTCTTTTTCTTTTTCCTTTTTCTATTTTCCTTTTTTATTTCCTTTTTTCCCTTTATTTTCCCTTTTTCTCTCTTTTTTCTTTTTTCCTGTTTCTTTTTTCATTTTATTTATTTATTTATTTATTTATTTATTTATTTATTTATTTATTTATTTATTTAAATTTTTATACCGCCCTTCTCCCGAAGGACTCAGGGCGGTGAACAGGGCATATCTTAAAACTACAAAAATACAAAAGTTAAAAAAGAATTAAATTATTGCCCACAATAAAAACAATAAAAAATATATATAAATATTAAAACCCTAAGTAATTCCCCATCAGGCCAGGCCAGCTTGTTCAAATAAATGGGTCTTTAACCCGCGGAGATCTGGTGCCATCCGGAGCTCAACCGGCAGCTGATTCCACAAAGCCGGAGCGCCCACAGAGAAGGCCCTCCCCCTGGGGCCACCAGCCGACATTCTCTGACTGGAGGCACCCTGAGGAGGCCCTCTCTGTGGGAACGCACGGGGCGGAGGGGAGTCGACGCCGGCAGCAGGTGGTCCCCGAGGTATTCCGGACCCATGCCATTTAAGGACTTAAAAACCATCACTAAGACCTTGAACCTCACCCGGAAGACAACTGGTAACCAATGCAATTCATTTTTCTTTTTTGTTATTATCTTTTCTTTTTCCTTTTTTCCCTTTTAATTTCATTTTTTGTTTCTCTTTTCATTTCATTTCATTTTTCTTTTGTTTCCCTTTTGTTTTTGTTTTTCCTTTTTTCTATTACCTTTCCTTTTTCCTTTTTTATTTCCTTTTTCTTTTTCCATTATTTGTTTGCAAAAAGAAAAAAGAAAAAAGAAAAAAGAAAAAAGAAAAAAGAAAAAAGAAAAAAGAAAAAAGAAAAAAGAAAAAAGAAAAAAGAAAAAAGAAAAAAGAAAAAAGAAAAAAAACAGAAAAAGAAAAAGAAAAAGAAAAAAAGAAGAAGAAAAAGGAAAGGAAAAAAGAAAGGAAAAGGAAAAAAGGAAAAAGGAAGAAAAGAAAAACAAGAAAAGAAAAAAAAAGAAAATAGGAAAGGAAAGGAAAAACAAAAAACAAAAAAGTGAAAAGAAATAGAAACAGAAAAAGAACAGAAATAGTAAAAGGAAAAGGAAAAAAAAGAAAAGGAAACATAAAAAGGAAAAGGAAATAAAGAAAAGAAAAAATAAAGAAACAGAAACAAACAAAAAGGAAAAGGAAAAGGAAAAAGAAAAGGGAAAAAAGGAAAAGGAAAAAAGAAAAAGGAAAAAGAAAAGAAAAAGAAAAAATTAAGAAAATGAAATGAAAAATGAAAAAGAAGAAAAAAATGAATATGAAATGAAAAAAGAAAAAGGAAAAAGGAAAATAGAAAAAAATGGAAAAAAGAAAAAGGAAAAGAAATTAATAAGAAAAAAGAAAAATGAAAGAAAAGAAAAATGGAAAGGTAATAGAAAAAAGGAAAAAGGAATAAAAAAGGAAAAAAAGAAAAAATAGGAAAAAGAAAAAAAGGAAAAAGGAAAAGGAAAAAAGAAAAACAAGAAAATGAAAAAAACAAAAGAAAAAGGAAAAAAGGAAAAAGAGAAAAAATAAAAAAAAGAAAATGAAAAAGAAAATGAGATGAAGAAAAGAAAAATGGAAAATAGAAAAAAGAAAGAATGGAAAAAAGAAAAAAGAAAATAAGAAAAAAGTAAAAAGTAAAAATATAAATAAAAGAAAAAAGAAAGAAAAAAGGAAAAAAAAGAAAAGAAAAGAAGAAAAAAAGGAAAAAAGAAAAAAGAAAAAGAAAACAAAGAAAAGAAAAACAAAAGAAAAGACAAAAGAAAAAAGAAAAAGGAAAAAATTAATAAGGAAAAAGTAAAAAGTGAAAATATAAAGAAAATAAAAAGAAATAAATAAAAAGAAAAAAGAAAAACCAAAAAGGAAAAAAGAAAAAAGAAAGAAAAAATAAGAAAAAGAAAAAAGGAAAAAAGAAATAAATAATAGGAAAATGAAAAGGGAAAAGCAAAAAAAGGAAAAGGAAAAAAGGAAAAAAAATTAATAGGAAAAAGAAAATAAAAAAAGAATAAAGGAAAGGTAATAGAAAAAGGAAAAAAGAAAAAAATAGAAAAAAGGAAAAGGAAAAGGAAAGAAAAAAGACAAAGAAAAAAGTGAAAATAGATAAAATAGGAAAAATAATAATAAAAGAAGAAAATGAAATGAAAGACAAAAAGGAAAATAGAAAAAAGAAAAGAAAAAGGAAAGGAATAAATTAATAAAAAAGTAAAAAGTAAAAATATAAATAAAATATAAAAAAAGGAAAAAGGAAAAGGATAAAATAAAAATAAAATATTAATAGGAAAAATATAAATAAAAAAGAAAAAGGGAAAGGGAAAAGGAAAAAGAAAAGAAAAGGTAATAGAAAGAGGAAAAAAGGAAAAAGGAAAAGGATAAAATAAAAATAAAATATTAATAGGAAAAATATAAATAAAAAAGAAAAAGGGAAAGGGAAAAGGAAAAAGAAAAGAAAAGGTAATAGAAAGAGGAAAAAAGGAAAAAGAAATAGAAAAAAACAGGAAAAAAAAGGAAAAGGAAAAAAGAAAAATAAATTAATAAGAAAAAAGTAAAAACATAAAAGAAAAAGGAAAGTAAAAAGGAAAAAGGAAAAAAAATTAATATGAGAAAGAAAAAGAAAAAAGGAAAAAGAATGGAATTTTGAGTCAAATCTGGAATGGGATCCAGAATTCAATTCAGACTGGGATTCGGAATCCAAGCCAGAAAATGACTCAGATGAAAATCCAGAGTAGCCCACAGCGTGCTCCAGAGCCATGCCCGGAATGGTATCTGGAATGGTATCCAGAGAATTTCAGATTGTGATATAGAATAAAATTAGGGATACTATCCAGAATGGTATCTGGAATCCAATCCAGTATATACCGGTACTCATAATGGGATCCAGAATCTAATTTGAAATGGGACTAATCTGATCCAGTATTGCACATAGATACAAATCCAGAACAGCCTACAGTGTACTCCAGAACCTTATGCAGAATGGTGCCCAGGATGGGAGCCAGAAAACTTTCAGATTGGGACCCAGAATGAAATTGGTGATCTAATCCAGAGTGGTATCCAGAATCCAATTCAGAATAGAGTCCATAATGGGATCTGTGGTGGAATCCAGTGGAATCCAGAATCTAACCCGAAACAGAAACTACAACCTAATCCAGAATTGGACCCTCAATGGGATCTTGATAAAATCCAAAATAAAGTTCAGAATGGGATCCAGAGTCTAATTCAGAACTGTATCCACAATGCAATCTAATATCTGTACTCAACAATTTGGCACAGAATGGAGGCCAGAAAAGAAAGAACAAAGAAAAAGAATACAGAAAACAGAAAGGGAAAAAGAAAAAAATTAAAATAGAATAAGGAAAAGAAAAGTGAAAGGAAAATAGGACAAAAAAGCAAAATTATAAAAAGTGAGGAAAAAACAAAAATAAGAAAAATAGGAAAAAGGAAAAAGGAAAATAAAAAGACAGGAAAAGGAAAATAGGAAGAAAAAGAAAAGTGAAAAGGAGAAAATTAATGAGAAAAAAGAAAAAAGAACAAGTAAAAGAAAAGAAAAAATGAAGAAAAAATGAAGAAAAAATGAAAAATAAAAATAAAAAACAGAAAAGAAAATGAAAAAAAGAAAAAAGAAAACAAAAAAGGAAAAGAAAATGAACAACAAAATGAAGAAGAAAAATAGGAAAACAGGAGACGATTTTTTTTTTTTACCCAAAGGTAAAACAGACACCAAGGGACGCGTTGGCTCAGTGGGCTAGGACGCTGAGCTTGTCGATCAGAAGGTCGGCAGTTTGGCAGGTCGAATCCTGAGTGCTGCGTAGCAGAGTGAGCGCCTGTCTCAGCTTCTGCCAACCTAGCAGTTCAAAAGCACATAAAAATGCAAGTAGAAAAATAGGGACCACTACGGTGGGAAGGTAACAGCATTCCGTGCGCCTTTGGCGTCTAGTCATGCTGGCCACATGACCACGGAGACGTCTTCGGACAAGCGCTGGCTTTTCGGCTTTGAAACAGAGATGAGCACCGGCCCCTAGAGTTGGAAACGACTAGCACGCATGTGCAAGGGAACCTTTACCTTTACCTTAAAACAGACACCATGAGAGTCGGGGTTGAATTTCATGCTGAAAAATGGTGCTTTTTCTAGTTTTTAAAAATTGAGGGGTTTTTTATGTCTGGGGAAGGAAATTCCTGATGCCATGTTTAGGAATATGGGTGCTGAGGAGGCAAAGAAATTTTTTGACCCAAATGTAAAAACAGACTTTGGAATGATATTCGGGGTTGAATTTCATGCTTAAAAATGGTGCTTTTTCTAGTTTTTAAATATCGAGATTTTTTTATTGTGTAGGGAAGGAAATTTCTTATGTCAGGGTCAGTAGTGTGGGTGTCCAGGAGGAAAAAAATTTTTTTTTATCCAAATGTGAAAACAGACACCAGAATTAGATTTGGGATTGAATTTCATGCTTAAAAATGGTGCTTTTTCTACTTTTTAAAAATTGAGGGGTTTTTGGTGTTCAGGGAAAGAATTTCCTGATCCCGCAGTCAGGGATTTCAGTGCGCAGCAGGTGAAAAAAGTATTTCATCCAAATGTATTAACGGACATCAGAATAATTGTCAGGATTGAATTTCCTGCTTAAAAATGTTGCTTTTTCTAATTTTTTAAAATTGAGCTTTTTTTGGTGTTTAGGGAAGGAATTTCCTGATGCTGGGGTCACAGATGTGGGTGCTCAGGAGACTAGAAAGTTTTTTTGACCCAAATGTAAAAATGGACCCCCGAATGAGATTCGGGGTGAAATTTCATTCTTAAAACTGGTGCTATTTCTACTTTTTAAAAATTGAGCCGTTTTGTTGTCCAGGGAAGGAAATTCCTGATGCCAGAGTCAGTAACGTAGCTGCCCAGAAGGTGGAAAAATTTTTTGACCCAAAGATAAAAATGGACGCCATAATGAGATTCGGAGTCAAATTTAATGCTTAAAAAGGGTGCTTTGTTCTCGTTTTTAAAAATTAAGCTTTTTTGGTATCTGAGGAAGGAAATTCCACATCAGGGATGTGGGTGTAAAATGTAAAATGTAAAAACAGACACCAGAATGAGAGTCGGGGTTGAATTTCAAGCTTGAAATCAGAATTAGTCTGCATAACTGTTCTTTCATTTGACTTTACAAAATGCAGATATTTTTAGATATACACGTCCATTCCCACACTGATTTTTCTCTTAAAAATATATCCAAAGAGATTTAATTTGCTCAAAATATGCTATTTTATCATTTTTATTTAGTTTGTTCCCCACTCTCCATCCACAGATATTATGCAATGTAAAAGCCTCATCAGATTATCATAGGATACTGTGTTCTTTGGTGCTCTTTGAGCTTGATTGCTTGTAGATGTTTCATTACCAAATTAGATAACATCATCCTTTTTCTCTCTTTTCTTAAAAGATTTTTTTCATACATTCAACAGTATTTATTCAACAAACGTGCTGCTGAGTTTACATTCACTAATACATAAAGGTAAAGGTAAAGGTTCCCCCGCACATGCGTGCTAGTCGTTTCCAACTCTAGGGGCCGGTGCTTATCTCCGTTTCAAAGCCGAAGAGCCAGCGCTTGTCCAAGGACGTCTCCGTGGTCATGTGGCCGGCATGACTAGACGCCAAAGGCGCATGGAACGCTGTTACCTTCCCACCGTAGTGGTCCCTATTTTTCTACTTGCATTTTTACGTGCTTTTGAACTGCTAGGTTGGCAGAAGCTGGGATGAGTAACAGGCGCTCACTCTGTTACGCGGCACTCGGGATTCGACCCGCCAAACTGCTGACCGTCTGATTGACAAGCTCAGCGTCCTAACCCACTGAGCCACCGCGTCCCTAATAGTGCCATCTATAAAACATTTTATATAAGTTTTCTTTATAAGTTGACATTGTCAGTTCATAATTTCTTTCCCACAAATTTTGCCATTTTTCTACTTCTATATTGTATCCAAAAAATTTTGCCCATCTTATCATTGTTTCTTTAACTTGTTTGCTTTTCATTTTCAAAGTTAATAGAAAATTATAAATTTTCTTAATTAGTTTCTCATCAGAGGTTAATATCTTATCAAACAAAGTTTGCTCCTTGTAAAATCCATAGTTTAATATCTTTATCATATCTAACTTGCATTTGTAAATTTGCCCACCATGATAGATCAATACCCTGATTTTCCATTTCTTGTTTAGATTTTAAATTCCCTTCAGAATTTAGAATATCTATCAAAGTTCTTACCAACCCCTGGTTCCCACAGAGGGAAGAAAGAAAAGAAAAGAAAAGTGGTAGACGTAGCTGGCAAAAATTCGGAAGAGTCTGACAAGCCTTTAATGACAGCAAAGTTAGCGCTCGGAGTGGTTTCCTCCCAGCGCCTTACATACTGTCCTCCCCACCAGCTCCACCCCTCACCCACCTAATCAGCATCCGGTGGCTAGTGTTCAAAACAGGGAAGCAGGCCTCTGGCTCTCTTCCCTATTCAGCCATTTAGTCCACACTGCTGGGTGATGCTCCTGTGCCGATCAGCTGTTTGTCAGACTCACGGCTGCTCAGCTTTTCAGCAGCTCCGCATTCGGTACCCGTCCAGGTAGGGCCGCACCTGGCTCCTTCCGCGCCGTTGTCCCTGCAGCTGGCCTCCACTGTCTTCCTTCCTAATGCTTCCCTTCTGGCTTTCTCCCGGCAGTCAGTCGTCCCCATGCCTTCTCGCGCTGAACAGCTGTTTGGCAGCTTAGCCGGGGAACCTTTTGGCGGTGGAGAGGGCGACTATTATTACTCACCTTGGCGACGATGGTTGACCTATACCCTTGCTTCAGGCCGCCTCTTATGGCGACGGCATCTTCGGACCGCTTGGGTGGCGAAGAGGACGACCGGGAGTTATCTTACCGGAGCAAGGACGACATGGGGCTCCTGCATTGTGTATCATCTTTGGACTGCTCTCGCAGTGACGCCGATGATTCAGACTATTTTTATTCTGGCCTGCCTACCCTCCTTGCCTTGGACACACTTTTTACCATCTGCCTGCCTATCCTCTCCCCTCTCCCTTTGGACTTTCGACATACCTGGGTATCGGCCACGGTGGGAGAGTGGCTGGACTTTTCCATTTGCAACCTCATAGAGGTGGGAGCTCTATGGGGTTTGCCTACCCAGAGGATACCTGGTCCACCCCCAGGAACGGAGTCTCTACCCGTTGTGAGAGAACGGGCTGCGGCCTGTCTTGGGGGCCACCCAACTGAGTGGCAGTGAAGTTGGGTGGGGATCCAGACTTCTGTCATGTTCAATCCTCCCATGGACAACTAATGGATGCCTATCCTGGACTGTTTGGACTTTTTTATACTTATGCGGCAATATACGAGTACTGTTCTGAACCAGCCTGCTACTGGCCTTGCAATAAGGCAAACCCCTGTTCAAACAGTAGAGACTGGAGAGCGTCTGAGGCTGGAAAGCGTCTGCCAAGATTTATTACTCAAACAACAGAACAAGAAACAAAACACTGGAACTTGAATCCTCAAACGGAAGGGTTGCTTTCAGCAACCAGCCCTTCCCCAAACACTCCTTTTATTTAGAATTCAGGGCGTGGCCTCCCTGTGCCTCCTCCCGAGGAGTCCCACAGCCTTTCTCTGTTTGTTCCTGCTCGACTGCCTCCTGCGTCGGGCGTCCTTGAACAGGGCCAGCTGTGGGTCATCATCCTCCGCACTATCGGGCTCACGCAGCTGAGAAGAGGGCCCCGGCTGGGGGCTCTGCGAAGCCTCCAAGCCATCATCAGCCAGTTCGTCTTCCACACCCTCCTCCTCCCCCTCATCTGAGTCATCCGAGACATCTGAGCCGGCTGCCGGACCCACAGGCTGGCCCTGAGTCACAACAAGTACGCGTTTGTACGCCCTCAGGGGTGCCCCCCTCTCCTGGGTGCGACCTGCCTCCTTAAACGTTGATAACCTTGATGATGGGCCCGAGTTTTGGGTCTCTGAGAGATGGCTGGGCAGGGGCAGGGGCTGTCCATGTAAATCTAGAAAGCCTCTGATTATTTTTTTATCCAAATTTTTTATAGGGCTAGGGAGCGGGGTGGGTGATAGCGGTTGTTTGGCTATGGGGGGTGGCCGATCTACCATGGTTCAGACCAGCCTTGGGTCTGATAGCACGGGGGGAGAAAGGGGTGGCGTTGTCGCCGGGGCTCATGAGCGGGTCGTGGGATTATCAATTCCCACGACGGGGAATGGCAGCAGGCGGATAGACAGGGGGCCGTATCGCTACCGGGAGGGCCGTCCCCGCTATTTGCAAGCGGTGAGGCGCTCCGACCCTCTGCTTCTTCCCCGAGATCCCGGGAGCGAGGATGTGCAGCCTCCTGAGCTCCGGCTGGTGTACCTGAATGCCAGGTCCGTGGTTAATAAAGCTCCCCTCGTTAGGGATTTAGTTGAGGGTGAGCATGCGGACCTGGCTTGCATCACGGAGACTTGGTTGGGCCCAGAGGGTGGGGTCCCTTTGGTTGACCTCTGCCCACCAGGCTTCCGGGTGCTACACCGGCCACGAGCTCAAGGTAGGGGTGGGGGAGTGGCGGTTACCATTAGGGAGACCTTATGCCCGCGGGAGACCACCGTTTCTCAGATAGTCGGGTGTGAGTCTCTCTTTATGAGATTTGGTCCTGGGGCGCAGTTGGGCTTGCTGCTGGTGTACATTTCGCCTAGTCGCACAGCGGCAGCCCTGCCCGAGCTGCTCGATATCCTCTCGGGCTTGGTGGTTGAGTTTCCCAAACTTATAGTTTTGGGAGACTTCAATCTACCATCCCTGGGAGGTTCATCTGAGCTAGCTCGGGAGTTCATGGCTTCCATGGCGGCCATGGACCTGACGCAAGTAATTTCAGAGCCAACTCATGAGGGAGGCCACACCCTTGACCTGATTTTTTTATCTAGACGGTGGTTGGATGATCTAGGTGGGGGCTCTCCATTTATTATGCCCCTGTCATGGACCGATCATCATCTCCTGCGGCTGGTCTTCCGTTTTGCCACCCCCCGCCGTGGGGGCACGGAGCCAATTAGATGGTACCGCCCCAGACGCTTAATGGATCCTGATAGATTCCAAGCGGCGCTGGGGTCCCCACCTGCCTCCACTGCTCACAGCTCGGCGGATGCCTTAGTGGAAGCCTGGGAAAGGGCAGCCACTGAGGCACTTGACCGGGTTGTACCCTTGCGGCCCCTGACCCGGCGCAGATCCCAGCGAGCTCCATGGTTTTCCGCGGAGCTCCGGGAGATGAAGCGTCGGAAACGGGGCCTAGAGAGCTGCTGGAGGTCTAGCCGATCCGAACCCGACCGGTTGCGGTTAAGAACCTATATTAGGTCTTATCTCGCAGCGATGAGGGTGGCGAGGTGCAATTACTTCTCCACCCTCATCGCGTCTGCAGATAATCGCCCGGCCGCCTTGTTTAGGGTGACTCGCTCACTTCTTAATCAGGAGGTGAGGGAGGATCCCTTGCAGGGTCGTGCCGAGGAATTTAGTCAACATCTGTCAGATAAAATCGCTCGGATTCGGACCGGTTTGGACTCCAGCTGGGCAGAGTCAGGCGATCAGGACACGGGCGGTCTTGTCAATGTTACCTGGGAAGAGTTTGATTCTGTGACCCCTGATGAAGTGGACAGGATTATGGGGAGGCTGAGCTCCTCCACATGTTTGTTGGACCCGTGCCCTTCCTGGCTGGTTTATGCAGCTAGGGAGAGGACACGAGGCTGGCTCCAGGCGGTTATATCTGCTTCTTTGAGTGAGGGTTATTTCCCCACCGTCTTGAAGGAGGCGGTGGTGAGACCTCTCCTCAAGAAGCCTGCCTTGGACCCAGCTGTTTTGAACAACTTTCGTCCAGTCTCCAACCTTCGCTTTCTTGCGAAGGTTGTCGAGTGTGGTGGCGCATCAGCTCCCTCTGGTCCTGGATGAAGTGGATTATCTGGACCCCTACCAATCGGGTTTCAGGCCCGGGTACAGCACGGAGACGGCATTGGTCGCTCTGGTGAATGATCTCTGGAGGGCTCGGGATAGGGGATATTCCTCTGTCCTAGTCCTATTAGACCTCTCGGCAGCTTTCGATACCATCGACCATGGTATCCTGCTGCGGCGTCTCAGGGGATTGGGAGTGGGAGGCACAGTTCTTCAGTGGTTCTCCTCCTATCTCCTGGGACGCTCGCAGTCGGTGTTGGCAGGGGGGCAGAGATCGGCCCCTAGGTCTCTCGTTTGTGGAGTTCCTCAGGGGTCGGTTTTCTCGCCTCTCCTGTTCAACATCTACATGAAACCGCTGGGTGAGATCATTCGTGGTTTTGGAGTTGGGTATCAATATGCTGATGATACCCAACTTTTCTTTTCGACCCCAAACCACCCCAGTGATGCCCTCGCTGTGATGTCCCGTTGCCTGGAGGCGGTTCGGGTCTGGATGGGGAGGAACAGACTTCAACTCAACCCTGACAAGACTGAGTGGCTGTACATTCCGGCATCCCGGGACATTCAAAATGTTCCATCTCTTTCTATGGGGGGTGAGCTCTTACCCCCCGTGGATAGGGCTCGCAACTTGGGAGTCCTCCTAGATTCACGGCTTACCCTGGAAGATCATATAGTGGCCGTGACTAGGGGGGCTTTCGCCCAGGTTCGCCTGGTGCGCCAGTTGCGGCCCTATCTGAACCGGGATGCCCTGTGTACGGTCACTCATGCGCTCGTGACCTCTCGCCTTGACTACTGTAATGCTCTCTACATGGGGCTTCCCTTGAAGACCACTCGGAGGCTCCAACTGGTACAGAATGCGGCCGCGAGAGTTGTCTTGGGAGTTTCCCGGTACTCCCATGTTACACCTTTGCTCCGCGAGCTGCATTGGTTACCAGTTGTCTTTCGGGTGAGGTTCAAGGTTTTGGTTACGATCTTTAAGTCCCTACATGGCATGGGTCCGGGATACCTCAGGGACCACCTGCTGCCGGCATCAACTCCCCTCCGCCCTGTGCGTTCCCACAGAGAGGGCCTCCTCAGGGTGCCGCCAGTCAAGGAATGCCGACTGGTGGCCCCCAGGGGGAGGGCCTTCTCTGTGGGCGCTCCGGTATTATGGAACCAACTGCCGGTGGAGCTCCGGACGGCATCAGACCTCCGAACTTTCCGTCGTGGCCTGAAGACCCACCTATTTGAAATGGCTGGTCTGGCCTGACGGGGGATTATGGGTCTTAATTTGTCGTTTTAGATTTGTATTACTGTTTTTAACTGGGCATGGGTTTAATCTTTTTTAATTTTTGTATTGTCTTTTTTATATATGCCCTGTGAACCGCCCTGAGTCCCTACCAAGGAGAAGGGCGGTATACAAATTAAATAAAACTTAAACTTAAACTTAAACCTCTCAGCCATTTGTCGTTGTCTCCCTCCCCCCTCCCATCATCAAGCCCACAGAGCTTGACAATATTTCTGTAGGTCCAGATTTTTTCAAAATCAACTAAATTTGGGTGTGCAAATTGTGCTGTTACATCAACCATAAAGTATTATGCAGTGCATATTGTGCTGCCACCATGTGGTTGTTTGGGAACTACAACATTTATGTTAATTTGTTCAGCCAACCCCTCCCATTTGTGACGTACTTCCTCCTTCTCCTTAACTGTGAATGTTCTTTTACTTCTTGGCACCATTTCACATGCGGTCTCCTCTCATGGTAGGACCATTACTGTCTTTGACCTTGAAATACCGTCCATTCATCATCTACTACATCTTCTTTGCTGTAATCTTCTCTGCATGCAAATAAAGGTCCTTCTGGATGATAAAAAGGTAATTTCATGAGTTCTGCTATCTGGCAAAGGCTGTTAGCAGGTGATAGTATCCACTTATACAGGCCAGGCACAGGTGTCTCAGCAAGGGGATACATCATTAAACAACAGTCAGAGTCAGAATACAAATGCTTCCATTGTTGAAAGCCACCCTGGAATTTTCTGATATATTTTACATTTTATTTTTTTCCATGTTGTTAATAATGCATTTCTTATATAGTGATTTTGAAAGTACTTATGAATTTTATTTTTCCCATACCATAAGGAAGCGTGCCACCCCAATTGTAAATCATGTCCCTCCAAATATAACAACCTTTTGTTTCTAAGAATTATCCATTCTTTTACCCATGTTAATACAGATGCTTGATAATATAAAACCCAATCCGGTAAACCAAAACCTCCATTTTCCTTGGCATCTTGTAACATTTTCATCTTAATTCTAGCTTTCTTTCCTTGCCAAATAAATTTCAAAATTAATGAATTTAAATCTTCAAAGAATTTATTCTCAAGTTTTATAGGTATTGTTTGGAATAGAAATAAAATATTTGGTAGTATATTCATTTTCACTGTAGCAATTCTTTCTAGTATTGACATTTGCAAGTTTTCCCATTTTTCCAAATCCACTCTTATTTGATTCAATAATTTTGTATAATTATCTTCTTTTATCATTGAACATCTTGCTGTTAAGTATATTTCCAGGTATTTAACCTTTTTAACTATTTGTAATTCTATTTTTTCTGACATTTTTTTGTTTATATGAAAGATTTTTAACTATTACTTTAGTTTTTCTGTTTATTTTCAGTCCGGCTATTGCTCCATACTGTACTATCTTTCCCAGGAGTTTAGGAATCATCTCCAAAGGTTCTTCTAAAACAAATACTAAATCATCTGCAAATGCTTGTAATTTGTATGTTTCACCTTTTATTTCTAGTCCTTTAATTTCTGTATCTTTTCTAATATTTCTATTTAGAACTTCCAAGGTTAAAATAAATAACAATGGAGATAATAGATATCCTTGCCTTGTAACTTTTCTAATCTCAAAGTACTCTGTATAATCTCCATTCACAATTACTTTCACTGTTTGTTTATTGTATATTGTTTTAATCATATGTAAGTCCATTATTTTTAATTGCTGAATCATAAATTGCCAGGAGACATTATCAAATGCCTTTTGGGCATCTAATAATATTAGTGCCAATTCTTCAAAAAAGGAAAAAAAATAGATCCAGGAAACTACAGACCTATCAGCCTGACCTCAATACCTGGGAAGATTCTGGAAAAGATAATCAAACAACAAATCAGCAAACACCTTTTTTTTATTAAAGAGTCTTACAAAAACAAAATTTTACAATATATCCCCAAATCCCTCCCACCCCAAACCCACCCACTTCCCCACCCCACTTCCCAGAGCTAAATACAGGATTATAGTTACAATAATCATATTCTAAATAAAAATTATGCATAATATACAATTAACCAAATTCATAATACGCTTTAACTCTCTTTTAACATAACTACAAACAACGTACCAATAACAATATCCCACTAAAATCTACTCATAAGCTAAATGGTACTTTTTAGTCCCATATTTGTTTTGAATATAATTTATCCATCTCCTCCAAACTGAAATATATCTTTCCTGTGAATGATCCTTCAGATAAGCAGAAATCTTAGACATTTCTGCAAGATTCGAAACTTTAAACACCCATTCTTCTACAGTGGGCAAACTATCCTTCTTCCAATATTGTCCCACCAGTAACCGTGCTGCCGTTATCATGTTCAACATCAAGTTAGTTTCTTTAACATCACAATCTACAACAATGCCCAATAAAAACAATTGCGGGGAAAACTTTATCTTTCTCTTAAAAATCTTTTGAATGTTCCACCAAATTTTTATCCAAAAAGCTTTTATATTTCTACAAGTCCACCACATGTGAAAATAGGTAGCTTCTAAACTACCACACCTCCAACATTTAAACTGTAAATTAGGATACATGTTGGACAGCTTCTTGGGATCCAGATGCCATCTATAAAACATTTTATAAAAATTTTCTCTTAAATTTTGAGCCTGGGTAAATTTAACATTTCTGACCCAAATTATCTCCCAGGTGTCCAACGAAATTGGTTCCTGAATATTTTGTGCCCACTTTATCATGCAGTCTTTAACCAGTTCCGTTTCCGAATCCAATTCAATTAAAGCATTATATATCCTCTTTATATGTGCACAATTTGAATCTCTAATTTAATTTACTAAATTTTGATCTGTAGTAGTGATGCCAACCTTTTGATCTGACTTCCACCTAGCTTTCAATTGGGTATATTGAAACCAAGAGTAACTTATGTTTTCTTGTCTTAACTCCTCTACTGGTTTAAGTTGCCAATCATTCCCTTGCAATCTAAGTAGTTCCTTATAAGAAACCATATCCATACTCACTCCCATAGATACGCCCTCTATCGCGTGTCCAGGAATTCCCCAAATCGGTATTTTATAATTTAACTTATAATAATACTTTTTCCAGACACGCAATAAAGCACTTCTAAGAATATGGGATTTAAAAGCCCTGTCTACCTTCTTATCATAAAGCAAGTATGCATGCCATCCATATACCAAATCCCATCCCTCAAGATGAAGTATTCTCTTGTTAGTTAGATTAAGCCAATCACTAACCCAGGTCAAGGCAACCGCATCATAGTACAATTTCAAATTCGGTGCCTTGAGTCCCCCTCTTTCCCTGGCATCTTGTAAAATCTTGAATTTAACTCTTGGTTTTTTCCCCTCCCAGATAAATTCGTTAATACCCTTCTGCCATTGATCAAGGTTGGCATCCTTTTTCAATATAGGTATCATCTGAAACAGAAAGAGAAACTTTGGTAGAACATTCATTTTAACAACTGCAATTCTTCCCAGTAATGATAATTGTAATTTTTTCCAATTATTTAAGTCCCTTTGTACCTTCAACCATAGTATTTCATAATTATTCTTATACAATTTTACATTTGAGGCTGCAATATATACTCCTAGATATTTAACCTTCACTATTTCAAAACCTGTTAATTTAGATAACATATCCCTTTCACTCATAGATAAATTCTTGGATAATATCTTAGTCTTATTACTATTCACCTTAAACCCAGAAACCTTACCATACTGAGTTATAATTTCCATCAAGTCTATAACCGACTGTAACGGTTGGGATACTGTCACAACCAAGTCATCAGCAAAAGTTCTCAATCTATAATCATTCTGTTTTATTTTAATTCCCTTTATCAAAGAGGACTCTCAAATTTTAATTAGTAAAATCTCTAATGTTAAAACAAACAATAATGGTGATAGGGGGCAACCCTGTCTTGTACCTTTTTCAATTTTAAAAGTCTCTGTTAATCCCCCATTAACTATAATTTGTGCAGTTTGTTGTTGATATATAGCTTTAATAGCATGTAGAAAACCTTCTCCAAAATTCATCTCCTCAACAACTCTTAATAAAAATTGCCAATTCAATTGGTCAAAGGCTTTCTCTGCATCCAAAAATATCAATGCTGCTGAGACTTGGTTGTTCTTATCCAAATATTCAAGCAAGTTAACAATTTGTCTTACATTATATTTCATATACCTCCCAGATATAAATCCCGATTGATCACTATGAATCATTTGTTTCAAAACTTGCATTAATCTATTAGCCAATACTTTAGTAAAAATCTTATAATCTGTATTTAAAAGCGATATAGGTCTATAATTTTTAGGTTGAGTAAGATCTTGATCCTCCTTTGGGATCAACGATACAAAAGCTGTCCTCCATGATGGAGGAACTGCGCCTCCAGTCTGAATTTCATTAAACAAAATCTTTAAGGGTTCAATCATTTCAGGCAACAACTTTTTATAATAAATTGCTGTTAATCCATCTGTTCCGGGAGCTTTGCCCAATTTCAACTGTTTAAATCAGCAAACACCTTGATGCAAACAAAGTCATCACTAAAAGTCAACATGGGTTTGTCAAAAACAGATCATGCCAGACAAATCTTATTACATTCTTCGACCAAGTGACAAAATTAGTGGACCAGAGGAATGCTGTAGATATAATTTACTTGGACTTCAGTAAGTCATTTGATAAAGTAGATCACAACCTACTACTTGATAAGATAGAAAAATGTGGGTTAGATAGCATCACCACCAGATGGATTCGTAGCTGGCTGACAGGCCGTACTCAGTGTGTGGTCCTCAATGGAACTGCATCTACATGGAAGGAAGTGTGTAGTGGGGTGCCCAGGGCTCTGTTCTGGGCCCAGTGCTCTTCAATATCTTCATTAACGATTTGGATGAGGGGATAGATGGGGAACTCATCAAATTTGCAGACGACACCAAGCTGGCAGGAATAGCCAATACTCCAGAAGATAGGCTTAAGATACAGAAGGATCTGGACAGACTCAAACACTGGGCGCTATCTAACAAAATGAAATTCAATGGTGAAAAAAGTAAGGTTCTACATTTAGGCAGGAAAAATCAAATGCACAGGTATAGTATAGGTGGTACCTTGCTCAATAGTAGTAACTGTGAGAGGGATCTCGGAGTCCTAGTAGACAATCACTTCAATATGAGCCAGCAGTGTGCTGCAGCTGCCAAAAAAGCCAAAACAGTGCTAGGCTTCATTAACAGAGGGATAGAATCAAGATCAAGTGAAGTACTAATACCACTTTACAATGCTTTGGTAAGGCCACACCTGGAATACTGCATCCAGTTTTGGTCAACACGATGTAAAAAAGATGTCGAGACTCTAGAAAGGGTACAGAGAAGAGCAACAAAGATGATTAGGGGACTAGAGGCTAAAAGATATAGGGAACGGTTGCTGGAATTGGGTATGTGTAATTTAACGAAGAGAAGGGTGAGGGGTGACATGATAGCAGTGTTCCAATATCTCAGGGGCTACCACAAAGAAGAGGGAGTCAAGCTATTCTCCAAACCACCTGAAAGGAGGACAAGAAGCAACGGATGGAAACTAGTCAAGGAGAGAAGCAACCTAGAACTAAGGAGAAACTTCCTGACAGTTAGAACAATTAACCAGTGGAACAACCTGCCTCCAGAGGTGGTGAATGCTCCAACACTGGAGGTTTTTAAGAAGAGACTGGACAGCCATTTGCCTGAAATGGTATAAGGTTTCCTGCCTGAGCAGGGGGTTGGACTAGATGACCTCCAAGGTCCCTTCCAACTACTACTACTACTTCTTCTTCTTCTTCTTCTTCTTCTTCTTCTTCTTCTTCTTCTTCTTCTTCTTCTTCTTCTTCTTCTTCTTCTTCTTATTATTATTATTATTATTATTATTATTATTATTATTATTATTATTATTATTATTATTATTTCCCTGGATGTAATTCATAGTATTCCAATATATTCATTATCACTCTTAAATTATTCCTAATTTGTCTCTTTGGTAAAAATCCATTTTGGTCTGAACATATAAATTCAGTTAAAAATCTTTTCAGTCTCTCTGCTATTATTGAAGTAAAAATTTTATAATCCACATTTAATAATGATAAAGGTAAAGGTTCCCCCGCACATGCGTGCTAGTCATTTCCGACTCTAGGGGCCGGTGCTCATCTCCGTTTCAAAGCCAAAGAGCCAGCGCTTGTCTGAGGACGTCTCTGTGGTCATGTGGCCGGCATGACTAGACGCCAGAGGCGCACGGAACGCTGTTACCTTCCCACCGT
This sequence comes from Vipera berus, assembly GCF_964194415.1. NCBI lineage: Eukaryota > Metazoa > Chordata > Lepidosauria > Squamata > Viperidae > Vipera > Vipera berus. The sequence goes on along the minus strand of NC_138203.1, from coordinate 141,349,406 downwards.
AGTGGTCCCTATTTTTCTCCTTGCATTTTTACATGCTTTCGAACTGCTAGGTTGGCAGAAGCTGGGACGAGTAACAGGAGCTCACTCTGCTACGCGGCACTCTGGATTCGACCTGCCAAACTGCCGACCTTCTGATCGACAAGCTCAGTGCCCTAACCCACTGAGCCACCGCATCCCTATAATGATAATGATACCGGTCTGTAATTTTTTATCTGTATCAAGTCTGAATCTTCTTTTGGCATTAGGGTAATATTTGCTTCTGTCCATGTATTTGGGAGTTTAGCCTCCAATAAAAGTTCATTGCACATGTCCTTCAATGGACCACTTAATATATCTTGTAAAGATTTATATAGCTCTGCTAGTAGTGCGTCTGGCTCCAGTGTTTTCTCATTTTTTTTGTCTTCTTATAGCCTCTGTTATTTCCATCATTGTTATTTTTTCCTCTAGCTTGGTTTTAAGTTTATTTTCTTCCAGATATTGAATCATTTTCTCCCATGGAATTACTTCTATATCGTACAGTTTCTTATAGTATTCTTTTCTTATAGTATTCTTTAACTATCTTTTTTATTTTTTCATTTTGAAATTGTAGGCAACCTTTTTCATCTACTAAATTATTTATCAGTTTCTTCTGTTTTTTAAGTTTGTAAGCTAACCATCTTCCTAGTTTGTTTGCATTTTCAAAAAAAAATGTTTTGCTCTTTTTATTTGCTGTGCCAATTTTTCTGAATCCAACAGATTTACGGTAATTTATGTTTTATTGTTTCCATTTCTCTTTTCAGAATCCTTTTGTGGATTCCTTCGCAGTTCTGATTCTAATTTTTCAAATTCTTCCCTTAATAATATGTATTGTTGTCTTTTTTGTTATTATTTTTTCACCATGTAGGTTATAGCTGTGCCCAGTGCTTTTTTTGTTAAAAAAAAAAGTGCCAGAACTCACACACGTCATACAACCCACCTTGCCTACCCTACAAGGTTTACCTTTGTGGTTGAAAAAAAAAACCCTTCAATTTTTAGTGTATCTAAAAGACTAGGATTTTGTTCAAGGTAAGTTAATACTATTAATGTTACTGTTAAATACTGGGTTCATTGCTTCAATGACGAGACGAGGCGAGTGAGTTCAGCAAAGATCATTGTTTATTGTTTGCAGGATCTGAACTGAGAAACAGGACTGCGAATGCAGCAATTTATACCCTGGCCTCTAGCTGGCGGCCAATAGGTTTAAAGCAACCTATTGCTGCCTTAGAGGCAGCCAATGGTGGCACTGGAGATGGGTTGTCTGAGGAGCTGGGAGCCGTTAGCCAGTTTCCCTGCTTAAGCAACCTTCTAGCGATTAACCCACGTGGTGTTCCCTTAACAAGACAAAGCCCAATACATCACACCCCTCCCCCCTAGAATATACAAACATTATAACAACAAAAGGAAAATGATTACAGCAATGCAAATTTACAAGGTACAACAATAGTGTGCATTTTCATGTTTCCATCCTGTCTAATACAGATGTTTCCTAGCTAGCAGCACAGTCATGATACAGACATATTATAGCTCCATTATTTCAGAACAAAATCCTGTAGATATGCAGGTGGTTTGTGAACCCTTGTGGAACGTCTGGGGGACCCAGGCGCTTCTTGGCCTACCAGCTTGCCCACTGGGCTGGGTAGATCAGTGTCTTTAAGTTCAAAAGTCTGGTTGACTTGGAAATCTCTGGCTGGCCCTTCCAGGTTGGCCCACCCCAGAGTCAGTTTGCTCCACAGAGTTAGCACAGTGGCTGTAGTGTTCTGGTTGGCTTTTTCCATCAGGGGACCCATGTTGCAGTCCTGGGCTTTCTTCCCCTCCAGCCACCTCCCTGTTGCTCTGGCTGGACCCTCAGAGCCAATGGATTGCTCAGCATGGCTGCCGGTTTGCAGTCTGTGGAAAGGACCTGTGATGAAGTCCTCGCTTTGTGGCCGTTCTGGAAAACGCTTCCTAAGCTGATCGATATGGCGACAGACAACTCGCCCACCCTCTAGGCCCACTTCATATGAGAGAGGGCCTGACGTTTTGGTAATCTTCCCTGGCACCAAGTTCCCATAGTTCCTGGCCCACACCCCATCACCCACTTGCAGCCCTCTCGGGGGTTTTGGGCAAGAGGCCTCAGCTGCCACCCGGTCTGGGTGCAGCCTGTCCAGCTTTGTGATTAGGTGCCTCCCCCAGCACAGCTCTGCTGGGCTTTTCTCTGTTGCCATACAAGGTGTGGAATGTTGGCAAAGCAAAAGTTCGGCCAGTCTGTGGTGCCAGTCCCCAGTCACTATACGCCTCAATGACTCCTTTGTGGTGCGAACCATACATTTGGCTTGACCATTAGTAGATGGGTGAAATGGAGCCGATGTCGCATGCCTAATGAGGTTTGCTCTCAGGAATGCCTGAAATTCTGCGGCAATAAATTGGGCCCCGTTATTGGACACTACGACATCTGGCAGCCCGTGTGTGGCAAAGAGTTTCCTAAACACCTAGCAGTAGTCATGTTTGCGACTGGTATAACTTCTAGCCATTTAGAGTGGCTGTCGACCACTATAAGAAAGAGCTGTCCTTGAAAGGGCCCAGTGAAGTCTATATGTATCCTAGACGAGGGAGTGTAAGTCTCCTCCCACCTGTGAACTGGAACGTGTGGCATTTCACGTCTTGATTGCTGGCATGTATAACATGTATAACACCCATGCACCTGGACCTCAATGGCTTTATCTAATCCTGGCCACCATAAATAACTTTTTGCCAAGGCTTTCATGCGAACAATACCCGGATGACCTTCATGAAGTGATTGCAATACTCTGTCTCCTAGTGAGGTGGGAACTATGACCCTGTTCCCCCAAAGAATACAACCCTTGTGAGCTGAGAGCTCGTGTCTTCTTGTAAAATAGCTCTGAAACTCAGGACCTGGGCTTTTATCCAGCCACCCTGTGTGTACCCAAGACAGCACTCTACTTAGGGTCTTGTCTGTTGCTGTTTCTGCAGCAATGTCTCCTGCGTGGAGGGGAAACTCTGGCAAGTCCTGAATGGACAAAATGCAGGCCGCTGGGGCCGGGTCTGGTTCGATTTGAAGCAGTGGAAGTCTGCTCAGGCCATTTGCATGGCCCATATCCTTGCCGGGATTGTGAATTAGCTTAAAAGTATAAGCTGATAAAAAAATGGACCATCTAAGCATCCTAGGGGATAAAATGTGGGGTGTCTGTCTGTCTGTAGTGAATAACCCCAATAGCAGTTTATGGTCTGTGAAGGCTGTGAAGTCCCTGCCATATAAATAGTCGTGGAATTTTTTTACTCCAGCAACTATAGCCAGTGCCTCTTTGTCAATTTGAGCGTAATTACGCTTGGCGGAGGACAGTGTCCTTGAATAAAAAGCAATTGGAACTTGAGTTCCATCTCTCTCTAAGTGACTTAGGACTGCACCTACCCCATATGGGGATGCGTCACATACTAAGCAAACTGGCTTTGACTCCTTGAAATGAGTGACAGTAGAACTAACGGACAGAAGGGCCTTCAATTCCTGGAAACTCTTTTTGTGAACTTTTATCCAAGAGCTGGTGTAGCGGCTCTGCCACTACAGCCTTGTTAGGAAGGAACACGTGGTAAAAATTTAGGAGGCCTAGGAATGCCTGCAGCTCTCCTTTTGTTTTAGGGCTGGGTGCCATCTGAATGGCTTTTACTTTCGACTCAGCAGGTTGGATGCCGTCAGTATCAATGCGAAACCCTAAGAACTCAGTTGAGGGGACTCCAATACTGCACTTATTCTTTTTAAGCTTGAGGCCTGCTTCATGCAGCCTTTGCAGGATGGCTCTGAGCCTCCTTGCAAGCACCTCACAGGACTCACCAGCGATGAGCACGTCATCAAAATAGGGGCAAACCACCGGAATGCCCTTGAGTGTACGTTCCATGATGCCCTGAAAAATGCCAGGGGCTACACTGACCCCAAATTGCAGGTGCTTTACTTTAAATACCCCCCCCTATAGTCTGTGCTGCGGCTGTGGCCTCATCAACAGGGAGCTGCTGGTAGGCCTGAGCCAAATCTAATTTTGCAAAAATGGTGCCACCCTGCAAAGATGCCAGGATGTGGCTTACTACCGGTACTGGGTATGCGTGCTGTATTAGTGCACGGTTAATTGTGCATTTGTAATCTGCACAGATTCTGACCTCCCTGTTGGCTTTAAGTGATGTTACAATTGGGGTCTCCCAATCACCCCCATCTACTGGCTGCAGTACGCCCTGTTCAACAAGTTTATCTAGTTCAGTGTCTGTCTTGTGTTTAAGAGCAAATGGAACCCTATGAGGTTTAATCCTGACTGGCACTACGTTTGGATCTAGTTTAAATGCTATTGGCGGACCCGTGTATGTCCCCAGAGCTGAATCAAACACATCTGCAAATTCCTTGCATACTGTCGCTAGACTCGCAACTTGTGTCCGGTTGATCCCGGTTACTTGGATGCCTAGTGTATCAAACCAATCGAGCCCAATCAGGCTCGTTCTCTGACCCCCTACTACGACAACATCCAGGTGCCCCGAAAACCCCTTAAATTTAATGGCTAGTGTGGCCTCACCCTTGACTGCGACTCTGGCATTCTGAAAATCAGTTAATACAATATCAGATGGCCTCAGCTTGGCCCATCTTTTACTGCGATGTGGCCCATCTTTCCGCAGGCCCAGCACGTGGCTGTCCAGAACCTACAGTCCAAGTGTTGGTGGCGGCCACCACAACCTGGGCATCTAAGGAAGGGATCTGCCTTGTAAGTGGCCCCAAGTTGCTTGTCACTGCGACACTGTTGGTCATGGTGTTGGTGTAGCTTGTTGACTTCTGTGTCGTCTTCAGGGTCTTCTGTGTGTTCGGTGTCGTCGTGGTGGACGGCTTCTTCGTGTTGTGTAGTTTTGGCGGGCTGCATGGCTCATACGGCCCCACTGGTGGCTTCGTCTGCCATGACTTCTTTCAGCGGGTCTGGGAACAACAGAGTCTCTTTGGCGAAGAGCTTTTGCTGTAGCTCTCGGTTTCGGAGACCGCAGACAAACCGGTCTTGTAGCCTCTCCTTGAGATCGGAGAACTGGCACAGGAATGCGGCCTGCCTCAAGGCCGTGATGAACTCGGACGCAGTTTCACCTGGTTGCTGGACTCTTTGCTCGAATGCATAGCACCAAGCGATTACCGACAGCTTGGGCTGGAAGTGGTCTCCGAGCTTCTTCAAGTCTGCGAACGATACAGACTCCAATGGCATTGCCGTGAACAGGTTCTCCGCTATGTCAAACATTGCTGGGCCGCACACACAGAGGAGCATGGTGGTCTTCAGTCCGTCCTCGGCGACCTGGTTCACTCGAAAGTAGTTCTCGACCCTGGACAGGTACGAGGACCACCCTTCTGGCTGAGTTATGTTGAATTCTTCCAGCTTTCCGACCTTGGCCATTTCTGCTGGTCTTCATGACTGGTGCTCGGCGTCTTCGAATCCTGATCCTCCGTTGCCCAGGGACTGGTCCTCTGGGCACGTGGTCGCTAGCATGGCTGTGCTAGCCGACCATAGGGGGAGGAATTGCTTTTCCCGCCAGGCATGCACTGCCTCTCCCCTAGAGACTCTTCAGCTCAGTTGGAGGAGCAGGATCCCATCCTCGTCACCAGTGTTAAATACTGGGTTCGTTGCTTCAATGACGAGATGAGGCGAGTGAGTTCAGCATAGATCATTGTTTATTGTTTGCAGGATCTGAACGGAGAAACAGGGCTGCGAATGCAGCAATTTATACCCTGGTCTCTAGGCGGTGGCCAATAAGTTTAAAGCAACCTATTGCTGCCTTAGAGGCAGCCAATGGTGGCACTGGAGATGGGTTGTCTGAGGAGCTGGGAGCCGTTAGCCAGTTTCCCTGCTTAAGCAACCTTCCAGCGATTAACCCACGTGGTGTTCCCTTAACAAGACAAAGCCCAATACATTACAGTTACCATGCACTGTGTGGCTTTGAATTACAAGAAGGCATTTTATTAATGTTTTGGGACATTTACCACTGGCATACCCATTTAGTTTAATGAGTGGAAATGTCAGCTTTCTGTGTGGAATGAAATTGGCCCAGTAAAACAAAATTTGGTTGCTTGTAAAATTATTTTTAAGAAGTTGTCAAACAAGGTGGAAAAATTTACATTTGGAGTTTAATATGGATATTGACTTGAAACAAATTAAAGTTGAAACTTTGTCAGTGAACAGATTACTTTTAATTTACCTTTAAGTTAAACCCGATTTAATAAATAGATCTGATTAAACCTCATACCGTAGGTCTACCTTTACATCTGACCAATACATAATTAATATATATTATTAATAATAATAATACCTCCAAATCACAAGACACTGGCTTCATTCTTATTCTTCCCCTCTGCAGTTTGAATATCAAGTATAAAAGACTAAAAAGAGATTTTCGTCCCAGCCTTTGAACTACTCAAGGAACTGAAACAGCAAAGCCTCTCTTTTAAAATATTTTATTCGTTTTCCAACTTTACATTTAAGTACTTTTAAAAAAAACAATTTGGTGAATGGGTTATCAATAGTTCAATAACAGCATCAAATATTTCTTCTCTTTTTCCTTTAAAAGTTACTATGTCATATTTAAACTAGTACGTTTTTGATTATATCAAACAATTGTATCAATAAAAACTTCATTATTACATTTATCTATATGAGTCTTCGGAGAAGGGCGGGATATAAATGGAATTAAAATAAATAAATAAATAATAAATATGTTTAGCTTATACGTATCTTAATAGGTCTTCATAGACAATCCATGTTCTGTTATTAATTTCTACCTAATTTTTAATTTTTAGTTTCTGATCAAGACTCCTATTTAACCTTTAGTATCCATAGTTTTCAGCTTTTGGGTAACCAAAATTTCCCTTATCTCCATTCATAAGAAACTATACTAAGAAACTAAGACTAGTCAATTTGTAATCATTAGATTGTCGCTCTAGTGTCCCAGCTCCCCATATTTGCTCTGGTATAGTTGTCTTCAATTCAACCTGGTCTTCTTCTTTCTCAACTTTCTTCTGATTTGTGTGGAAAGTCATTTCCATTTTTAAAGTTGTTGCCTCGTCTGGTTACTCAGTAAGCTGTCTTTGTTGATCAATTACCGTATTTTTCAGACCATAAGATGCACTTCCCCCCCCCCCCAAAAGTGTGTGTGTGGGGAAACGAGGGTGCGTCTTACAGTCTGAAGGTGATCCGTATGGCCAGCCCCAACCTCCACAAGTGGAAAGCAAGGGAGATTGCCAGGAGCACGAATCGGCACGTGCTGAGAAACGCTGATCTGGCGCTCCTGCAATCACCCTCGCTCCGTTTCAGCTTCCCTTGCTACAAGAGAAAGCAGGCTGAAACGGAGCGAGGGAGATTGCCAGAAATGCGAATCTTGCACTGCTGCAATCTCCCTCGCTCCATTTCAGCCTGCTTTCTCTTGTAGAAAGGGAAGCTGAAACGGAGCGAGGGAGATTGCAGGAGCGTGAGATTGACTGATTCATGTTCCTGGCAATCTCCCTCGCTCCGTTTCAGCTTGCTTTCTGCAAGAGAAAGCTGGGCCGCAGGGCCGCCTCCGCAGGTACTGCTCTAACGCTGAGAGGGAAGGACAAAGAGGGAGGGAAAGAAGAAAGGAAGGAAAGAAAGAAAGAAGGGACAATGGGAGAGGGAGGGAGAGAGAGAAAGAGAGAGAGAGGGAGAGAAAGATAGGGAGAGAGAGAAGGAGAAAGAAATAGGGAGGGAGAGAAAGAGGGAGAGAGAGAAGGAGAAAGAAATAGGGAGGGAGAGAAAGAGGGAGAGAGAGAGAAAGAGAAAGGGAGAGAAATAGAGGGAGAGGGAAAGAGGGAGAGAAAGAAAGGGAGAGAGAGACAAGGAGAAAGAAAGAGGGAGGGAAATAAAGGGAGAGAGAGAAAGGGAGAAATAGAGGAAAAGAGGGAGAGAGAAGGAGAAAGAAAGGGAGGGAAATAGAGGGATAGAGAGAAAGAGGGAGAAATAGAGGGAAAGAGAAAAATAGGGAGAGAAAGAGGGAGAGGGAGAGAAAGGGAGAGAAAGAGGGAGAGAGAGGAGAGAGAAAGAAAGAGGGAGGGGGAAAGAGGGAGAGAAAGAAGGAGAGAGAAAAATTAAATTAGTAACATGATTGTTAAGTGAATCTGGTTTCCCCACTAACTTTGCTTGTCAGAAGGTTGCAAAAGGTGATCACATGACCCTGGAACAATGTGACCGTCATAAATATGAATCGATTGCCAAGCATCTGAATGTAAATCACATGACCCTGGGGATGCTGCAACGGTCATAAGTGTGAAAAATGGCCATAAGTCACTTTTTTCAGTGCCATCATAACTTTGAACAGTCACTAAGTGAATCATTGTAAGTCGAGGACTACCTGTACTTTATCATTTTTCCCCCTTTTTGGGGGTGGTGGTCAAGTTTTTGACACCTTGCTGGGCGACTGGTGGTACTCGGACATTGGCTTGTCCTAAAAGTGGTACAATGGATGAAAAGGTTGAAAAGCCCTGTTTTAGTATACCGGTACTATTTGGTATACTGTCGCCCTGCCTATTTAACTTATATGCAGAGCACATCATGAGAAAGGCAGGGCTAGATGAATCAAAAGTTGGAATTAAGATTGCCGGAAGAAATATCAACAACCTAAGATACGCAGATGATACCACTCTAATGGCAGAAAGTGAAGAAGAACTAAAGAGCCTCTTGTTGCGGGTGAAGAAGGAGAGTGCAAAACTTGGGTTGAAACTTAACATTAAGAAAACCAAGATCATGGCATCTGGCCCTCTCAATTCCTGGCAAATAGATGGGGAAGAAATGGAGGTAGTGACAGAGTTTATTTTCCTGGGCTCCAAGATCACTGCAGATGGGGACTGTAGCCAAGAAATTAAAAGACGCTTGCTCCTGGGGAGGAAAGCCATGGCAAATCTAGACAGCACACTAAAAAGCAGAGACATCACCCTGTCAACAAAAGTGCGTATAGTCAAGGCTATGGTCTTCCCAGTTGCAATGTATGGCAGTGAAAGTTGGACCATAAGAAAGGCTGAGCGCCAAAGAATTGAGGCCTTTGAACTATGGTGCTGGAGAAGACTCCTGCGAGTCCCTTGGACTGCAAGGCGATCAAACCAGTCAGTCCTAGAGGAGATCAATCCTGACTGCTCTTTAGAAGGCCAGATCCTGAAGCTAAAACTCAAATACTTTGGCCACCTAATGAGAAGGAAGGACTCACTGGAGAAAAGCCTAATGCTGGGAAAGATCGAGGGCAATAGAAGAAGGGGACGACAGAGAATGAGGTGGCTGGATGGAGTCACTGAAGCAGTAGGCGTGAGCTTAAATGGACTCCAGAAGATGGTAGAGGACAGGAAGGCCTGGAGGAATGTTGTCCATAGGGTTGCGATGGGTCGGACACGACTTCGCAGCTAACAACAACAACAACTATTTGGTTCAGAATATTTTTTTTTCTTGTTTTCCTGCTCTAAAAACTGGGTGCGTCTTATGGTCAGGTGCGTCTTATGGTCCAAAAAATATGGTACGTCCTCTGTCTTGGTATTCAGTTGTTCAATTTCTATTGTTTTCTGGATTGTTGGTTCTTTGGTTGCAATTAAAATTTGGCTTTGTAGATCTGAGCTGGCATCTTGGTCTTTCATTTTAGGTCTCATGTTAGCATGGCAAGGATTTTTTGCTGGCCTTCCTCCATCTCTATCATGGAGTTGTAAATAGTCTTTCTAGTGAAGGCTGTTTATTGAGCAAAAGTCAGTAAAAGTTCACCTTCACAGTTCCTCATAGATAGTAGCAAGGTCATGGAACTCTTATCTAGGTCTGAGCTGTGAGTCAGGTTTCTTTGTAGAAAGTAGCAAGTTATTATACCAAACTTCACCACAAGGTGTCACCAATAGTATTTACCGGTAAGAATTTTTTAAAGTCCCGAACCTTTCTAGGTTCCTTTTTCAAATTTAAAATCTTTTTTACAGATAAAAATAAAAGGTCCCAGTAAGAGTAGGGAATTTTTGGACCCCAAATTCCAAAAACATATAGATCGAATTTGTATTAACGTTGTTCTTTTTGATGCTTTAATTCCCCTGGGTAGTCAAACGCCACCATTCCCTCTCTCTTCACAGGGGGAAAATACTTCAAGAGGCTTTTTACAGGAAAATACTTGAGGTAAAGAGAAGGTAAGATCTCACCCAGTTCCTCCGCATTGCTTTCAAAGTGTTTGTTAGTAGATTTGACTTCGGCTGTCAGCAGCTAAGTGATGGGCCATATTGCTATGGCCGATCTTTTTTCCGTTAGTTAGAAGAGCTGCCCCAGATCAAATGGAAAGGATGCCGCCCTTCTGAGATTGCATGGGGGTCTTCTGCTCACTTGCCATCCCTCCAGGGTGACTTCCGACCCTTTCCAGGGTCCCCCAGTGGAATAAAACTGGACGGTGGAGATGGAGGTCACCTCCACACGTCCACCAACGTCGCGATGGCAAAGCAGAAGCCTCACTTTGCCTCTTTTTAACCTCTCACACACTCCACCTTGTGTAAGAGAAGGCAAAAGACTCACTCATGCTCTTGTGAAAGATGGCCTCCACGTTTATGTGTCCCCCACTGCCACCATTGGCTTCCATATCACATGGTCCAACCCAGCCAATCAAGCCACACTGGCTGTGGTGCTCTGTCACCTCCTGGCTCCTCCTAGAGGAGGCAGACAGCGCCAGAGGGGACCCCGCTTGCACTGTACCACCAGCGGGACATTTTCAAAAACAAACGAGGATAGGAACAGAAAGAATAGGAAAAGAATGCAACTCTGGAAAATCCACAAAAAAAAGGTACCAGAACTCTGTTCCGGTGCATTCTATGACAAATAAAGCCCTGGCTATGCCTCTAAAATATGCTTTGGCTGTATCCCATACATTTTGTAATGTTGTATCTTCTTTTTTTTCTTTAAAGAAAAACTCCATTTCTTTTGTTGCTAGTTCTATAAATTCTTTTTCTTTTAATACAGATTGATTAAAAATCCATCTTATTTTTTTTGGTATTCCTTTCCATGTCAATTTTAAGGGGTTGTGGTCTGCCCATGTACCTGGTTCTATCTCAATCTCCTGCATACTTGTCCTCAATTCAGATGTCATCCAAATCATGTCAATTCTGGATCAGGATTTACGACTATTTGAATAGAATGTGTATTGTAATTTTCCTGGATTAATTTCCCTCCAGACATCTTGCACCCCAATTTCCTCTATCATATTAAAAAAAGTCTTAGGTAATCTTTTTTCCCCACTTTTTCCTGTTTTGCTAATTTTGTAATCTAATGTCCCATTCACTATTGCATTAAAATCTCCTAAGCAAATATTTTGATACTCCATTTCTGTTATTTTTCTATGGAGATTTTGATAAAATTCTTCCTGTTTATTATTTGGTGCATATGGTACTACCAACAATGTTTGCTTTTGATGTAAGAATATTTCTACCATCACAATTCTTCCTTCTTCATCTGAATAAATCATTTTAGAGTCTATTGTCTCTTTAATATATATGGCTACGCCTCTTTTTTTCTGCTGCACTGATGCATGGTAAAGTTTCCCAATTTTGGGGTATTCCAACAGTTTGTAGTATTGTCCTTTTTATATGTGTCTCTTGCAAACAAATTATATCTACATTTAATTTCTGTACCTTTCTAAAAAAAAAAATCTTTTTGATGGGGAATTCAGTCCATTTATATTCACTGAAAAAATTCCATTTTCTTTCTCCATTTCAATTACTTATATTTAGGTCTTGTCAATCTCATAGTCCTCTATTCTCTTGCAATTCCCTTACTCTCTTGATCAAGCTTCTCTTTCTGTTCTTCTGTTTGTATAGTTGATTCCTGTTGTTTCTTCTGTTTGATTCTGATCTTTTCTCTCCTCTTGTTGATATTGTACTTCTTCATTTAAAAATGCTTGATTTCTTTCATCAAAGTCTTGTGCCTTCCAAACTGAGTCCAGTTGATATCTTGTATTATTCCAGTTGATTAAGATCCCTTCTGGCATTAACCATCTGAAGTTTATACATTTTACAATTAGCTTTGTAGTTAAGAAGTAATATTGTCTTCAGGTGTCTCTTATTCTCTTGGGGATCTGCTTTAACACCACAATTTCTTTATTCTTGTATTGTAATGGATCATCTCTGACTTTTCTCAGTATCTCATCTCTTGTTTTCTTTATATTTAATTGCATAGCTTTAATTCATTTGAAATATTTCGTCTATCTCCATTTGTATCTCTGCTCGATCTGCTTTTAAGCCTCTGCCAGTAAATCAATAATCACTACTGCTATATCTTCTCTGTCTTCAGGAATATTTTGAAATCTTAAATAGTGTGCCACTTTCTCCATTTCTAAAACTGCTACCGCTCTTTCTAAGTTTTGATTTGTTTGTTCTAATTTTTCATTTTCTTGCATTAGTACTTCCATTTTTTGTCAATATTATCTGATTTATTTTCATCCTTTTTCTCTATTTCATTCCAATTAGCTCATGTTTTCTATTGACTCTTCTTTTTAAGTTTACTATAAAGTTGTATAAAATGAAAAGTTCTACTTGTATTCCAAACCATTCTTAAGTCAATGCCTTTATCCAAATTGCTTTTTAAAAAGTATTTTAATTGTAACAATTCTCTACTATTGCTTTTTTATGTAGCAACATTTTGTTTAGTCTCCATCTAAAAGAATTATATGTTCTTTTCTAAACCAAACTCATAGGATTATGATCTGAAAAAGTCTTTGGTAATATTTACTGGAGATTTTAGTAGCCAAGTTCTTGGAAGTCCTCCTTAAGTAACACCAGCTGCCTGCAATTAGTGCAGGTTCGAGTCCCACCAGGCTCAAGGTCGACTCAGCCTTCCATCCTTCCAAGGTAGGTAAAATGAGGACCCAGATTGTTGGGGGCAATTAAGCTGACTTTGTAATAATGCCGCTTGGGGGTGTGTGTGAAAGCCCTAACAAGCAGGCATATACATAGAATGAAGGCTACTGCTAAGCTTGTAAGCCGCCCTGAGTCTTCGGAGAAGGGCGGGATATAAATAGAATAAAAAATAAAAATAAAATAAAATAAAATAAATAAAATAAAAGGGACCTATGTCTTTAAGAAAAATAGGTATACTCTCTTGAATTGCCATTTTTCGGTCTCCATTTATCAACCATCCTTAAACTGTCCATCAAATCAAACTTTTGGTAATTGAATTACTTTAATGTTTTTATTAGAATTTCTGGCCAGTTTGGGAGGTCAATCCATTCTAATCCCCATCAAGCACCAAATTTCATAAGAGAAACCTGTTCATCTCTCCATAAATTGTTTATAAAATAATGCTTTATCCTCTTAGGTCATAAAGTCCCAGTATTAAAGTTTTTTCCCCGTGTATATTAGCCTCCACCCAAGTATATCTACCATTTTCATCAGTCAGTACAAGGTCTGGTTTTAGTTGAGGGTTAATATGTACGATACCATTTCTTTTGTTTTTTGTACCTGCTGAAATTTTCTCCCTTTTAATCCACATATGCTAAGTATTAACTTCTCTTTTCTAGGGTTATTACATGTGAAAACATCAAGTATTCTTACGGATCTTGACAAGGATATCATTTCTCTCTCTTTTTCCTGTTATTGGAACAGTTCCCCAGATTTATTAACACAAATGAGATTTGGAACATAATACAGCTAGTCCTCAACCTACGACCACAATTGAGCCCAAATTTTTTGTTGCTAAGCAAGGCAGTTGTTAAGTGAGTTTTGCCCCATTTTGTATACTTTTTTGCCACATTTGTTAAGTGAATCACATGGTTGTTAAGTGAGTCTGGATTTCCCATTGACTCTGCATCTCAGAAGCTGGCTGGGAAGGTTACATATGCTGATCACATGACCCTGGGATAGTGCAATTGTCATAAATGGTGATTATGTCAAAAAGTAATGACATGTTGTTGCTTTCTAATGTGTATAATAAACGTTCTGTATCTGCGAGTGTCTGTCATTGATAACCAAATGGAGGGTTATTTCCGAATTGCCCTCGTAATCTACAAAATCAACTGTAACCATTGCAACCAATTCTACGTGGGACAAACATCACGTCAATTAAAAACCAGGATCCACAAAAACTGGTTAGCAGTTAAACACCACGATCCTAAATCCTTAATCTCTACCTACACTGACACCAAACAGGACTAGTTTGATTGGAGCAACATACAGTAAAATCATTATGCAGATGGTATCACTCTAATGGCAGAAAGTGAAGAAGAACTAAAGAGCCTCTTGTTGTGGGTGGAGAGTGCAAAAGTTGGGTTGAAACTTAACATTAAGAAAACCAAGATCATGGCATCTGGCCCTCTCAATTCCTGGCAAATAGATGGGGAAGAAATGGAGGTAGTGACAGATTTTATTTTCCTGGGCTCCAAGATCACCGCAGATGGGGACTGTAGCCAAGAAGTTAAAAGACGTTAGCTCCTGGGGAGGAAAGCCATGGCAAACCTAGACAGCACACTAAAAAGCAGGGACATCACCCTGCCAACAAAAGTGCGTATAGTCAAGGCTATGGTTTTCCCAGTTGCAATGTATGGCTGTGAACGTTGGACCATAAGAAAGGCTGAGCGCCAAAGAATTGAGGCCTTTGAACTATGGTGCTGGAGAAGACTCCTGCAAGTCCCTTGGACTGCAAGGCGATCAAACTGGTTAGTTCTAGAGGAAATCAACCCTGACTGCTCTTTAGAAGGCCAGATCCTGAAGCTAAAACTCAAATACTTTGGCCACCTAATGAGAAGGAAGGACTCACTGGAGAAGAGCCTAATGCTGGGAAAGATTGAGGGCAAGAGAAGAAGGGGACGACAGAGAATGAGGTGGCTGGATGGAGTCACTGCACTCCAGAAAATGGTAGAGGACAGGAAGGCCTGGAGGAACGTTGTCCATAGGGTCGCGATCGGTCGGACACAACTTCGCAGCTAACAACATAATCATTGGCCACACTACCACCCGCCATACACATCAATTCATCGAAGCCTGGCACTCCACAAGCAATTGCATCAACAGACACACTGACCTACAACCAGCGTACGAACCCCTCAGAATCCAAATCAACCACACAGCAAACCAGAGACAGTACTGAACCTCAACCAACCCACACAAGCCCCCACCACCACCACCAGCAGCTCACCTCCCAATCACCCTGATGTAACCTCCCCATTACAAGACCCATTACAAGATTCTCACTATGACCCACACCTGATCCATCACAAGACCCTTAATTGACACCCTCCCCCCACCTGAAGCCTTTATAAACCGAAGAACACTGACACTAACATCCCCTAAATTCCACAGATGTTACCTAGCCTGGTAACAAAAACGTTTGGAAACTAATCCACAAACTCGGAGAACAAACCTTCAGCCTCCACCTGAGCTACAGATGTTTGCCACCATTGTAGAGACAGCCATGTCTTGCAAGACCACCTATAGAAAGCCACATTTTTAGATTAGGTTCATATGGTTTGAGCTCGTTTTATTGGATAAATCACACATGTTGGGTTTACCAAATACCTCACAACCCATATTATCTAAATGCAATTATTGGGTTTGCAATCCTTCAGTGGGTGACACCATGTAGACCACCTTGGTTTATCAGCATGATTTGTAAATCTGAGTTTCATGTCAATTAAGTTAAACATGGTTTCAAAAATTTACATTTTACTCTTGCCCACTAGGTGGCAAAAAACACCTGATCAACAAAATTGGTTTGATTTGGAAGAGATTGCAATGTGTTTTGATGATCTGATGAGATAAAAAGTATTTTTGCTATCTTGTCTATAATTATATATGCTAAACCTGAGAACTGATACTGATTGGATGTGCTTTCAGCACATACGTAATTTGTACTGTCTCATGAACCCATCTGAGAATTCTTTATTAATTGTGATCTAATTCCTCCACCTTTTATTGCACAAAATATCCATATTAAGAAAAAACACATGAATTGATTATCTTGATTATACAATAATATCCTATGCAATTGCATGCAAAACATTAGGAACTCCTAAATCCTTAACTGAAAGATAACTGGTGTAGCTTCTACATGGTTCACAGTTATTCGCAATGTTTTTTTCTGAACACTTTATTTAGTGTATGACATGTATTCTAATTGCTTCCTCTGTAGTTTTTGATTGTGAGATATGCAATACAGTTAGTCCTTGATTTATGACAATTGAGCCCCAAATTTTTGTTGCTGAGAAATTTGATAAGTGAATTTTGCCCCATTTTGCAACCTTTCTTGGCACAGTTGTGAAGTGAATCACTGCAGTTGTTAACTTAGTAACATGGTTGTTAAATGAATTTGGCTTTCCCATTGACTTTGCTTGTCAGGTCACAGAAGGTGATCACATGACCCCGGGATACTGCAACCATCATAAATGTGAGCCAATTCCCAGGCGTCTGAATTTTGATCACGTGACCACGGGGCTGCTGCAATGGTAGTAAGTATGAAAAATGGTCATTTTTTTCAGTGCCCTTGCAAGTTTGAATAGTCACTAAATGAACTGTTGTAAATCGAGGACTACCTGTATCCAATTTGGTTGTTTTGTGTGTAGACTTTTAGCCACTCTGTTACAACAGAACATTGCTCGAGGTATACCATCGTGGAAGTAGTCCATGTGCTTTCTGGACACTGACTGTATGCAAGTTATATGTAGCTAAGATTCAAAATTAAAAAAAAACTGTAAATAGGCCAGGTATAGAATTTTGTGCATCCTTTCAGTCAGTAGAAAAGTTTCCAGACATTTCTAAAACTGAAGCCAGCTAAAAATCCATTCATGCTAATGGAGTTTTTTCCCCCCAATTCTTCATTGCTGAACTTTTCTACCTCAGAAATATTTTATTGGGCTTTTTCCCCCCACTGTATATCTGAATTTTCTGCATATGTTTAAGTCTCGGGGCTAGGGCCATTCCAGAGCATTTACTGTATTTTTCTGTCCTGTAAGTAATTTATGGTTGATTTTAAGGCATGTTGTAGAGGAGAAATTGGGTTGCATAAGTGGCGGGCAAGAGTCCGAAGATTCATTTGTGCATGCCCTGAATTAGGTTGCACACGCAAAACCACCCCTCTTCCTGCTACCGCCACTGCTGGTCCATGGAGCCAAGAAGGTTGGGGACTGCTGTTGTAGTCCATGGTTGTCCAACCTTTTGGCTTGCCTGGACCACACTGAGTGAAAAGGAATTGTTTTTGGGCCTTATAGCGATAGCAAAAGCACTTAGACTTGTATACCGCTTCATAGTGCTTTACAGCCCTCTCTGAGCAGTTTATAGTCAGCATATTGCCCTCCCCCCATCAATCTGGGTCCTCATTTTACTGACCTCAGAAGGATGGAAGGCTGAGTGAAATTAGAGCCTCAACAGGATCAAACTGACAAACTACTGCATTCTAACCACTGCACCACTACATTATATATAAAATATATAATATTATACATAAAATGTATAATATTATACATAAAATATATATTATATACAAAATATATATTATATATAATATATATAATATTATATATAAAATATATAATAGTATATATAATATTATATATAACATATATAATATTATATATATTTTTTATTTTAATTCCATTTATATCCCGCCCTTCTCCGAAGGGGACGCGGTGGCTCAGTGGGTTAGGACGCTGTGCTTGTCGATCAGAAGGTTGGCAGTTTGGCAGGTCGAATCCTGAGGGCCGCGTAACAGAGTGAGTGCCTGTTACTCGTCCCAGCTTCTGCCAACCTAGCAGTTTAAAAGCACGTAAAAATGCAAGTAGAAAAATAGGGACCACTACAGTGGGAAGGTAACAGCGTTCCGTGCACCTCTGGCATCTAGTCATTGGCCACATGACCATGGCTACGTCCTCGGACAAGCGCTGGCTCTTCAGCTTTGAAACGGAGATGAGCACTGGCCCCTAGAGTCGGAAACGACTAGCACGCATGTGCGGGGGAACCTTTACCTTTACCTTATATATAATACACAGTATATAATATTATATATATTATATATAAAATATATATAACTTCCTTTGTTTTTTTAAATATTTTTATTATCTTGTGGGGCCTTATTACTAGTTATCCAGAGTTCCATGCAGCCTATGGGCTGTGGGTTTAACACTCCTATTGTAGTCTGTTGTCTCGCTGAAATATGCAGTTTCAGTTTCGTCACTGTCTAGCCTTTAGAATAGGTTGATATTTACTTGAACCTACTCTTCCTTTCCCATGCACAATATTTCCTGTGCCACAGGTTGTTACACAACCTGAAAGTATAACTGAACAATATAATTGAACACTTGGTGGTTTCTTTCCCCAAATGCTTTACCATTTCACCAACATCACCATCATTATCATTTCAGACATTTATCTATACCAAGGGTCATTAAACTTGGCCCTTTTATGGCTTGAGGAATTCTGGGAGTTGAAGTCCGCAAGTCATAAAAGGGCCAAGTTTGAAGACCCCTGGTCTATCCACTGCAGGATGAAGGCCTCTTCCACATGTTTCCAACCAATACAGTCCTGAGTTTTCGACAGTTGGGCCCGCAATACTTGCAGATGTTACTGATCCATCTTGTTTTAGCGCTCTTTTGTGGATGCTTTTTATCTAGTGGGGTCCATTCTATAACTGCCTTGGTCCCCCTGCCATCAGTTCTTCTTGCTATGTGACCAACCCATTTCCATTTCCATTCTTTTACTCTCTTGATGATATCATATACTTTTGTTTTGCTCTCTAATCCATGTGCAGGTCTTTCTATCTTGTCTTGTAATGCCGAGTATCTTTCCATGGCTCTTTGCGCCACTCACAGTTTTTGTATCGATTGTGAGGTTAGCTTTACCATTTATTCTTCAAATGTATCTTGCATGGTTGTGGCCAACAAATCAATTCTTGTTCCATTAATCAGGATCATTCCAATTTAAATCCTACATCAATCTAGCTATTTTGTACATCTGATGAAGTGAACCACAGCTCACAAAAACATATACAGTCATGGCCGAAATTGTTGGCACCCCAGAAATTTTTCCAGAAAATCAAGTATTTCTCACAGAAAAGTATTGCAGGAACACATGTTTTGCTATACACAGGTTTATTCCTTGTGTGTATTGGAACACAACAAAAAAGGGAGGAAAAAAAGCAAATTGGACATAATGTCAAACAAAACTTCAAAAATGGGCTGGACAAAATTATTGGCACCCTTTCAAAATTGTGGGTAAACAAGATTGTTTCAAGCATGTGATGCTTTTTTAAACTCACCTGGGGCAAGTAACAGGTGTGGGCAATATAAAAATCACACCTGAAAGCAGATAAAAAGGAGAGAAGTTCACTTAGTCTTTGCATTGTGTGTCTGTGTGTGCCACGCTAAGCATGGACAACAGAAAGAGGAGAAGAGAACTGTCTGAGGACTTGAGAACCAAAATTGTGGACAAATATCAACAATTTCAAGGTTACAAGTCCATCTCCAGAGATCTAGATTTGCCTTTGTCCACAGTGTGCAACATTATCAAGAAGTTTGCAACCCATGGCACTGTAGCGAATCTCCCTGGTCGTGGACAGAAGAGAAAAATTGATGAAAGGTTGCAACGCAGGATAGTCCGGATGGTGGATAAGCAGCCCCAAACAAGTTCCAAAGGAATGCAAGCTGTCCTGCAGGCTCAGGGAGCATCAGTGTCAGTGCAAACTATCCGTCGACATTTAAATGAAATGAAACGCTATGGCAGGAGACCCAGGAGGACCCCACTGCTGACACAGAGACATAAAAAAGCAAGATTACAGTTTGCCAAAATGTACTTGAGTAAGCCAAAATCCTTCTGGGACAGATGAGACCAAGATAGAGCTTTTTGGTAAAGCACATCATTCTACTGTTTACCGAAAACGAAATGAGGCCTACAAAGAAAAGAACACAGTACCTACAGTAAAATATGGTGGAGGTTCAATGATGTTTTGGGGTTGTTTTGCTGCCTCTGGCACTGGGTGCCTTGAATGTGTGCAAGGCATCATGAAATCTGAGGATTACCAAAGGATTTTGGGTCGCACTGTAGAGCCCAGTGTCAGAAAGGTGGGTTTGCGTCCGAGATCTTGGGTCTTCCAGCAGGACAATGACCCCAAACATACGTCAAAAAGCACCCAGAAATGGATGGCAAGAAAGCACTGGAGAGTTCTGAAGTGGCCAGCAGAGTCCAGATCTGAATCCCATTGAACACCTGTGGAGAGATCTTAAAATTGCTGTTGGGAAAAGGTGCCCTTCCAATAAGAGAGACCTGGAGCAGTTTGCAAAGGAAGAGTGGTCCAAAATTCCAGGTGAGAGGTGTAAGAAGCTTATTGATGGTTATAGGAAGCGACTGATTTCAGTTATTTTTTTCCAAAGGGTGTGCAACCAAATATTAAGTTAAGGGTGCCAATAATTTTGTCCGGCACATTTTTGGAGTTTTATTTGACATTATGTCCAATTTGCTTTTTTTCCTCCCTTTTTATTTTATTTATTTATTTATTTATTTATTTTAATTCCATTTATATCCCGCCCTTCTCCGAAGACTCAGGGCGGCTTACAAGCTTAGCAGTAGCCTTCATTCTATGTATATGCCTGCTTATTAGGGCTTTCACACACACCCCAAGCGGCATTATTACAAAGTCAGCTTAATTGCCCCCAACAATCTGGGTCCTCATTTTACCTACCTCGGAAGGATGGAAGGCTGAGTCAACCTTGAGCCTGGTGGGATGCGAACCTGCACTAATTGCAGGCAGCTGGTGTTACTTAAGGAGGCATTAGCCCACTGCTCCACCAAGGAGCAGTGTGTTCCAATACACACAAAGGGAATAAGCCTGTGTATAGCAAAACATGTGTTCCTGCAATACTTTTCTGTGAGAAATACTTGATTTTTTTTTGAAAAATTTCTGGGGTGCCAACAATTTCGGCCATGACTGTACCTTTCAGCAAAATTGGTTAGTCACAAAAGGTGCTACTAGGCTTCTTCTGATGTTTTTTTGACCCATGCAGAATTAAAATCCTTCCCCCCCGCTAGCTGTACCTTGTGTCTTTTACAGACTGCAGAAATTGCTCCAGAAAGAATTTTCTGCTTCCCATATAGAGAAACTGCATCTGTTGAACTGATTGATTGAAATTAAGCACAGTTCCCCAGTTTTGGAGGGAGGAAACAGCAGCAGGGGCTTTTTAGTTATGGTAACTTTAATATTTTTTTTTGTGGAGGTGTTTTTCACTTTTGCTTTCTGTACTTCCGTCATGAGAGCTCAGGTTCTGCTCCCTGTTCATATGTCTCCTTTCAACCTAATGTATATCTTCTTGTAGGTAAAGACTATCTCTTTGCATCGTTCCGTATACTGTATATTGTATGGCTGCTGATAGGAAAGGAATAAATGGCAAAGAAACAGCAGGGAAGATTGAGAAAGCTGCAGAAAGCCTAGCCACAACCTGTATATGATTCCATAAGTGCCACTAGAGCAAAGGGAGGAAGGGTTAAATAAGATTGTACTGCAGAGCCTCTAGCGTTGATGTCTGACACAGTTTTTTCACTGTTGGCTGCTTATATTTAGAATCCTCTGTAGAGTGCAACAAGACAAGCAAGCCCCAAATGCGGATTCTGCAGTGTCCGTGATTCCCCATCCCCATTTGAACCTTTGGGTTCACACATGAAGGAGGGATATGCAGACACTACAGCAGCACTGACCCAGCTTTCTAGTGTGCTGCAAAGGAAAGTTGTCATGCAACATTAGGAGAAAAAAAAGTCAGTGGAACAGCTTGCCTGCAGAGGTTGTGGTTTTTAAGAGGTTGGATGGCCATTTGTCGGGGATGGTGTAGGGTCGCCTGCAGGGGGTTGGACTACAGTTGCAAGAAAAAGTATGTGAACCCTTTGGGATTACGTGGAGTTTTGCATGAATTGGCCATAAAATGCACTCTAAACGTCCTGTAAGTCACAACAATAGAAAAGCACAGTCTGCTTAAAATAATACTACACAAACATTAGCTGTTGTCATGTTTTAACTGAACATAAGATGGAAACATTCACAGTGCAGGGTGGAAAAAGTATGTGAACCTTTGGACTTAATAACTGGTTGACCCTCCTTTGGCAGCAATAACCTCAACCAAACGTTTCCTGTAGTTGCAGATCAGACCTGCACAACGATCTGGAGTAATTTTGGACCACTCCTCTTCACAAAACTGTTTCAGCGTAGCAATATTCTTGGGATGTCTGGTGTGAATCGCTCTCTTAAGGTCATGCCACAGCATTTCAATCGGTTGAGGTTAGGACTCTGATTAGGCCACTCCAGAAGGCGTATTCTGTTGAAGCCACTGTTTTGTTGAATTACTTGTATGCTTTGGGTCATTGTCCTGTTGCATCACCCATCCTCTGCAGAGCTTCAGTTGGCGGACAGATGGTTGCACGTTTTCCTGCAAAATGTCCTGATAAACTCTGGAATTCATTTTCCCATCAATGACAACAATCCGTCCAGGCCCTGAGGCAGCAAAGCAGCCCCAAACCATGATGCTCCACCATATTTTACAGTGGGGATGAGGTTTTGATGTTGGTGTGCTGTGCCTTTTTTTTTAATTGAAAAGTTTTAAAATACATTTTTAGAACATATACCCCCTCTCCCCCACCCCTCTTCCCTTCCCTCCCTTCCCAACACCCGCCCCCGACTTCACCAGAGCTGAATACAGGGTATTACATCATACAATCTTACTCTAAAATATTCTAATTACTATAATTACTCTTTAAATCTTATCGCACTTTAACTCTCCTTAGCCATAGAAAAGATAAATAATATATCCTCTAATAACTAATAACTATTCATATGCTAAATGATACTTTGTAGTCCCATATTTATTCTGAATATAATCAATCCATCTTCTCCATTCCACTATATATCTTTGTTGCGAGTGATCTTTCACATATGCCGAGATTTTGGCCATTTCTGCCAGGTTCGAAACTTTCAAAGTCCATTCTTCTATAGTAGGCAAATCCTCCTTCTTCCAGTATTGCGCTACCAAAAGTCTTGCAGCTGTTATTAAGTTCAGCATCAATTTAGTTTCTATAACAGTACAGTAAGTGATAATACCCAACAAAAACAATTGTGGTGAAAATCTTATCTTTTTCTTAAAGATCTTCTGCATGTTCCACCAAATTTTGATCCAAAAAGCTTTAACCTTTTTAAAAGTCCACCATACATGATAATACGTTGCATTATCACAACGACAGCTCCAACATTTTGGCTGACAATTTGGATACATACATGCTAATTTTTTGAGATCTAAATGCCATCTATAAAACATTTTATAAAAGTTCTCCCTTAAGTTTTGTGCCTGTCTAAATTTAACATTCTTAACCCATATTTTCTCCCAAGTGTCCATTATTATTGGTTCTTGAAAATTCTGGGCCCATTTTATCATACAATCCTTAACCAGTTCTGCTTCTGAGTTAATTTCTATCAATGCATTATATATCCTCCTTATATGCGCTCAACTTTGATCTCTAATTTGCTTTACCAAATTCCCATCTGATATTGAAATGCCAATTTTCTGATCTTCTTTCCATCTGGCCTGTAACTGCCCATACTGAAACCAAGTTTGTACTATTTTTTCTTCTTTTAGAATATTATAAGACTTCAATTGCCATTCATTCTTTTCAAATCTAAGAATTTCTTTATATGTTATCACATCATGTTTAAATCCCAAACAACTCAATTTTGGTTTCATCTGTCCACAGTATATTTTGCCAGTAGTGCTGTGGAACATCCAGGTGCTCTTTTGCAAACTTCAAACGTGCTGCAATATTTTTTTTGGACAGCAATGGCTTCCTCCGTGATGTCCTCCCATGTACTCCATTCTTGTTTAATGTTTTCCTTATTGTAGATGTGTCAACAAAAATGTTAGCATGTGCCAGAGATTTCTGTAGGTCTTTAGCTGACTCTCTAGGATTCTTCTTTACCTCATTAAGCATTATGCGCTGTGCTCTTGCAGTCATTTTTACAGGACGACCATGCCTAGGGAGAGTAGCAACAGTGCTAAACTTTCTCCATTTGTAGACAGTCTGTCTTACCGTGTATACATGAACATCAAGGCTTTTGGAGATACTTTTGTAACCCTTTCCAGCTTTATGCAAGTCAACAATTCTTGATCGTAGGTCTTCTGAGAGCTCTTTTCTGCGAGGCATGGTTCACATCAGACTGTGCTTCTTGAGACCAGTAAACCCAAAAGAGGTGTGTGTTTTTAAAGGGCAGGACAGCTGTCAGCAACACATCCAATATCATCACACTGATTGGAGTCAAGGTTGGCTCACTCCTGGCTCCAATTAGCTCTTGGAGAAGTCATTAGGGGTTCACATACTTTTTCCACCCTGCAGTGTGAATATTTACATGACGTTTAGAGCGCATTTTATGGCCAATTCATGCAAAACTCCACGTAATCCCAAAGGGTTCACATACTTTTTCTTGCAACTATAGAAGACATCCAAGGGCCCTTCCAACTCTGTTATTCTGTTAATGGCAGGATAAGAAGAGAGCTGAGGCTCAGGGGCAAGGCACATGCTTTATCTAACCAGATTGAGTTTGACATCTCCAGGTAGGACTGGGAAAATCTCTATCCCTGAAAGTTGGAGAGGGGCATCTAGGACAGACTGGTGGTCTGAGTCTCACTACTCATCAGCTTTTTAAGTTTCTTAAGTTTCTTCTAAGACAGTCCTGCTACTCAAAATTTGATGAAAGTCAGGCATTACTTTGAACATCAGTTTGCTCAGTCCTAAAGAGGCAACAGAAAAGCAAGGCATGCTGATTGTATGCCTCTACCAATGGGCAAGGGATACAACTTCCTATATAGCTTGGATTCAGATTAAAAATGGTGGATGGGGAGTCATTCTTTGAGGAATCCAAGGGTCTTAGCTGGTGCCCCAGGACCCTTATTTTTAATTCCGTTAAGATGAGAAGACTCAGTGTTGTTTTGTCTTTTGGTGAAAGTCATATTTCTGTCTCACAAGGGGCTCCTAGTCTCTCAACATTTCCTTACCTGATGCCTTGCTGATGTGTTGGACTACAATTCCCATCACTTCCTAGCAGCTGCTTTTCATAGTGATGGCTGCTCTGTTTAAAGATGGATGATGCTTTGGATCACATCCACAAGCCGTGGAATACAGCTCATCGTATCAGCCTTGGTTTGTCATAGCCAGGCTACAACCTTAGAGATAAGGTTCCTTTTCAGCAAAAGTGACAGCTCTTACACCCAGTTCTGCAGAGAGCAATAGCAGAAACAGTGTCTGCATCAGCCTCATTTTGTATTTTCCCATTTTCCTTCTGAGCCTTCCTACATTTCTCGCTGTGTTATAGCAGATGTATAGACTAGGGCAGGAGGCATTTTTGACTGAACACCTTATTTCCTGTTAGTGCATTATAGACATCCATTCCTGTTGCACTAAAATAACAATAATAAGGATAGGCTTGAATCAGTTCAGCTGTGGGTGGGTGAGGTTTTGAATACTTCTGTTCCTGTTGTTTTCTGATTCTGAAGGATAGTGGACTAGGGAAAATATCCTTCATCCTAGTGTTACATTAGTCAATAGAGGTTCCAGGAGCAGAAACACTGAGGTTGGCAATAAGAGAAGGATTTAAAATCAAAGAAGATATTTTGTTTGTGTGTGTGTTTATTTATTTATATCCTGCCTTTACTATTTTTATAAATAACTCAAGGTGGCGAACACACACAATACTTTCTGCTTGTCCATTTTGCACACAACAACTCTGTGAGGTGAGTTGGGCTAAGAGAGAATGACTGACTCAAAGTTACTCATCTGGCTTTCATGTCTCAAGTAGAACTAGAACTCACAATCTCCTGGTTTCTAGTCTGATGCCTTAACCGCTAGACCAGGGGTCAGCAACCTGAAACAGTGAAAGAGCCACTCGGAACCGGTTCCCTCAGAAAAGGAAAAACTGGGAGCCGCAAAAATTGTGTGTGCATGCGTGTACATGCACAAATGCGCAGAACAGGGTTTGACTGAAGAGTGGAGCCAAGACGAGATATGCACCAACCCTGCATATTTGAATTGATTGGTTGAACTTTTTTAGTCCCGCTTTTTTTTTGGGGGGGGGGGACTACACATAGCAGAAGACTGGGAGCCGCAGGAGACGGCTGAAAGAGCCGCATGAGGCTCCGGAGCCGCGGGTTGCAGACCTGTGCGCTAGACCAAACTGGAATCAGCACTGACTGTCTACAACTAGTAACACCTATCTCTTTGAGCTACAATAAAAAAATAAGCCCTTGATATCCGGCATTGTACTGCATCTCTGGGAAGTTTGTGTTTGCTATGGAAGAGCTTGCCACTAAATCATCATTTGTTCTGAGGTTTCGTGACTGCATGGTGATGGTAGCAGCAATTGTACTGTATTCTTGCCCTTGCTTTAAACTAACTGATTCCATTATTTTTAACTGAGTTGGTTTTTCATCTTTTTGCTTCAAATTCTAGAAGTTTGATATTTATATCCTAACAGTTTGTCATTTGGCTAACATAGTTTTACATGCTTCAGTAAGAGGCTATACAAATGCTCTTTTGTCTTGGTGATGTTTAGTTCATCAAACTGATGAAGTGGCAGAACAATAAGCCAATGGATCCCACAGAGTTTTCTACACTAAGAATCTATTCTTTTGGTTCTATCAGTATCTCTATAACAAGCTTTTTTTTTCTTCATTTGAGCCAAGATGGAGTTCCAATTACACAGTACCACTGGCTGCATTAGGTACCTTTTGGATGTCCACCATGCTGTAATTTTTTATTTAAACAAGACACAGCCACTTCAGTGATACAGCATTTGCTAATATGCTTTCCTCACACAACATGCTGGGTACCTAGCACCATATTTGTTTACCTGCTGTTGAAGTGTGCTTCCTCCACTGTAAGCAACAAACCGTCTCAAGGAGGACAACCATTTCAGTGGCAGCTCTCCATGGTATCCCACTGCTCAGGGTTTAGCACACAGGTCTGCAACCCGCGGCTCCGGAGCCGCATGCGGCTCTTTCAGCCGTCTCCTGCGGCTCCAAGTCCTCTGCCATGTGCAGTTCAAAAAAAAAAAGTGGGACTAAAAAAGTTCAACCAATCAATTCAAATATGCAGGGTAAGTGCATATCTCGCCTTGGCTCCACTCTTCAGTCAAACCCTGTTCTGCGCATGCGCGCATGTACGCGCATGTGCACACATTTTCTGCAGCTCCCAGTTTTTCCTTTTGTGAGGGAACCGGTTCTGAGTGGCTCTTTCACCGTTTCAGGTTGCTGACCCCTGGTTTAGCATATTGCCTTTTGGTCTCAGCATCAGCTTTCATCCATCACTCATACAAATATGCAGAGTAGTTTTCTGGGTCAGGCTGGGCTATCATCAGTGCTTGACTGACCTTCTCTCTCAACCTCCAGTACGCATTGCTTGTTGCTCAACCATACATGTGATGCTCAGAGACCAAAACGGAAAGAAAAAAAACAGGCTGATATTGTATAGTGAGGGTTTCCCCCCCCCCTACGCTTACCTGTGCATTCACAGATCCCAAGCAAACCTCAATCTTAAAACAGAACAGCACTGTAGAAATGAGAAACTGCTCTTCCCATCATACACCGACTCTTCGTATTGTTCCTTTTAAAGCAACAACAACAAAACAAGAACAAAACCACTCCGAGCTGAATAAAAGGAACATTTTAAATATTGTGTTAATGGATTTTTCAATCTACATAAGATAATAAAGATAATAATTATAATAAAATTGCAGAGAAATTTCATTTAAACTAGGATCACAAAGCTATACAAAAATAAACTAAATAATGAAAACTGAAAAGAAAAAAGGCAGAAAAATACTTTTCTAATAATAGTTTTCTATCAATACAGTTATACCACTCAGTTTTTAACAAATCATTAAGTGTAGGCCATACAGAAACATGTTGTCCACCCTTGCCTTTCTGTCAATACAAAGCCTTTTTAAAAAACGGAGAGCTGGCAATTTAATTGAACAAACTTTTAACATTTATTAATGCACATATTTTTCCAAGAGTATAAAATGATCTTTCTTGCTACTATCTAACCATGTTATTGTATATTCAGAGCTGTCCATATGTAAACATATTCAAACAAACAGAGACACAGAATTTAAGAACTCATCCATATTTTTACATTTTAGCTTCCTTCCTACAACTTGGTTCACTACAGCATTCACCCCTAATGAATAAGAAATAACTAGGGAATATGCCCAAAGCTTATGTACTAATGTTTCCTCAAATTGACAATCTTTTAATTATATCCATTGAGGGGGCCAAAATATCTAAAACATTCTTTTAATAATTGTTTGAAACATAAGAAGCATTTCTTAATACTTGAAGCCTTTAATTACATAATATAAGATACGGTATTCTGGTTTCAAATATTTGTATTTTTCTTCTTCTTTTTTAACAATAAATTAATCTTCTGTCCTATGAATGGGTGAAGTGTGTTTCAGCATGACTTGCTGCCCCATTAAGGAAATATATCATACTAATATCTTTTTGAAGAACAATAGAATAACATCTGCCATATCCAGTGGTGGACAATTATTACTTTATTCTCTTATCCCCAATTCAGTTAGGAATTGGGGTATAAATATGTTCAAAATTAAGGTGGGAAACCACGGCAGAAATTTCAGAATATGAATGTTATTCTGTTTTTCTGGAGAGGATCTGTTTTTCGATCACCAGAAACTTTTGCAATAGTATAAAATAATTATACTTTTTTAACAAGTTTTTCTTGCTCAGACACAAAAGCATTTAAATCTGAAGCTTGCCTTCAGATCTCAGGGGTGAAGAAGAATATATCTGAGATTAATTGTAACAAATATTTAGGAGGCACAAGAAATAAAGCCTTGATAGGGCATGATCTTAACTTTGGAGGCATGTACAGTACACCAATCTGTCCGGCCAATAAAAGTTATATGATAGAAACTGAGGCTTTTCACTACGCCTCAGTGCTGCGATTCCTATCTCATGTGGTTCTTTGGTCAGTCTTTCTAACCTGACAGCTTCAAAATATTTTGATGTTATAGGATTCCCAACCTGTCATTTTGCTTGAGAATTCCAGGAATTGCAATCCCAGTGCCAGTGACAATTAGAAGCATTTGTCTTAGAGGGGTGGAAATATGTCCTCCCCCTCCCCCTCCCCCTTTGTGGTGAGGAACATCCTTAGAAAAAGAAAGAAGAAGCGGGAGTGCCTCCCATTGCTGGGTGCAAAACAGCCTGGTGAGCTTTGGCCGTGTGCTGGCTCAGCCGGCTTTAAAAGTTAGTGTTCTTGACCTTAGGGAGCTAAAAATACACTCTGGGCAGCTGCCTCCTGTGGACCTGCTGCCCTGTGCACGGCCCCAAATGCTCTGGAAGTGAAGGAAGGCTCTTAGGAGCCACAAGGCTCGCTGACTGGATGCTTTTATTATGTTCCAGTAGCAAAGATCCTGCAAATTACTTCCCACCCTGCTAAGGTAACCAGCATCTGGAGGACCTCTCCTCCCAGGCAGGCCTGACTCATGTGTAGCCCTGGCTGCTGTCCCCCCTCCTGCACCAGGTGCTGCCCGGGCTGCTTCTGGAGCTCCTGCCCAGCTTGTTCCCTTCGTCCCTGCAACTCCATCTGCTGTCTTCCTTGCTGCTGCTACTGCCCATCTGCCTATTGCCACTCCAGTTGTTGCCCTAAATCTCACTGCTTACCTGCCCCTTGTTGCTATCCTTGCCCAGCCTGTTGTCCCCCTCCAGCCTGTCC
Organism: Vipera berus; assembly: GCF_964194415.1. Classification (NCBI taxonomy): domain Eukaryota; kingdom Metazoa; phylum Chordata; class Lepidosauria; order Squamata; family Viperidae; genus Vipera; species Vipera berus. The sequence goes on along the minus strand of NC_138203.1, from coordinate 141,319,645 downwards.
AGGCTGCTGCCTGCCCTCTCGCTCTTACGCCCCTGCCTGCCCAGCCTGTCGGAGGTCAGGGACCCGCTTCAGCTCCAGATGAGCTGCCCAGCTGCCCTTAATGCTTCTCTCCCTCTGATGTGGAAGAAATCCCCAGGCGTGGTGAGAGAAACAGCTCAGCTACTACACACTGCAGGCTCTAGTAAGTACCCTTCATTTCTGTGTAGTGACCTACTCTCCCCATCCAACTGTTGGGCTCCACCTCCTATCATTCCCACCCACCTGGCTCCCTGGCTTAAAGTCACAGAAAGTACCACCCAGCTCTTTTTTTTTGGGGGGGGGAGGCGGTGACAACGTATTGGCTAGGAGGGCAGCCTACTTATACAATCTTCCTACAGTAACAGTAATCAGGTATAAGGAGCAACTCTGGAGGACTTAGGGTTGGGTTGCGCTCAGTGCCTAAGGGCAGCCTTAAAGGTGGAAGAAAGGGCTGGTTCTGGTGTTTCTGAAAGATCACCCTTAAAATAATCCTAGCAAACAGTACTCCCCTAGGATCTCAAGAGGACTGGAGATACTACTGTGCAGGAGAATGCAGTGTAGAATCTATAGTATGCTGTGTGAGAAATGCCTAGCAAACCGCACTCTATCCACCTCTTCTGGGTCCTCAGCATCAGACCATCATAGGTAAAGGTAAAGGTTCCCCCGCACATGCGTGCTAGTCGTTTCCGACTCTAGGGGCCGGTGCTCATCTCCGTTTCAAAGCCAAAGAGCCAGCGCTTGTCCGAGGACGCCTCCGTGGTCATGTGGCCAGCATGACTAGACGCCAAAGGCGCACGGAACGCTGTTACCTTCCCACCGTAGTGGTCCCTATTTTTCTACTTGCATTTTTAAGTGCTTTCGAACTGCTAGGTTGGCAGAAGCTGGGACGAGTAACAGGCGCTCACTCTGTTACACGGCACTCGGGATTCGACCTGCCAAACTGCTGACCATCTGATCGACAAGCTCAGCGTCCTAACCCACTGAGCCACCGCGTCCCATCATAGCCTTTCTCAAAGGTCCACTTCAAGATTGTTCTGCCTTGTGAGAACCCTGACCAAATCCCATTTCTTTTCCTCCGAGGGGAACTCCTTTTAAACATTCCAGTATTATTTTGAAGGGGAAGGGCAGCCATGAAGGACAAAATGAGGAAAGATTGCTTGTTGTTTATGGAGAAAGGGGCTGAAAGGGCTCCTAATCTGGTTCCAATGATCCTCAGACAAGGAGCAGAAACAGCACTGATGGACCTCTGCACCCCCCCATATAATCAAACAAAACAATATTCCCCCCCAGTTAATTCCCAGACAATGAGGAGAAAGAACACCATTTGCATCTCAATATGAGTACTTGTTAACTGACAGATCTGGAGCACAGGGCTGTGAGCTTTCCAACCACAATGCCCAGCAGAGACTCCTACACACACGTTCTTAGATTGTTTTGGAAGAACACCCGCTCAAAGAAAGGGCACTGAGTCGCAGGGAGCTGAAGAAGGCAACAAAATTGTGGCTTAGGCAATGTTTATCAGTAGGGAGGCAGGCAACTAAATAGGCGTATGTGGGGAAGCTTCAGCAGAATAAGCTCTACGGACAGCAGGGATCCTTAAACTGGGGAGCCGGCAAGCACATTTAAAACATTGAAAATATTTTTTTGCGCATTCTGAGGGAAAGGAGTTTGTTCAAAACATGGCTGTCGTTGGGGCCATTAACAAAACCCGATTTTTATGGAATGCTTCTTGCTATTCATTGTAGCCTTGATATCCGGTACTGTGCTTCCTACAATGCCAGGTTATCTCTGTTCTATTTCTGGGCAGATTGGCATACATCCAGAGAAAGTACTGTACTGTACTGTATTTTATTTTCTAATAAAGTTTTTGTGGTCCATTGGAGCCAAGAGCATTGCTAGAAATAAACAGGATGCTGGAGGGTGGTGCTGTGCTTTATCACATAGCAGCTTTCCAATTTAAAAAAAAATGGAGAGGTAGGTATAGATATACACATATCGACTGCACACATTTGTAGTGTACAATTATAACATTTAGTACTCCATGTGCATATTTCTGAAATAAATATAAGCCAGGAAATCCTTTCTTTCAAATTTTCAGTGCCCTGAGGCAGGCTATATTTCTGTTAAGTCTTGCATTTCAGGGAAATGAAAACATTGGCCTACCTTGAAGGCCATTTTAATTATTATCAATTGCTCTGATTATTTATGAAATATTTGGACCATTTGATACTTGACAAGCTTAGTTATTGTAGAAGTATTCTCTTTGTTACAGCCTTTCCTCATTCCCGTGTCCTCCAGATGGGCTCTACTTCTCATCATAGCTAATTAGCTGGCTTCCTACATTTATGAAATGTATACACTGCCTCAATCAAATGGGATTCTAGATTATTTCAGAGGCATGATGGGAGTTAGAGTCAACATATCTGAATGGCAAGAAGCTCAGCTGCTGTATTTATTATACCAGAACAAAGAATGGAAGAGTGATGCTGGTGGAAGTCCACAGAGTGACTTTTTGGTCAGTCACAATCTCTATCCTCTTGTGGGGGGAAAAAACAGTGGAGTGAAAACCTCCTAGGAGGAAAGCTCTATTAAATCACATAAAAACAAACGGCTATAGAACTTAATAAGAGCTTATTTTCATGCATCATACTTTACAATGCTTTTGTTAATGTGTTTCATAACAATGGCTGGATTTATATCACATGCTAATCCAAAATCAAATAAACCTCATTGAAGTTTAGCATGATATGTAAACCCAGCAACCAGGAGTCTTAAATAGCCAATTCAGATTGGTTGCTACAAACTAGTTATTATTTTTCTTTCCTATGCAGAAGCAGCAACAATCCAACATCTTATGTTGCCTGTGAGCTGAAACCAATCCTTTCCCTTCAGGCTTTCATGGAGAGGACCCCTCTCTGGGATGTGGCAGGCAATAGAATTTAGAAGAGTGAAGCCACAAATCCAGGAATTAAGCACAAGGCAAAATGCTGCCACTTGTTACCTAGAATGCCAAGAGGGAAGATGGGCGATACCCCCCCCCCACTTGAGAACAGCTAGGCCTGCTTCCCACTGTGCAGTATTTTCTTTTCTTTTCTTTTCTTTTCTTTTCTTTTCTTTTCTTTTCTTTTCTTCACTCCTCACATTGCACTTCTACTGGTTTGGAGTTGAAATAGCATGTGGTATAAATACAGTCCTGTGGTTTATAAAACCAAGTTTTCATGTTGTACATACTGAAATGTGGTTTATCCAATAAACCATGGTTAAACAAATTAGTTTAGTGTCATGTGTGAACTCAGACAAGCAGTCAGATGATCAATTTAGCCAGTGGCCTGGGGGAAAAGATTTTGTAGGGGACCTCTAGATCAGGGATCCCCAACCCCCTGTCTGTGGATCGGCACCGATCCATGACATGCCAGAAACCAACCCGCAAAAAAAGGAAAGCCCTATCCGCGGGATGCAGGCAGTACATGAAACCACGCCCCCTCCAGTCCACAAAAAACCTTCTCTCCACGGAATCAGTACCTGGTGCTCAAAAGGTTGGGGACCTTTACTCTAGGTATATTATGTCCATGCACTAAAGCAGGGGTCCCCAACCCCTGGCCCACTACCAGGCTGTGAGCTGTTCTTAACTGGGCTGCCTGAAGCGGTGGGCAAGCACACACACGTACTCACTCATCCCCACTTGCATAACAGGGTGGAACTATTCCCTCTCCCTACCCCTCGGTCCACAAAGCCAGAAAGGTTGGGGAATTCTGCACTAAAGAACATATTAGCCAGCAACAAGGTGGATGATTCAGTCATAGCGATTGGACAATCTCAAGGACCAAGCTGGGGACAGATCCACCTGGAGACAGTCTATGTGGGGGCTAGGCGTTGATCATCACCTGTACTGTTCCAATAGTTTTTTTTTAACCACTTGCCTCCAGAAATTGTGGATGCTGCAACACTGGAGGTTTTTAAGAAGAGATTGGGCAACCGTTTGTCTGAAACAGTACAGGGTTTCCTGCCTGAGCAGGGGGTTGAGCACGCTGGCTGAGGAATTCTGGGAGTTGAAGTCCACAAGTCATAAAAGGGCCAAGTTTGAAGACCCCTTGAGCTAGATAGAAGACCTCCAAGATCCCTTCCAACTCTGTTATTCAGGAAAAGGGACAGAAAAGATGAAATAATTCTGTGCCTGAATATGGACAACAAAGTGGCCTTTAGGATAGTTTGCATACCACACCAAGACAAACAGCACGTTTAGTTACCTTCAGAACACACACCTCTTTAATGTTTATCCTATTCAAACCCCGGGTGCCACTCCCCGGCTTCCCCGTCCTCTAGCCACGTGCGGCAAAGAAGTCACGCTGCACCCCTCCTTTCGGCATGTGGCTTCGCTTCCTTAATCCCGTGGCGCCCTGGCGGATCCGGGCCAACAGCTTCTCGCGGAATTAGCATAATCGCCTCGATTTGCCTGAAGTTGGCCCAGAAGGCTGGAACAGCTGCAACAGTTACGCCTGCCTAGCCGGCCCGTCCTTCCTGAATCCGGTGGGCAGAACTAGACCCAGACTTTCAGGGAAGGGGCCTTTGCGCTCCCCCACGTGCGATCGCAGGCGCTGGACTCACTCTGGCTTGGGAAGTCGCGACTCTTGCATACGGGATCAAATGAAGAAGGGCGGGGGAGGGGGAAGGAGCGAGAAAGGGGAGAGAGAGAGAGAGAGAGAGAGAGAGAGAGAGAGAGAGAGAGAGAGAGAGAGAGATCCCCCTGAGCGTAATTACATCTCTCCTATTAATCGCTCTCCTCCTTGAGGAAGTCGAACCGAAGTTAAAAGCAGCCTAGTCTGCAGTGTGTCTTTTTTCTTCAGCTCTGCCCTTGGGAGGTTATGGGAAACCCAGGAAGGAAGACAAATGCTGGGCTTCAGATCTGTTTAATACTGTAGTAGGTACCCGCCCCCCCCTCGCGCTTCTTGATCCTAAACCTGACTTGCTGCATATACTGTAGGGCAGGGGTAGGCAACCTCGGCTCTTTTATGACTCATGGACTTCAACTCCCAGAATTCCTGAGCCAGCCAGGAATTCTGGGAGTTGAAGTCCATGAGTCATAAAAGAGCCGAGGTTGCCTACCCCTGCTGTAGGGACTTTAAAACCAGTTTTGCTCAGAAACCATGCATGTAGTGGTGGGATTCAGCCAGTTCGCACCACTTTGGCAGAACCGTAGCTAATTTTTTGTTGCCCAGGCCCAGAATGGACTTCTGGAAGCAGCATCCACAGAGAACCGATTGTTCACGTATTTGAATCCCACCACGGCGATGCATCCCTTTATTTATTACAGCACTATTCTGTTTTTAATTGTTTTAACCTGTGTTAGGTTTCGTAAGCTGTCCAGAGGTTTTTTTTGGAGTGGGCAGTTACAATTTAATGAAATAAATTTAAGTCTCTTAATATAACCCTTTGTTATTCCTATGGATATATTGATCATAACATGTCTGCAGACATACGGATTAGTTTGACTCATAGTTTGACTCAGTGATGAGGGGAATTTGTTCATTACACGCTCAGAAGCAGTTTTGATTATGTGCTAACCAGCTCATCACTTGGCAGATCAGCAGTGGAGTCCTACCTGCTTTGAGGAATGAGGAAAGCTGCTAAGGCAGTGGAGACACAGGTGACCATCTGCAACTGGTTGTTTAAAAAATTCTTTCCACTTGACTGGGTACCATAGATGGCTTGTTTACTAAAGCAATCAACATGCGCAGACTTGATAACAGAGCCTGGTAAATATCTGCTTATTGTAGTCTTTCCTGTGTTCAGAAGCTGAGCAACAAACACAAGTCCTTGCAAAACACAGCACTACTGTTCTCATTTGGAAAGCTCTGTTTGGATGGGAAGTCTACCGGGTAGATGTGGGGAACTAGATTCTATGATGTCAGCCTGTCCTTGAAAACGAGTCTTATGATGGAGCCTTGCTGGCAAGATTTGGATCTAAATAAATCTAGTCTTCATTCCAAAGGAAAGATGGGTAGAAGGTGGAAATATACAATTTGTTAAAAAGGGAGGGCTGTGTTATTCTGTTGGATTCCTAGTGCTGGGCATAGGTACTGCATGAGGCCAAGCTATCTCCAAGATTACTTATAGAACAGTGCTTTTCGTTGAGGATCTGCCCTATTGCATTTAGAAGATTCCAGAGGCAGTTTCTCTTTCACCACTCATATGAATCTACTTAGTATGAGTTAGGAAACAGACCACATACTTTACAAAGCAATGCTTTTCCGTGTGCCATACATCTCTTGGAGGAAACCACAGATAGTGTTTTTGCAGTCCAATTCTTTGCATCATTACTGATTTCCAGTAACTTTATTCCCAAGTAGAAACTATGCAGTGATATTCAAACTTTGAAACAAGTCCCACTATATTTGAGAATGGCATTTACTCTCAAATGTGCCCAGTCTTGCATTGTAGCATGACAATTATTATTTAGTGTTTTGAACATATGCAATGTATACTGTTGTTAAAGACACCACCAGTGAAATAAAAATACACAATAGACCACTGAGCAAAATCTATATCAGGACCCATCAAAATACTACAGAAGGATGTGCAATATTGAGGTCTCCACAAACGTGCATCAGGTGAGGTAACCCCCAAAACAGGTTATGGGAAACAGTTCTACATTCCAAGATGGAGTTTGCAGACCAAATGTTTGGTGCAACCAAATGGTTGCATTATAATACTATCTCCAGGAAAAATATGCAGGCAAAACATTTTCTGCCCTGATTGCTGTACCCTGTCTATCCACAGTAATGTGACTGGCGATTGGTGCTGTTTCTGTTTTAATGCAGGACCAATGTTAGACAAAATGATTGGTGGGCTGTCCCACATTTGTTTCCCCTCCCATGAAGTTTGCCTGGTGGCAAAAAAAAAACAACCACCAATCATTTTCCCTAATATGGGGTGGGGAAGGGTTGGGCAAGTGTGGGTGCATGCTTGGAGGAGCATATTTAGTCACTTGCCAAGTTGCCCAACCAATAAGTTGCGGATGCAGCCATGCTTCGCATCTGTGACTTCTCTGTGAGGCTGACTCTGCACATGGATCTAATGCTTTTCTGAAAGAGTGCTAAATCTGTGTCCACAAAGAGTCTAGCTAATGGATTGCAGGCATGGAGAAATAATGTGAGGTGGAACAGAGGGGAGCAGTTAATAACTAGTAAGCACAGTCCTTGACTAGTGCTGTAGAGATAATCCTTGATTTATTGTATGACCACAATTGAGCCCCAAATTTATGTTGCTAAGCAGGACACTTGTTAAGTGACTTCTGCCGCATTTTACGACCTTTCTTGCTACAGTTGTTAAGTGAATCACTGCAGCTGTTAATACGGTTTCTCTATTGACTTTGTTTGCCAGAAGAACTCAAAAGGTGTTCACATGGCCCTGGGACACTGCAATCGTCATATATGTGAATGAGTTGCTAAGCATCTGAGTTTTGATCATGTAACTATGAGGATGCTGCAACAGTCGTAAGCATGAGTAATGGTCGTAAGTCACTTTTTTCAGTGCTGTTGTGACTTCGAACAGTCGCAAAATGAGTGGTTGTAAGTCGAGGACTACCTGTATAGGAATGTCGGCACGTGGTAGATCCCTCAGTGTCTTTGGGATATTTACACTTTTAGACCAACCTCCCTCACAAGAGTTACTGTGGAAAAAAATTAGAGAAGGGAGTGCTCTCTCTGTTGTCTTAGGCTGCCAGGAAAGAAGGTGGATACTGTACATATCTAGGTAATCCTAAAACAAAGTGCATGTCCAGGCTTAGAACCAGATAGAATGCAATAAGGAAGCAAGAATTGGAGCAGAGCGTTCCTACTGGAAAGGCCAGAGAAGCAAGCTGTGCCCTCTCTGTGAGAGGAATAAGGATTGAATGATCTTCCCCTTGTCATTATGTTCTTGGCATCTCTGAGACAAGTGGGCCTTTTGTCCCAATGATGACGGTTTGCTTGAAAAAAAATCAAGGAAGAGTCTCTTCTCGCTGCCTAACAGTCTCTTTTGTTTGTATCTGAAAAACTCTGCCTTCCTTTTATTTAGTACAAAATGAAGAGTTTCACTGCTGGAATCTGGGTCACCTGAAGAGGGTGGGAAGGCAAGATTTCTGGACCATGCTGGTGCGAAGTGCAGTTTCTGCAAACTGCCACAAACAACCAACAGAGGCTGGGCTCACTCAGAGATTGCCATCATCCGTATTTCAAACCCTCCTCATTCTCGTTCCTCCCAAGATCTTTTGCAGTGGTCAGGTTTCTTTCCAGAAAGCTAAATTCTTTTCTGAATGAATTAATATGATAGCTGCAGTAGGGAATATTAGGAAAGCACGTGGGGAGGAGGTGAAGATGCCATGCACCAAGACAAAGAAAGGCTGTGGGGAATGCTTTTTTTGGAGAGGCCTTAAATAATGCAAGTTCCTAGAGAGCAAAAATTCGCACCTGTGATCTGAAACTACTGTAGGATGTGTAAGGGGTATGGGAGGTGATTCATGAAGAGGAAGTCACTTAAAAGAAACAACGGAAGTCACAGTCACTAAATCTGACCGTTCTTGTTTCAAAACTCACAAAATGTTCGAAATCTTGCAAGATTTTAGGTGGTACATCAACATCTCATTAGATTCCATCTTGCATTAGAGTTTGGCCAGTAAAAAAAATGCATAAAAAGACAATCACGTCTATATTGTCAAGAAAATAGTTATATGCCAGAAAGTTATATGAATTCACTAGAAATCAAGTTGGATTTGAGACTTCTATTATAGGTAGTTCTCGACTTACAATTTGTTTAGTGACCATTCAAAGTTACAACACGCTGAAAAAGTGCCTTATGACTATTTTTCACTTATGACTGTTGCAGCATCCCCATGGTCATGAGATAAAAATTCAGACACCTGAAAACTAGTTCATATTTAAGACGATTGCAGAGTCCTGGGATCATGCGATTCACTTTTGCAATCTTCTGACAAGCCAAATCAATGGGGAAGCCAGATTCACTGAACAATCATGCTACTAATTTAAAAACTGCAGTGATTCACTTAACAGTTGTGGCAAGAAAAGTCATAGAATAGGGCAAAGCTCACTTAACAACTGTCTTGTTTAGCAACAGAAATTTTGGGCTCAATTGTGATCCTAAGTCAAGGATATATATATATATATAATAATTCTGTTCTATGTCCTACAGATATTATCTGGATGTGTTCCAGATACTGGAAATACTCCAACTGCTTGGACCAAGCATACGGGATGGTCTCTCAAGCTTTAATTATAATGTTGTAGTTGATGTAAGAGAAAAACTGGAAACGGCTGGTGTAAATAATGTTTTCCAAGCCTGAATTAAAATCAGACATATGTTCAGGTGTTTAACAGAAGCTGATGAGTTCTTGCTGTTAAGGAATTTATTGTGCAGAGGTCTCCTTGTGCTACCAAAGAGTTGCACAGACAAGGAAGGGCACTGAGAGCAGTAAAAGTCACACACAGAAATACACTGAGTTCTAAAAGCAAAAAGTATTTTACTTTGAGGTGGTGTAAAAACAAAAATGCACAGTCAAAAATAAACAGTCCAAGTAGCAATCCAAAATACAAAGTCTTCTTACCGGTCCAGAGGTCAATACACAGTTCAGGTTTACAACAGTAGTAAACCAACAGCAGAGCAAAAACAGTAATAGTAGAGATCAGTGAATTCAGAGAGAGAGAGAATCTACGTTCCTAGCTTCCTCTTATGGCCATGAGAACACTTACACACCCATTGGCCAATTAACAACTTAAAGACATAGCATTATGGTTAATATATTTTCAACCCAACATTGTAGGCTAACACCATAAGCCTAACATTCTCCCCTTTGGGTAGAATAATATATAACTCTTACAATCTTATGCACATTCTTTCACAATTAGCATTGTGTTTCACAGCACTTTGTACCTTCGTAAAATGGTCAGCAATATTTACATTAGATGAACAATACTCTAGCTGTATTAATTTATCTTTGATACATTGTCTGACATTCAAATAACGAAGATCAGTATGTTTAGATCTTGTTCTTACTGCAGCATTACTAGCCATCTTTATCGCAGCTTGATTGTCCTCATACACAATGAATGGATCATTTACATTTAAACCCATATCTAACAATAATTGTTTGTACACTAGCAGTTCTGTACATAACACTGATAGACATGAAAATTCAGCCTCCATTGTAGATAAGCTTATGTGTTTTTGTCTAATAGACTTCCATCCAATTAAAGAATCACCCAACATTACAGCCAACCCTGAAGTAGATTTACGAGTGTTTGTATCAGAGGCAAAACTCGCATCTGCATATGCAGTAAGGATTAACTCACGATTTGGCTCTAGATATAACGAGTAGTGAATAGTTTGCTTCAAATACCTTAATACCCGTTTAGCTGATTGCCAGTGTCTAACAGTTGGATTATTGTTGTACCTAGCTAATTGATTTACACAGTAAGAAATATCAGGTCTAGTCCAATTACTCAGATACATAAGACTTCCTATCAAAGATTGGTACATAGTCTTATCAAATACAGGACTCTCAACATTAGTGTCCTTAAAATCCATAGCCATCGGAGTTTTTGCTGGTTTACACATTTCCATATTGTATCTCTTTAATAACTGAGATATTTTACTGGCTTGCGACACCTTAAAACCCCTATTCGTTTTCACAATATCTAACCCCAAATAGTGGCTAATTTCTCCAAGATTTCTAATTGTGAATTTATTTTGCAATCTTGAAATGATAGTTTGTGCTTCTAACTCAGTTTTTGTTATTATTGCAATATCATCTGTGAATAATAAAATAAAAGATAATGCTCCGTTGTGTTCCCTTCTAAACAAACAAGGATCAGCATTACTGGCTACAAAACCTATTGCACTTAACTCATTAACTAAACATGTATTACACTCATAGCCTGATTGTTTCAATCCATAGAGGCTTTTCTTTAATTCCCAACAATCATGGTCTCTATCACTGGTCAATCCTGGTGGTATTCTTAAATAAATAGTATGTTGCAATGGAGCATGTAAATATGCAGTTTCAACATCTACATGATTAACCATATATTGGTTTTTAGCCGCCCATACTAAAGCTGCTCTTAAAGTAGTTGCCCTTAGACTGGGTGCAAACACTTCGTCATAATCCTCAGTAGTTTGGGCAAAACCTTGTGCAACCAAACGTGCCTTATGGGTTATAGTTCCATCTACACCCTTCTTTATTTTATATATCCATTTACAACCTATAGCTTGCTCACCAGGTGGCAGTTTTGCTTTCTGATAAACCTTAAGATTCTGCAAAGACTTCAACTCCCTGTTCATTGCAGCTTTCCATGATGCTTGTTCCTTTTCAGGATACATCCTGATCTCATCATAGTTAGATGGCTCTACACTAACTTGACATACTATACTAGCTTCATAGCGATCAGGTGGATGTCTGATACGCATTGAACGCCAAGGAATTACAGGGCTTTGAATTTCTAACTCCTTTCCTTCCTCTGATTTCTCTTTTATCTCCCCTATCTCCTCTTCATCTTTTATATTTACAGGAGATGTATTATCATTACTAGTTACGTTATCAGAGGAGTCCTCAAACACTAGAGGATCAGTATTAACAGTTTCTTGCTCTAACCTATCCCAACCAACGTGCTCAAGGAATTTTGCATTCGCACTGTTATATACATTAGTTGTGCCTCGTTCCCAGAAACGATAGGATCTATGGTTAGCTTCATAACCTACAAAGTATAATTGCCTAGCCCTATGTTGGCCTTTACTCCTGAGTTGTGCAGGAATGTGGACCCAAGCTGGGGTGCCAAATGTGTGCAGGTAATCAAGGTTTGGTCTTCTACCATGCCATATTGTATATGGTATTTTACCAGTAGAAGTATTAACAACTATATTCAGAACATGGTTTGCACATTTTGCTGCTTCCCCCCACAGTCTATCTGTTAAGCCTGAATCTCTTAACATGGTTCTAATCATGGCTTGTAACGTTTGCCCACGTCTCTCAACAAAAGCATTATGTTGAGGCCTATATGGGGCTGAACGTTTATGCTCAATGCCAGCTGATTGTAGCATATCAACAAAACACTTATTTGTAAATTCAGTACCATTATCAGTAATTATGCACTGAACCTTTCTCTTTGTTTTTCTCTCCACGAACTTCAGCCAGTTTGCAAATTGTTCGAAAGTGTCTGCCTTTGACTTAAGCAGATAACAAAAACCATATCTAGAGTAGTGGTCCAATATACTTAACATATAGCATGACCCTCCTAAACTTGGTTTCATGGGTCCAATTAACTCAGCAAACACAACTTCCAAAGGAACAGTTGTTTTGAAGCTGTTTATCCTGTGTGCAGGAGTTGCCTTACTCTTTTCCTGATTACAGGCATTGCAATTCAAATACTTACTACATGGCTTCAGTTTAACTCCCTCTACTAATTCCACTGTTTTACGTAGTGAGTTAAAGTTTACATGCCCTAACCGCCTATGCAATAAATGTATACACTCATCATGTGGCTTCTTGTTCTCACATATCGAGTTAGCTTTAACTGTACTAACCTGGTTACTTGTGAGAACGAATAAACCATTTTTCAAATTAGCAGTTACACAGGTTCCATTCCTCTCAATAGTGCATTGCTCCCCTCTGAATGTTACCACAAACCCAACCTTAACCAATTCCCTTACAGATAACAGGTTGAATCTTAGCTTAGGTATATATAACATAGGTAACTGTTCATCAATGCATGGACAATAGGAATTACCTTCACCAGAGGCCTTCATCTTCCAACCGTTGGCTAGTGAAACATATTGGTTGCTGTTTTTCATATTAACAAACCTCTCTTTCACTTTAGTAATGCATTGTGAAGCCCCACTATCAACAACCCACAATTCATTATTTCTGGATGTTGGTTCATCAGAAACAGCCAAACCAATGCCCTTCTTAGCCTTCCCACTGCTATTTACATTCTGTTTTCTACCCTTTCTACAGAATTTGGCTATATGCCCTCTAGCCCCACAAGAATAACATTTCTTGACGTTGTAAGCAGTGGTGAATTGCTGCTTCTCTCGTGGCTGTGTCTCTCTCAGCTGGTCTCTGTCACGCCTCCTTCTGGACTCTTCCAGCAGTCTCCCAGTAATGTTAGTCAATGTCAGTTCCTCTCTGGTCAGGACTTCCAAAGAAGAAACATATCCATCATAACTCTCATCCAAAGATGACAGAATAATGTAGACCTGATGCAACTCTGAAAAAATCAGCTCCTTTTCATGAAGCTCTTGAAAAATTGCTTTCATGTAATTTAAATGGGTCAGCATATCTCCATTCTTCTGCAGACGAGCCCTAAACAGCTTACGTGTAAGGTGTATATGTGCACCCACACTGTCTCGAACATAAAGCCTTCGCAAAACATCCCAACACCTAGCAGCAGACTCCTCACCACGAATATGGACAAGCTGCTGGTCATTCAGTGTTAGTCCAATAATGCAAAGAGCTTTCTCGTTGCTTCGTTTAAAGTTGTCTAACTTCTTTGCATCCTCTTCGTCATCTGGATCCCAAGCAGTAGTATCTGGTGGGTTATTTACAACAGCCCATAGTCCTTCCTTGCGCAAGTGCAAGCAGCATTTCGTGGACCAGGAAACATAGTTTGTCCCATCCAACCGGGTTATCCAGGAGATGCCTGACAACTGTTCTTGTGCCATTTTACACCAAAAAGCTAACACAAACTCAGCTAGGAAAACTGTGTGTACTTACTCTCAGTACAGGCCTGGGCCCATAACCAGTGTTAAGGAATTTATTGTGCAGAGGTCTCCTTGTGCTACCAAAGAGTTGCACAGACAAGGAAGGGCACTGAGAGCAGTAAAAGTCACACACAGAAATACACTGAGTTCTAAAAGCAAAAAGTATTTTACTTTGAGGTGGTGTAAAAACAAAAATGCACAGTCAAAAATAAACAGTCCAAGTAGCAATCCAAAATACAAAGTCTTCTTACCGGTCCAGAGGTCAATACACAGTTCAGGTTTACAACAGTAGTAAACCAACAGCAGAGCAAAAACAGTAATAGTAGAGATCAGTGAATTCAGAGAGAGAGAGAATCTACGTTCCTAGCTTCCTCTTATGGCCATGAGAACACTTACACACCCATTGGCCAATTAACAACTTAAAGACATAGCATTATGGTTAATATATTTTCAACCCAACATTGTAGGCTAACACCATAAGCCTAACACTTGCAATCAATTAGACATCATGTTTCTGAGTCACTGTTGTGGAACTGAATATCTTGAGCTCCTAGAGAGTTAGTCGCTGTCAGTGGTAGAAGACTTGAACAGGTTTGTGCGGTAAAGCCCATTTTCTCTTTGATACCTGTCGATGGGAAAAAGGTATGCCCAGAGGAGAGACTTATGCAGAGGCACAAGTAATAGTCTTCTCTAGGGATGAGTAATTCTATTACTGTGTTAGAAGCAATTCCATGCTCCTATCAGATCCAGTAAAAAGCTAGGTCTCTAGGACCGTGGTGGCGAGCCTATGGCACCTGTGCCACAGGTGGCATGCAGAGCCCTCTTTGTGGGCACGCACACCATCGCCCCAGTCCTAGACCTTCATCTGGGTTTTATAAAACCTTTTCGCTTTACGCCTCCGCCGTGTGCAAAAAAAAAGAAAAAAGAATCAATCAATTTCAACCTCTCGCAGGAAAAAAAAAGATCTCGCAAAGTTGGAATTGATTGATTGAACTTTTTAGTCCCACCCAGTCTGCCATTACCCCCGCAGCCACGCCCACCCAATGGGCCACGCCCACCTGGCACCCGATGATACATACGTGGGTTTTGGGTTGCAGTTTGGGCACTCGGTCTCTAAAAGGTTTGCCATCACTGCTCTAGGACATAAGAGAAGCCCTGCGAAATCAGATGAAAAGGTCCAAGTTGTTCAGCAACTTGTTTTCTCTGAGAGCAGACAGATGCCACAGGAGGAAACCTGCGTCAGGGAAGGAAGGTGATGCCTGTTTCCTGTAGGGATGTACATTTCTTTGGAAGCTTGGCATATGGCTTGCATGACAAGTTGGCAAAGAAAGATCTATCCTTCATTACTTTGCCAAATCTCCTTTAAGAGCCATGAAACTAGCAGCCTTTACCACTGCTTGTGACCCCCCCCCCCCAATGTTTGAAATTAACAGGATTTCTTTGCTGTATATCTTTTACTCATTTCAGTGGAACTTGTGTAGAAAAGCTTCCAGGGATCTGAAGTGTACTCAGACTAGAAAAAAAAAACTTTTGCTAAAACATCTTGCCTTATGTTGCTATTCCTGTGGCTGTTATGACAGACTGCATATATAGTGTCTTTTGGGGGAAAGCACAGACATTTCCAGCAGGATGTTCAGCTACGCAAGTTATTGGTGCTTCTACGGTGCAGATTTTGATCCAAGGAACTCCAGGGCAAAACAAACAGCATAGAAGAATCAGTAAACCTTCTCTTAATTCAGGGTTGAATCATGGTAACTTCATGGACCCGTCCATATTGTTTCCCCCTGCAATAGTATCAAGACAGTAGATTGCCACTGCTTTCTTTCATGATTTTTTTAAAAAAATTCTAACCTAATCTTTGGTCCTAGGTTTCTCTGGTAATTTCCCATCCAAGTTCTAACCAGGTCTTTGCTCTTCAAGATCAGTTAAGGTCAACTAGGTCTGTCCCCCTAGCAGAGGACAAGGAGTCACCTTCCAAGTCACTAAATGTGGATATGCACATTGCCCTACTCTGTAATCTTTTGTTCTGGCAATGTGTCAAGAGTGCACTGCACTGTCCCAGTTTTTCAAAGTATAAAAGGAGTCCTATTAATAGCTGTTGTCCTAGTTTCATATTCAGCAGGGTCTCTCTCTGTGCCCTAGATATATATATATATATTACTTCTGGCTCACACCGTTTCACCCCTAGAAAAGCTAACTGGTCCTCTAGGTGTGCACGAATATTAATAGTGGCTTGGAGAGAACAAAGAGGTCTTCTAGTACCGTCCCTGTCAAAATATATCATGCAGCTATTTTTCTTCCTCTCTATAATGGTCTTTGTTTAATAAGATTGGAATTCCTGGCAACATTCACAAAAATTCCCTGTTAACCTTGTCTGAAAACACCCCAAAATGATTTTGTTTCAGAGACCTCAGGAAGAAATGAGCGATATTCAATGCTTGTCTCTTGAACATAAAGGGAATCCCCTGGAGAATTCAGAAGGAATAGCCTGGAGACAATTGTGGCAGTAACTCCTGAGAAGGTGGACAGGATCCTCAGGTCTGTTAACTCAGTCACCTGTTTATTAGATCCATGTTGTTCCTTGTTGGTGAAGGCTGCCTGGGAGGTGACATGTAATAGGGGAATAACTGCTTTGTTGAGGGAAAGGGTGTTTCCCGTTGTCTTGAAGGAGGTAGTGCCACATCCCTCTTCCAGGAGCCTTAGCTGGACTCAACTGTATTGGACAATATTCAAGTCTTCAGCCTTCCTATTTTACGGAAGGTGGTTGAGAAGGTGGCTGGACTGCAGAAACAACTTTTGGAGGATACTGATTAGTTAGACTCCTTTCAGTCAGATTTTAAGTCAAGATATGGTATTGGGAGAACATCGGTTGAGCTTATTAATGATGTTTGGCAGAGCCAAGAAGAAGTAGTGCAATATTCTGATTCTACTTGATCTTTCAGTGGTCTTCAACACCATCCAGTGTGACACGTCCTAGCCCAGTGATGGCGAAACTTTTAGAGACTGAGTGCCCAAACTGCAACCCAAAACCCACTTATATATCGTCAGGTGCTGGGTGGGTGTGGCCCATTGGGTGGGCGTGGCCCAATGGGTGGGCATGGCTGGGTGGTAACAGCAGACTGGGTGGGACTAAAAAGTTCAATCAATTCCAACTTTGCGAGATCTTTTTTCCCCCCCGCAAGAAGTTAAAAGTTGATTGATTGATTGAACTTTTTTTTTTGCACATGGTGGCAGAGGCCTAAAGCAAAAAGGTTTTATAAAACCCAGCTGGCCTAGGACTGGGGCAATGGCGCACGTGCCCACAGAGAGGGCTCTGCGTGCCACCTGTGGCACGTGTGCCATAGGTTCACCACCACAGTCTTAGCCTATTTGAGGGAATTAGGAGTATGGACATCATGGTGTAGCAATGGTTCTCCTCCTTTCTCTGTCATTAGGTTCAGTTGGTATTGACAGAGAAGAAGCAATCAAGTCTGGGACCCATAACTTTTATGGTTAAATATCTTTATTAGTTTATCAAACTATAAAATACATAAATACAAAGAAAAATAAAGATAGTGTGAAAATAGTGAATGGAAAGGGAAAGAAAAAAGTGTAGGGTAAAAGAGAAAAGAAAAGGCATTGACTTCCAACTCTCTTTCGCATAGTAGAATAAGGAAATAACATAAAACATCAACTTTTTACTTTTATATAATAATGCATATTAGCCATTTCTATCACAACAAACCTAACTAATAAGCAAAACCCAAAATCAAAGTTTCTTTTTTTCCTACCTCAAACACAAAGTCTAAAAGCGCTTTCCAAGCAAAAACAAAATTAATTGTATTTTTTTTCTTTAATCAAAGCAGTCAATTTATCCATCTCTGCTAACTGCACCATCTTCTTCAAGCCATTCGTCCATTGTGGGAATCATAGTATCCTTCCATTTCTGTGCATAGAACATTCTTACTGCTAACAGCATATATAACATCAAAGTTCAATTTTTTTTCAAGTTCTTTATCCACTAAGCCTAAATGAAAAGTTATCTTTATATTCACTTTAAGAATCTAATGTATTAAGATGTGAATCCTACTGTAATATTTCTTTGCTTTGTCATATGTCCACCATAAATGATAAAAAGTTTCTTCTTTACATTTACATTTCCAATATTCATTTGAGGTACCTTTATACATTCTTGACAATTTGTCTGGTGTTAAAAACCAATGGTATATCATCTTAGAATTTTTTTCTTTTAAATTATAATTTAATGTAAAATTTAAACCTTTAGTCTACACGTTTTCCCATTGCTCAAGCATTATCTGAAGCCCCTAATTTGTGGAATGTTTCAAGGCTCTATATTCTGTTTAGCTTCTATATGAAGCCACTGGATGAGGTCATCCATCAATTTGCGGTCAGTTAGGATGATGATGATACCAAATTGTACATCTCAACTCCAGGCTGATTAGGTGATGATGTCATGTCTTAAGTATCCAGAGGCTATGGAAGCCTGGATGGGGAAAAACAGACTCAGGTTCAACCTTAACAAAAGCTGAGTGGTTGTGGGTTTTTACAATCCGTGGGACTGGTGATTTTCCATATTAGTCAAGAATGGGTTTGCACTTTCCTCTTCAGGACGAGTACACACTGTGAAGGTCTTTTTAGATTTACTGTTTTTGCTACAGGAGCAGGTAGCAGTTGAAGCTAAAAGGGCCTTTGCACAAATCCATGTTGTGTGCCAATTGTGCTCTCTTTTGAACCAAGGAACCCTTCAGATAATTACTCATGTTTTGACAAACCTTATTCCTGGACTACTGAAATATTCTACCCTGCCCAGAAACCTTCTGAGAGAGAGATGGATGTTTCTTAAGTATGATATATAAATAAAATAAATATACTCTACACAGGGCTACCCTTGAAAAACCACTTGGAAGATACAGTTGATCCAGATGCACTCACACAGACAATTATAGGTAGCGGTCCCCAACCCCTGGGATCCAGGCTGTGGCCCGTTCGGAACTGGACTGATTGACCGGCTGGCTGGTGCATGTGCACGTTTCGTGCAGCCTGACTTGCGTAAGTTGCTGGAATTGGGTATGTGTAGTTTAATGAAGAGAAGGGTGAGGGGTGGCATGATAGCAGTGTTCCAATATCTCAGGGGCTGCCACAAAGAAGAGGGAGCCAAGCTATTCTCCAAAGTACCTGAAAGCAGGACAAGAAGCAACGGATGGAAACTAGTCAAGGAGAGAAGCAACCTAGAACTAAGGAGAAACTTCCTGACAGTTAGAACAACTAACCAGTGGAACAACCTACCTCCAGAAGTGGTGAATGCTCCAACACTGGAAGTTTTTAAGAAGAGACTGGACAGCCATTTGTCTGAAATGGGTTTCCTGCCTTAGCAGGGGGTTGGACTAGATGACCTCCAAGGTCCCTTCCAACTTATTATAATTATTATAATTATAATAATTATAATAATTATAATTATAATTTAAAAAAGTGACAGGCTGGTGCGCATGTGCATGCACGCGCAGCTTGACTTGCACAAGCAGTGTGCTGGTTCCCCTCTCCCTCACCCTGCAGGGCTGCCAAACCATAAAGGTTGGGGACCGCTGATGACCATGTAACAGATTTGCTACATGAGCTGTACTGATTACCAATTACAGTATTCCTTATTTGAGTAATTCAAGGTACCAATTATAAACTAAATAGCCCATAATGGTATCAGGCTGCTAACATCTAAGAAAGCACCTTCCATAGTTTCTGCTCATCCTGCCTGATATGGCAGAGTGAGCATGTTCCAAGTCCCATCCATTAACCTGTATCCCCTAATGAGATCTAAGAAGCATGCCTTATCTGTGACATGCTTGCTCTCTGGAACAATTTCCCTGATGAGATTGCTCTGACCCCATTCTGATCATGATTAAGAGAGCCTTTATATCTGGCTCTTCCCACAGTCCTTGGGTTAAACTGGGTGGTGGCTACTGGGGTTGCATTGTATACAGAATGAATAATCTTTCTCCTGATGCCTATGGTTTTGTGTTTTTAGTAATGATTTTATTGTAGATGTTCTGTGTTGCAGTGGAATTAGTGGCCTTATCTTTTAATAAGATGCAGTGGTTAGTAGTTGAAGGACCTGATAGAATTGCTGTGCCTTGGATTTACATTTTACAGCAGGTGGCAGCTATGGCTAGGAGAGCCTTGCCCAGATGCATGTCGTGCATCAGTTGTGTCCATTTCTCGATCAGGATGCTCTAGTCTAAAGGTAAAGGTAAAGGTTCCCCCGCACATGCATGCTAGTCATTTCCGACTCTAGGGGCCAGTGCTCAACTCCATTTCAAAGCCGAAGTACCAGCGCTTGTCCAAGGACGTCTCCGTGGTCATGTGGCCGGCATGACTAGACGCCAAAGGCGCATGGAACGCTGTTACCTTCCCACCAGTGGTCCCTATTTTTCTACTTGCATTTTTACGTGCTTTCGAACTGCTAGGTTGGCAGAAGCTGGGATGAGTAACAGGCGCTCACTCTGTTACGTGGCACTCGGGATTTAACCCGCCAAACTGCCAACCTTCTGATCGACAAGCTCAGCGTCCTATGCTCTAGTCTAGTTCACTGTAATTTACACTTCTCACCTCCTGTTTGAATTACTATAATATACTGTATATAGGGCAGTGGTGCTGAACCTATGGCACACGTGCCAGAGGCGGCACTCAGAGCCTTTTCTGTGGGCACGTGCGCCATTGCCCCAGCCCCCCCTCCTCACAAGCAGCCCCCTGGAGGACAGTCGCCCCCGACCGCAGCCCACGCGGAGCAGCACAGCCAAGGACATGGCAGTCGGGAAGTGGGGATAAGACTCCGCCCTCATAGCCTGTCACACACATCTGATACTGCGGGGTGCAGGCAGAGGGCGTGGCTGCCATGGCACTGCTGGGCCGCCTGGGCAATCTGCAGCAGGCCGTGGAGGGGTGGGTGGCCCTGTGGGCAGGTGGGGTGGGGGCGGAGCAGGGGTGGAGTGTATGGGGAGGGGAGCGGAGCGGGAGCGGCGAGGCTGGTTTTTGCACACTCGGTCTCTACAAGGTTCGCCATCGCTAATATAGGGTGTTGTTGAAGAGCATTCAGAAGCTGCAATTAATCCAGCATGCAGCAGTGTAGGCAGTTTTGGCCATTTCATGATACTCGTATAACACCATTACTCCATAAGCCAAGCTGGCTTCTAGCAATCTTCTGAATTCAATACAAGATGTTGGTTATACAAAATCCAAGGCACAGGATCAGGTTATTTGTGAAACTGCTAGTCTCTGTTTCAGCTTTCCCCACCCGAGCCAATCAGGTGGGCACGCTTGGCATTCCTTCAATTAAGCAGCATGCAGGAGTCAACACCCCCTTGAATTTTGGATAGCCCTGTCCTGTTGTCCTTTTGTACAGTGTTAAAGATTTGGTTGTTCTTTCAGGCACTTGGACTGGAATGCTAAATAAACTGGTGGCTGCATTGTTTGGCTGATGTCTTTTTATTGCTTAAGGAATGGAATTATTTTCTTTTTTCAAATCTCAGGCATGTCCTGTTTTGTAGATGATAACCAGCATCTTGAATTGCACTCAGAAGATCACTAGAAGTCAAGTGGCTTATGGAATAGCAATAACACTTAGACTTATATACTGCTTCACAGCGCTTTAGTCCTCTCTAAGCAGTTTACAAAGCCAGCATATTGTCCCCCAACAATCTGGGTCCTCATTTTACTGACCTTGGAAGGATGGAGGGCTGAGTCAACCTTGACCCAGTGAGGATTGAACTGCCGAACTGCTGGCAGTCGGCAGTCAGCAAAATTAGCCTGCAATACTGCATTCTAACCACTGCGCCACAAGGCTCATGTCACATTTTTATGAGCATATCATGAAATGCTCCAATTGCCCCCACTGCTATATTCTGGATTAATTACAGCTTCTGAATGCTCTTCAAGGCACCCTATGTATTGGTAGTTTTGAACTTATTTTTTTTATTAATCATGATGTTTGGTTTTTCTTGGTTTTAGTCTTTTGTTCATCATTCCTGCCATATAAATTGTATTCATAAATAAATAGATAGGGAGACAAACAAATATCCTTCTACCTGATGAGAAGGTTTGCCTATGCTGCTCAATTTCTGTTCTACTGTATAGATTTGGGGGTTTCCAATAAATATGGCAATGCTTACTGGCAAAACAGCACATAGGTCTACAGAGAATGTATAATCTTTTTGTGGCACAGACCATGATTTTTAAAAAAAACAAAAACTAGGAGAACAGTCTCAAGGATTGAAGGAAGATGTGACAATGTCATTAGAGTGAACGGATTGACGTTTTCAGCTTTTGGGGTGGAAATAAGATCAAATAAGTATGTTAAACTACACAGAGGCTTATATACCTATTTAAGGCCTGATTTACCGTAATTAAAAGAAAAATTGCACTGCTGAAAATCAGTGTTCGGCCACTGAATTTCAGTAGCATGATCTTGGGGAGTACTGTGGACTAAAAAATGGAGCTAGCCTACTTCCTGTAGTCTGTCTGCTCATGAGGAACACATTTAGCCTATTTTTATATATACGTGGTCCTTGACTTATAAGCATTTGCTTAGCAACCATTTGAAGTTTCAATTGCACAGGAAAAAGTGACTAAAACTAGTCCTTGAACTTATGAACGTTGCAGCATCCTCGTGGTCATGTGATTGCCAGTTGGGTAATAGGCAACTGGTACGCATTTATGATGGTTGCAGCATCCCAGGGTCATGTGATTGCCATTTACAACCTTCCCAGCCAACTTCCAACAAGCAGAATCAATGGGGAAAGCCAGATTTGCTTAATGACATGATTCACTTAACAACTGCAGGGATTTACTTAATAACCATGGCAACAAATTGAGTGCAAGTCACTTAACAACCACCTTAGCAACAGAAATTCTGGTCCCAATTGTCATAAGTTGAGGACTACATATACACATAGACATATGCATACAGTCAGTCTGTCTCTCTCTGGCTATTTTTATGTAAAGCAAGTTTATTTCACTAACAGGAAACATTACATTCTGTTCCTAGTGATTATGTGGAGAAATGCTTGCCATTCCGAGCATTAAAACATTTAAAGATGCTCTGGTTCCTTTGGAATAGGCTCCATGGGCTCTTAAAATGGCCAGTCTTCAGTCTTCCTTTCATTATAACAGGAAACACAGTTTTTTGCTGAAGGCCCCTTCCCTCAGGTGTAATGTATTATAGCCGAATGATAGGTAGAAGAGAAGCAAAGGAACAGTGGGATCAGAGGCAAAAACAAACCTTTTTTGGAATCTCTTTTCTTTTCCCAAACCTGAAAGGAAAGATTAGGCAGATTTTTATCAGTGGTTACAGGGATTGTGGACTAGGATTTAGAAATTAGGGTGACAGTTTCCCATTTCCCATCCTCAAGTTAGCAAAACTAGGGCATACGTATATATCTTTCAAGAGCATTTCAGGCTGCAGTGAGCAAGTGTAGGAGTGACTTTAATTTCTCTTGTGCATCAGTTCACCTTTAATAGATGTTCCTGTGGTGGTTTAGCTGTTGGTATCCATCCTTAGTCCTAGAGAAATTAAGAGAATTAAGGAATTCTCTTAATCCTGGAATTCCCATTAAATTCTTCGTGTGTCTTCTCAAAAGTGAGTCTAATTAGGTGAAGTGAAGCATACATTCAGGTAAGCTTATACATCTATAGCCTAATTAAACCCTTCTCTGAAAAATAACATGTTTAGCAGACAGTACAACTCTTTTTCCATAATTCTGCTAAATCATGTCCATAGGGCAAAACTTGCAGATTATAGAAGAGTGTTATCTCTCTTTTCCTAACATATGCACAAAGGCACACCTAACAGCTGTACCATAACAAAGTCAACATGTGTAGCTTTCTTCCAAATAAAACATCTGCCTGTCCCAAGTCCTTGGGAAGGATTCTATTGGATGATAAAAATGTCAAATCGAGTCTAAACATCTGGCTGAGTGTGACCAACCATAATAATGTAATAATTTATTAAACTTGTAGGCCTCCCAACTATCATAAAGTGGTTTACAACAAAGTGCTGTAGAAAGCTATGCCTCCTCCCACCCGAAGAAGCTGAGGAAGGGGGCAAACCAGAAACCTCTACGTAAGAGGTAATAAAAGAGGCACAGCTTTGCCTTTTTGCAGCGCCCCTACACACGCTTAGCAGAAGTCGTAAAACCGGTGCGCCTCGAGCATATTTTGTTTTTCTTATCCTCGCTGGAGCTCCTGCTTCGCAGCGAAATACCTGGTCCGTTTTCTACCCTAACAAAAGCCTGACCCTACCGTTCGACTACGTCCCACCTGGGACGGTGCCAGGCAGGTGCGTGTATGTGAATTTCTTCCCCATCCCAAGCAGGGGGACCACAAGGCGCGCAGCCACAGCTCCACTGCGTTCCCTCCTCCCGCCCCGCCTCCTGCCCATGTGCAGCCGCGGAGCTGATGTCATCGCTTGGGCTGCCCGAATGTGTGTCAGTGGGGCAAGCCTTTGCTTCTGTCACATGCAGGCTACACATGAGCCAGCCGCGGAGCTACGCCAGATCCTAACTCCCCCGCGCCTGGCCTGGCTAGAAAACAAGAGCGTTTTCTGGAGTTGAACGAGCAAAAAAAAAAGAAAAGAAAAGAAAAGAAAAGAAAAAAAACCCAGCCGCAGCAGGAAAGCTCACCCACATAGCCTCGAATTAAGGGAACTGGGTTGGGGAGGGGAGCGACTCGGTTTCAGAGCCTTTTGCCGAGCCTTGCTTCAGAAAGCACGTGGAAGTCGCAGTCGAGAACACGACGCTTGCCTGCTGAAAGCACAAACCATTTTGCAGAGCGCGGTGGCTCAGGAGTCAGCAAGCACGCGCGCGCGCTCTTTCTCTCTCTCTCTCTCTCTCACACACACACACACACAAGCCGGCAGGAGAAGAGGGGGGGGTGGGTCGGTGGAGAGGATTCCCTCACCGCGCACAGCCGGCTTGCTACCCATCGCCCCCTTTCTAGTTATTTTTGCTCATTTGGGAGAGCCCAGTCCTCGCTACGAAAGCAAGCAAGCGAACCCAACGCGCAACTCTTCATTGCCTTCCTCGAGGTGATTCCTTACCACCACCACCCTTTTTTCCCCCCCTGCAACCCGAGAACCAGGTTTGCATTAATAACGGGAGGACGGCGAGAGAGACCCAGCATGGATAATAATTCCGGTAAGCCTGTTTTCTGCTGCAGTTTTTATTCTCCTCTCTCTCCCTCCCCCACCCCCACCCCGCTCCGGATTTCAGTCCTTTGCAAGTGGGTTGATGGGCGCGAACCAAAGGAGGTCGAACGAGGAAATGAAGTAGCCAGGAACCTCGCTGCGTTGTTGAACGGTGTTTTGTATTTTTATGCCATCACGGCCGATTTTTTTTTAACGTTTTCCACTCCTTCTTAGCTTGCGCACTATACCGTAGCTCACTACAGTACCGGAAGGAGCGTCTAAGTCGGGTTTAATTCATTTTGCTTTTTAAAAAAAACAACAACCAGGAAATGCATTCTTTTGCATTCTGTTTAGCTTGTTAGCCTTTTTTGGGTCGCGAACGTCTTTGGAAACGGGATCAGAAAAGGGCTTTCGCTGTGGATTCCCCCTCCCCCGCCCCTAAAAAAAACACCTCAGTACGCGAAGGAAGAGGAGTCGGAATAATAGTTTCTGTTGATACTGAAATGGTTGTGGAAGAGAAAAAGGGAGTTACAAACAGCCAATTGGAGATTTATGCAGTACAAAGAAAGAGGGGACTTATTGGTGCAATGCAAATTATTGGAGAATGCGGATCTTTCATTACTGGGACTGGGCGAGGGACCCGGGCTTGGGGTGGTGGTGGTGGTGGTGAGAATCGCTGTTCAAAATCGGTTTAATTTGTGTACGATGAAGCGGTCACATGAGTGTCGCTGCATTTGTGCTTCTCCGTAAACAAACCAAGCGATGGATGATTCTGGAAAGTGGCTTCTTGTTTTTGTGTTATCCTCGGCTAGAAGAACGGGGGGAAAGGGCTCCCTACAGCCAGCCGCCTTTTGTATGGATGCGGGAGAGGTTAGGTGGGGTCAGTGCGCTTTGACGACTGTTGTGGAATGTAGGAGAAGAGTTTGCAGTCCATAGTCAAAACCAAAACTGGGGAAGTGTTGAGGCAAGGAAAGTCACTATTTTCAGATAAACTAGGTTACTGGGCTAGTCTAACACCCCCCCCCCAACACACACACTTTTTGAATTTGATGCCCTGAAGCAGGTGTGGCTTGTAACTCCCATAAGCTGAGTTCAGACATACTGAGAATCTAGTCCAAACCATTCAGAACAGAGTTTCTCAACCGTGACAACTTGAAGATGGGTAGACTTCAATTCCCAGAATTCCCCAGCCAGCATGGAGAAAAGAAAAGGGAGAAAGTAATGCCTGGGCAGAATTAAGTATTCTGCTGTTTTAAAAAGGCAGGTTTCTGGTCCTTACTGCATTGAAGATAGATTTTGATTAAATTTCTGCAGCAAGAGGGTGATTTAAGCAAGATTTTAAGGAGCCATAGCTTCATTGATCTGCAAAGCAACTTGGGTGCTGATTTTTCAGAAGCAGAACACTGTAGATACAAAAGATGGTAAACGCAGAATAAGTATATGTGTGTGTTTTGTGCAGGTGACATTTATCTTTTGCTGCTGGAGATTTGCATATTATTGCAAAGAATAAACTTCCATGTAATGATGTCTTCCTTGCAGAGTTTCTTAAATTTCATCCTTCCAGCCTTCTGAAGTCGGTAAAATGAGGACCCAGATTGTTGTGGGCAATATGCTGGCTGTAAACTGCTTGGAGAGGGCTGTAAAACACTGTGAAGCAGTATATAAGTCTTAAGTGCTATTGTTATTAAATGTGCTGCAAAGTTTTGAAATGTGCAGGAGAACTGGGGTAGAAGTTCTCACCTCTGCTGTCTTTTCACAGTATGGTGCATTTACCTCTCTCCAGATGAAAGATCCCTCTGATCAGTGTTTCCCAACCTTGGTAACTTTAATATATGTGGACCCAGAATTCTCCATCCAACATGCTTTTGCTGGGGAATTCTGGGAATTGAAGCTCATATATCTTAAAGTTGCCTTTTCAGTTCCATATGGGGAATTTTTTAAAGCAATAGAATGCAATGACTTCCTGGTGCTCCATCTCCTATCTACTATCTCCCCAACCCAGATTGTGTATATTGGTTAAAGTACTGTTGGGGAGAACCTTCTCTCTCTCAAATGCATGGGGCCCTTGGAGACAGAGATGATGGCAATAGGAATTGCTAAGCTGCTGCCCCCAAACAGGAGGTAGGGACAGATGTGAGGACTCAGCCTATTTCTGAGCAGAGATTTGATATCTGCAGCGTTCTGTCTTGTATCTGAGTTGATCCACTGCAAAGGACAGTTGTTTGTGGGGCTGTTCAGGGCTTGCTGGTAGAGTACTAGTTTTACTGGAGGAAGCTTTAGTGGCCAATCCTTCCAACATCAGGGAGGGTTGGGGAGAAAACTGTTCTCAGAAGTTTTGGAGTTCCCTGCAACAGTACTGCATGCTGAGCTGACAGTATTGAGCAAGCAATTTCACTAGTGACCCAGTTTGTACATTGCGCTAAGCCATATTTTGGGTTGTTTGGTTTTGACTTAAGTGTGTGAACCCAGTCACTTGGTGATTAAGTAGCACAGTTAAGCAAGCCACGGTTTGACATGATGTATGAACCCTGCAGAATAATGGGACATAATCCTTTATTCCTAAGATGCAGAAATTTTAATTTTTCCAATTACTTGCTCTTCCCTGCAACGATATGTAGCCTTTTTAACCTCTTTGACATTCCAGGGGGTCCATTCATAATTTCTGGTTTCACATTGACATGCAACTCAAGTCCTTTGCCAACTACAGTGGTACCTTGGTAACCTACTGCTTTGAAACTCATTGAATTTGGTACTCAACACATTTTGACAGAAAGTTTTGTCCTGATTCATATTGTTTGTTTGGTATTCAACACACAAGCTAGAACCTGCCGATGTCAGCGGCCTTGTGACTCATTACATTATTCCTTATGGGAAAAATTTGTTTCATACTCATCCTTTTTGGTATTCATGGCACCTCCCAGAACCAATTCACGATGAGTGTACCATTGTATTGACAACTCATACAAATCACATTTGTAGATTTGTGATGTTAGTGTGCTTTTTGTTGGAGGGCTGTCATTCAATATTGATTCTTTTGGGGATGACCCTGTTCTCAAATAGGAATTTTGCAAGAGCAGCAATCATCAACTAGTAACTGAATGGGTGCCAGACTTCTCTTTTCTTGAAGTGGGTCAGCTTTTGTATTTGAAAGACTTTCTTCAGGACATAGGTGGGGGGCTGAAAATATGTTTGTATACCAACTAATCCTGAGTGCAATCCTCTAACAACGCAGGCCTGGCATCTGCACGTGCCCAGGAATTCCTCCAGTTAATCACAAAGTGACTCACTGAGAAAGAGGAGCCAAACATAGTTACATCTGCCTGCAGGGGCTAGGAGCAGTCTTTTGAAGGCTGGCAGAACAGGTCAGGAATGTCTTACTTACCAAAACAGTCTTTGGTGGATTCTATTTATAAGGACACAGGTTATGCAAGGCAGATACATCCATCTGCAGCTCAGGGGAAGTTCATAGTTTACTCCTCAGATTCCTCTCCTTGCTGGCTGGCTTAGGTAAGACACAGGCTTCTGCTAAGCCAAAAAAGAAAGTTGTAGGGGATATTCATGATTGGATAGGACTTGGAAGGATTAAGTTGTTCCCTGATACAGTTAGCATATCTCCCATTTTGCCTCCATTCCAGGCAGTCCTGCTGAATGTCCACATTCAATGCAAAGCCATATACCTTCAATCAGAATAGACCTGGAAGGGACCTTGGAGATCTTCTAGTCCAACCCCCTGCTCAAGCAAGAGACCCTATACCATTTCAGATAAGTGGTTGTCCAGTCTCTTCTTAAAAACCTCCAGTGATGAAGTACCCACAACTTCTGAAGACAAGCTGTTCCACTGATTAATTGTCCTCACTGTTAGGGAGTTTCTCCTTAATTCCAGGTTGCTTCTCTCCTGTTTCCATCCATTGTTTCTTGTCTTGCCTTCTGCTGCTTTGGAA
This sequence comes from Vipera berus, assembly GCF_964194415.1. Taxonomy (NCBI): domain Eukaryota; kingdom Metazoa; phylum Chordata; class Lepidosauria; order Squamata; family Viperidae; genus Vipera; species Vipera berus. The sequence goes on along the minus strand of NC_138203.1, from coordinate 141,290,770 downwards.
AATAGCTTGACCTCTCCCTTCTTTGTGGCAGCCCCTCAAATGCTGGAATACAGCTATCATGTCCCCCCCTAGTCCTTCTTTTCACTAGACCAGCCATACCCAGTTCCTGCAACTGTTCTTCACATGTTTTTCATACTTTGTGGAAGGGGTGCAGTTTTCTGCAGGTTATCATTAGGATGTTTCTCAGAGTAGACAGCTTTGGCCCAGATAAGCAAAGCTTCAGAATTAGGATATGGTAACTAATTCACTGTATACTGTAAAATAAGGGATCCCAACCTCTGTGGCAGCATTCCTTAGTCAGATACCTTGTGTTAGAATTGAAAACCTTAGTCATCGTGGCTAATGGAATTCTGAGGGAGGATCCACAGGATCTGGAAAGCCATTCTGTTGCCAGAGAAGAATCTGCAGTGGAGATTCCAGCTGGGAGCAGCTGATCCTAGGATGAACCCAACCGTCTCAGGCAGCCTAAGGAGTTGAAATTCTTTTATACATACTAGTTCTTGTGGCATTTATGATGCCTGTGTTGGCACAGCACACTGAATTCAAACTGAATTCAACTCTCTGCTAGCCTTCTAGATAATGCAGTCACTAGGTGGATATTTTATAATTCAGTATGATACGGTAACCCAGAACGTGAGGTTAATGTATGGATAAACATGTCAAGCATGTCAAAGATAGTGTTTTATATTGTAGGCCAAGAAATGATCAGAATTGGGAACTGGGTACAAATTTTGGATGGGATAACATTGGAAGTTTATGTCTTGTTAGGTATAAGATTAGGATAAGGCTTCCATTTATGTTTTTGACAGTGAAATTCTCTAAAATCTACATAAGGGATGGGAAACAGCAAAGAAAATTCTTGCATTTTCATATTCGTAAAATGGGCATTGCCTGTTGATTTCTGCCAGAATAGAAGCATACCATGGGCATGTACATCTTACAGGCAGTCCTCGACTTAAAACCATTCACTTAGTGGCCGTTTGAACTTAAGTTTTTCAGTGCTGAAAAAAGTGATTTATGACTGATTTTCATACTTATGATCGTAGCATCCTCAAGGTCACGTGATCCAAATTCGGGCGTTTGGCAACTGACATGTAATTATGACAGTTGCACTATCCTAGGGTCATGTGAACACTGTTTGTAACCTTCCCAGCTGGCTTCCGAGAAGCAAAGGCAACAGGAGAAGCTAAATTCACTGAACAACTGCAGTGATTTGCTTAACAACTGCAGCAAAAAAGAGAAAAAGATCATAAAATGGGGCCTGACTCATTTAACAACTGTCCTGCATAGCAATGGGAATTTTGGGCTCATTGTGGTAAGTCAAGGACTACCCGTACTTCTTCAAGTAATACGGGAACAATCACACAAAGTGACTGAAGGACAAAGCTGTATGTCTTCTTTAACAAGGGTTTCCTCCATCTTTGCCATCAAGCATAGTTGCTGGCTCCAAAGCAGCTGTTGATATGGCTGGGAAACAAAAATGTTGGTTGTCTACAGCTTTGGGAAGCGATTATTTTCACTCACTCGTGTGCTTCCGCATCTGGTGGAATGTGGATTCTGCAGGTCTCTCCTCTGCTTTGTTGGAGAAATGGATATGGCCTTCCCTTCTCCCTGCCCCAATTTGGGCTTCACCCTTACTAGCGATGGGTGTAAGCTTTAGAAGAAAGCCAGTTTGCTCTAATGGTTAAGGCATCAGGCTAGAAACTGGGTGATCGTGAGTTCTAGTCTTATCATAGCCATGAAAGCCAGCTGGGTGACCATGGGCAGGTCATTCTCTCTCGGCCCACCTCACCTATCACGGTTGTTGTTGTTGTGGGGGAAAATGGGAGAAGGAAGGAGTATTAGATATACGCTCTGCCTTGAGTTGTTTATATTAAAATAATAAAGGTGGGCTACAAATAATAAATTAAAAAAAGTTTTGGGAAGGACAAAACATAGAAAAGGCAGGCTATTTCCAGTGCTTTAGAAGCGGCTTTCAGATGGGACCTTCAGGTAGTTTGGCTTCAAGTGTCATCTTTTGCTGCTGTGATTCCTGCTTAGTTCAGCACCCGCCATCTGAATTGCGGAAGTCTTAAGACTATGCTCTGGGTTGTCTTTGGAAACGTTGTGTAAAATGATGTTTAGTTTGCCCCCTGCCTTCTGCACCTATATGGCAAACCTAGAGAACTGCCTGACACATCTAGTGAAGGAGGAAAACGCTTGACAATTGTAAAAGGAATTGTTGCTGCTGCCTTTTCTGCCACAGGAGTAGATAGAAGCTATGAGCTTTCAAAAATGCCCAAGTTGTCAGAGGATGCTGTGCTTAGTGTAGCATCCTGTATGTCAGTTCTACTAGAAAATGACCTGTCCTATGAAGAAGCATTCAAAATTAATTCCTGCTTAAGAGGTACAACTGACTCAGAAGCAAGAGAAACAGAAACACCGCGATGCCAGTGCTTAGCGAATAGACTGGTTTGCAAACAGATTTAAATTGGATTTCAGAGGCAAAGAATCAAGTCTTTCACCTTTGGTTCTTGCTGAAGATGAATGTTTCAAAGCTTGATTCTGCTTTCCTTGGAAGGAGACACAATGGGAATAGAAAATGGAAATGAATAAACCTGTGTATTCTAGGATTTTTGCCTCTCTCTTAAATCACACTAGGTGTGTGTGTTTGTGCTGAATTCATAATAATGGCCATATCTAGGACCAGATTGTTCCTCTGGGCTGGCACTTGCTTATCCTGTGTTTATACCATTCTGTAAATTCTGGAAATAAAAACATTTTTTCTTTTCCTCATGCTGGCTCTACATTGTTGTAGTCACAGATATTTAAGATACAGAACAGTGCTTATACAAGTAGTCCTCGACTTATGACCACAATTGAGCCCAAAATTTCTGTTGCTAAGTGAGATAATTGTTAAGTGAGTTTTGCCCCATTTTACAACCTCTCTTGCCACAAATTTTAAGTGAATCACTGCCGTTGTTCAGTTAGTAGCACAGTTGTTAAGTGAATCTGGCTTCCCCATTGACTTTGCTTGTCAAAAGGTCACAAAAGAGGTTCACGTGGCCCCTAGGAAACGGCAACCTTCATAAATTTGAACTAATTGCCAAGCATCCGAATTTTGATCACATGACCGTGGGGATGCTACAATGGTCATGAATATGAAAAATGATCATAAGTCACTTTTTTCAATGCTAAATGGTTGTAAGTCGAGGACTATAACGTATATTCTGTAAATCTATTTTTAAAACAATGTTAATCCTTTCATGGGTATTAGATAGGAGATCTCATGGATCTGATAGGAGATCTCATGGATGGAGCTTGGGCTGTAAATATTTGGAAAGATGTGGTATCTGAGTTCTGCTTCAAAGTATCCTTTTGATTCCAGGCTACAGTCTGGAGTATATAGTAGCTGCACAATTTTCAGCAATTTACTAGTGGAATGTGGCCTTTTGCTAACCCGAAACCATTGCAGCTACTAAAGGAAACCTGTGTTTCATTAAACCATTCTTTCCACCCACCATTGCTGCCAGACTATCTGTAGCCTTAGGAGTCTTTTCCTTTTAACAAGGAAGTTTTGTTTAAAATTTGAACTATAATGCTATACAAATTCATATGCTGGTGTTACTATTTTCCAGGTGCCAAAGAAATATTTCTAGCTTTCTGGTCCCAATATCTTTTGCACCAAAACTTCAGCACAGAATACCCTATTGTGCCAACATATCCCCATTCTTGTCAAAGAGTTTTCTCTGTGTTTTCAGTAGAAACCGTATATGGAACTTAGGTGTGTTCAAAATATTGTTTTCTGCATTGGACGTTGTTGACGTTTTCTTCCATAGGCTGTTTTATTTTGGGTATACAAACCAGGAATCTCCTGCTGTTTTTCCAGAATCCATTCAGTTTCTAATAATCAGTGGTTTTCATAGATAGCTTTCTTCTTAAGGAGAAAATTAACTAGTGTTTTGTCCTTTCCCCATAGATCCTTGACCTCTCTGCATGCTCAAAATAACATGTTCTCTCAGAGCTATAGTCTCAGCTAGTACAATGAAGTAAATGCACTGTGCGTTTAGTTCGTGGTTCTACAAATCACATCACAGTACATACTTCCACATATACCAAATGCTTCACTCTTCCCCCCCCCCCTTCTGTTTGCATATACTATTAGACTTCTGTGTAAATTACAGAGTTTGGGCAGTCAAGAACATTGACAATTTTTCTCAGCAATTAATTTTACTGAGCTGATACTGCAGTTGGTAGGGAATAATAGATGGAGTCTCAGCAAAACAATGGGATAAAGGAATATTCCTAAACTTTATGATTTATCTCATGGTTTCTGTGAAATTGTGTGAATACATCAATGTAGTGTATGTTAGCTCAGCTTGCAAAATGTAAATATACAGCCTCATGCTACATAACTAAACTCCATTTCATGGTGAATAAACTAAATTATTAATGTATCTTAAATAGAAAACTATCTTTAGATAGATTTTTACTCCAAAAGCATTTCATTCAAATAAAGTTGATAAAAATAAAAAACCGATTTAAATTAAAAAAATCTGATTTTTTGGATTTTTTTAAAAAAGTCATTGATTATTATCCACCTTGGCTTCTTGGGATTTATCCAAGAATTTGAAAACCTCATCACTGATTACATATTTGTATGTTACGTTGATTAGCCCACAGCCCATTTTCTTGAAAGGAAGCAAAAATGCCCTCACAATTTGATCAGGGCAGGGAGAGGGGACACAAAATATAACAAGTTGGGTGATGGAATGATATAGATAATGCCAACAGGCATGCCATTTATGGGTCTGGAATTAGATGGTGATATTAAGGGGTTTTTCCACATAGCTTTATTAAAATTCAACAAAACAATAAAATACAAGCTAACATAAATGAAAGAAAGGGAAGGGGATAAAAGGGAAAGATTAAAAAGTGCCAGAAAAATATATCCATAAAACAAATAAAGAAGTGAGCTCCAACTTTTAACAGTGGAGACAATTAAGAAATATGGCAAACTCCAAACTTAAAGGTTGCCATATTTCATAATTGTCTCTGCTGAAAAAAGCTGGGGCTCAGTTCTTTTTTATCTGTTTTATGTATATTTTTCTGGCAATTTTTAAGTGATGTTAGTATTATAACAGCTTGCTTCGCACTTCTGTGCTATTGTATTGATCACCCAGCTGTCTCATTGCCATGCCTCTTTAGGAGGCAACGTATATTTGTGCAATTTTTATATGGAAGAAATCAACACAACTGGGTTTGAAGATCCTTTTGGTCATTCTGTCAAGATGGTCTCCACTTTTCTAGCCTAGAATCCTGCTATGACAGCTCTACTGGGTTCAAATGAGAAAGATTTTAAGGCACTAAGGTCATATCAGCAGATTTTTTTAAAAAAGGTTGCCCTGATATTTTCCCCAAATATAAAATGGGATCAATACTTACACAAGAATGGCACCCCCAAGTACAGGCTGCCTATGATCAGTAGCATTACTTGGGCAACATGCAGAATTCAGATTTGTAAGTAAATCGGCAAACTCCTCCACACAAAGTTTATGCATTTGAGGCATGATGACAGCCTGAAAAGGGAGGGAGAGAAACTTTGAAAGAAAGAAAGGAACCTCTGCCTTAAATATAAATATGAATCCAAGCCAGGCTTGTGATTAGTTATACAGGTAGTACTCGACTTACAACAGTTTGTTTAGTGACCATTTGAAGTTACATCACTGAAAAAGTGACTTATGATCGTTTTTCACATTTAACAATTGTTACAGCATCCCCATGGTCACATGATCAAATTTCAGATGCTTGGCAACTGACTCATATTTATGATGGTTGCAGGTGTGATGTGATCACTTTTTGCAACCTTTTGATGAGCAAACATCAATGGGGAAGCCAGATTCACTTAACAACTGTGTTACTAATTTAATAAGTGCAGTGATTCACCTAACAACTGGGGCAAGAAAAGTCATAAAATGGGGCAAAACTCACTTAACAAGTGTCTCACTTAGCAACAGAGATGTTGGGCTCAATTGTGGTCGTAAGTCGAGAACTACCTGAACACTTTTAGTGAGTTAGCATCAATTCTGGGCAAACAAGCAAAGAAGAGCAAATAGGTTTTATAAATTGGAAAAGAGTTGCTTGTTGTTTATTAGACAATACTCTTTGGTTTACAGCCTTGTCAAGTGAGCTTGATGCTTGGTTTTCTCGAGTGAACAACAGGGTATAAGGTTGCTTTAGTTTCTTATTCCCATTGGATTCTTACAGATAGCTGGTTTTTGCATATCAAAAATACTCTTTCCTTCCCAACTTAGAGTTCTGCCACTTCATCCTGCCTTTTCTCCCGTTGTGGGTGACTTTGACCTACTTTGCTGACTGCAGGCATCAACAACACTTACATAGGTGCCGGAGAGACTGAGATCAAAGCTATAATGTATTGCAGCAGGCAAGCTATGGCAACCTAGGAGCACAGGCCAGCTCTGGGTGGACAGAGGCCTGCCACCTACGTTAAACTTCTTCGATTCAGCAGAATCAAATGTGGCTTACCTTTGCAGGAAACGTTGTGGGCTTTGGTAGCATTTGAGCATCAGAAAAAGCTTTGCTGGAGTGTGAGAGAAGCTGAAGGGAAGAAAGGACAGGATAAGCCCAGTCCTCTTTTTCGTTCTTTCTGGTTAGGACTTATTTTTTTTTAAATTCCATTTATATCCCACCCTTCTCTGAAGACTCAGGGCGGCTTACAAGCTTATGAGCAAACAGCATTTGACAGATGTACAGTACTGTGTTGTGTGAAAAGGAGATACCCTCAGAGCTTAATTTAGAAGCAGTGAGGTCTGTGAAATGGAACAACGAGGACTAGAAATGCAAGGCTAATTTTAATTTACAGGTACAAGACTGTGTCACTTAGAACAGCAATGGGGAATGTACAGGTTGTTCCCGACTTACCAACCATTTGTTTAGTGACCTTTTGAAGTTACTACAGAAATGGAAAAAGGAAAAAAAAGATTTATGACCGTTTTTCACACTTACGACTGTTGCAGCATCCCTACAATCACACGATCAAAATTTGGACACATGGCAACTGGCATGTCTTTATGACAGTTGTGCTGTTCTGAGGGTCACGTGATCACCATTTGTTACTTTCCCAGCTGGCTTCCAAGAAGCAGAGTCAATGTGGGAAGCTAGATTTGCTTAACGACCACGATTCACTTAACAACTGCCACCAAAATATCATAAAATGGGGCAAAACTCACTTAACAACTGCCTTGTTTAGCAGCAGAAAGTATGGGCTCAATTGAAGGCTACCTGTATACTTTTCCAGATGTTGCTGACCAATTCTTTCTATCTTTCTCTAAGAGCAAGGTTGGCTAAGAGTATTTGGGGCTTGTAGCTCAACAAAGCCTACTTCTTGACCTAGAATAAACTGTCAGGATTTTTTACAGCAATTTCTGCATAATAATAGGAAATGAAGTGTTCACTATTAGAATCTTTTGGGAATCTTGTCCAAGGATGAGTTCTTGGCCACAGTCTCTCTAGTCCCAGTTCTTACCTTGAGCTTCTTTGGAAGCCAACCACCAAAAGTCAACTTGATTTAGTTGCATTCTATAATGCAATAAAACAAAATAAAAATGATTCAAAGATACTTGCAGTAAACTGTTGCCTACAGCATTTCCCCTAGTTGAATTTTACCAGTGAACTTGAACAATCTCTCTGGTCACACTGGGAGCAAGCTGGATTCTGCTGTCTTCAGATTTCATAGAAGCTCAAATACATAAGCTAGAGAATGGATTTTCCCACGACGTCATATAGTAGCAGCAGTTCATACATACTACACATGCCATAAGATCGTAGGGAATTCTGTAGGTAGGCCTGTAAAAGCCTTATACTTGCAATTCTGGAGATTCATGACTACTGCAGTCAGGGCGGCCAGTACAAACTAGGCTAGATATTCAAACATAGTATAGAATAAATTCTCACAACACTCTTCTTTATAAAGTGTTCCAACTTCTCAGCACTTTGTAGAATCAGGTTAGATACAAGGATAGCTTGTTTGGAGCTTTAATCTGGCCTTTAGAGTAACATATAGGAAAAATACTGCAAATACTGGATCCTTGGATTGGAAACCTAGATTCATCTAAACTATGTTACTGAAGGGATATCTGGCCCTATTAGGAAAACAAGTTTCTTTACTATCACATTTATTTCTTAGGCATCTACGAATGCGGTTACATTTCTGACAAGCTCATGGATGTACTCTGATTTGTTTAACCTAACCTATTTAAAGGCAAAAAACCCTGAACTACTGCCCCCTTTTATTGCTCCTATCCCTGTTCCACTGATGGCGGGTGTAGACATATTAAATATCTGAATGTGTTGCTGATGTCTCCTGACATACTTCACCTGAGACCCTTCTCAGCTCATGCATCATTTGTATGTAGTCCTGGTCCCATCTTATAAGGAGAACATTGTCACATTCTCCCAAATTGTCACATCTTTCCATATTAGAGGGAATGGGATGAGCAAGGGAAAGACTCAATGCCAGCTAAATACTGATTTTTCTTGGCTGACTTACGTAGTTCCAGGTGGTTGGTTATAACTGATAGATGACACATCTTGATGTGCTGATTTCTGCTTCTGTATGTCAAAGCCCTGGGTGCACGCTTGGGAGAGTTGTCTTTCATAGCACCAAAACTCCTTGTTACTTTCTTAAATTATGCAGGAGTCATCATTATTGATTTATTGCTTTACACGGGACTTCTCATGACTGGGTAATAAAGAGGCAGGATTTGTGACGTTCTGGATGCCAAGCCATTTCTTCTGTAGGATGAAAACTTGTGGCGCTGGATTGAACATATGAGAGGAGATGGATGGGGAAGAATAAAGCTATCTGCTTTAAAGGCTTTTTGCTGCAGAGGAAAAAATAAGGACTATATTAGGACAAAAAAAACGAAATTATTCTCTTTGGGGTGTATATGTGTATATCCTAGTTAAAGTAAAGTAAAAAAGAATGCATTCGTGTTTGGTACTTGGGTGACAACACTGTCAATTCTTTTATAACTAGCCCGAAGAGTTGGAAAATAATTTTTGATAAATTACAAGGAGGATCTTCCCCCGCCTTTTAGTAAGCTTTTAATCTCAATCTTATTATCGGCTCCTTTTGATTTTCTTTAATTTTGTCTGCCACCTGACAATCCTGTGGTGAAGTTGTTACGCTAGGAGTACAAAAAGTGTCCCATTCTTTCAGTGAAATCTTTTTTGTTATTTTTGGTGGAAGATAGTTTCTGAATTTGGACCAGGAATTTCCCTATTAAAAATTGACTGGGGTTGCTGTTTCTGTTATTCAGCTAAGTAAGCAAAATTTGAGTAATTTTTCTTTCCTGTTGAACTGCAGTCTTTAGAGATGAGGAATGCAAAGGTCAGCTTCAAAGTGATTCTCATATGAGCTCAAAATAAGGCCATCTCTCATATCTGCAGAGGAGGGAAATCAGATTTGCTGTTTTTCAAAAACATAAAAAACAAAAAGAGGTGGGTGGAGGGAAAAAGCAGTTTTCTTGGCCTACATTCTGACATAAGGCAGGACTCCCCCCAGCTGTTGTTAGCTTTAAAGGCAATTCAGAGCACAGCTGAATTTGCCTTTTATCAGGTAAATTCAGGTCACCCAAAACAAGCAGTACAGCAGCTATCTTTAGCATGTCAGTTGTGGAGGTTGCCACAGATTGATCTCTCTGCAACTGTAATTCTTTTTCTTGCTGAAACATGTAAGGTGCCATACCTATTCTTTGCTTGCTGGATGTTCAGAAATTGTCTGCGTTGGTTGCCACTGCTTCCTTCTTCCACACTGCTGCATACAAACAAACTGCAGTATCAGCACAGATCCTGTAATGGTGGGTTGATGGATGAGGCAGATGCAACATGGTTGAAAATCATGCAACTGAGAGAAGGGCAATGCAGCAAGGAGATTGCTTCTGCAGAGAGGGCCATTTGCTACAAAAAAGCTGCAATAAAATTTTTAAAAAGGCAGGTTTTAAAAACTTGCAAGTCAGTGTAGAAATTAGAATTGCTGACAGCTGTGAAGATACACTGACCAGATGTACTGACCTTGTGTATAGCAATTCACTTTGACAAGTTGCAAGCAGCCATGCAATTCCATATTTTAAGACTCTGTGGACAAAATGGTCTTACGGAGACCCCTCCTTAGTAGCTAATGGGTGCTCATTCAGCTTCAAAGGAGAACGTGTTTTCCAAGTCCTGCCTTGACAACACCACCAGCCAAGGATATTGCTACTTTGTCCTATTAGGACCACAGTTGGGATTGCAACTTCCATTGATAAGTGATGTCATTAAGTTGTATCTGATGTTATGACCTTTTTAAGGCACGGTTGTTAGGTGAATCATAGTTATAAGTGAACCAGGGTTCCCCCATTTGACTTTGCTTGTCTGAAGCCCCCTGAGAAGATTGTAAGTGGCATTTATGTCATACTCTGGGATGCTGCAACCGCCATAAATACATACCAGTTGCCAAACACCCAAATTTTGATGATCTGACTGCTGTGACGGTCATAAGTATGAAGACTGGCTACGAGTCACTTTTTTCAGCAGTATCATAACTTTGCATGGCCATTAAACAAATGGTTATAAGACTCCTGTACTTGTAGTTCAACATAAGGCAAAAACAAGTCCTACTTTGTGTTGAACTGTAAGCATACATCTATTACTGGGTTGGGAACTTATGGCCCTTTTATGACTTGTGGCCTTCAATTCCCAGAATTGAACCATTGCTGGCTCAGGAATTCTGGGAGTTGAAGTCTACAAATCATAAAGGGGCCATAGTTTGATCTATTAGAAGAAAATGGAGGGAGGGGAGTTCTACCTCATATTAAACCATAATTTTGGCTTGGTATGACATATATGCTCAGTTGGTATGTCTGTTTGCAAGGCCATTTTATAACTGGGGTTCACTCATACAGGTTTAAAGCTTTTTGAAGGTTAATAGCAGTAGCGCTTAGATTTATCTACCACTTCATAATGCTTTGCAGTACCCTCTGAGCAGTTTACAAGAGTCAGCATATTGTCCCCAACAATCTGGGTCCAATCTCAGAAGGGGGGAAGGCTGAACCTTGAGCTGGTCAGGATTGAACTCCAGGCTGTGGGCAGAGTTTCCTGCAATACTGCATTCTAACCACTGCTCCACCAGGGCTGTTAAATAAAAGTATCCTTTCTGATTGAACTGGCTCTGTATGGAACCAGTAGACTGATTTTTAATTTAATGCAGAAGTCCTTAAACTTTTCAGCCCATCAACCCCTTAATTAAGTTTTGGATTGTTTATCAACCCCCAAACGGTTATTGTATGAAATAAATACTACTTTAACTAATAGTACTGCAAATAATAACACAACAGCAGCAATAGATAGTCCCATACAGCCTTGGGAGTAGATATTGGGAAAACCTGCTCTAATGGAATGCTGGGAAGTGTACTCTGGCTTGATGGCTAAGAATACTATATTAATGCCCAGCATTTATAAGCAACAAGCATTTTTCATCTTTTTGTCATGGGGGAGATGGGCAGAGAAAAATGCAACTTAAATACCAATTTCAGAATTAGATATAGGTTGCTCTGCTCTGCTAACACTCCCTAGATTATAAATTAGCAAAAGGTTATAGTCTCCAAGCCTCTTAGTCAGGGATCTCCAAACTTGGCAACTTTTAAGACTTGTGGAATTTTAACTCCCAGAATTCCTCAGCCACCCAAGCTGGCTGGGGAATTTTGGGAGTTGAAATCCACAAGTCACAATGTTGCCAAGTGTGGAGACCCCCTGCTCTTGCTTGTAGTGGTGAAGGTAATGGCTTATAAACCAGGAGACTGTGAGTTCTAGTCCTGCAATAGGCAAGAAAGCTGGCTGGGAGACTTTGGGCCAGTCATTCTCAGCCCAACGTACCTCACAAGAGTTGTTATTTTAGAGGAAAAGAAGAAGGAAGAGGTATTGTATATGTTCACCACCTTGAATTATTTATGGTAAAAATGTCCACTGTTGCTATCACTTCCTTGTATTCCAGTTGTGTGCATTGGGTTTCTTCCCATATTATTTTTTCCAGATTGTCTGCCAATCAGTATTTGCATGCTTTATCTATCTTTGGTTGTATCGTTTAAATAATAGTGCTAAATGACAATCTGATTTGGGGATTGTTTTTAATAATGAAATGGGATAAAAGAATAGTAAAATGTTGAGGATTCCTCAAGTTAGTTTTGACTCCTGATCATTAAATGAATAGCTTTCTTGGCACCAATATAGAGCCACACAAGCTTTGATGATGATTTGGACGTGCTTCAGCCCTTATGTTAACACAGCAGTAAAAGCAGCTCACCTTTTTTCAGGCTTCTATGTAAATCAAAACTTGCTTTAAAAGTTGTAGATTCCTTCCTTTTTTTCCAGGCCTGAAGAAAGATGGACAGTTTCAGTGAATAACAAACCCAGAATTTGTGTGACATCTGAGTGACATCAGAAATGGTTCTTTGAAATATTTCAAAACATTCTGGGATATTTTTCCCAATTTCCCAGTGAATTGTATAGTGAGGAATTTCCTAGTGTATCCCATCCAAATAGGACTGATCCCAGTTTATCTTTTAGTAAGAATCAGGGACGCTTGACTAGAAATTACCACTTATTGCAACATAATCTTTACAAGTAACAAATTACCTCATGCTAAACCATGGTTTGTAGACTTAGGTGACTACATTCAGACTTCAAACACATCCCGTGTGATATATGAACTCATCCTACTATTTTGGATTCTCACTGGTAGATTAGCTGAATTGCAAAACAGTGGGGAAAATGGGAGGTGACAGCTTAAGTTACACATCTGGAAGCAGCTGGGGCTATTAACTTTGCTTCGGACATGGCAGACCACAGCTCCTTTCCGGTAGGCATTAAAATAGGCCGATTTCTTCAGACTTTTTTGGGGGAAGGTACTGCTGCTTTAAGGAGCCCATTTTGTGAAACATAAAGGTGCCAATAGAATAGCGATTAATAGCGCGCGCGCGCGTGTATACCGTGGCAGCTGCCTGCAACGTAGGGAAGCATCTGCTTCTTTTCTTGGGATCGTGCAGTTCTCTGCAGCTGCTGTGCCATATTTCGGCCCTTTTTGCACAACACACAACTACAAACGAGGCAACCCTATTTTAACCAAGTTGATTACATAAGATACAATAAAGCTGTTAGCAAATGCAAAAGCGCCTCTCTTGTTGCTGAATTCCTACCCCCCACCCCCAATTTCATTTCGGGGTTCCAGGATTCCACCTTCCGTGATATTTTTGGGTTCCTTTCTAGGCGTAGTTAAGCGTCTAAGTCTCAGAGGCTTTTTTTCCTCTTCTCCCTCCCTCTCCTTCCTTTTGCATCCCGAGCGATTCGGGCGAAAAAGCCCCCGCCTGCCATCGGAATGGCCTGCGCCGCCGAGCCACGTGAATCGTGAGTCAGGTGTCTCCTCGCCCCGCTTTGGCTGGACTCCAGCACGTTGCCTGTTCCTGATACTCGTTCAACTAGAGCGAGATGAGGACACGTGAGGCGCTGACCCGAATTTGGAGGCAAAGAAGAGCTGGGAACCGGAGCTCTTTTTTTCTTTTTTCTTTTCTTTTTTTTTGCAACCTGCTCCCTCACCCGCAGTCCAAACTTTTCTCCAGCTATCGGCAGAGGCTAAAAATAACCAGCACTTAAAGCTTCTCCCTTGGCACTGACTCACCGCAAACACCAGGACAGTTTTGAGTGGTGCCGTTAGCCTTGATTAACCTCATGCCCCAGCCCTGTTGCATAAAAGCGGGTCTTTTATGTGGTCGCTTTGGGGGGGGGCAAGGGAGAGGGATTTTAAATAGGTCAGAATTGGTTAAGAGGTGAAAATGAGAGCAGCAAATGATGAGGGAGGATTTGTTTACAAGATTTTTTTTTAATGCAGAGAATCCCTTGGCTGGGGGCTAACTGGAATTGGGGACATGAAAGTTAAATTGCTAAATTCTCAACTAGGTCATCGCAAGCCTTTCATAATGCTGAGCTTTACTCATAGAGTAAAGAAGATAGGGGAATCCGTATGTTCTATTTTGAAGATAGAAAATTGTGTTTACTTTTTTTTTCCCCTTTGAAGAGCCTGTTCCTTCTGTTAGGAACAGAAATCAGAGAAATTTCCTCTACCAAGATGCATTTGAAGCAGCTGTTGCTGCAAATAAAATGTGTTCCAAATACAAAACAGCCCGCAAGCCATTAAGGTAGCTTTCCTTACTTGGTCTCCAAAGGCGTGCCTGAAGACAGCATCTCCTAGAATGCCTGGACAGCATAAACAATCCATACTGCAGTGGATGAAGATTTATTTTCAAGAAGATACCATCAAGCCAAGCTCACCTGGTCACTGTAGGGCAGAACTGGACATTTTACTGCCCCTGGGCTACATCCTGCCCTTTGGTTGCCCCTGTCTGACCCAAATGAGATCAGTTGGAAATTAAAAATGAAATGTAAATAAGTATACACCATGCATGCAAATAGAACTGCATTGCTGTTATTTTGAAGGTGACTATTTTTTTCAATTTACATATGTGCATAGTGCATACTTCACAGTAGTGTATTGAATCTATTGGTTGAGCCATCCACAACAGTCCCAGCTTCTCATATGGCGCCTTGGGAAAATTAATTGTGCACCCCTACTATAGGGTTAAAAGGGCTGCGGTGGCTCAGTGGGTTAGGACGCTGAGCTTGTCGATCAGAAGACTCGTCCCAGCTTCTGCCAAGCTAGCAGTTCGAAAGCACGTTAAAAATGCAAGTAGAAAAATAGGGACCACTATGGTGGGAAGGTAACAGCGTTCCGTGCGCCTTTGGCGTCTAGTCATGCCGGCCAGATGACCACGGAGACGTCCTCGGACAAGTGCTGGCTCTTCGGCTTTGAAAGGGAGATGAGCACCGGCTCCTAGAGTCGGAAACGACTAGCACGCATGTGTGGGGGAACCTTTACCTTTACCTTACTATAGGGTTACATCTGCACTGTTTTCCTTGCAATAGCATTTTTCCATCCTTGCCTTCCTGGGCTTTTTCAGCTTCTCCTCCACTCCTGATTCTTGCTAGCGCTCTCTTGTGCAGATATTAAATGTTGGCCAAACTGTAGATTGGCCCAATCAAATGCTGGGATCATTTTTCCTGGTTCAATGGAACAATTATCCCACAAGGCAGGGAAATAGCAACTTATAGATTCTGTAGAGAAACAAAGAGGTGCTCCCAGGACCCAATCACAAATCACAATTTGCAAATTTTTATAAAACTTCTGAAGAACAAAAAACCCAATTATGAACAAGCAATTCTCAAAGCAGAAAAATATTCACACCCCTAATAGAGGATGGCTGTCCCTGAAGATAGGTTCCTTCTATCACTAACTGATAAGGCTAGACGTTAAGTATGAAAAACGTTTACATAATTTATCCACAACAAGAAAAAGGAGTTAATCCTAAATGAGCTGCTTCTCTGGGTGTGGAGTTCTCTGATAATGATACCACATGATCCAGGAATATACAGGCAGAGTGAAGACTCAAAAACACAGACAAAAATGGAGTTTAAATAAAAATGGAGTTTATCTGCCTCCAGCCAGATACACCAGTTCTACAATTAGTAACTGGTCTACCATAATTAGAGTTCATTAAACTATTGTTAGCTGGGCATGATTTAAAAACAGATAGCAATTATGTATAAATTTGTACAGGATGTACCATTAGATTAGGAATTAGGGGTTGGAAACCCAAGGTGGCTTGGTTTTGTTTAGTGTTTGTCTCAATTTTTCACCAAAACTTATGCATGCCCTTTTTGGTGTGTGTGTTTATGCCTACAAGGCCATATTGAATATCTGGAACTACTTAGATTGGTCCCTGCAGTTTTCTTGGCATGGTTTTTTAAAAGCACTTTGCCCTTGCCTCCTTTCTAGGGTTACGAGAGAGGGGTGGACCTAAGGTCACCCAGCTGGTGTTGTGCCTAAAGTGGAACTAGAACTCAATCTCTCTGTTTCTGTTATGTCACCTACACTCAACTGACTGACTCTCTCAATGGTTCTTTTGCATGCCTGCTTCAAAGTGAATTCCATTAAATAGTACTTTGTCCAAAGTTTGGATTTCTACAGCAGAATGAACTAGCAGATACTGATGTACAAAAATATAATAAACTGGGTTTGTTTTTTTTACTCTTGGAGGTGAGAGATGTTATTTATATTATATTTAAAACAGCAACATCCTGGAAGTAGAAAGTTAGCATGAAAGGAGCAGCAGAAATAGAATTTCCTTATTGGTTATCCTTTCTTTCTTTTTTTAAGGTAGCCTTTACACATCCTCACCTCAGCAGATGGCAGCATCTAACTAACCTTGGCTACTCTCAGAAACTAAGATTTAGCTTGTGTTAGTCCTTTGATGGGGAGGAGCTAGAGTTGTGGACTGGAGTAGGAAGTTGAAAAAACTTACCAAAAGAAGATAGGGTCAAACCACTTGGTCACACTGCTAAAACCCCCCTACATATATAGTCAGCATGAGGAGAGCTCAGTTTGAGTAATATTTCTTTCTCTCTTTCTCACACATACACACAAATATCTCTGAGCTCAGTGCAAATCTGCCCCTTTCCCCCTATGTCGTTTTTGTATTTTGTGTGGTTTCCTGTGATTTAATATACTTTTTTCATGCAGTATTATTTCCTCTGAAGAAAAGGAGGATGAAGGTTAAGTATCATTAATTCCATGCTAAGGACTTAATTTAGTATTGTATATGCTTCATTTCCCTACTAGAATGAATGGAATTTCATGAAGGCTCAACCTTCCCTAAATTTGATGGCTAGGTTTTTTAACTTGGTACCCTATTTTTTTCCCAAGTAATTTTTGATTGTTTTAACAGTAATAAAAGATAATACAAAATGAGTTTAAAAGAAAAAAGGAATATAAAGAAAAATAGAATGCGCAAAAAGTAAAAGAGGAAAAATAAGAAAAGTATTTAAAGAAGTAATTTCTAATATTTACAGCATTTGGAAAAATATCACTCCCCGTCACCCTTAAAGTTACATTGCATAAATCACTTCTTCCCATATCTAGCCCTTTTCAATTGCGAATTCAAAGTATTTAACTCTGTTGTATCCATTTTTCAGCAAAAAGTCCACAAACGATTTCTGATATTTTATAAACCTGCTAGTCTATCCTTGATTTCCTTAAGGGATCACAATAATTGATGAAAGGCAGTGGCCCCCACGTAGGCATCTACTACGGTAAGGATGTTGCATTCCATTGCAGAAAGGTGTAGTACAGAGGTCTTCAAACTTGGCCCTTTTATGACTTGTGGACTTCAACTCCCAGAATTCCTCAGCTAGTGTGCCTGGCTGAGGAATTCTGGGAGTTGAAGTCCACAAGTCATAAAAGGGCCAAGTTTGAAGACCCCTGGTGTAGTAGAACATCCCTCTATTAAAGTGAGCTGATATAGGCAGCTTAACAACCACTCATTTGGTGACTATTCAAAGTTACAGTGGCACTGAAAAAAGGGACTTACCACCATTGCAGCATCCCCACAGTCATGGTGCTTGGCAACTGGCATGTACTTAGTTGCAGTGTCCTGGGGTCACGTGATTGCGATTTGCAACCTTTCCAGCCAGCTTTTGAAAAGCAATGGGGGAAACTGGATTTACTTAACTGCAGTGATTTTGCTTAACAATAATGACAAAAGTGGCCAAATTGGGCATAATTCACTTAACCACCTTACTTAGCAATGGAAATTTTGGTCCCAGTTGGGGTTGTAGGTCCCCTGTAATGCCTTTCTGCAATGGAATGCAACATCCTAAGCAGTTGGTGCCTATTGTTTGCCCATGGTCTCTCAAACATTACTTTAGAAAAGAATTTGAGGTAATTTCTGGGCAGTGCTAGTGTACTTCACCAAATCAAGTGATAAACGTGTGGGAGGAAAAAATTTCCTTGGACTTATTCCAAGAACTAAGAGAATAGACTTATTCTCTTGTTTAGAAGTGCAAATAGTAGAAGAAAAAAATGAGAAGAGGGAAATTTTCATCCCCCCCCAGGTCTTTTTAAAAAAAATCAGGAAAAGTAAAAAAAATGATGGCAAGAATAAAAAACCACCAATGAAATTTGTTTGGAATAGTGAATGCAACGTATTATGGATTGCTATCCTTTATTCCTTCCACATGTTTTCTATTAATTTGTACTAAGTTTTATCTCAGATTCCAGAGTGCTATTTTTTTTGAAAATATACCACAAGGAGGACAATTCAGCTCTTAGGTTGAAGTGTGAACTGATTTCAGACACTCACCCCCCCCCAAGGATTCAGCTCCCTGTTTGTTTATGGGATTGTTTGCTGATAATACTTTATTTTGGAGGTTGTTGGCTCTGTTTGCCATTAGGCATCAGAGGACATAATTTTGTTTTATGTTCATGTGGTTTATTTCTGCCTTTATTGTTGCTGTTTTCTGGTTTGTCAAACTGATCAAATTAAGAAAGCTTAGGTTTCTTAGGATTCTGCGGCTAATAGTTAGAGACAAAAATTACAACATTTTAAAGTTTCCATGTATGTTTTTTCTTTTTCTTTTCCAGGCAAAAAAATACCCCAATTGTTTTCTCCCATGGCTTCAGAATTACTGAAAATATTACATATCTGCCCTTGTGTTAGCATCTCTGGTGCTTCCAAAGTGATCCTTAGGCCTTCTCAGGGTTAGGAACAATTTGCTTCCTTGATCACTGCAAACCTGACAGTAAAATCAAGGGATAACTCATTAACACTGAGGCCAAGAGCTTTATTGTTTCTGCTTTGTTATTGCTGAGCTTTCTTATTATTTGAGTTTATTGTTGTGCATTTGAAGATGGTTGGACCGTCTTTCTGATCCAAGGAGGCGGTGTTCACGTATGCTTGAGGCCAAAGCAGAAAGACTCCTGATGCCTCACAGCTGCTCTCTGAGCATGTTCTTGTTGGATACAAGGCCAAAATGGTTTTAAAGTTGGCAGCATTCACTGAAGCCCTTTTAAGCCCCACTATGCCTGTGAAAATGGAAAAGAAAGGCTGATTATTTTGGGCACATGTTTTTCAAGCCAGGTTTTGCAAGACAAAGTTGACTGGTGACAATTGGTCGTGG
Source organism: Vipera berus (assembly GCF_964194415.1). Taxonomy (NCBI): domain Eukaryota; kingdom Metazoa; phylum Chordata; class Lepidosauria; order Squamata; family Viperidae; genus Vipera; species Vipera berus. The sequence continues at coordinate 141,271,669 of NC_138203.1, read as the reverse complement.
AGGCGGTTGAAACTCCTGTCAGTGGGAAGATCAGTGTGGAGAGGTTCACATGGAAAGTACATTTCCAGTTTTGCTGTGGGTTCCTTGTGGATGTGTTAGGTTTAGACACAGATGTAAGGGGAAGATTGGCTTCTGCTAAACCTCTGAGGCCCATTTTACAAAGTATTTATATAGGGGATGAAAAAAATTGGAGGTAGCAAAAGAATATGACAAATTATAATGTAAGGGTGGAGGGGAGAGGGAGGATCCAAGAAGCAAAAGGGAGAGCAGTCTGTGGGGTAGGGCCAGACCTAGGTGGGAAGGGCACACGTTTCCCTGACATCTCTGTAGTTAGGGAAGATCATGTTGCAGATAATATGGAAGATCTTTCCAGGTTCATACCCTGAAGAAATGCCTAGAGCATGCAATATTGGGCTGGATGGAGAAATGGTTAGATCTGTTCCTGTTCATCCAGATTGAAATCTGAGGGTTTTTCAGAAGACTTGCTTTAACATGCTAACCACTCCTTTTGAGTAGGCAGTTAGGACAACCTAGCCAGATGCTGGAAATAATAGGCTTAACTACCTGTCATGTTGCCCCAAAATTGGGTGGCAGGTGCAGGCTGATGCAGGTGGATGCCCTCCTGAGGCTTCTGCTTGGTGCATCACCTCCTGCATACCTCAAAGAGAGCGAAATCCATGTTTAAAAATAGTCCAGCTGATAGATCTTAGCCATGCTGGAGGTGAAGTGGGAGGGAGCAATCAACAAGTGAGCTGACTCCTTGATTTGTTCCGCCAAGGAATGGTAGTGCTGGCTGGCAGTGAATGACCAAAGAGGGCAGTTCTGACCTCACGGCAGGCAGTGACTGGAAAGAACGGGTAGAACATATAATTGTGAAAGGCTCCATGAAATAGCATTTATCACCATGGCACTGAGTGTTGCCGAGCCAGAATGGAATAGGCAAAATGGTGCCTTTTCCCTACCCACTTAGGACAACTTAAATGCAACCGTTCTGGTGCTTGTGTGAAAGTCTCAGAAATAACAAAAATACGGTCATTCAAAGCCTATCTTTTGGCAAAAGTAGTGGAAAACCTGTAATACACCCAATGTTGATAGAACACACAGCACACAGCAAACCAAGTCTGTTTCCTGGTTTAAATTGAACTGTACATTATAGGGCTAGGCCTCAAGAGAGCACTAGTTGGTGTTTTGTTTTGTTTTTTTAAAAACCAAGACCAATGCGCTCTCAGAAAAGAACTAAGCCCTGTACTTTTAAGAAGACAAGTGCTATAAAAAATGCCAGTTAAGCATTACCCAGGCAGAAGCTAGGTATTAGACTTTGCCTACAGCCCAAGTCACATCCAATGATCAGAAGGGAAAGGTGAGGCCTGCAGCAGCCTAAAGGGGTGAGTTGAAGCTGGGCATATCCTAGCCTTGATGTCAACAACCGTATCAACAGTGAACCAAAATATTGTGTTAGGAAAAGAGAGAAAATGCTACTTTAAAACTGGAGCAGCTAAGAGTGACTAAGGTGCTTCCATCAATAACTGAAGATGAGACAAAAGTAATCTCGCAAAGATATGTCAGCCCCCCAAGTGGTTACTGGAGCTTGTTATGCTACACTTATGTGGAACTGAGGAAGAGGCCTTAGGAGCACAGGTTAGCCTGCAAATCTGACCTAATAGCCTTTATCAGATAAAGGACTTTCACCTGGCTTGGACTACTTTTGTTGTGAGTTGACCTCCCCTAGTTAATTCCTTGCTTTGGCTGGATGTCTGTGCAAGCTGGAGCTCCATCTTGATATTCCTCTATTTGCAACTTCATGACAGGCTGTTGCTTTATTATCCAATGGAATAGATTGCTATCTAAAATTATGGAATGGTATTCCTACCATTTTTAATTATTCCCTGGAACCAGGGTGAAAAGCTCTGCCCAGAACCAAAAGCAATGCTGGCTTAGGGGTTATTTTTTAGAATGATTTTCTGCAGAGATCTGGGGTTTGGGTGTTTGTTTGTGCCATTCGTTTGCCCTAGTTTTCTAGAGACTGGGGCCTCTTGGGCCACGCTTTTCCGGCTGTTTCCCTGGCCTTGTCCAGGAGTCACATGGAGCCTGCATGCGTTCAGCTGGTCATTGGCTTTGTACCTTGAGACGTACTTGGCAACAACCACAGAGCAGATCAGAGCCATGCCTAAAGAGATATTTTTCAGGGTAAAAAGTGGGGAGGGGGGAGAAATGATGATTTTGGGTGGCAGTGACCTAGTTCAAATCCAGTTTCTCAACTTCCTCTTTTCTGACATCCCATATATAGTTTGGCAGGCCAACTTGTTGGCACAAAGAAGACTGGAAAAATGAGACACTTGTTTACTGTGTGTCTTACCAGGGGCAGGAATAAGAAGGGTGGCCTTAAATCACGAGTGCCGAATAAATGCTCATGTTGCAATTTAGCTGTGAATATCTCCTCTACTACAGCTTGTAGTGTATGGCAGGGTCCCTCTTGGGCAGGAAAGCTTGCCATCTGGGTACATAGCAGAATCTTTATTTTTGTTTGTGCTAGGACTGAGTGGCAGTTCGGCAGCATAAAGGCTGAACTCTGTTGGTGGCCTACCGTCTTTGTAGAGGCCTTTCCAAGCTGCAACAGGAGAAATGGAGTCATCGCTTTTCTGTGGTCTCTGTAGCAGTGCCAGGCTTAGGGTGGGGGTTGTTTGTTGTTTGTTTGCCATTTCTAAATGGCAGTTGAGGAATAAGAAGGATCTATTTGCTTTGTGGCATCTTGTGCAGTTATTATTGCATTATCCTTATTTTTTAAAAAAAATTAAAAGGAATGCAAGAAGGTTGAAAGTGAGAAGATGCTGTGGCTTGGCTGCTTATATCCCCCATTCCCCCCCCAAGAGCTGTGAACAACTCACAGGAATTGCATACTCAAGGCTTTGTCTGGAAGCACTCTGTGATAATGTGAATGCAGATTCTTGACCTCTGTATGCTCCATCTAAGAATGTGATTTGTGTAGGCAGGCTGTTAAGACCTGTGGAAACGCAACACAGCAGTGCCGGCAATTGTAGAAACTGCTTCCATTCTCTGTCTCTGCTTACCCACAGACAGTGAGACCTTCTAAGTCACGTGACGTGTCGCGACGTATCGCGATTTTTCCCTCATTGATGGAGCTGGGGTGGGTGCGGTTTCAGCATGATGCATCAGGCCCGTGGGCTGACAGTTTGACACCCCTGTTCTAAGTGCAAGGAGCCTGCTTTTCTTTGGCCAGTATGCAAAGCTAGAAAATGAAGGTTGTAGCTTTTCAGGTATAGTTTCTTGTTGCTTGGAAATGTCCTTTGCTCTTTCATATGTAGGAACTTGTGTTTCTTGAACAGGTGACCTAGAAACGCAGGTCGTATTTCTTTCAACAGACTATTGGAAGCTTGCATAGCTTATGGACCCATCCAGCAAACACAACCTACCAGTCTTGTTTCAGAAACAACTTGCCTGTCTGCTTGCTTTGAATTGTAATGAAGGCAGGGGAGGCATCTGGCAGGCCAGCTATAGTATGTGCTTCACAGGTATTTGCTTTGGTCAGACATAAATCATGCAGGCATAACCCAGTGGGATGATCAGATTGATGGTGGGCTTGATAGTAACACATCTCTCTATGAATAGACTATCTTTATTTTGTTTGAACTACGTGACATGCTTGAGGCAAACCGTGGTCGGAATAGTGTGAGTTAAATCAGTGGGGTATGGGTAGCATCATCATTGGACAGGATATGGATTCAGTGGCTCTTTATCTTCCCCAAATGTGTGCTCTTGCAGAGATTTCCAGCCACAATTCTGACTTAGAAGGCAGCCATTTTTTGCAGATTCTTCTTAACTCCCTCTGCAGTGCCATCCATAGTTCCTGGTTGTCAGCCCTAGACGTATCAGGAATTGACTCCTCGGGAAGGCTAAAACTACTTTTACTGAGATTGGCTATAATAAGTAGAATCTTGCAAGTCTGATTGTGCTGTACCTCCTCCTCCTCCTCCTCCTCCTCCTCCTCCTCCTCCTGTAAATTAGGGAGGTCTCTGTCTGACCTCCTCCCAAATGCAATTTTGTTGTTCTGGACTTTAAACACGTTTTGCCTTGGTAAATAGTTCCTGCCTATCTCCATCACAGTCATCTTTCTAATTCTGCACTGGGTTCAACTTCCCTCTTCCTTCTCATACACCAGGTGGCGTGATCCTCTATGTGGGTTCAACAGCTGGCTCCAGCCCCACTCCAGGCAGCCCTCCCAGTGGATATCTGGTGTCTTCACCCCAACACTCACTGCCATCCTCGTTAGAAGAGCTGACCCTCACCGAGATTGGAGCCATCAAGCCACAGCAGGCCAGCTCCCCCTCTTCACCCAAGGTAGCCTTCCAGTTTCCTGAAGGGGTCTGCTACCCCAGCAAGGGCCAGCTACCCCCAGCATCAAATAAGGTGCCTGCCGCCAAGCAGAATGGAGCCACCAGCACTTTCACAAGTAAGTGGTTCTTCCACATATATCTCCTCAGTTTGGTATAGGTTTTCTGGCATACATGAAGAGATGGAATAAAGTCTTAGATTGAACCCAATGCTCAGTTTCTTATTTTTCTGCATTTTCTGCTTTAAGAGCAAAGAAAGGAAAATCTTTGGACTGCAAGGTGATTCTGGAAGTGATGGCTGAGAATTGAGCCTTAAGGATCTGAGTTACGAGCAAGGCTGTGCTTGCTAGGCAGTCTTAAGGAAGCCACAGGTTCTTTTCCCTGTAGTCTCAACCCTGCTCTTTCTGCAGTAAGGAATAATGGTAGAAAAGTGTTTGTATGGATTTGTTTGAAGCTTCCGAATGCTCTTCAAGGATAACCCCACGTAGACCCCTTTGCAGCAGTCCGTACGTGAAATGACGGGGATTGAATGACTGAGTGCAGGGACTCCTGATTCAGGAAAGGCTGCAACTGGAGCACCAACTGAAGTTGTACAAAGGCTCTCCTCCCGTGAGTGCCACTTGGTCTTTGAGTAGGGATCACAAATCCAGGAGATCAGCCAAGTTGAGAACTGGGTCTATCTGCGGGAGTGCGACCTCATCCTGAATCAGATGGATTAAAGTCTCAGATCTAGAAGCTCAAAAGCCATCCGATCTTGTCAGGGAGATTATTTCTATCAAAACTACTATTCAAGATATTTAATAATCGTTCCATTGGGTTTGGTTCGAACCTAGAGTCCTGTTAGAAAGACCAAGAGAACTGTTATTCTCCTTGAAGGGTAATTACTGCTCTTTTGGGTGTACTCATTTTCTGATTTAAATCAAATGTTAAAAATCACCCCTTGCTCAAAACCATTTTGCTTCAAACAAAAAAGTGAACCATTAAAGAGGGCATAGATCCACCCAGTCCCTTGAAATTATGAAACCCTCCTTATTGGAGGTATAGTATTGTTTTACTTACAGTAACGTTTTGCAAATATATTGGACAAGGTTCCCATGCAGTACTAAGCTGTGATTTGTTTTAATTTGGTTTGGTCCCTTATGACAATAGTGAATCATGGCTTTTGAATTTTGGGTTCTGCTGAATGTGAGAGGTGAATTTAGTCAGTTGTGAATTAGTCAGTAAAACATGTTTAAACAGGTGGTAGTCCAACGTGCAAAGTCTTTCTGTACAGGTGTGCACGTGACCATTGTTATTTCCATTTTAAATAAAAGTTCAGATGGATTCCATTCTGATGGAGCCAGTTTGTCACTGTTAGCCCTTCCCAATTGTTATTCTCTAAGTCTGCTGAACTTCCATTTCCAAATCCTACAGGCATGCTGATTGGGATTAGAGGAGTTGACGTGTATTGCGTCTGGAGGACAGCAAGTTGGGGAAACCCAAAGGTCCTTTTCCCAAATGGCATTTGGACTTTCTTGGTTTTTTTCTTTGAAAACGTTCCGTTCTGAACCAAAGAAGCTTCTTAGATGAGATGCAAAATGTTTTCATACTAAAAAAAAAAGAAGAAAGTCCGGCTGCCTTATGGAAAAAAACACCCTTGGGACAAGCATGACTTGGGTGATTGAGAAGCTCCATAGACAAGTTAGGAAAAGTTACTTCAGTGTGCTAGGACAGAGAAGAGGGAGGTTGGATCAGAAACTTGGGCCTGGCAGGGAATTAAGATCACTTCTTCTCTTCCTTTGCAGAGACTGGTGGGATGGTGTTGCTTTGCAAAGTTTGTGGAGACATTGCTTCAGGCTTCCACTATGGGGTTCATGCTTGTGAAGGATGTAAGGTAGGTGCATCTTCTTGCTTTCTTCCTATTTTGTTTGTTCCTATTATGACAAGACTGTAGAAGACTTAAAAACATCTTTGTTTAAAAATAGTTCAAGTTGAAATGCTCAAGATGGATTGATTGATCATGTGCCCTGAAGGCCATGTCAGTTTTTAGTGACAATGTAGATGGGATTTTCTCCAGGTTGATCTTTTCTTCATCTGGTCCTTCAGATCTTCCAGTGTACCCCATTACCACTATAAAAACTAAGTCCCTCAAGCTTGATGCTACTCATTCTTTTCTTATCTTTCTTGCTATCTTTCCCAGGATATAAGTTTCCATAGTGTGATAATTTGAATCTGGTCGCTTCAGTCTCTGCTGAAAACTCTGGGTTGTTTTATTTGATGACCCACTAGCCTGTTTTCTTAGCTATCCATTAGTGCACTCGGGAGCCTTTTCAACACCCATGTTCAAAAGAATCAATTACCCTGCTCTTTCAAAGTCCAAAATATTTAGGATACCTAATATAAAATCCTACACTGGCAGACCTATTGGCGGCATGTGCAACTTGAATCCATACTGAGTTTCGGTTTTGATCCCAGGCTAAAGAGAAATTAGTTTAGTTGGAGTCTCCATTAACACACAAATTGGATTAATTTATTAATCCACAAGTTGGATTCTCCGTTAGGTGTTTGATTTCTCTAAAATAAGAACCACAATACCAATAATGCTTGACTTACAACCAGAGTTTCCACTGCTAAGTAGTAGCACTGTCCAGCATCCACCAGTCCTTCAGCAATTCAGTTGGCAAAACAAGGAATGTTTCAGCCATGTATTTTCTTCCAGGTAGCTAGACCCTACCAACTTGCCAGTTGTTCAGTTGACTCTCTGGAACCCAAGGGGGGATATTTTGTCTTCTTAGATGTCTTCAGCCAACATTAAGAAAAAAAGGCACGAGGGATACTCCAAAGCTGACACCAAGCAGAGTAGAAAGCTAAAAACCAGTAGACTCATTTTTTACATGTGTCCATTTGTTGGCTCACCTCCTCTTTCCTGGTGCCTTCAGGGTTTTTTCCGCCGGAGCATCCAGCAGAACATCAACTACAAGATGTGCGTGAAGAACGAAAATTGCATGATCATGCGTATGAATCGCAACCGCTGCCAGCATTGCCGCTTCAAGAAGTGTCTGGCAGTGGGCATGTCAAGAGATGGTAAGCAGCATCTGGGTAGGGCTGGTCCCTCTTTGCGTCGGTGTGGGTCTGTAATTAAAGGCTTGAAAGCAACTGTAATGAATTCAGTTTGATTGACAATCTGTAGTCATGAATGTTTGCTTCATGATCAAACACATTAGAATTAACTGGCTGACACTGAGAGCCATTCACGTGGATTCCCTTTTCTTGAATAGCTCCGAGACAGAAAACATGAAGCAGGAAAACCTCTGGAAGGCAACGTGCTCCCATTTCCATCCTTGGAAAAAACCGCTCAGCTCCATCCTCCCATGTCCTCAAATTGCACTGCCTAGATTTAGCTACTGAATTTTGGCAGAATGATTTGTTTTGAAGCTCTTCAATGATGAAAATGAGAAATTTGCCTCCCGTATGCTTCTTCTGCCCTTTGTCCAGTGTCATAAACCACAGTGGTCCCTAGCACTGGGAAGGCTGTTCACCCCTTTTTTTAAGGAACAATAACTTGATGGTTGCCATTGCTAAAAATGATTAGGACATGGCAGAGGGTGGTAGGGAAACAAGCAAAGGCTGGGCTGATACCAAGACATGTTTCAGTGTTAATGTATTTAAAGAGATAAAACCTTAGCCCCAGCTCTTGGCCTGTAGTGCTGTCCCTGCAGTCACTCTCTCACAAAGGTACAGTGTCAGCAAATGCTTGGTTGATAAATGAAACCCTGGGCTGATTAATGCTTTTGTGTCAGAATTTGCAGAGCAGGAGAGAAAGATGGGGAAGAGCCACTTGCATGCAGAGACCAAGCAATGTCCTTTGATTAATGGCACAGTGGCTCTCCCAAGTACATGACCCAGAGGCCTAATTATAAACTGCTTATAATGTTGGCTTTGTGGTGGCACTGCTGGCTTGGGAAGGAGGGTTGGATCTGATCCTCTCTTTCTTTGCTGGGGAAGAATGAACAAAGATAAATCGCTTGCCACAACCTCCTAAATTGGAGAAGACCATCATACTGTACGTTTGTGCGTCTGAGAGTTTGGACGGGTTTTCCTGAGCATCATTGTGTTTGTATTAAGTGAATTTTAAGAATCGTGCAGCTTTCCTTGTTTCCCCAGCTAGAAATGCCACCTTCGGTGGAATCGTGTTAGGGTGCAGCTTCTCCTCCTGTAGGGTTATGGCACAGAAGAAAGTTCTACCTGTTCAGTTCCTTTATTGCTGCTTGTTACAGCGTAATGTCTCCTTGACCCTCAGATTGTCACGCTCCTTCTTCCCTTCCACAGCTGTGCGTTTTGGTCGCATCCCTAAGCGAGAGAAGCAGCGCCTGTTGGATGAGATGCAAAGCTACATGAGCAGCCTGAACGAAGTCCCCATGGATGTGGGCCTGAGCTCTGAGGTGGATGCTCCACCCAGTCCTAATACGCAGGAAGAGGAGGCAATAAATGCCATCTCCAGGGCTTACCATGACATCTTCCTCAGCGGGCAGGACCGTCTAGGCAGGCGTAGTAGCTCCCCAGGGGCCGAGGCTGCCCCTTTGACCAACTACAACGAACAGCCGCAGCTGAATCATTCCCTGGGTTATGGGCGATACGAATCAGCCACTCTTCGCCTCTCCAGCTACAACCCTCAAGAACCACCCTGTTACGTTGACAACAGTCCCTCCTGTTATGGCAATGAGATCTTCCAGAACCAGCAGACCAGTTATCTTCAAAATGCCGGATGCTACCCACCCTTTGATTTTGGTTATTCTGAGGGAGATGTCCAGAGGAGCTGTCCATGGCGGGGAACCACCAGAAGGGGCATTGTGAGTAGGCCAGTCTTATACTGGGGAGTGGTGGCTGGGGACGTGGAGATATCCATCAGCATACAAGCAGCTTTCTTGATATAATCGCTCTGCATGCACCCTTTGGGTTTATTTCCTGCAAACGATTGGGGGAAATTGCAGAGGATGACTGACGCCATCTTGTCCCAAAGAATTTCTGTTCAACCAGAACTCAGCCAACTAGCATTAAGACACTCTGGTGTCACTGCTGGTCACCTTGGAGCCACATTGTGTCTCTTTCTGGAAGTTTAAAATCTTAGATATTACAGTTGAGGAAAGCCTGCAGAGCATGGATTTGGGTCTACTTCCTTGGATCTCGGGTAAAAAGATAGGCTTTGCCAAAAAGAAAGCTGATTTTCAAATCCTTGATGTCCCTCTGCTGTAAAGTATTGGTAGTGCAGTGGAAATAAGAAAAACCAAACAGACTTTGCTCTCCTTGGATCCTTGGATTGGCAGGACAAGCTGCCATGGTATCTGTGGTTCCCATGGCCATTTCCTGTCCTTGCCCCTCTTTTAAATAAGTAACTGCTCTTGTTCTAATTTTTAAGACCATGAACCACAGGATTAAATAGTAAAAGTGGTGCCCTCCAGATGGAATGGCCATGTCCAGATCAAACAGTACAAAGCAAAGCACTGTGTGCCACAACCAGTTGCCACCACAAATGCAAAATAGCTCCTGGTGATTTTAAACAATTGTTTGTGGCTCTTAGTTTTACCAAAGAAAGTAAGACGTAAAATCATTATCTGCATGAGTTCATGAAAAATTCTAGTGTTTTTTTTTTGAGCCAATCCATTGTTTTAGTAAAATCATTTGGGCCACTTCTCAATTACAGTTTTTAAATGACAGTTAGTTGTGATGGCAGGTCCACATTGGCAAGCTACTGAGTTTACTGCTAAAACGGTTCGAAATGGTGGCCTATGGAAGGGCTTTCAAGTGAAGAATTGCAAATTGACCCCTCTTACTTTCCAGCAATGCTTTCTACTAATCCCAGATACTTTTTAAAAACTTTTTATTCCACTGGAGGATCATTTTTGGAAATAACCTCAACTGGAAGAAGGAAAGTTACAAATATTCTTTTATCCAAAAGAATGGCCAGTTAGGCAAATTACCCTTTTAATCATTTTTCTCTCTCCCTCTCCTTTTACAAATTCTATCCTTATATCTGGATGTGCCTTTGGGTTAAGCTAGTTTACTTTGCATTCTAGTCACAAAGCCACCCTGTTTATGTGCTGAGAGAACAAGCATCTTTTAAAAGTATTAAATAATACTATTTGAGTGTTAAAATGGAACTTTTGCAAAGAGCTTTGCTTGACCAAACATCCCTCTTTCTGTCAATCTCTTTGTGGCATGTAGGCTTGTCCTCTGAATGCCACCCCTTATTGTGGCAGTGGCAAGAGCAGTCAGCAAGTGTGGGAAGAGTTCTTACAGTGCTTCACACCAGCTGTCAAGGAGGTGGTCGAGTTTGCCAAGAGCATCCCGGGCTTCCAGTCACTCTGCCAGCAGGATCAAGTGATGCTCCTCAAAGCGGGCACTTTCCAGGTCAGTGTTGGGTGCGTTCTTTCCCCAAATCTGTGCAAAAAATGATGGATGCAAACTTAGTCAGCCTCAAGTTCTTTTCTGCATTGCAATGGTGCTCAGAATGACTTTTGTTTGTTTGTTTTGGAGAGAAGCTATGAGGGTACACAGCAAGGATGAGGAAGTACAAAGAGAGTGACTCTTGGGGATGGGTTTGTTTTCCACAGTCTCTCAAGTGTTACGGAATTGCCTTTTAATTGTCAAATAGCTTTGCTATCATCTGGAGAACATAAATCTTGCTGGCAAGGTTTCACTGGAGCTGAAGCTGAAACCTCCCTACAGACTGTCTCCTTATTGCTTTTAGTGTTGGAGTAGGGAATTTTCCTTAATAATTAAGACACTCTCTTCTCAGAATTTGGAACTCTTTCCAAATAGCATTCTTGTGTCCCAGCAGTTGCCCAACTGTGGAAAATGCAAGTAAGGACAAGAAAGTTGTACCTACAAATCTTATCAATTTTACACTTGAAGTAGATTACTTGTTAGGCCTTTGGCTTGCTTCCATGATGCAAACAGCACGCACGTAGATGTTGCCTCGCTTTTCCAGGCTGGGCACCTTTTTTTTTCTTCCAAATTTCTTTGTGGTTCTTCAGATGCAGATGGAGATGATAATGAGTTTGCTCTGGGAAATTATGAGTTGCTAGCTGTGTATCTTCATTCAGTGGAGAGTGTGTTTGTCAAAAAGATGTGTCTTTGCTTAATGTGACACTGTTCCACCATTTGTCCTTTCATAGGTGCTGATGGTACGCTTCTCCACCCTCTTCAGTCCCAAGGAGAAGAAAGTAACATTTCTGAGTGGGGAAACATATTCACTCTGCAGCCTACGTTCCATGGGCATGGGCTCTCTGCTGGATGCCATGTTTGAGTTCAGCGAGAAGCTCAGTTCGTTGGGGCTAGATGCACAGGAGATGGCCCTCTTCATGGCTGTGGTCCTTGTCTCAGCAGGTGGGTGTAAGCTTGTGTTACAACCAGACTAAGGCTTTGGGGAGTGAGACATACTTGTGGCAAGAGCTCTTGTAACTTTTACTAAAGGCCTTCCTTCTCGCTGTAATCCTGTGATGGAGACTGTATAGGTAGTCCTCGACTTAACAACCATTCGTTTAGTGACCGAAGTTACAACAGCACTGAAAAAAAAGTAACATATGACCATTATCATTATGATGATCACATAATCAAATTTTGGATGTTTGGCAATTCGCACGTAGTGTCCCAGTGATCACCTTCTGCAACCTGACAAAGTCAGTGGGGAAGCCAGATTCATATGACATCCTTGTTACTAAGAACTGTGGCAAAAAAGGTTGTTAAATGGGCAAAACTCACTTAACCAACTGTCTTGCTTAGTAATGGAAATTTTTGGCTCAATTGTGGTTTTAAGTCAAGGATCACCTGCCTTGGTGGAGGATCATGTAGATGGAGTCTATGTGCCTTTCTGTAACCAGAACAGAATGGAACCCAATTTGATATGATGGAAGAAGCTTGCAGAAGGAAGGATGGGTTAAGAAATAGATCCAGCTGGAATCTGGGGAGAAAAAATAGCCCCCCAGTGCATCCCAGTGAAATGGGCAATTGAGCTGCTTTTTTGACATTTTCTGGTGAGAAGGAAGATACTTAAAATAGTACAATGAAACATTTTCTCAGCATAGGGGCTTATGAATTCTAATGAATTTACCATTTAGAAATGTGGATGCAATTTTTATTTTTATTTTAATTCCATTTATATCCCACCCTTCTCCGAAGACTCAGGGCGGCTTACAAGCTTAGCAGTAGCCTTCATTCTATGTATATGCCTGCTTATTAGGGCTTTCACACACACCCCAAGCGGCATTATTACAAAGTCAGCTTAATTGCACCCAACAATCTGGGTCCTCATTTTACCTACCTCGGAAGGATGGAAGGCTGAGTCAACCTTGAGCCTGGTGGGATGCGAACCTGCACTAATTGCAGGCAGCTGGTGTTACTTAAGGAGGCATTAGCCCACTGCTCCACCAAGGCTCTTTTGTGTACAAGAATAATTTCTTAGAATTCCATTAAAATTCCTCTATCCAGTCAGCAAGTAGGTATGCGAGAAATATCTATTGAAATTTCAAAAGTCCAACAAGTATTAAATTTGTCAGAAGAGTCTGTTCTGTCCTTTTTGTGCATTTACAGTAGAAGAACCAGACTATGAATGGTAAAAAACTGTACAATGCAATATAATATAATTAGATAAACTGCAATTATAGTTATATTCCATGCATGCGTATACTTTGCATTGTACATCATCTTATGTAGAACACAGATCACTTTCACATTTTGTATTTTATATATTTGACAATGCATTTTATATTGAGAAATCTAGTGAAATAGTGCAGTTAGTCCTTGATTTATGACTGGTTAATTAATAACTATTGGAAGTAACGGCAGATTTCAAAAAGCTGCTTACAACCTGTTCTTAAAGTTACAACTGCTGTCTCCCCCTCTCATGGTTCATATGATCAGATTTTGGGAGCTTGGCAACTAGGGCTCATATTTACGATTGGTTGCAGTGTCCCACGGTCATGTGACTGTGGTTTATGACTCACTGATTTTAAGCAAAAAAAATAGCCCTTGGATATGCTGGATTCAATTAAGGGCTTGGGGGTTGGCTTAACAACCATATGATTTATTTAATGACCATGATGACACACTTTATGACATTGTAAAAATGGTTGTAAAATTGAGTTCAGTCATGTGGCAACTCGACTTATGACTACAATGACTTACAACTGCAGTTCCAGCCTCCATTTTGTTTGTAAGCTGAGGGCTACCGTTAAGTGGTTTAATTCTCCCTAATGTGTTGTCATTTTTCCAAGACAGCTAAACCCGTCCCCTCTTTTTTCCATATCTTCTTTATTTCTCTTAATTTTTAACACCTTTGTTTTGGTTTTCAGATCGCTCTGGGATCTCCGATGTGGAGGCTGTTGAAATTCTTCAGGAGACTTTAATCCGGGCCTTGAGAACTCTAGTAATCAAGAAGCATCCAGATGACTCCACGCTTTTCCCCAAGCTGCTTCTCCGTCTCCCCGACTTGAGAACTCTGAACAAGCAGCATTCAGAGAAACCTCTTGCCTTCCGGATCAGCCCTTAATTCCAGCACATCAATCTCATAAGCCCTAAGACTTCAGGAAAGAAAAAAAAATCCACCATCAAGTAAATTTACTGCAGCGGACTAAATGTTGCTCTTTGGGAAATGACCGTAATGATGAAATAAGAGGTGTAGAAAGGATACGACAAAGGCAGGAAGCCTATAGCCCCTGGCAGCTTGTTGGAGTAGATCCAGTGAGGAGAGAGATGGGATAAAGGAAGGAAGGATGCATTTCCCAGATAGCGCTCTCCACAGCACAATGCAGACTGAAGATCATTTACGTGCCAAGAGAGATCAGGCAAACAAACTGGACACATCTGTTGTTTCTAAACGGGTGTGGGTGTGTATACACACACACGCATGCATATATTCACACATATATTTCCATACGGTGTTGTTTTGAGGCTCTACCCTGTATATAAATGCACCACCTACATTGTACATAAGAGTAATCCTTGGTAGCTCTTGAGGGTGGGCAAACGTAGGACCACCTGGCAAGGCAGTTACTGCAAAATCTAGCTTCCTTAATCTGCACGCTAGTGAAGTCCCAAGTCTCAAAACTTTTTTTCCTTTTCCTTTGTTGGCCTCTGTTCCTTTGCTGCTATTTTCAGAAAGTGTGTACGTATGTGGGTACACACAAAGAAAAGAGATTTTACTGAGTAGATGGTCTGATCAAAGAGGAAATAGAACTACTTAAGCTTTCCACCTCCACCCCCATCTCATCTCGGCAACTGTTTTAAGTGACATCCCAGTTCTGTTTCATCTTGTTAGGTATGAGTGTGTAGATAATACATATTTCATAAAGATCTCAAACAAACATACAACAGGTCTTCCATCAGTTTGTGACAGATTGGTTCTCCATAATCTGTGGATACAGCAGATTAAAGAGGCGGTAAGGGGAGGAAAGCTATGGAGATACTATCAGTTGATCAGAAGTCTAGTTTTTCAGCAAGTGATAGGAAATTGATTGTAGTTGGATGACTTGAAAGAACTACAAGTAGTCCTCAACTTACAACAGTTCAAAGTTGCAATGGCACTGTGAACAAAATGACTTATGATCATTTTTCACACTTAATGACCACTGAAGCATCCTCATGGTCATGTGATCAAAATTCAGAGGCTTAGCAGCCGGTTCATATTTATGACGGTTGCAGTGTTCTCAGGTCCTGACAAGGTCAATGGGAAAGCCAGATGTCGCCTAACAACCATGTGACTAACTGAACAACTGCAGTGATTCACTTAATTGTGGCAAGAAAGGTCATAAAATGGGGCAAAACTCGCTAACATGTCTCAGTTGTGGTCGTAAGTTGAGGACTACCTGTATTGGAAGAGAGAAAACGATTTGGGTTAGCCAGTCTTCCTTTTCCTATAAGGTCCAGCCATGAGGAAGAAAGGGCGAAGCGAAGCAAACACTCCAAGACCTTTCTGCTCAACTTTTCTGATTACTTTCTGGGCTTTGGTGCTTTCCTATCTGTTCCCCCTAAACAATGAAGTTTGGGGTATTTTCTCCTAAAAACCCTTGGCCTCTCATTTCGACATCCAAATCCCATTCCTTTTTAAGGATGGGGCCAAGAATCCCAAGCACTTTCCAAGCTGCCTTTCTTATTATATTCAGCACCATCTTTTATTATAGATTTCCCATGTAAACCCCAAATATTTTGGCTGATTCACCCAGTCATCAGTAGACTGCCTTCCTTAGGTGTTCTTTGCACTTTATATTACTTTTTTTTTAAGCAACCAGATTCTGTGCCAAGAAATGTGTAAATTATGACCTGAGTAAATTATTCAACTTAAACAGATGCCATATTAGTTTATTTTGCATAATTTACTCTGCTTCCACTAGTCACGGACAATGAAAGTGAAGGTGGCATTGGAAGCTATGCATACTGAAGTTAGCTCCACCCTCTGATCTCTTAAAAACTCTGTTACGGTTTTTCTGGGTTTCTGAGACTGTACATCACAATGGCACATCAGTGTCCCGATCAATATATATATGGTTTGAAGCACCAAAGGGTCACATGGGTGTGTATATTCAATTGCATTCTGTGTTGTTGTTTTTTATTTATGCCCGATTGTGACACAGCATTGGAGAAATGGCTCTGATGTATGTTTGGGACTTGGATTTTGCTGAAGCCCAACCTTGAAAGAATAGAAAATGTATTTCCCCACGACAAATAACAGAAGGAAAGAGGAGATGTGCAGGATGCTAACTTCTGTAGCTCCACATTCTGTGCTCAAAAGGAGATGGAACGGCAGATCCACATGTTTAATACACTTGAGCGCTCTAGGCCTTGAGAACCTAGGATCTATTTTTCCCCATATCGAATTACAGATTTAAAAGAAGAAGCCGACCCATTGGGATGTTTTTAAAAGACTAGGAGATGACCAAAAAAAAAGGGATCCTGGACTCCCTCTTCTCTCCAGTAGGATCTCCCAGTGTCCCTGTCTGGTTGTGGTCAGCCCTGCCTGGTTCTCTACATTGATATATGACAGGTTTTCCATCCCATTTACAGGAGGTCTCATAGCATGTTTGGATCATCCTCCTGATGCATGATGTGGGGAATATTTGATGTTCTTTGCAGGGTGGGAGGGACACTTGCTGCTGCTGTTCAACACTGCTTTGAAAATGAAACCAAACGTTGCACTTTCTTAGAGATGTATGTAGGAACAAAGAGAGTCCCCTCCCTAAACTGAAGTATATTTGCTGCAATGGGAAAATGGAGAGGGGTTTATTTGCTGCTGCTGCTGCTGCTGCTGCTACTGCTGGGAGTCCAAAAGACTCATAAAAGATGCTGGCAAGGCAGAGAAAAGAGAGAATTTATTTTTTGTCTAAAATTGAAGTGCAATAAATACATGAAAAAGATAAATAAAATAAATATTTGCTAACAGTACAAGCTTTCTGTCCTTCTTGTGCTCAGGAGTTAGGACTGTGACAAAAAAGGGTTCCAAGATTCACAGTCTTGAGATAGCCTCCTGCGTCACCGGTAGTACCAAACTTGCAACCAGGTGATCCTTGGAATCAGGCAAGCAATTCAGGATCGCAGTAGCCCTCTGTCTTGTTCCCCAACAACCAATCTACAGAAGCAGACTGATACCCTCTGGAGGCTTAATAATGCAGAACTGAACAGATTTGGCTTTATGCTAGAAGGATGGTTCTCAACCTTTACTTCACCACATACCTCTTTTAAATGCCTTTTGTGGCCATAGAACATGGCCATGGACCTCCACGACTTAATATTTGGTGGAGCAGTGGGCTAATGCCTCCTTAAGTAACACCAGCTGGCTGCAATTAGTGCAGGTTCACATCCCACCAGGCTCAAGGTTGACTCAGCCTTCCATCCTTCCGAGGTAGGTAAAATGAGGACCCAGATTGTTGGGGGCAATTAAGCTGACTTTGTAATAATGCCGCTTGGGGTGTGTGTGAAAGCCCTAATAAGCAGGCATATACATAGAATGAAGGCTACTGCTAAGCTTGTAAGCCGCCCTGGGTCTTCGGAGAAGGGCGGGATATAAATGGAATTAAAATAAAATAAATAAATAAATACCGGTAAATATTTAAATAATTTCTTCAAGCTTTCATTAGACCTCCTGTGACAACATTGTGGTTTCCTCCCCTCCCCACCACCAGAGGTCAGCGGACCACAGGATGAGAACCATTGTGCTGGAACATTGAGTTCGGCCAAGGGGACCTTATTACAAAACCCAAACATTTGGAGCCCAGATATTGGCGTAGAGCAGGATCCCCAATCCCCGGTCGGTAGATTGGCACTGGGCTGCAGCATGCCAAAAACTGAGCCGCGCGAACAAGCAAAGCCCCATCAGCGGGTTGCAGGCAACACACAAAACCACGGCCCCTCTGATCTGTGGAAAAACCTCTCCGTGGAACTGGTCCCTGGTGCCCAAAAGGTTGGGGGCCGCTGGTGTAGAGTTTAGAACTGAGAAAAGAAACACACTCCTGATTTATTAATATCAGCAAAATAATTTACCGTGTGAGGCTGGTGGATGCTACAGTAATGTTAAACTAATTCAGATATTCCTGATGAACTACTGCAGATTTTCCAAATATCTGCTGGGTGCCATCTCTGATGGCAATCACCTTCATGATTAGTAGAATAACCCTCCAGGAATAGGACTCCTCTGTTGAACATCTACCTATCAAAATACTTGGGGGCATGGTCTGACTTGTCACAAAACTTCATCTTGTATCCATGATAGGACAACTGCACAGATCGATTCTGGGATCCTTGATTTATTTTTTAAATTAGAATTTAATTAGAATTTTTGAATACAATAAAAGTATTAAAAAAAGAAAAATAAGAAAAAGAGAAGATAGAAAATAAGAAAAAATATGGGATTATGATTTCCACCCTTCTATGTAGTAGCTCCCATTTATGCTTTCTCCTCCCTCTTTAATCCTTTTTATTCCCCAAATCCGTAAATCATCAATATAGTCTTTTCTTCCTGCAACAAAAAATTCGTGTAAATTTTCCAGTTCTTCAAATAAGTCTTTATTGGTTTTTTTTTTACAAGGGTCTATGATCTAAATAGTCCCAAAGCTGTGCCATCTGATCTAGAACCGATGATGGTTAACAAAGACCTAAAGTATGAGACTTTACTTTCGTTCTGGCTCTGTCCATGTTTGGTTTATGCATTTAAGAGTTATTTTTCCCCAGACGTGAGCATGAGAGCAGTCTTATACTGTGTCAAGCACTGCATTCCCTCAAAACAAATTCTTAAGGCTGAAGAAAAAAGAATACAACGAGCTACAGTAGGTAGTCTTTGACTCGCAACCACAACTGAGGCCAGAATTATGGTCATTGTTGCTCTCATCAAGCAAGGCGTGTAGCTCCACTGTCAATACCATACAATGTCTCAATGAAAAAAGATTAAAATACAATCCCAGTAGTAATAAGTCTAGTTTTTAGAAAGAAATAAGTTTGGTAGACCTTGTATTCTTCAAGAGGCAACTGGACTTTCTCATTTTTCTTTGAAGACATTTCTCTTCTCATTCAAGAAGCTTCTTGAAAAGGCACCTTTCAGACAACCGTAACCTGGATGACTGAGAACCTCCATAGACAGGTAGACCTTGTAGGATTCCTTTAGGTAAGATTTTCTGCCTAGAGACCATATTTTAAATAACTGTTTAGAAGACTCCTCCCCAAGCTCTCTTATTAGGGTGTTTTCAGTTTGAAATGGGCAGGCGCAGTGCTTTTTTTGTAAAAGAAAAAGGTGCCGGAACACACACATGTCATACAACCTGCCTTGCCTACCCTACAAGGTTCCATGCAAAAAAGGTGCTGGAACTCTGTTCTGGGCATTCTATGACAAAAAATAAACAAAACCCCTGGGCAGGCATAATGAATATTCTCTATTGTTTGTAATACTATCAATATATGCAAAACCTCGAAGCAGTTTCAGGGCTATTTGAAAATGTTAGATAGTAAGGTGACAGATGATGCACAAGGATGTGCCTGCCTGCATGCAAACACACTAATATCCAGCCTGTGCACAGGGAAGAGGGGATCTAAATTTGCCACAGGGTGAGAGCGGCATTGCGATCCAAGTTCCATCTCTTTTCTATGGACAAAAGACCTTTAGATTGCAACAGTGCAACCATCAACTTGCTGATTTTGAAGCCACCCTGGATTGTGCAGCACCCCCTACCCTCCAGGAAAACAAATTCGGATGCCTGAAGGAAAAGGAATGATGGAGGCCCAGTACTTGTCTTTCCTATGAAAGCCTTTGCCCAGAATTCTGAAATGTGTATTTGTAATATCTGTATTGAGAAGATTTGCATTAGAAATATTCCTGGCCATTCTAAAAAAGGCAATGCCTGCCGTTCTCCTGAGTTAAACATTAGGAACTGCTTAAGTGGGAGGTATTCATATTGTTAATAATGATTTAGGCCAGGGGAAGGCAACCTCGGCTCTTTTATGACTCATGGACTTCAACTCCCAGAATTCCTGAGTCAGCATAGCTGACTCAGGAATTCTGGGAGTTGAAGTCCATGAGTCATAAAAGAGCCAAGGTTGCCTACCTCTGATTTAGGCTGAGCTATTTCAGTCATCACTCCTCCATATCCCGGGTTTTTGCTTCTCTGAAGATCTTCCCATATTTTTTAAGATGATATAAATAGTGTATTTATTACATTTTTATCCTTTTTTCATTTCTAAAAATGTCCCAAAGCAGGATTTATATTGCATTTAATTTCAGGCAAGTGGTTTATGGTTGGCAGTTAGCTTTTTGCAACTGTAATGGCCTCTGTTCACCACTAGAGGCCAGTGAAGGCCACAATAATATTCCTTTCCTCTTTAAAGGGGTTTTGCAAATATTATACACAAATAGAATAATCTAAATTCACAGACTACTTCAGTGGTTCCCGGTCACTTGTCTATTATTAGCTGACTGCTAGCTTATCTGTGTACCTCCACTTCTGCTGTGTTCTCATGATACAATGAAAGCTCATCCTCATGTCCCATTAACTGTGGTATGGAGATGGTCTCATCATTTCATCTCCTCCTCAGCCTGAAACACAGGTAACTTACACATTTGTCTTTAAGTGTTTGGATTTAAAGCACTTTGTTGTTGTTAGCTGCAAAGTCATCTCCGACCCATCGCGACCCTATGGACAACGTTCCTCCAGGCCTTTCTGTCTTCTACCATCTTCTGGAGTCCATTTAAGCTCACGCCTACTGCTTCAGTGACTCCATCCAGCCACCTCATTCTCTGTCGTCCCCTTCTTATCTTGCCCTCAACCTTTCCCAGCATTAGGCTCTTCTCCAGTGAGTCCTTCCTTCTCATTAGGTGGCCAAAGTATTTGAGTTTCAACTTCAGGATCTGGCTTTCTAAAGAGCAGTCAGGGTTGATTTCCTCTAGGACTGACCGGTTTGATCGCCTTGCAGTCCAAGGGACTCGCAGGAGTCTTCTCCAGCACCATAGTTCAAAGGCCTCAATTCTTTGGCGCTCAGCCTTTCTTATGGTCCAACGTTCACAGCCATACATTGCAACTGGGAAAACCATAGCCTTGACTATACGCACTTTTGTTGACAGGGTGATGTCTCTGCTTTTTAGTGTGCTGTCTAGGTTTGCCATGGCTTTCCTCCCCAGGAGCAAACGTCTTTTAATTTCTTGGCTGCAGTCCCCATCTGTGGTGATCTTGGAGCCCAGGAAAATAAAATCTGTCACTACCTCCATTTCTTCCCCATCTATATGCCAGGAATTGAGAGGGCCGGATGCCATGATCTTGGTTTTCTTAATGTTTAGTTTCAACCCAACTTTTGCACTCTCCACCCGCAACAAGAGGCTCTTTAGTTCTTCTTCACTTTCTGCCATTAGAGTGGTATCATCTGCATATCTTAGGTTGTTGATATTTCTCCCGGCAATCTTAATACCAACTTTTGATTCATCTAGCCCTACCTTTCTCATGATGTGCTCTGCATATAAGTTAAATAGGCAGGTTGACAGTATACAGCCTTGCCGGACTCCTTTCCCAATTTTGAACCAATCAGTGGTTCCGTGCCCAGTTCTCACTGTTGCTTCTTGACCCGCATATAGGTTTCTCAAGAGACAAATAAGATAGTCTGGTACTCCCATCTCTTTAAGAACTTGCCACAGTTTGTTGTGATCCACACAATCAAAGGCTTTATCATAGTCAATGAAGCAGAAGTAGATGTTTTTCTGGAACTCCCTAGCTTTCTCCATGATCCAGCGTATGTTGGCAATTTGATCTCTAGTTCCTCTGCCTCTTCGAAATCCTGCCTGTACCTCTGGTAGTTCTCGATCCACATACTGCTGGAGTCTAGCTTGTAGGATTTTAAGCATAACTTTACTAGCATGTGAAATGAGTGCAATGGTGCGATACTTTGAACGTTCTTTGGCACTGCCTTTCTTTGGAATTGGAATGTAAACTGATCTTTTCCAATCCTGGGGCCACTGTTGAGTTTTCTAAATTTGCTGGCAAATTGAGTGTAGCACTTTTACTGCATTGTCTTTTAAGATTTTGAATAGCTCAGCTGAAATACTGTCACCTCCAGTAGCTTTGTTGTTGCTCAGTTTTTCTAAGACCCACTTCACTTCACATTCCAAGATGTCTGGCTCGAGGTCAGTGACCAACTCATCGTGGTTATCAGGGATGTTAAGCTCGTTTTTGCATAGTTCTTCTGTGTAATTTTGCCACCTCTTATTAATCTCTTCTGCCTCTGTTAGGTCCCTGCCATTTTAGTCCTTTATCATGCCCATTTTTGCATGAAACGTTCCCTTCATCTCTCCAGTTTTTTTGAAGAGATCTCTGCTCCTCCCTATTCTATTGTTTTCTTCTATTTCTTTGCACTGTTCATTTAAGAAGGCATTCTTATCTCTTCATAAAGCACTATCATCCCTCTTCTCCCAGCACAAGTTTTGCCAGGCACATGATCTACAATGACTCATTGACATTAGTGAAAATAAAGTTAGGCTGGAATCTGCCCAGCAAAAACTGATGGTGCCAAAGAGCAACTCCTCCATTTTCTGGGCACTGCCCTTCATGGCCAGTTTGGCTTGGGTTGCTGCAGAGATTGGATTATCTGCCTCCCTGGACAGTTGCCTCCTGCATCATGCCTGATCAGAAAAAAATGGGCTTTTTATATGTGTTCAGAAGTAGTCTCAGTGATTGGTCACTAGGCAGTAGAGGTATATAAGGAGGAAACATCATCATCACCCTGCTTTGCCCTGCATTCCTTTGCCGTTGCTATGAGTGGTACCTGGTTCAGTAGTAGTAACTGTAAGAGGGGTCTTGGAGTCCGAGTGGAAAATCACTTAAAACTAGGAGCCAAAGTGTGCTGCAGCTGCCAAAAAAGCCAACACAGTCCTAGGCTGTGTTAACAGAGGGATAGAATCAAGTTCACGTGAAGTGTTAATACCACGTTATGATGCCTTGGTAAGAGCACACTTGGAATACTGCACCCAGTTTTGATTGCCACAATATAGAAAAGATGCTGAGGCTCTAGAAAGCATGCAGAGATGAGCAACAAGAATGATTAGAGGGCTGGAGATTAAAACATACAAGAAGAGATGCAGGAATTGGGTATGTCTAGTTTAATAAAAGAAGGACTAAGGGTGACATGATAGCAATGTTCCAATATCTCAGGGGCTACCACAAAGAAGAGGGAGTCAAGCTATTCTCCAAAGCACCTGAAGGCAGGACAAGAAGCAACGGATAAAAACTAGTTAAAGAGAGAAACAACCCCTAGAACTAAGGAGAAATTCCCTGACAGTTAGAACAATTAATCAATGGAATGACTTGCCTCCAGAGGTTATAGGTGCTCCAACACTGGACGTTTTTAAGAAGGGATAGGACAACTACAGTATTTGTCTGAAATGGAATACGGTTTCCTGCTTGAGCAGGGGGTTGGATTAGAAGATCCCAAGGTTCCTTCCAACTCTGTTATTCTGTTCTGTTCTGTTCCTATCACTTGAACTACAAGGAGAATCAGACAAAACCTTTATCCATTTCATTCCAGCTCTCACATATTACAAATTAATAAAAAGTATAAGGGAGTAAGTTACTGTGTGTGGTCGCACCTGGAAATAGTGCATGGAGGACACAAAATGTGGTGGAAAAGACAAAATAGTGCTGTCCTCTCTAAAATAACAAGAACAAAGAATAAATTTAGCCAATAGAAGAGAATATTTGTAGTTCAGGGTTGAATTGTGGGGTCCATGGTGTTCTCTGAGTTTGGTTGTTTCTTGCAGCACTGATGATGTTACCTAGTTTGGTAACAAAATGTCTGGAAGCAAACAATCAAGCTCAGAAAGCATCAAGGACCCCACAAAGTTTATAGCCATGCAAAATCAGCAGAGAACCCATAATTCAGGTTGAGGACAGAATCAGAAACACCCAGAACTCGATTTTCTTTCCTGGTTTAAAATGATTTCCTGTGCAGTTGCACCGAGCTAACAAAATACATCCCTAATTTGCTTTTGCCTTAGGACTAGCTTTTGTTCTTTCAGATGTTTTGACCTATAGCTTCCATTTTCACTGGACATATTACTGGGGTGATCTGCCACACAGACCAAAACATATAAAGAATCCAAGTTGGGCCAGGCTGTGTTGAATCCTTTGAAAGAGAGGGCTACATATTGGCATCCTGGAAACTGAGCCATGCCTTTTACAGTTAAAGAAAACAGTTTTTCTTCCTTCTGTTATTGCAGTGCACACTCTAAGGTATGCCCTGGGTTCCTATTTCTGCACAAACTCATTGCCCATCAAACCCCAGAAGTCCAATCTGGCCAGACATGAAGCCTGTGTGTTTGCCCAGCTGAGGACATAAAGCCTCTTTCCTCAATGGGGCCCTTGTTCCTGGGCTGCTTAGTGTGGTTCTGCAGCCCCCAGCATCACCTCAGCTTGCAGTAACCAGCCATCTACTTTATTTGACTTGAGACTTAGCCAAGAGATCTGGACAAGGCAAGAACTGTTAAAAGTTTTGGAGGTGGTTGGAGAAGAGGGAGAGAGACGCTCCCCTGATTTGGGATCAGGTTACCAGAACTCACCTTCTCTCCCCTCTTCTAGGCCTCATTGCACACTGTAGGGAAGGACAGAACAGGCGTGTGACTAAGGTAAAGCCTACTACAAGGAGTCTATTTTTCCAATATCCTTCCAAAAGGAACATCTGAATAAAAGCCAGATCCGCAAGGTTCCTTGTGAGTTTTATACAGGATCTATCCGAAAACGCCATAACATTGCAACTGGTATCTTTCTGCAAAGTGATGTATTAGCAATTACCGAGGCTAGCCATATGTTTTCATGGATATTTCTGACGTTTTAATAGGATTCCTTTGAAAACACCATTAAACATACATCACACCTGTCTGCTCAAAGTGCTAAGACTACTCCAAATCCTTGAACACTTGAAAAAAGATAAATAAGCGAAAAGTTTCTATGTGACTTCCACTCTGGGTGTATATTAATTCTTTTTTCTCACTGCAAAACATAAGGCACAAATTCCTAGAAGCTGGAAAGTTTATTGATCGCTGTAAACATACATGGTACAAAATAGCCTTTTGTGTCCAAAAAATAAGAATATAACTTGATTCACTTACTGGATTTCATCACTAAAGTTATTGTTGAGCTGCTGCTGATAATACATGTTAAGGCAGCATGCCTATACTTACTTTATACTCATACTCCCTTTGTTTTGAGTGAGCTAAGTGATTGGATTTTTTTTTAATCACTGCTGTCCAAATTTGATGGGTTTCAACTTTGTGCTAAACCATTTACAAACCACAGTTTCCGGGTTACACTAAGCCAGGGGTAGGCAACCTCGGCTCTTTTATGACTCATGGACTTTAACTCCCAGAATTCCTGAGTCAGCTCAGGAATTCTGGGAGTTGAAGTCCATGAGTCATAAAAGAGCCGAGGTTGCCTACCCCTGCACTAAGCCAAAGCCAAACCAATAATGAGAGCTTAGGTTGAATTCAAGCAGCTAGGCCAGGGGCATTCAAACTTGGCCCTTTTATGACTTGTGGACTTCAACTCCCAGAATTCCTCAGCCAGGCACACTGGCTGAGGAATTCTGGGAGTTGAAGTCCACAAGTCATAAAAGGGCCAAGTTTGAAGACCCCTGAGTTAGGCTTAAGACCAGGGATGGACTTGCACATTGCAGTCAGCTGTGACTTGTTGAATAAGTCAGAACTGGTCAGGTGAAAGCACTGAGAACTGAGCCACATTAGAAGTTACTGTCAGTTGTTTTGAAAGCTCAGGACTTCCCATTCTTTGTACATTATTTTACAAAGCAAAACGTTGATGATGTTAGCCTTACAACAGGTATGTCCAGACAGGAAGCATGCCCAGATGAACTAAATATACTTCATTGTAAACTTACAGTAACAGAATATTGCAAGTCTGAATGTACTTTTCTTCCTTTCACCTTTGAGACCCAAGAACCTCAGGAGGGTCCTTTCTGAAATGCTTGAGGCTCATCTGCCTTTTATCAGTTCCCATAGCCCACGGGTCGGCAACCCGCGGCTCCGGAGCCCCATGCGGCTCTTTGAGCCGTCTCCTGCGGCTCCCAGCTGCCCGGTGCGCGCGCACCTCTTTGAACGGGCAGTGGTGCGCGCGCGCACCTCTCCAAATGGAGAGTGGCACCGCCCGTTCCGAGAGGTGCATGCGCACCTTTCCGAAGGGTGGAGGTGCGCGCGCACCTCTCCAAGCTACCGCCGTCCCGTCCGGAGACCTGCTGCGTTCGTCAAACATTGACGAACACGGCAGCTGTGCAAATGGGATGGCGGAGGTTTGGCGAGTGCGCGCGCACCTCTCCCAAGCCGCCGCTGTCCGTCGGCAGGTCTCTGGACGGCGGCGGTTTGGGAGAGGTGCGCGCGCACTCGCCAAACCTCCGCCATCCCATTTGCACAGCTGCTGTGTTCGTCAATGTTTGACGAACGCGGCAGGTCTCCGGACAGCGGCGGCTTGGGAGAGGTGCGCGCGCACTCTCCAAACCGCCGCCATCCCGTTTGCACAGCTGCCGCGTTCGTCAATGTTTGATGAACGCGGCAGGTGTCCGGACGGCGGTGGCTTGGGAGAGGTGTGCGTGCACTCTCCAAACCGCCGCCATCCCGTTTGCACAGCTGCCGCGTTCGTCAATGTTTGATGAACACGGCAGGTCTCCGGACGGCGGCAGCTTGGGAGAGGTGCACGCGCACTCTCCAAACCGCCGCCATCCCGTTTGCACAGCTGCCGCGTTCGTCCATGTTTGACGAACGCGGCAGGTCTCCGGACAGCGGCGGCTTGGGAGAGGTGCGCGCGCACTCTCCAAACCGCCGCCATCCCGTTTGCACAGCTGCCGCGTTCGTCAATGTTTGATGAACGCGGCAGGTCTCCGGACGGCGGTGGCTTGGGAGAGGTGTGCGTGCACTCTCCAAACTGCCGCCATCCCGTTTGCACAGCTGCCGCGTTCGTCCATGTTTGACGAACGCGGCAGGTCTCCGAACGGGACGGCGCGCACCTCTCCAAAGGGGAGACCCGTCGCCGCGCAGGTGCCTCCCATTTTGCGCATGCGCAAAATGTTTTTTGCGCATGCGCATGAGTGGATGCACGCGCGCGCACTTTTGCGGCTCCCACTTTTTTGTTTGTGTGATGGAACTGGTTCTGAGTGGCTCTTTTCCTTTTTCCGGTTGCCGACCCCTGCCATAGCCTATGGCTCTTCCCATTATCTCCTATTAGAGCTGGATAAACAAGTAACTTCTTAACATAAATTATGGAAATGAACCAAACTATGCACTTCCAGGCCATCTTACCGATTTTTATTATCATTGCTTGCCTGATAAACATATTGTACCACCAGTTTTTGATCACGCTTGGTAATATAACTTTGCCTGCACTCACTAAACTATCATGGTCATCTCCCAGCATGCTGCGGCTAAGCGTTTGGCTCCTGAGCTATATGAGCCATGTTGGCAGTAACACGCAAGGGCACAGGCATTGTTTCCAGGCAGGTTGGCATAACAGATGCTGTTTGTCCTCAAAAACTCCACTGGAATATCCCGTGTTACAGAAGCAGGAAGCATGTAAGGAATGCCAGATTCCCAATCACCCAGCCAGCTGGAAGGTAGCAAAGGCCAGGATGGCCTCTGATTGGCTATGTGGTCGATTATAGCCTGGGGCTACAGATAAACAAGAACAGACTGCAAAACTGGGCTTGTACAAAGCAGTGATTGTACCAGAATGTGCAACAATGTGCAAATAGCCATAGAGTCAAAGAGAGCAATAGGTTGTCCTCACTTAGTGACTGCCTCATACAATGACCACTTTTGCAACAGTAATAAAAAAGTAACTTTAAATCCAATTCTCATATTTATGATTTGCAGGTCTGTAAAGCCAAACTGCTTACAGACCTGCTGTGATTGGTTGATGATTTCCCTCCCGCTGAGGAGAGCAATATTGGAGGAATCCACCAAATGCTTCACTTACTGTACTAGGTCCAAGACAGGCAATATCCATACACCGAAACCCTGCCACAAGCCGGAGCAGACTCACTTGGGCTTGGTAATTGGCTCAATGAAAAATGGATTTGGGCAAATTCTGGGAGACAGTGGAGAATGGGTGGGGGAGGGGGCTGGCATGCTATAGTCCATGGGGGGCCATGTTGTTTAGTGACTAAACAACAAAATGGGGATAAGAAAATTGTTTGCAGAGTTAGTTTTCTGCTGGCTCAAGGATGGGTGGAGGGTACTTGAACTAGGCAGGGAGAAAAGGCCCTGACAGAAAAAAAAGCAGGACATTTTATCTTTGGCAACTTAGCAGGCTTTCTCTGTTTGTAAGGTACTTTTCATTACAAGCTAGGCATCCATTATTTGATCTCTAGTTCTTTCAGATAAATCTCCAAGCGTTCCTTTCTGACTACTGTAGTCATTAAGGCTTGATGGAGGAAGCTAATTCTGTCCCATGGGCTGTTTTTCACAAGGCCCGGGCATTGCCATCCAGAGCTGGAGGCCTCTGTGTTCCTTGGCCTTTTAGAAACAGGGCTTTTCCTGAAAACAGGGTTGCAATGTTGGTAAATCAACCCAGGGCAGCAAAGTTGAGAGGAAGGACCAGGCTGAACTCCTGATGCTTTTTTAAAGGCTGTGGTATTACTTCTGGAACCTCCTTGCTGAACTCCTGATGCTTTTTTAAAGGCTGTGCTATTACTTCTGGAACCTCCTTGCTGTGGATTAAAATAGTCTGACTCCCACCCCCACCCCCCCATCAGCCTTTTTGTGTGAGCCAGAAGTCAAGGTGCTGCTTCTTTAATAATGGTCTCAACTTTAAACTTCAATCTTTTAATGACTGTATAAGTTAAGGCAGCAGTATTTCCCTCCCCTCCCCCCTCCCCTCATGTGAAGCCTGAAAAAAAAGTTGGGTTCCTTTAATAAATAGCAGACGGAGAAGCTGTGGCCATGTAATTTATGAAAACAAAAATTCTGAACAATTTAAAATATACAAATTTATAACCTGTCTGACTGAAAAAAACAAACCAGACATGTCGAATGTGCAAATGACCTTAACATGCAAGGTTTTGAAATGTAAACAGCAGCTGCAGGATAACTCAGCAGTAGTGGAATTGCAGTGGGGACCCATGAAAAATGTATACCTCTCCCATTTCTGACAAATGAATAAAGTCTCTTCTGGTATAAGGATTGAAGCCTCCATTGTTGTAGCATTTGTCTGTATCTCTTTACATTTTAAATGGTTCTTATCTCCTCATTTTTAGAGAATAGACTTCAGATTCACTGGAGTATAAAGATGATGAAAGGTTAGCTTTGTTTCTTTTAACCTAATTGATTATATACTGCTTTGGTGATGCTTGTTGAAAAGCACTTTATAGATAGCATTTCATCATTTATAGGGCATGTATATGCATATATCTTCCTGGAAATAAACAGGTTTTATTTCAAACAAAATAGATTTTGTGGGGCAGGAAGCACAAGTTGCCTGCTCTTTCTTATCTTTGCAATACGGTCACATCCAAATCATAACTAACCTTGGATGGCTGTGTGAATGAATATGAATAAGAATATATGAATGGATATGTGTTGTTGTTAGCTGCGAAGTCGTCTCTGACCCATCGCGACCCCATGGACAACGTTCCTCCAGGCCTTCCTGTCCTCTACCATCTTCTGGAGTCCATTTAAGCTCACGCCAACTGCTTCAGTGACTCCATCCAGCCACCTCATTCTCTGTCGTCCCCTTCTTCTATTGCCCTCAACCTTTCCCAGCATGAGGCTCTTCTCCAGTGAGTCCTTCCTTCTCATTAGGTGGCCAAAGTATTTGAGTTTTAGCTTCAGGATCTGGCCTTCTAAAGAGCAGTCAGGGTTGATCTCCTCTAGGACTGACCGGTTTGATCGCCTTGCAGTCCAAGGGACTCGCAGGAGTCTTCTCCAGCACCATAGTTCAAAGGCCTCAATTCTTTGTGGCGCTCAGCCTTTCTTATGATCCAACTTTCTTATGGTCCAACATGGATATGCATAGTTATTAAAACTGCTGAGAGAGAAAAGCCTAAAAGAAAAATAACAATCCTGAAAGCAACATGAATCATGTGGGGTATACATTTGTACATAGTCATCACAAATGAAATAATTTTGCAGATGTAAATTGTAAATTAGGAATTGCTGGGGAGAGAGTAATTCCTACTCCCCACATAATCAATTGGATTGATTATGGATCAATTGCATAAACCACCGTTTAGTGAATAAAGTGAAAATAGATTTTAGAAACCTAGGCATTGTCTCTCCTAGTCACATTAGCAAGAGGAATAGTAAAATGGTGAGTTGGAACCTGATTTTTCTTTCTTATTCCCTTCCACATTGATGATGATGATGATGATGATAATAATAATGATGATGATGGTGGTGATGATGATGATGGAAGGGACCTTGGAGGTCATCTAGTCCAACGCCCTGCTCAGGCAGGAAACCCTATACCATTTCAGACAAATGGCTGTCCAGTCTCTTCTTAAAAACTTCCACAAAACTTTAAAAAAAATTGTTGCAAGAAAGGTGATTTTTAATTTCAGTCCCTAGTTGATTAATTTGGATTGACACAAGCAATTCTTTTCCATTTTTTAAGACTTAAGCACTTGTCAAATGTGGTTTGATTTCTGGCAGCATAGACATGCAGAAGGTATCTAAGCCAGGTGTCACCATCCTTGAGACCAGCATGCAGGCAGTCCTCAAGTTACAATAGTTCATTCAGTGACCATTCAAAGTTACAATGACACTAAAAATAGTGACTTATGACTGTTTTTCACACTTATGTTGCAGCATCCCCATGGTCACGTGATCAAAATTCACATACTTGGCAATTGGTTCCTATTTATGATGGTCGCAATGTCCTGAGGTCATGTGATCACCTTTTGCGACCTCCTGACAAGCAAAGTCAATGGAGAAGCCAGATTCACTTAACAACTGGATTACTAACAACTGCAGTGATTCACTTAACTACTGTGGCAAGAAAGGTCGTAAAATAGGGCAAAATTCAGTTAACAACTGTCTCACTTACCAACAGAAAATTTGGACTCAATCACAATCGTAAGTTGAAGACTATCTGTAGTGGAAAACTGGAAGTCTTGGAAGCTCTCTAGGTCTCCATGCGCTGGTCTCACCAGAGTAATGACTCAGAGCAGGGGGTCTTCAAACTTGGCCCTTTTATGACTTGTGGACTTCAACTCCCAGAGTTCCTCAGCCAGGCATGCTGACTGAGGAATTCTGGGAGTTGAAGTCCACAGTCATAAAAGGGCCAAGTTTGAAGACCCTTGACTTAGAGTAATGACTTAGTAGTTACTGTGCCCAGCACATATCATTCATGGCCCATTTCACCTATTGTTTACTCCCTAATTGCACTATATGAGAGATGAGATTTGTGCAACATGTGTTGCTTTTCTGATAATGTGAAAATGCAAAATTGAAAACAATTCAGTGATGCTACCTCTTGGCCAAGTATTACAGGTGGTCCTCAACTTACAGCCATTTGTTTAGCGATTGTTCAAAGTTACAATGGCATTGAAAAATGTTGTGACAAGTCCTGGCCCTTACAACTGTCGCAGTGACATGATCAAAATTCGGGTGTTGGCCACTGCCATGCATTTCAACAATTGCAGTATCCCGGGGTCATGTGATCAGCATTTGCAATCTTCCCTGTGGACTTCCAACATCCAAACTCAATAGGGGAAGCTGGATTCTCTTAATAGCATGTTTAACAACTGCCTCAATTAGTTTAACAGCTATGGCAAGAAAAGATAGTAAAATCAGGCACAACTAGCTTAAAAATAGCTTTACTTGGAAATTTTGGTCCCAGTTGCAACAACAACAACAACAATAACAATTGTAGTAGTAGTAGTAGTAGTAGTAGTAGTAGTAATATTACAGTTGGAAGGGACCTTGGAGGTCATCAGTTCAACCCCCTGCTCAGGCAGGGAAACCCTATACCATTTCAGACAAATGGCTGGCCAGTCTCTTCTTAAAAACTTCCAGTATTGGAGCATTCACAGCTTCTGGAAGCAGGTTGTTCCACTGGTTAATTGTTCTAACTGTCAGGAAGTTTCTTCTTAGTTCTAGGTTGCTTCTCTCCTTGACTAGTTTCCATCCGTTGCTTCTTGTCCTCCCTTCAGGTGCTTTGTAGAATACCGTATATACTTGAGTATAAGCCGAATTTTTCAGCCCACTTTTTGGGCTGAAAAATTCCACTTCGGCTTATACTCCAGTCAACAAAAAAAACTTACCGAGGACTTGTGCGCGGCCGAGGCTTTGGTGCTTCCGGGATCGCCCGCACCTCTCCCAAGCCACCGCCGTCCGAGACCTGCCGAAGTTTGGGGAGGTTTGGGGAGGTGCGCGCGCACCTCCCCAAACTCCGCGCCTTGCCTGCCTGCTTCTTTCCGCAGCGGAAAGAAGCAGGCAGGCAGGGCGCGGAGGAACGGAGACTTGCCGACGTTTGGGGAGGTTTGGGCGCCTCCCCAAACCTCGGCAGGTCTCCGTTCCTCCGCGCAGACCTGCCGACGTTTGGGGAGGTTTGGGCGCCTCCCCAAACCTCCCCAAACGTCGGCAGGTCTCCGTTCCTCCTGCCGACCTTTGGGGAGGTTTGGGCGCCTCCCCAAACCTCGGCAGGTCTCCGTTCCTCCTGCCGACCTTTGGGGAGGTTTGGGCGCCTCCCCAAACCTCGGCAGGTCTCCGTTCCTCCTGCCGACCTTTGGGGAGGTTTGGGCGCCTCCCCAAACCTCCCCAGGTCTCCGTTCCTCCTGCCGACCTTTGGGGAGGTTTGGGCGCCTCCCCAAACCTCGGCAGGTCTCCGTTCCTCCTGCCGACCTTTGGGGAGGTTTGGGCGCCTCCCCAAACCTCCCCAAACGTCGGCAGGTCTGCGCGGAGGAACGGAGACCTGCCGAGGTTTGGGGAGGTTTGGGGAGGCGCCCAAACCTCCCCAAACAGGAACGGAGACCTGCCGAGGTTTGGGGAGGTTTGGGGAGGCGCCCAAACCTCCCCAAAGGTCGGCAGGTCTGCGCGGAGGAACGGAGACCTGCCGAGGTTTGGGGAGGTTTGGGGAGGCGCCCAAACCTCCCCAAACAGGAACGGAGACCTGCCGAGGTTTGGGGACGTTTGGGGAGGCGCCCAAACCTCCCCAAAGGTCGGCAGGTCTGCGCGGAGGAACGGAGACCTGCCGAGGTTTGGGGACGTTTGGGGAGGCGCCCAAACCTCCCCAAACAGGAACGGAGACCTGCCGAGGTTTGGGGACGTTTGGGGAGGCGCCCAAACCTCCCCAAAGGTCGGCAGGTCTGCGCGGAGGAACGGAGACCTGCCGAGGTTTGGGGAGGTTTGGGGAGGCGCCCAAACCTCCCCAAACAGGAACGGAGACCTGCCGAGGTTTGGGGACGTTTGGGGAGGCGCCCAAACCTCCCCAAAGGTCGGCAGGTCTGCGCGGAGGAACGGAGACCTGCCGAGGTTTGGGGAGGCGCCCAAACCTCCCCAAAGGTCGGCAGGAGGAACGGAGACTTGCCGAGGTTTGGGGAGGTTTGGGGAGGCGCCCAAACCTCCCCAAAGGTCGGCAGGAGGAACGGAGACCTGCCGAGGTTTGGGGAGGTTTGGGGAGGCGCCCAAACCTCCCCAAAGGTCGGCAGGAGGAACGGAGACCTGCCGACGTTTGGGGAGGTTTGGGGAGGCGCCCAAACCTCCCCAAAGGTCGGCAGGAGGAACGGAGACCTGCCGACGAGCCGCGGCCACACAGGGTATTCCTGTGTATTCAGGCTTGCAGAACGGCGGATCGGCTTATACTCGAGTCAATAACTTTTTCCAGTTTTGGGGGGTGAAATTGGGGGTCTCGGCTTATACTCGAGTCGGCTTATACTCAAGTATATACGGTAGCGTGACTCCCTCTTCTTTGTGGCAGCCCCTGAGATATTGGAACACTGCTATCATGTCACCCCTCACTCTTCTCTTCGTTAAACTAGACATGACTTTGTTTGCCTCTAGATGTTTGCCGATTCGTTGCTTGATTACCTTTTCCAGACACTTCCCAGGTATTGAGGTCAGGCTGATAGGTCTGAAGTTTCCTGGATCTATTCCCGCCCCCTTTTTTGAAGATGGGAACTACATCAGCTCTTTTCCAGTCCTTTGGTAGTTCCCAGATGCTCCAAGATATAGTTCAGTGGTTCTGAGATCACATCTCAGTTGATAGTCAACTTAGTCAGCTCAGTTGTTAGTTGTTAGTCAAACACCACCTACATTGGGAGATTGTTACTAGATCCCTTGTTCTTTGAGAGATATATCAATATGACTGAAAATAAAAGCACATTTTATTACTACAAAAGTAATCTGCCCCCATTTAAAATTTGGTATTAGAATACAGGCATTTAGGGTGGAAGGTGCTGGAAATGCTCAGATGATGATAGTCTAGTAGCTTGCAAATTAGTTTTAAGAATCCAAAAAGAAAATACGATACTTTGGAAAACTACCAGACAGTGCAGGTCTGCTACAAATAAAGAATTGTATACCTTAAATAATTATAGGCAATGTTCAAGCAATTACAGATCACAGAAAGATGCTAAAGAAAAAAATTATAGCTTTGCGAATACAGGCAGTCCTCAACTTATGAGAGTTTGTTTAGTGACTGTTCATAGTTGCAACAGCATTGGAAAAAGTGACTTATAACCGTTTTTCACACTTACGACCTTTGCAGCATCCCCATGGTCATGTGATCAACATTCAGATGCTTGGCAACTTGTTCATATTCATGACAGTTGCAGTGTCCTGGGGTCATGTGACCACATTTTGTGATCTTCAATGGAGAAATCAAAGTCAATGGGGAAGCCACATTCACTTAACAACCACGTTGTTAACTTAATAATTGCAGTGATTCACTTAACAGCTGTGGCATGAAAGGTCATAAAATGGGGCAAAACCCACCTAAGAAATGTCTCGCTTAGCAACATAAATTTTAGGTTCAGTTGTGGTCGTAAGTCAAGGACTACCTGCACAGTCTGAAATGTGAAGAAAAGTTATGATTAAAAACCTAATTCCAGAATACGTAGAGAGATGAAGAATCTGAGACTGAGTACAGCACAGAAAACAAAAACCTAGCATAAATTCCTGGCTCTGAGTTTTAACTACCGGTATTTTTAACTGTACATTCCTAAAGCGAATGATCTTCTGTTTCAAGGTTCCTGGGCCTCTCCAATTTCTCCCTATGTTCATCAGACATTGTTGAGAGATGGAAACCTTGTTTCTTATTCATTCTCTTTCCATGGCCTTCGCTCCCTGTTTTACAAGGATAGAAACTTTTTTCCCAGCAGACGGAATATCTGGCTTGAGGTATTTGATAAGAAGCCACTCATCATCAGGATGTGAAATCTAAGTCACTAGTATGCTGGCTACATTCACAACATTGGTTAGGGAGAGGATAAAGCCATGGTTCTCTTAATTCAGCCTCAAGATCAGAGACCACTGATTAATTTTTCTCGCCTTTCTCTGTAAGAAGTGGAAAAAAGGGCTTATGAGAGGGAAGGCTGCTATTTAAACTGTATGCAACTTGGGGAAAAAAACAGATTTGGCAGGGTTTTGTTTTAAATTCTTTCTTTCCAATCTGTTTGCTAATAAAGAGACAAACAGAAATTAATGGGCCCACATTGTCAGACGTAAAGCAACTTTCAAATCAATTTCAGCTTGATTAAAACCATTTCCTGTCACCAGGCCAAATGTATTTAAAGTTGTTTCCACAAGCCACTTGGCCTGCCTATCATTTGAATGTCTAACTTACATAGAATGTGCATTTGATAATTCCCCCCCCCCCAAACTGTACTGTGTTAGCAGTCTTCAGTTTTGAGCAAAAATTCAATTAGAGAGGCTCAAAAGCATTTTCAGAATATATGGTTAAAAGTATCTTGAAAGTTTCTGCTTTTCTGATTGAGTACTATAATGGGAACATAGAAAATAATTTTCTGAAAAGTAAGAACACTTAAACGCTGGAAGGAAGCAGAAACATTTCTCATATAGTAAGAAGCTAAAATGTTCTTCATTTGTTTGAGGTTTAGAGTAAACACATGATCTAGCAATTATGATTCATAATTCACAGCTTATTTTAAACCAAATGAGACCAGTTTTTTTAATTTGTGTTTAGCACATTATGTCATGATTTAAAAACTGTAGTTTGTGGTTTAGCGTCTTAATGTGAATCTGGCCAGCTATTGGCTTAGTCAAAAACCAGTATTGATACAAGCCATAGCTTATTCTGATGGGCAAAACAAAGTCATTTTCTGCAGGCTGTTTTAGATGCTGCATTGACCTTCCCTTTCCTCTTTGTGGACAATGTAGGCTAATGAGAAACTAGTGGACACAAGTGCAGTTGCAGTGTCCTGCAGTGGGGCCAAAGGGCTACAACTCTTACATTAGTTGGATCATCGAGTTGTAAAACTAGATTTAATTACCTGCACCAAGACATGTAATGTATACACAAAGAGGAAGGTTACATTTAAAAGAATGTTCCCCAGTACTTTATATAGTCAGAAAGCTTCTCTTCTGAACACACAGAGAGAACAGCTGCATGAATAGCACCAGCTCAACTTCGAAAAGAAAAGAAGTTTAGCTGGTGCTAGGTGGTGAAAATTTAAAATCTGGCTAACTATCAGATTTCAAAAGTTATTTTTTTTAAAAAAATCTTTTTTAATAATACTTTTATTAAAGATTACAATTATAACAATAAAAAATTAATCCAAATTAAAATATAAAAATCACAAGGCACGGAAAAAAATAGAATAGAAAAAAAAAGAATATATCAAAGAAAAACAAAAGAAATTTGTAAAGAAATTACTTCTTCTTCATCATAAGCATAAACAATTTTAGTGACTTGTCACTTTCTCTTGAAGTACAACAAATAAAAGCTCATTGAGTCCTGATCAGCCAAAATACATTAAGTCATTAGGAAGCCACATGAACTACTGGAACTCCATTTTATTATTATAGGGTGTAATATACTTTTTATAGTAAAGAAAACCAAGCAGTGCATTCTTGAAATTTTTTCCTCACCTCTTCCTATCTGGGCTACAGTAGATTGACTGTTACACAATGGTGGCTGAATTCCTTTTTCAAGGCCATCTCTGTAATCCTCTACAACCATCAGAGAGTAATACTGATTGATTTGCAGTCGTCCAATGTTAAATGCTCACCGCAAGTCCCAAATGGAATATCTTACTTTCGTGCTTTAGGGCTGTTCCATATGAACAGCAACCACCAGAGTACCCATGATGTATAACATGAGTCCTTCTTTCCTTCCTTAAGGAAGCTTTGGGGCTGTTTATGAAACTGGAGATGGATGAGGTTGACCTGATAGAAACTGTTCAGTCCTACAAAGAAGAAATGAGAATGCTCTTCTGGGCTCCCCAAACAAGGTGGCGTGAGATGCAAGTATAATGATGACTCCTTTGGAGGTCAGTCTTGGGGAAAATCTTACAGTCTTTTGCAGTGACTTGACTAGCTGCTCCAGGCTTTAAAAGTTGGCTTAAACCAAATAACACTTTTTACTTCCCCTGCCCAGCTCTGTTCTTAATGTGTGATGGTGTGAGGATTTATATGTTAATCCATCACACAGAGCATAGAAGCCAAGAGCAGATTGTCCCCTATGTAATCTCTCTGCTGGGAGCCTGCCTTTATCGCTTGCTGGGCCGATATTGGACTATAGATCTTCATCAGGCCGACAGGCCTTTCCACCCTGTGGGCCATGGGCCCAGCTAATGAAATCAGGAGCTGGTCCACTGGCTTCAAATGTGCCTGAAATAAATTCAATTTGGAAGAATGAAGCTAGTCTGAAGTGAGCTGTTTATAGAATGAGACTGAGCAAAATAGGCTGGCTTCTGGGAAGGATCTAATCCAGTTAGGGCTCTGAAGGTGGCTTTGATGTGTTTGAAGAGGAGGATGGACTTCTTGGCAGGCAGCCACATCTGGGAGGTTGATGGCCAGGTAAATTCAGCCCGTGGGTACAGGCCTCATTTCAGAATTATTATTGGCTTTTCTGCTAGATCTAAAATTGAGCTTTCCCCACTGTTCCTTCAAGACTGTCAATATCAACTGTCTGGTAATTGGGGCTGAACTAACATTGTTTTTCAAACATGGAAGATTGGAGCATCAAACAGTGCTAAAATCCCCAAATGTCACTTATAAACTAAGAGCACAGAAGGCATGAGGGAGCTGCAATTCTCTGATACTTTGGCCTGTTCCCAGAAGACTAGTTACCCATTGCCACGAAGACTGCAGCATTTCTTGACATGCACTGCCTGGATTGAATTTGCATGATGTGATAGTTAAATATGTTTGGCTACCAGTACAATCTAGGGCAGGTTCTAGAGATGGCCACTTCCTGTTTGGTCTCTCTATGCATCTACTTCTTTAGTAAGATTTTCCTATGCCAACCAAATATGGGCATCTTCAGTACAGAGAAAAGGAATTGGTTTAGTGGCCCTTGTTTGTTCTGAATGAGAATTGAGAGAAATATCTAATGTGAAGGAATGCCTCATCTTGGTGCTGAAAAAAGAGCTTCAAAATTCTTAGATGCTTGTAAATGAAATCTGAAATTAATAATAGGATCACCCATCTTCCATGTTCCTGATTTACATAATTTGTATTCCACCCAATTTCACAAGCTTTGGATAGCTCACATAAAATATGACTTTTCTGCTTCCAATTCCTTTGCTTTGGCTCCCAGTGACTTTGGCTTAACAAAAGAGGTTATATTAACCTTATGTACAAACCTTATGTGTTTGATAGAGAATTCTTTCAGTCTTAGTTAAAGACAAAAACTGTTCCACTATTATTAAATAATTATTAAAGTTCATAGTTCTTTCTAAAGATTTTCTTTTAAACACCCTTCCTACAACAGCACAATTCTTTTCTGCTTAAACCAAAGGCACAACCACTTGGCTACACCCTTCAGTCCTTGAGTCTGCAGAAAAGGATGCTGCCATAAACTGTTCTGCTCTGACAACTGAGCCTATTCTAATTCAGGAAGAAGACCAACAAGAAGTGCCATCCTTACAGGCTTAATGTGGAATAAGCTAAGGTCATTGATTGTTCTGGCTTAGACTCCCCTTCACTGAATGTAAATTGTGCTGGGGAAAAACCAACCATCAGTCCCCATACTTTATGCATTCGGGGGGGGATGTAGGCTGGGGTGAGATTGTGTGAATGCCTTAGATCAGGGGTGTAAAACTGCAGGCCCACGGGCCGGTTTCATCATACCAAACCCATGCCCACCCCACTGGCGGCAATGCTGAAAGAGTCTCGATATGTCATGACACATCACGTGATGTGACGAGTTTGACACCCGTGCCTTAGATGGAGGAGTTAACCACCTTTCCTATTGCCCAGGTGCCTAGCCAATACTGTACCAGGATAGTTGAGCTGTTCTTAACATGAGTCTATACAGGTTAAGAACAGGCAGCCTCCAGATTAAGAACATTTGACTTATGGAAAACTAATACTTATAAAGGGACCCTCTTTTATTTAAAATGGTGCACGGTGTTCTGTTTCCTCAAGCCATCAAGCTGCTGAAGCCATGCAATGTTTTCAATGAACTGCTGAAACCACATGTTTTTATATTCAGCTGCTTTTCAGTAGTTCATGAATACATTTCATGGCTTCAGCAATTTGAGGAAGCAGAACACCATCCACCATTTTTAGTAATAGGCATTCTGTTCATAAGTACGAATTGCAACTTACATATACAGTAAATTTGACATAAAGACAGATTTAGGAGCAGATCTCGTTCTTGGCCCAGGGACTTCCTATAGCGCTAAAGCAGTGTCCAAAATTAGCCTGGCAGCCAGGAAGGCTTGTGAGGAGGATTACAGGCTCTCTTCCACTGATTTTACCCCATGCCCCTCCTTCAAGCTTATGAAACAGGAGGAAGCAATTGATAATAAGGAAACCCTTTCCGTAACCTGGTGCTGCAAGGGAATGGTATGCTCCGTGCAACAGGCTGTGTAAGTAACTCATGTAGGGAGGGAAATAGTACAAAAGACACCACACCCCTGTAACAATAAGTATGTGAACACAACTCTTAGTTTGAAAAATAAGCAACAAAACTTATAATGCCCTTAACTGATGAGAAAACGACACCCCCATCAAACGGGGTGGGGGTGAAACACCTCAGTTTAAATAAATCTGTGCAGCACAGAAGAGAGTGATTGTGAAACACAAGTCTAGCACTTTTTCAAAACCCTGCTAAGTCTGGCTATATGAGGAACCCACATAAGACCTGATACAAGCAGTCCTGAAAGCCCCATTATGTGGGCTGAGGCTTCTGTGGAAGGCCAGTGTCTGGTTTCTCCTGCACCCAAGCCATAAAGTCCATAGACAACAGAGGCCAGCTATTGGATCTAGCTGCAGCAGCCTAAAGGGTCCAGACGAGACTAACAGATCCCAACTCCTCATCACATTATCAACCACATCATCGGTAAAGGCTCCTAGAGAAGGGAGACATCCTATTTTAAATCAGGGATAGCTAAAGAAGACTTAGTTTCTTCTGCTATAGACTAGGGCATGGGTAGGCAACCTTGGCTCTTTTATGACTGGTGGACTTCAACTCCCAGAATTCCTGAGCACAGCTGGCTCAGGAATTCTGGGAGTTGAAGTCCACCAGTCATAAAAGAGCCAAGGTTGCCTTCCCCTGGACTAGGATTAACTTTGTGAGTTTATGCTGTTTAAAACTGGTTAGTGGAGCAGGTTTGCGCTGTGATTAGAAAGATGTAAAAATGACCCCTAAGGGTCTCATGAAAATGGATACATAACCTGGAAGCTAGCAACACGGTAATAAAAATAATGTCTTTTCCGCCAATAATTCTCCCTACTATTTTTTTTAACAATGTGGAGGCAATATTCAAAACCAGTCCTGTGTTTATTGTATTCACAGAGACTCAAACAGAAACTCAAGTGGTAAAGCACATGACAGCCTTTACTATATGACTTTTGGGGGCATGCTTATCAGCTTCAAGATGTATAGACTGAATTATTATGATGAGAGATCTCATGGCAGTGAGAATGATGTGAACAGTAGTTTTTATGCCTTACCCAGTGATGTGTTTTGTTTCAGACTTTGTCTCCTGCTATTTCAAGAGAGTTGAAGTGTTGCACAAATTACATCATAGGCCTTGACCTTCCACTTGAGCCCTGTTGAAGAATAGATTCACCTCTGAATCAAATGTATATAATCTCACTTAACTGTGTAAATATGCTCCTGCAAGAATTCCAATTCCTGCAGTTTAAATAGCATACCCTTTGTTTAGAACTTACCACCCTCTCTCCCCCAGTTCAGCACTCCAAAATTATAGATATAGGCATTGCAGAAACTGTTTGCAAAAGTTTCACAACTTTTAAAGGGATTTTTTTATTACTGTACAGGAGAAATTTTTCTGCAGCTTCATTTCATGAGAAATGTTCAGGTATTGCTTGCAAACACAAATGAATGGTATTGAGATGGCAATAGACAGCCAGCTTCATCTAGGGGTGAAGACATCAGACTAGGAAATAGGAGTTCTAATCCTGCCTTAGGTCAATGAGTGACCTTGGGCCAGTCACTTATTCTCGCAAGGGCAAACCATTTCTGAAAAACCTTATCAAGAAAACTGCAGGGACTTGTCCAGGCAGTCTCTGAGAACTGGACAGAATTGAAGAGAAGAAAAAAAAAAGGATGGAAGGGGCTAGCAATTTATTTCATTTTTCCCCCTGTGGGATGGAAAAAGAGGTTTTGTGTTGTTTTTTTTGCTCCAGGTCAGACAGTAGTTTGAGGTGCTAATTGAAAGATGTTGTCTAGAAGCTTCAGTTGAAAGAAAGCAATATCATTGTCAAGAAAGTAACATGGATATTTCAGTGCAATCACCAGGAGCTGAATTTGATTTGAGGGAGGTTTTGTTAATTCGGAGGGTGGGTGGGATTCAGCTGAAGGGAGAGCTTCAGTCGTGATATCGGCATGTTTTCAGTGTTCCAAAGATGGCAGGACTGAAAGCACTAGACAGATTTGTTGAAAGGCTGATTGGAAATGGAAAGAAGGCATTTGTAGAAATGTCCAAATTGCCCTTGAGGACAGTTCCTTCCACCTAAGATCATCTCACAGGAATGATTTCTGAACAATTCTTTTGAGGTAGTAGCGTTGTAAAAAATTAAATAGACATAGGTCTGCTTCAGTATGCAAATCATACAGCTTGAAAATTCAGCAAGTTAACAATGCATCTAGAGATACCAGGCTGAAAAAAAATCTAAGATGTAAAAAATAATCTATTCCTCTTGTAATGTAAGGTTTGTTGGTTTGTTAGGCCTTTGCTCTTGCTGGGTATCCTTTCCACCTTAGCTCCAATGCTTGTGTAGGAAATGCCACTCTTCCACTGCTACTCCTCCGAATAACCAGAGAAAATACGTTCTGACAAGCCATCTTCCTCTTCATCCACAAATTCTTGGAGGAAGACACCTTTCTCTTACAAATGGCTCAAGTCAATAATACCCCACTAGCCTTAATGGGTAGATTATAAGCTTTGGGCAGCTGGGCTAATTTATCTGTCTCTTATCATCATTCCCTGTCCCTAATACTCCCCACTGATGCAAAGGGTGAGTACAAGGCCTCAGGCTAGGTCCACGAAATGAAGCCCTTCTTGCCATATATCAAATGTTGATTATGTCAGAGCCCTTTGATGATGCTGATTGCCAAATACAAATAGATGAAGCTTCCGCAGGTGGCAGCGTCCCTTGGGATCTTCAGGTAACCCTGTTAGCCATTTGTTGTTTGAAAGACACAGAGCAGTGGACCCAGCACTGCTTATTTTATTTTATTATAATAATAAAAAAGAACAGTTCCCTTTTCCTCCTTGCCCCAAACCCCAGCTGCTTTGTCTAACCAGAGGTTTGAGGGGGGGGGGGCAAATGCCTGGAAGAGAAAGGTTGGAATAATCTGTTAGGGGAATCCCACCTCTCTCTGACCCCATAGAAACTGACTTAGTTTAAAAAGCAGAACATCTCATATGCTTTGCTGATAGACTGAATAACTCTAGAACAGACCTTGGCATTTTACAGCCCATGGACCCCTGCTGGCCTTTAGGCTGTCCTTGTCTGGCCCATAGTGGTGATGGCACTGGTGTTGGGGGAAGGGAACGGGATGTTAGCATCAGGGAGGCAAAGCATTGAGGTCGGGGATGGGGGGGCAGTGGGGGGAGAGAGGGGTGGCGGGACGGCAGGATGGCTGGGCAGTGGTGGCAGCCCTACACAATAGTCTCAGTTTCTTATGTGGTCTCTTGGAAAAATTAATTGCCCATCC
Organism: Vipera berus; assembly: GCF_964194415.1. Lineage (NCBI taxonomy): Eukaryota > Metazoa > Chordata > Lepidosauria > Squamata > Viperidae > Vipera > Vipera berus. The sequence goes on along the minus strand of NC_138203.1, from coordinate 141,228,516 downwards.
TTGCTCTAGAATCTAGGACAGTACACTAGTATCTCCCAGTTGATGGGATGTGGGCAACTGTTTGGCAGTAATTACTAAAGATCCTAGCTTTCTTACATAGAACACAATGAGTGTGCTTGGGGCAAAACTACCCTTACCATTACTACGGAATGCTATGTGTGGCACTGTTGCAACTAAAGCTAGTAACTTCAACTACTTCTTAATGATACTAACAAGTATTATGCTTGACCAAATCCACAACAATCTGCAGAGCACAACATTTATTGGCTCTAAGGCAATGATCATGGCATATGGAAGATTGTGACTTGGAACGCAAGAAAAGTAAATGACAAACAGCATGAATTAATTAAGGAAAATTTAAAAAGTAGACTCATATGTATCTCTGAAACTGGGAGAAAGGGGAAGGATGTAATAGACCTGAATGAAGGTGGAGTAGAGCTGATGAATGTATTTAGAGAAGTAAAGTTATAATTATGATAGGGCTAAACTGTTGGAAATTATGAAATTGATGTCTTCAAAGTTGCGTGAAGGCGTATGAAAATAAGAAACCATACATTAGTGATTGCTTCAGGTTAAACTCCAGTAAATGATAATGAGGGAAGAACTGGGGATAAGTTCTGGGAAATATTACGCAGCATCCTAAATCAATGTGAGCAAGGGGAAAAAAAAAGTTCTACTAGGTGACATACAATGGGAATGAGATGAGAAAGACTGAAACAAGGGCTTGGGCCTTTCAGAATCCCAGGAATGAATGAGAATGGTGACTGGTGAAACTCTGCTTAGAAAATGTATGTTGTATGTTGAAATATGTACATACAGCAAAGGAATAAATCTTAATTATCTACAGGTAGTCCTTGACGTATGACCACAAATGAGCACAAAATTCCTGTTGTTAAGTGAGACATTTGTTAAGTGAGTTTTGCCCCATTTTATCACCTTTCTTCCCACAGTTGTAAAACGAATCACTGCAGTAGTTAAATTAGTGACATGGTTGTTAAGTGAATCTGACTTGCCCATTGACTTTGCTTGCCAGACATTGCAACCGTCATAAATATGAACCAGTTGACAAGCGTCCGATTTTTGATCACGTGACCATGGGGATGCTACAGTGGTCATAGGTATGAAAAATGGTCATAAGTTACTTTTTTTCAGTGCTAGTGTAACTTCGAACGGTCACTAAACAAATGGTTGTAAGTCAAGGACTACCTCTATTTAGCTTACAAGTAGTCTGCATTTAGTGACCATAGTTGGGACTGGCAACTCAGTTGTTGAGCAAAGCACTTAGTGAAACTGCGACTGTGCTTATGATCTTACTTTAGCTTTATGATCTTATTTTGCTTTACAATTTTCTGTGAAGGTAATGGGATGCAATTTGAGGTAATGTAATGAAAGAACACACTGATTGTCATAAACAAATCAGTTGGTTAATTTCTTTGGCTTTGCCCTCTTCGTTTGCATGTCAGCAGAAAAAGCACTGCAAAAGGAGTGGAGCAGGTCTGGCTGCAGGACTCTTCTACTACCATTTGTAGGGTCCTCCCTCTGTCCCTTCTACTACTCTCCATTTTGATCTAACCAGGCTGATAAAAGTTAAATACAAACAAAAAAACAGACTGGAGCCAGAAAGGGAGCTGCGTCACTTTTATTTAGAACTTCTGTCCCATTCCTTTCCATTCTTTATGTAGACCACAAATGTTGACTTCCAGATTCCTCCGTGCTCTGTTAGGGAGGCAAATGGGGGGGGGGGCTGGGGTGGTCCCCATCCTTCCACTGTTATTTCAACCTTGGGCTAAACCAAGAAAAGTCATATAGAGTAAAAGCACTCAGGAATCTAATGCTATTGCACAGTGAACTAACACATGCTGCTCCCAACCTTTTCCAGAGTTTGAGCAGAATGAGGCTCACCAAGGACCAGCAGAGCAGGGGATTCTCTACATCCACCTGACATGGCCAATAAGAACCACCCTCTTATCTGATGGGGTGGCTCAGTGGGTTAGGACGCTGAGCTTATCGATCAGATGGTTGGCAGTTTGGCGGGTCGAATCCCGAGTGCCACGTAACAGAGTGAGCGCCTGTTACTCGTCCCAGCTTCTGCCAACCTAGCAGTTCGAAAGTACATAAAAATGCAAGTAGAAAAATAGGGACCACTACGGTGGGAAGGTAACAGCGTTCCGTGCGCCTTTGGCGTCTAGTCATGCCGGCCAGATGACCACGGAGACGTCCTCGGACAAGTGCTGGCTCTTCGGCTTTGAAACGGAGATGAGCACCGGCCCCTAGAGTCAGAAACGATTAGCACGCATGTGCGGGGGAACCTTTACCTTATCTGATTATCTGGCTTCATCTCTAATATAAGAAGCATCATGATTTTACACAACTTGCAGCTGCCATGGAATGCTATTGACTTATAGAGGACAACTGGAAAGCCTTTCCCCACTGATGAACTGTAGCATTTTCCTCCCGTCTCTGAACCAATATCTTTAGAAAAACTATGAGTAGTTGAACAGGTACATGATTAATCTACAATCCCAATATTGCAGATGACATTCCTTGCCCTTTAACTAGAAATGCCAACAGCAGATTGTAGGGAATAGAATAGGCAGAATAATCCCCAATTTTATATGCATTTTTTAAGGAACATAACAAAATACCTCAGTAGCTGGATAAATTAATTATTGATCAAGGCCAGTAATGCAAAGGCAAAGAAGTTTCAAATGTTGTTGGATTTCAGCTTTCAAACATCTTTCACCAATGATCAGGTTGAATGGGGCTTCTGGGAACAATAGTTTATCAACATCTGGAGAACCATGTTTCCCACCCCTGGTCTACGTGCCTACTGCAAGAGCTTGCTGAAATTTTGGACATAGCAGGTTTTCACATTATTCCTTTTGTGGGTTTTCCTTTGGCTGAAAATAAGTAGAACTGATTCTGGGAACAGTATATGGCCTTTAAGCATGATTTTTAAACCTGAGCTGCAGTCCTGGTTAACCACCTGTAGATTTAAATAATGGGTTAACCATTTGCACATCTACTTTCATCTGAAGGCTGAAAAATAATATTCATTCATAATGATCAGTCGTTATTATTCAGTAGCCATTATTCATTATTAAATAATGGCTTGTTTAAGACAACCTAGTTTAGTAAGTTCGTGGCTGAGATCCAAAACCAGGGAATTTTGGGTAGTTTCCAGTTGATATGCTACGCTGTCTTCTTCTGGGTGGATATTCCTATTCCATGATTAAACGGGAATGATGAGAGAAGCAGAAGGGTAAACCATCCTGGCTCACTTTTTCTTTTAGCAACCAAGGAAGCCCAAAGTGAGCTGTGCTCGAGGTTATTCTTTCATCCAAATTGAAAATCTGATGGACATTTGACTTTTTCCCCCCAGCCCCAAAGATATGTGAAATATTATGTCATCATGAGTTTAAAATTTTTCCAGTAGCAAACATCTTTTCATTTCTACACCTATCCCCTGAAGCCTCTAGTCTCAATTGAGACCACTTCTTCACTTCTTCTATCATCTGTTTTCCAGTGAAGCAAGGAAGGAGTTATTTCCCCCCTAATGGCAGGTTCTGTGGTTTCTGTGCAACACCCACTTGGCCAAAGGGGAAACTGTGGTCAAGTTTCAACATCACAAGTATTTGTGAGCCCTCCAAGGCCCATTGCAAAAGACAAGGCAGCCAAACAGATGCTATGAATTTCTCTGTCCTGAACTGCCCTCTGGGCAATGTTTGCTGCCTCCTTGTGGGAGGTAGAATAAATAACTGTGCCAATTCATTAGAAATCCATCTTCTGAACGCTGGCAGACTTTAGAGTTTATCCTGTGAAGGATAAAAAGGGTTCCCCACCCTTGTTAGCATTTAGTCAGGGCTACTGGCAAAATTTTGAAAATTTCTGACCTGTAGTTGACAACTAGAAGGGATTCCAGAATATGGTAGCCTAGAATCAGAGCCTTGTTGGATCTGGGTGATGATAATGACTACAATACAGCTGAATTATCTAATGACAAAATGGCTTCTAAATTAATGGGTTACTCAGTCTATCTTGAGCACTAAGAAATCTCCTCAGGGTAGGCTTTTGACTGAAAGTAAAATATTCAATTCTAATCCCATTAAGATTTCAGCCTAGTGTCTATATATTGAAGTAGTGTTGAACTTGACGGGATTTACTTCTGCACAGAAATATGTGGAATGGCATGTTGAATCTGCATTATACTAGAATAGATTAACTCCAACTTGAAAATATCTCTAGTTCAGATCTGATCTAAAGTACTCTGAACAGTCTTATGCCTTTTGGCAAATTTTCCTCATTTGATATATCTAGATTGCTGGTGCCACAATTCCCATTCTTCATACCGTAAGACGAGTATTGCTGCGGGGCACCTAGTTTAGAAATACTGCCTTATGCGAGATCTGAATCTCTTAGCCTTCTTAAGATGTTGTAATTTTTGCTGTACTAGGATGGGAGGATTGAGTGATCTTCAGATTTATTTATTTTTTTAAATTACCTTCAGGGAACACTTTTGCTATCTGTAATAGCTCTTGAAGAAGCCTTCGATGGTGGAAATATTTCTGAGAAATAGTCTAAGCAATTGTAAGAATAATTTTTTAAAAGAATCCGATCTCACTATTTATTGATTCATCAAGCACCTTAGACAATTTTCTAATAAAGTATACAGTATTGAAAAAGGATAAGTTGTCAACAGTGATGATTATGTGAAGTATATGGAGACACTGGGACAGGTACTGTCTGGCCCCAAGAGAATTTCCAGGCTGATTAAAACATTTTTCCTTTTATTTTTATTATTTTATAATCTAGGTGGCTTGGATGGGACACCACCAAATTGCTGTTATTTCTGGATACATCTGAGATAGAGGTGGCAATACTAGCTCCTAAGGGGTAATGAGAAGGGGTGGGGAAAGCATTTTAATTAAATATCTATGCTGTTCCTGATTCATGTTAAATTAAAATGATTTTTAGATGATACAAACATAAGCCGCCCTGAGTCTTCGGAGAAGGGCGGGATATAAATGGAATTAAAATAAAATAAATAAAAATAAATAAGTTGTGCCTGAAAGCATCTTCATGGATCTGAGCACAAGAAGCATGTTATAGACAAAGAATAATAGACAAACATAAAAGGCTAACTTATCGTGAGCTAATAGAATTTTATTAAGGGGAATGTAAAATAAAATCAAGAGAAGAACTGGTGGCAGAGGGATATAGTTATCAACAGTTTACAATTATTAAAAAGATTTAAAGTAGACAAATTAATGTATGATTTTGAACATTGTAAGACTGAGTATGAAATACAATTGTCTACAAATGATGGAACAAGTAATTGCTAGAATGTATAAACTTCTGCTGACGTTTGAAACAGAAGAAGTGAAGAAATGTAGAATAAAGTGGGCTAAAAATGGTTATAATATACAGATGGAACAATGGGGAAATATGTGGCAGAAAGGATTGAAATTACACTATGTTATAACCTTATAGATAATGTTAAGTCGTGGGCTCTGGTGAGCAGGAATGAAGACACACAGCTGAGTACAGAGGAACTCATTCTTTATTCAAGCTGGAACTGTACTAGGACTTGGGCCGCTCCCTGCCATAATATATAGCCAAGCCCTATGGTAGCAACCAATCAGATTGAACCCGTGCTTGCCGCCCAAGGCTGACCAATTGCAGGACCAGAGACCAGCAACGCATGTGGTGTGGTACCAAAAGCCCAGTACATCACAGATAATTTTTATAAAATGATATAATGTCGGTAGATGTCACCAGAGAAATTGTCTAGAATGTATAAAGACACTTCAAATTTATGTTGGGAATGTGATCAACATGAAGGGACATTTTGTGATGCTTGGTGAATGTGTAAAAAATTGTAGACTTTTTGTGTGAAATAGAAAAAGTGAAATGTCGATTTGTGGTTTTGATGATATGACAGGAAAGATTATACAAAGAAGTGAGTTATGTTGTAATCATAGAATAAGGAGAGAAATTTATAATTGTACTTATAACTGCTGTAAAGAAGATCAGAAACTACCTCAGAGCTGAAGAAGCTTCTTGGATAAGAAGCAAAATGTCTTCAAAGAAAAACAAGGAAGGCCAGTTGCCTTGTGAAAAAAGCACCTTTGGGATACCTCTTTGTATGTTTTTTCTTTTCTATTTTTTTCTCTTTCTTGCACTTTGATTTCTTTTTCTTTTCTTTTTCTTATTTTATATTACTTTTATTAGATTTTACCTTTCTTTTAAAAGCCTTTACTAAAATTACATATGTATATGTACATGTAGGTGTGTATATACATAGGTTACAAGTGGTAGTATTGTCAACAATGTGGAGAATCAACAGCTTGGCTTGCTGTCCTTGAGAACAGCTTCTGAACTGGTTTCATAGGGCTTCATACCGCCTATAGAATTCTTGATTAGCTGGAATAAAGCTTCTACTGGCTTTCTAGCAGTCCTCACAAGCAGATCTTACCACAATTCAGAATCACACTCCAGTTTTATGGAAGTGCTTTTCTGAACACTACTTGATTTGGGGAAAAGTTATGGGAAATGCTTCACTGTTTTCCTTAAACAGGTTACGGTATGTTTACAATGTTATAGTATACAATGACCCATTAATCACACTGAATAGAGGGCACCTCTGTTCACAAAGTGTATTAATTAATATGATGTGGTGATAACATCAGCTTGCAAGCCTAATATGATCTATAAAGAATCTGCAAGTTCCCCTGGAAGAAACATTTTGGCCCCAGACCAGTCTCTCTCCCCCCCCTCCCCCCCAACCTCACTTAAGAATGGGCTTCAACAGGCTTTAAGAAAGAACCCGTGGCGGGATTCAGCCAGTTCGCACCAGTTCGGCAGAACCAGTAGCTAATTTTTTGTTGCCCAGGCCCAGAATGGACTTCCGGAAGTGGCATCCACATAGACAACCGGTTGTTCACATATTTGAATCCCACCACTGGAAAGAACCCAATCCCTGGCCAGATTCACATGCCCATGGATTGCTTAACAGTTATTGTTAGACAAACCCAGAATTTGCTAGATTCATATATCCCAATAGGCTACTACCCAAAGTTTCCAATCACAATGGCTAAAATAAAAATAACCAATATCACTATGGCTCTCTCTTATCTGAATTGGCAAGTATGGTAGGTTGATGCTGGGGACAAATGTTCTACTGGCATAGCCAAATGAAAAAGGAAGTCAGAGAGAGGAGTACCTCCTTTGTACCAGATTTCATACATTCCAGGAAACAAGTGAAAGATGTGCAACAGACTCGCCCTTCTGCTTTTTGTTCCATGGTTGGAACCAAACAAGTATTTTGCACATTTTCCCCATGTTAAAGTGAACATTTCAAATGCACGATAGGGACACAAGGACAAGATGTTCCCAGTGTGTTTTCATAATAATTTTAGCAACGGTAATTTATCATGGTCCTTGATACTGTACAACACAAAGCAGTGCCCTACAATAATATCAGGGCAGCTCTTTTCTTAAAGCATTTTACCAATATTATTTATTTATATTAATACACTTCCCCTTCATATATTACATTGCAGGGATGGGTGAGCAGCAGTATGTGTCCTTTTCCCCCCATCCCCATAGCTTCCTCCGCTCCAAGAGATTGCCCAAATTTGGTTTTCTACCATTTCAAGATGGGACAGAAAGGAAAGCTAGTAAAATAGGCTCAACATGATGTTCAAAAATTCAACTAAGGAAATATAGCCTACCTCCACTGCCTATTCCTAATGTTGGGATCATGTGGAACCAATGAATGTTTCAAAGCTGAAAGCTAGGGCTGAGGTTTTTTTTTTAAAAGGCTTAAGTGTCAATGTTTGTTTCCTTGGGTGTCAAAAATAATCTCATTTTCAGCAGGTTGCTTGGCATCTTTTGTGTATGCATGAGTGTTTGTTTATCCATGACCATCTTTGTCAAAGCAAAAGGGAAAATGTGACTTTGATGTACATCTCTTTGTAGATAATGACTCTGAAAAATCATCCAGCTGCCTACACAGTGAGCTAACTTGCAACGATTTAGTGTTATTTTTTGATGTTACCCCTTGATTCAATGTAAGCTCCTGAGTAGGGAGACTTGAAGGTCTACAGGTTTTTAATTTGGGAGATGTTAACTACCAGTCAGTTACTCAGTCATTTAGTTCAGTTTGTTTTTCTCATTAGCCACTACTTTTGTTCAAGCTTGCAGAATAGAGGAATGTCTAACATATAATAGCAAAATCCTGGGGTTGTCAGAAACTTATACCACATTCAAGATCTAGATTTTAAATTAAGAAGCTTTATTAAGTGCATGGAAAAGACAGTAAGGAAAACCAATCAGCTAATATAAAAGATACACACATTTTACTGTAGTTTCTAAATACAGTAACATAGAGCAGATAAATCTTCCAGAGAGTATAATATAGTTTTCTGAAGGACACATGAGTTATCAAGTTGCTCTGTAGAAGACACATTTCAATAGGAACTTCCCTCTTATTTTGGTCTCTTTAAAATCTGAAGCTTAAGATATGAGGAAATCTGTTATGGAAACTTGATTTGTTTAATATTAGGCAAGGAGCTTCTGGAGAAATGGTCCATTAATGCTTTATGTATCCCAGGAAATAGAAGTACCGGTAAGAGATAGAAATTAGTGGAGACTTGCTACTTACTTCAGGGAGACAGAACCCATTAGTGTCATCCTCCCAATTGTGACAAACTATAATTCCCAGTATTCATCATTAGCTCTGTTGGATGGAGCTGCTGGAACTGACATTCAAGGGCATTTGAGTGTCACAGGTTCCTTACCCCCACACTAGGGGCTAAAAAGTTAAGTGTGCTGCAACATCCAATTTCAGATATATATACAGTATATATATATTTGCTGTGGTTGTTAAGCATATCACCACAGTCATTAAGTGAATCACAAAGTTGTTAAGCAAATCTAGCTTCTCCAATTGATTTTGCTTGTCAAAGTTGGCTGGGAAAGACACAAATAGAGATCATTTGATTGTAATTATAATTATAAATACCTGCTGGTTGCCAAGTGGCCAAATTTTTGTTTACATGATCATGGAGATGCTACAACAGCCTCAATGCCAGGACCATTTTTTTCAGTGCCATTGTAATTTCAAATGCAGCTAAGCAAATGGTCATCAGTTGAGGACTACCTGTATTTGAACTCGGGTCTCTTGGTTGCATTCTCCAAACCAGAGAATGGAACTGAGATATTGATGAACTTTTCCCAACCTTGTGCCTTGAAAATCTGATAGGACAACATCTGATAGAAGAGAACATTTGTAGCTCAGGATTGAACTGTGGGATCCTTGGTGCTCTCTGAGCTTTGTGGTTTTCTTGCAGATGTTTCATTACCAAACTAGTGCTAGGACTACATCCTTCAGATAGTCATTCAGCATGCAGTCCTGTGATTCTGTCTATTGTATTCCAGATTAGAGGAGACTGCTTTGGATCCTTTAGAAAGCATAGATTTCATCAGATGTCATGGGTAACAATAGAGAAATACTTTCCTTTCTGTTTCCTCCCACCCTTTATTTGTGCTACAAATCAATTTACAGCTTCCTTCTGCTGGCTGCTGTAAAGAATGTTCCTATTGAAGTTTTAAAAAAAGCAAAAAATAAACATAATTTCCACTTAAAATGTTTGTCTGGAAACATGAATTAAGGCATGACTGTTTGAGGAGTCTCTCAGTCACAAGAAATTTTTTTTACAGAGATTTAACAACATCTTCCTGTTTATGCCAAATCTCTCTTCTGTGGCAGGGTTATAAACTATCTTTATATGATTTTATGTGAAATAGATAATGCTTTTCTTATGATGTTCCAATTGATGTAGGATTTGCTGAGTTGGTTAGAAAGAAAAACTCTTATTATTGCAAGAAGCATTTTAAAATTCTACCTAAATAGCATTATTAAAGAATCTCTTTCCTCCTGGGCACAGCTTATAGGTCATTTCATGAAATTTCAGATTATTGCCCCCATTTATTATATGAAAATAATTTAATAAATACTACCTTAACAGTACTACGAATAACAACCACAACAACCACAAAGTCAAAAATAATATATAGTTCCATTGACCCTTGAGGGTTAATATTGGCTGTTTGAGAGATTTTGTCCTAAAATAAGGTTGGACAGAGACTAATAGATTCCTGGTTGATTTTTAGTACATTCACAAAAAGATTTTTGATTTTTAATTGTTTAATACAGGCTGTGTGTCCCACAACAAAACCACACTTCTAAAAACACTCCCAGTGTATTTGTTTCTAAACAAATATGGTTAGAATTGTGCTGCAAATTAGATCTCTATTTCAAAGAAACCTAGACAGATAGCAACACTAGTTCACTTTGGCTCAGTCTGAAAACCAAGCAGGATTGGATTTATTTGGTGCTTGGGTGGGAGAGTACTATAAAATATTAGTCTCTTGGGCTAAACTGGGGGAAAAAATGAAAACCAAACTAATTCCATATTCCCTATCACATAAACAATATGGCTTGTCTGTGGAGGCACCAGAAGTCAAAATTACTTCAAAGGAAAATTCACCCTAAAAAGAGAATGCTTGAGAGAAATCCTCAAATTCATTTGTGGATTACTGGTACTAAAACATTTATAAATCACTTTTCTGAGTGCCGTTATAACTTTGAACGGTTGCTAAACGAATGGTTGTAAATCAAGGACTACCTCTAGTAGGTTATCGGGTGGGCTTCCATTGTGTTTTCAGCTGTTGACTGAAAATATGTGGAAATGGTGCTAGTGTAGGAGTTCCTAAAAGTTTTGCTTCATTCTAATTTTAACATACACACCTCCCCTAAAAACATTGAAATGAACAGAAGGAACAATTTTTTTGAATGAAATGTTGGGAAATGTAGGAATTTACTGTAACAATACAACTACAAGATTATTCACACCTCCCTTGGACTCTGTCTGCATCTTCCCAAAGGAAGGACACTTCACAGTTTGGAAATCCTCATGAGTCTGTAAAAGAGAGAGGGGACTGGCCTGAGACTTTGGCTCCTCCAATGCTATGAGCTTCTTAAGCGGGACACCCACTTGAGAGTAAGCTGGTCAGGGTTATCAACCATCCTCAGATTTCCTCAGCCTGACATAGTAGGACCATCAATGGAATTCTGCATGGACTCACCTACTGTGTAGTTCTGGGCTAGTCTAACTAGGAAAATAGTGATGGTCTTGGTCATCTGGAGAATTGCTGCCAGTATAAATCTACTAGCAAGGTAGACCCAGTTATCTCAATATAAGATAAATATGATAAACTGTACCTACAAATAAAAATGGAGATTGTATTTATGTGACAGATTAAGCCACAAAGCGGCCAATCTCTTTTTAATTAGCTTGTATCACTTGTCTGTGTTAGCAAGTTACAGGGCTAGCTTGTGCTAGCTTGCCCATGAAAGTAGGTTATGATTCAGTATTTGATGCAAGCGTAGGATGTGGTGAAAACTGAATAAACCATGATTGAATTAGCTACGAGTAAGCATAAGTAAACTATGAATAAGCATGTTGTGCAAATTCAATTACTCCCCGATATGGTTGGTAATAAAAAGCCAGTTTATGTGCTATTTTTGAATGACCTCATAAATTTCCATTGAATTGTCAGATTGCCCTTAGAGTAGGCTGAAAATCTGAACACTATGCAATTTTGTGATAATGGTGGCACTAAGCAACCTGCTGATGATATTATTGGCTGGGCTGTTCTATTTTTGCAACAGCAGAAGAGTCTCTACATAGCTGGCAAATTGTGAAAATGCAGCCTTCTTAAAGTTCTTTGGAGAGGGCAGCACTAAGAATACCGACTCATAGAATGTGAAAATTGGAAGTGACATTAGAGACCATCTAGTTCAACCCTCTAGTGAAGAAGTCCACTACTATAGCATCCTTGGCATTCAACCGCTGTTTAAGTATTGTTAGGTAAAGGTAAAGGTAAAGGTTCCCCCACACATGTGTGCTAGTCGTTTCCGACTCTAGGGGCCGGTGCTCATCTCCGTTTCAAAGCTGAAGAGCCAGCGCTTGTCTGAGGACGTCTCCGTGGTCATGTGGCCGGCATGACTAGACGCCAAAGGCGCACGGAACGCTGTTACCTTCCCACCGTAGTGGTCCCTATTTTTCTACTTGCAATTTTACGTGCTTTCAAACTGCTACGTTGGCAGAAGCTGGGACGAGTAACAGGCGCTCACTGTTACGTGGCACTCGGGATTCAACCCGCCAAACTGCCAACCTTCTGATCGACAAGCACAGCGTCCTAACCCACTGAGCCACCGTGTCCCTAAGTATTGTTAACCTCTGTTTAAATACTGTTAAGTACTGTGCAAGTCCTTGGCATTCAACCTCTAAGTACTTCCAGCAACTGGGAGTCCAACATGTCACTCTCTCTCTCAGCCCAACCCACCTCACAGGGTTGTTGTGGGGACAATAGGAGGAGGACGATGTGTTGGAAATGTTCACCACCTTGAGTTATCTGTAAAAATAATGAAGGCAGGATGCAAATAAATAATTAAATAAACAAACACCTCCCAAAGGTATCTTCCACTGTTGAACAGCTCTTACTATGAGCAATTGTTTCCTGATGTCCAAGTACAATCTACTTCCTTCTAATTTAAACTCATTGCTTATTGTTCTGTGCTCTGGAATAACTTTGAACTTTTCCATTACAGCTTTTCAGATACTTGAAGACAATTTCTCCCCCTTGTCCTCTCCATGCCTCCAACTCTTCCTCATATGCTCTTCCTTCCAAGGCCTTTATGTCTTAACTTCTGTCCTCTGTTCAGACTTCAGTTTGTCAGTATCCTTTTAAAATGCAATGCCCTGAACTGAACACAGTATTCTGGTTGCAGTCTGACTGATACAGACTACAGAGGAACAGATTCTGTAAGTGTGCAAAACTTATAGTGACCATTTTTCTGAACTAAATGAAATCCATTTGTGCCTGTTTTAAACCCAAAGCAACTTCTGAATATTTTCATAACTAGAAAAAGTCTGCCAGAAAACCAGTGCCAGTTCTACCATTAGGCAGCAGGAAATAGTCACCTCAGGAAACAAAATTAGGATGAAAAGGAAACTTACAGGTAGTCCTTGACTTACGACAATTGAGCCCAACATTTCTGTTGTTAACTGAGACATTTGTTAAGTGAGTTTTGCCCCATTTTACGACCTTTTTGCCATAGTTGTTAAGTGAATCATTGCTGTTGGTTAGTAAACCGGTTGTTAAGTGAATCTGGCTTCCCCATTGACTTTGCTTGTCAGAAGGTCACAAAAGGGGATCACATTATCCTGAGACACAGCAATGGTCATAAATATGAACCAGTTGCCAAGCATCTGAATTTTGATCACACGATCATGGGGATTTTGTAAAGGTCGTAACTGTGAAAAACAGTCATAAGTCACATTTTTCAGTGCTGTTGTAACTTTGAATGGTCATTAAACGAACTGTTGTAAGTTGAGGACCTCCTGTATTTATTTCTATTGTCATTTATTGACCTTAGAGAAGAATTCTTGGAGATTTTCTGATGCCTAGATATTCCAAGTCATCTGTGGAATATTATAAGGTGCCCTGTCACCTTATAATACCCCATTTCATCTTAACTCAGGGCATCATTTCCTGTCTTCCCCTGTCTGTAGCAGCCTTTGCCAGAGCAGGACAGAAGGGAGAGGATTGTGGGGGCCAAGATATCTTCATTCCTAGTCAGAGGAAGGAAGCTCAGTCTTTGCAACAGTGCAGCTGGGGAATGCTCCTGCCGAGGAAACACAGCTTTTTGCTCTCAGCAGAGAAGCATTAATCACCCTGTTCAAAACTCACTTGAGAAATTGCCCTGAAAAGCCTGGAAAAGTTGGAAGCAGAAGCTAGGAACCAGGTATGCCTCAGGAGGAGCCCCAGGGCTTCCTAACCAACTGTTTTTCTCTGTCAGGGAGAACGATCTTCATAGCTTTAATGGGGTCTCATAAATCCTGCTGGTGTCACAGGCACACGGTTACACCTCGTGCAAAGACAAACACAGCCTGCCCCCTTTAACCTTCTCGTGGGAGGAAGTATTGCCGCCTGTGCATCCAGGCGGAGAGGGGTGTCTCCTGCTTGCGCTGGAAGAAAAGAATAGCACCCACAGCATTTCAAAGGATTTGTTTAGATGTACGGATGCTTTGGCATGCCCATTTTGGCATTTCTAGAATGGTTTATAGGGCTTCGTAAAACCTGTCTCCTGACAGGATGCGATACAAAACGTTTGCTGAAGATTTAATCAAATGCTGAGATCCCCAATGGAATTTCCTTGACAGCGACCCTGATGTCCATTCAAAGCACTGTCTACCAACTGGATAGACTTGCATCTACACACAAATACACCCACACAGTTTTGGAAAAATAATTAAAAACTTACATACAGCAAAGCTTGTAAGTCGCCCTGAGTCTTCGGAGAAGGGCGGGATATAAATGTAATAAAAATAAAATAAATAAATAAATAAATAAAACAAAACACCTTTCTCCAGTTTTACCCTTATTTCTATTTCTAAGACTGGCTTTTAGCACCAGTTTTATAGATATTCTTAGAAACGCACTGTGGTAAGCTGGCTGCAGTCCCAAAGCTTTCCTTGGAAGCTGACCTAGGGAGAAAAAACCCCAAGTAAAATAGGGTAAGTAGAGGCTGTTTCATGACTGGATTTATTCACTATGACAGTCCTTTTGTAATCATACAGGACTTTCTGCCTTCTGTTGTAGCCATTTTGTAATTTAAAATAGCCATTTCTGTACAGACAACTTACTTTTAAAATTCTAAATGTGTGCACCAACCAAAAAGGTTTGGGTACCCCGGTAAATGTACAGATGGATGCCTGCCGGGTTAGCCAACTTGCATCCTGTGACAGAAGATGGTTCAGATGAAAGTGAAAAAAATACAACAAGTCTAACTTGATTTAACGATTTGGTCTCTGTTCCATGAAAGCTTATGCCATACAATTGCCCTAGCCTGTTCTTTTGGCTTCCAACTTTAGACGTTTGGTGTGGAAGATGATCTAAAAATATCCAACATTTCCCTTCATTTGCCATTATTGTTAGTAAAAGAAGGAACCAGAAGATGGATCTAGAGTCTTCTTAGTCATATGTAAAAGTTAGGTTTGTTGTATCTGTGTTGCAATGATACCAATGAATGCAATCTGAATATAAATAATACTGGATCCGTTCCAGAGTATTTCCGATGAAAATGACACATGACTTTAACTTTTGTTTTGTTTTGTTAGTTGCGAAGTCTTATCTGACCCATCGCAACCCTATGGACAACGTTCCTCCAGGCCTTCCTGTCCTCTAACATCTTCTGGAGTCCATTTAAGCTCACGCCTCCTGCTTCAGTGACTCCATCCAGCCACCTCATTCTCTGTTGTCCCCTTCTTCTATTGCCCTCAATCTTTCCCAGCATTAGGCTCTTCTCCAGTGAGTCCTTCCTTCTCATTAGGTGGCCAAGGTATTTGAGTTTCAACTTCAGGATCTGGCCTTCTAAAGAGCAGTCAGGGTTGATCTCCTCTAGGACTGACCGGTTTGATCGCCTTGCAGTCCAAGGGACTCGCAGGAGTCTTCTCCAGCACCATAGTTCAAAGGCCTCAATTCTTTGGCTCTCAGCCTTTCTTATGGTCCAACTTTCACAGCCATACATTGCAACTGGGAAGACCATAGCCTTGACTATACGCACTTTTGTTGACAGGGTGATGTCTCTGCTTTTTAGTGTGCTGTCTAGATTTGCCATGGCTTTCGTCCCCAGGAGCAAGCGTCTTTTAATTTCTTGGCTACAGTCCCCATCTGCAGTGATCTTGGAGCCCAGGAAAATAAAATCTGTCACTACCTCCATTTCTTCCCCATCTATTTGCCAGGAATTGAGAGGGCCAGATGCCATGATCTTGGTTTTCTTAATGTTTAGTTTCAACCCAAGTTTTGCACTCTCCTTCTTCACTCGCAACAAGAGGCTCTTTAGTTCCTCTTCATTTTCTGCCATTAGATTTCCCTAAAGATTGCAATGCATTTCTTGAGAAGAAATTCAGAATAAGTAACACTGATTCTATGAAACTGTGTAAGGTTTGATATTTTCAGTTCACATCTCTTATAAGGCACAGTGGGAAAAATTCACATTTATACCACTGTGTCTGTGGGCACAGTCATACAACTGAATTAAAGAGGTTTCTTCCAGTCTTCTTCCAGGGGTGGGAAATTATGCCATGTAAATTGCACTGCCAAGCTCTATTCTACCTCATCAAAAGGCCAGGCAGTGATGCTATCCTTATGGTTTTTGATGGGGGACAAGGATTCCTGATTTGATTTTTCTTCCACCACCTGTCAGCAGGAGAAACCACCAACAATTGCTGCCCTTAATATGTAGTGGGGCAAGGATAGGGGAATATAGGTGTATACTAAGAACAGCTGGTTTAGTCACCTGCTAATCTAAATCTATAAGGGACGCGGTGGCTCAGTGGGTTAGGATGCTGAGCTTGTCGATCAGAAGGTCGGCAGTTTGGCGGGTCGAATCCCGAGTGCCGCGTAACAGAGTGAGCGCCTGTTACTCGTCCCAGCTTCTGCCAACCTAGCAGTTCGAAAGCACGTAAAAAATGCAAGTAGAAAAATAGGGACTACTATGGTGGGAAGGTAACAGCGTTCTGTGCACCTTTGGCGTCTAGTCATACCAGCCACATGACCATGGAGACGTCCTTGGACAAGCGCTGGCTCTTCGGCTTTGAAACGGAGATGAGCACCGGCCCCTAGAGTCGGAAACAACTAGCATGCATGTGCGGGGGAACCTTTACCTTTACCTAATCTAAATCTGGTTAATAAGCAACAGATTCAGAGTTCTCTTCTACAGTACCTATCATTTGGGCTATTTCTGAACGTGGGCCAAGAGCTCTTCTGAAAGAGCACTCAACCTATGTCATATAATTTGGCTGGTAGGTCACAGGCATACAGGAAGATTTCAGGTTAAATTGTAAGGGATGAATGATAAAGAATGTGTTATCAATTCTGTAAGGGAATGAAAGGGATAACAGCAAGTAGTTGTGGCCAGCAAGACCCGGAAGTAACTTGGGGAATAGCAAAATATCCAAGCTATAAGCAGACTAAAATTATGACCACATAAAATCTTCTGTCGCAGCAGAAAATCTGTAATTGGTGACAGAACCAGCAATGCAGACCTGGCAAATCCCAGCTAACTTTCCTGTACATGTCAAATTTCTGTGCAGCTTTTTAAAACAGACCTAGTGCTGTTTTGAATGAATATTAAATCCCTGGTTACAAGGAACCCACATAAAACCTAGCAAGCATTCAGAAAACACTAGAAAGGCATTGTGCAGGCAGATACACCTGAGAAAGCCAATCATCCAGCTTATTCAGCAAACCAAGTAAAAAATGGTCATTTAGGGCAGTTCTCAGTAACTAGGGATGTATGTGTGTGTTTCTGTGTATGCCTACAGTAGCCTCAAGTGACCAAAAATCAACCCCCTGATCATATCAGCAATGAAATGTCGTAGGTCAGTGTTTCTCAACCTTGGCAACTTTAAGATGTGTGGATTTCAACCTCCCATGATTTCCTATAAAGATAGTCCGTGACTTACAACAGTTCATTTAGTGACTGTTCAAAGTTACAACAGCACTGAAAAATGTGACTTATGACTGTAACTTTACAAAGTTACAACCTTTGCATCATCCCCATTGTTGTGTAGCCGGTTCATAGCAGGCAATAAGCAAGACAGAAGGGTGCAAACAGGAACATGCCTTATTTAGATAAACAGAAACAGAACTGAAACAGAGGCTGCTGTGCAGCTACTTATACAGTTGGCCACTAGGCAGTGGCCAATAGGTTTAAAGGAACCCATTCCCACCTAAAATCATCCAATGATCTTCTTGGAGACAACAAGTCTGGCTTAGTCAGTGACCATTACACAGACACACCATGGAGCAAACTTTAAGCAGCATTCAAACAGTCCGGATGAAGGCACTGGCACGGAGCTACCTTTGTTGGCCAGGGTTAGATAAGGCTATCGAGGCCCAAGTACACAGGTGTTACACGTGTCAACAATCCAGACCAGAGATGCCGCAGGCCCCTATCCACCGATGGGAGGAGACTCATACACCATGGTCAAGGATTCACATTGACTTCGCTGGGCCCTTTCAGGGACAGTTCTTTTTGATGTGGTTGACAACCACTCTAAATGGTTGGAAGTAATTCCTATATCTACTATGACTACTGCTAGGACCATCCAGGTGCTTAGAAAGCTTTTTGCCACACATGGGCTGCCAGACGTCTTAGTCTTGGACAACGGAGCTCAGTTCACAGCAGCAGAATTTCAGGCCTTCTTGAGGGCTAACCTCATAAGTTGATGGTCCTTCTGGCGACCCCTACAGATGGCTGCGATGTGGCCGGATTTTCCACAGGCCTGACACGTGGCTGACTGTAATCGGCAGTCTGCTTGTTGGTGGCAGCCGCCACATCCCAAACATCGAAGGAAGGGAACTGCCTTGTAAAGAGGTTTCTGTTCTTTGTCTTTGTGCCATTGAATCTTGTCGACTTCGTGGTCGGAATCAATGTCTTCTCGTTGTTTGGTGTCCTCATGGTGGATGGCTTCTTCATGTGGAATGCTTTTGGCAGGCCGCAATGCCTTCACGGCCCTGGCTTCGTCCACCATAACTTCTTTTAATGCTTCTTGGAGTGAGACAGTCTCCTTCGCAAAACGTTTTTGTTAGAGCTCTCTACTCCTAAGTCCACAGATGAGACGATCTCGAAGCCTTTCTTCCAAGTCCAAGAACTAGCATTCATCAACGCTGTGATGAATTCTGTGGCCATCTCGCCAGGTTGTTATACTCGCTGTTTGAAAGCATGCCTCCATGCTATGACCAACAGCTTCAGTTGGAAATGGTCGCCGAGCCGTTTCTTCAGGTCCGCGTAAGTAACGGACTCCAATTGTGCGGTGCGACTAAATTCTCCGTGATGTCGAATGTTGCAGGCCCTCAGACACAAAGAAGTGTTGCAGCCTTCAGGCTATCTTTGGCAACTTGGTTTGCTCTGAGTAGTTCTCCACTCTTGAAATGTAAGATGACTATCTTTCTCAGGTGCATGACATTGAATTCTTCGAGCTTTCTGACCTTTGACATTGTGAGAAGTCTTCGGGGCTCGTGTCTCATGTTGCCTCATGCTGCTTGCTTCTTTGAAGGCCCTGGGACTGGTCCTCAGGGCGGGTGGTCTCTAGCGTGGCTTGCTAAGCAGACCGAGTGGGGGAGAACGCGGTTCCTGCCAGGCGCTGTGCTGGTCTCACCCCCTAGTGACTTCAGGCTCTTGCAAAGAAGCAGCATCCCACCTTCATTGCCAGTGTTGTGTAGCCGCTTTGTAGCAGGCAATAAGCGAGATGGAAGGGTGCAAACAGGAACATGCTTTATTTAAACAGGAACAGAACTGAAACAGAGGCTGCTGCGCAGCTACTTATACAGTTGGCCACTAGGCGGCGGCCAATAGGTTTAAAGGAACTCATTCCCACCCCAAATCATCCAATGATCTTCTTGGAGACAACAAGTCTGGCTTAGTCAGTGACCGTTACACAAGACACACCATGGAGCAACCTTTAAGCAGCATTCAAACAGACATGTGAATCAGTTCAAGTACAAATCCCAATACATTACACCCATGATCATGAGATCAAAATCCAGCTGCTGGGCAAGTGGCTCATATTTATGACCGTTTCTGTGTCTCAGGATCATGTGATCCCCCTTTGCGACCTTCTGACAAACAAAGTCAATGGGGGAAGCCAGATTCACCTAACAACTGGGTTACTAACTTATCAACTGCAGTGATTCACTTAACAACTGGGACAAGAAAAGTTATAAAATGGGGCAAAACTCACTTAACAAATGTCTCACTTAACAACATAAATTTGGGGCTCAATTGTGGTCGTAAGTTGTGGACTAGCTGTATTAGTGTTCTCGATTGTGCCCATGACTAGAATTATGTCAGGGGAAGAAAAAACACTACCAATTGAGATAGCTAAAGACAATTTTATAATTGGTCTCAGCTTTGCGCTGGATGTTGGACATGGTCTTTGGGACAGATTCATGCTGCGGTTAATATTACACAAGGAAGAATCCTCTGAGTAGAGCTGGAGTGCTAAAGATCACAAGTCTTCCTGTTGGTCTGATTTCAGATTGATTAGGCAGAAGGAAATCTGAGCCACCAGGAGGCAATATTAACTGGGTTATCTTCCTGCTAGAAGAAGGGAGAGATCTCTTGCCCATTATTTTGAGAGCTATGCAAATATATGTGTGTATATCAGTATCACTTTTAATTCTAAGTATGAAGAGTATGTCCAGCTTCAGTGGTCAGAAGTACAAAGATGGGACATTTGAAGGTGTTTCATTACCTGAGGTATCCATAGATAATCTGAAGTCCACCAAGCAAAAATAAGGCCCTTTATATGATTTGTGAAAGCAGTAAAACTAAGTGATTACTTCCTTTACCCAGCCCCAAGAAGTTGATCCATTGCAGGATTTTTGGACATAGATTATAGATTGGATTAAATAGCTGTGTGGATTAGTATAGATAGAATAAATAAATGTTCAGATTACTAAAATTTATCATTATAGTCATTAAGATAGTGGAGATCATTTACAGTGTAATAAATAAAAGTTCATGGTTAGAAGAAAAGACCACTTTTAATTACGTCTTTCATTATTAACTTTTACCTTGATAGTTAAAATGCACCTAAAACTATAGTCTGCAAACATTGTTTAAAAATTGACTTCCAGTAATGAAATATTGTTTTTCAAGAGGTTTTCCACTATGGAGTTAAGAGTTTTGAGGACATGAAGAGACCCTTTAGTACAGAAAAATGGGCAGTAAAAGGGCAAATGATTTAGAAGTGTAAAATATAAAGAAATAAACACTTTAAACCCTATTTCTTTAGCACATTACTTTCATAAAATTGGACACTTCTCCACCATTGGCGTTTACGGTAGGTAAAAAAATGAAATGTACGTAGTATCTTAACATAGGTCTTCCACCTACATGGAAGGATATATTGTTCCTAAGAGACACTGTGCACACTCACATGGCAAAGTACAAGATTTTTTTCATTGAAATCAGTTCAGTGGAGATTTGGTTGAGAGTAATAAAAATTGCCTGCTCTGTGACCATAGTTAAAATGTGCTTGATCAGCATGGTTCTAGATAGTGTATTCTCAGACCCAATACTATTGTCCTTAGCATCAAAAAGATGAATAAAATGTCTATCCTGAGGACGCATAATATGGGTGCTGGTATTCCACCTCATCCTTTCTCGTTGTAGTGATGGGACCACGCCTAAAGCATATCTAACATTTTCCAAAAGCACTACATGCGTCATTTTTTTTGCCTGTTGTGCAATAGCTTCAGTTTCCGAATAGTAACAACATGTTGATTTGCTTACTACAGTGTGAACCACCGCCTCTGCCTTTTTTCAATTCCTTATCTATAGAAATGCGAGTATTTATAAGCATTTATGTAGTATGATTCTGCAAAAAGATGACTACTCACTGTTACATATTTTGAGGAACCCTCTCAGCTGTCTCCTTTTCTGAGAAAGCCTAGTAGGAAATGCCTTCACAGCTGGAGATGTTGCAATCTAAAAATTGGCCTGTTGGTTTGTTGCCTAATTTTAACTCATTCAGCATCTTTTAAGAAGTATCCAAGATGGTCAGTTTTGTCTGCAAGTGTCACACAATTCAGTTCCAATATTATAAGGCACAATCTATCCTGGAACAGAATGCAGTTGGAAGGTTTCCATTTCTGAATATATTAAAACAGTCTCTGCAAATTAAAAAAGAAAAAAGAAAGAAAAACTAACATTGGGGTTAGGCAAACTTAGTTGTTGGCTAGCCTGGAAGGGTGAAGTGACGAACACATTACAGTGGCATGCCCTGGCATAGCTGTGGTCAATTCTTTCTTATTCAGTGATGTAAATTGTCAGCATCCTTTTATCCCTTCATATTGTGTGCTTTTACAAGCTATGTAGATAGTCCTCAACTTACAACCACAATTGAGCCCAAAATTTATGTTGTTAAGTGAGAAATTTGTGAAGTGAGGTTTGCCCCATTTTATGACTTTTCTCGCCACATTTGTTAAGTGAATCACTACAGTTCTTCTATTAGCATTAAGTGAATTTGGCTTCCCCATTGATTTTGCTTTTCAGAAGATCGCAAAAACATGATTCCGGGACACTGCAACCGTCATAAATGTGAATCAGTTGTCAAGCATCCGAATGTAAATCACGTGACCCTGGGGATGCTGCAACAGTTGTAAGTATGAAAAATGATCATGTCACTTTTTTCCGGGCTGTTGTAACTTCAAAAGATCACTAAATGAACTGTTGTAAGTTGAGGACTACCTGTAGTTAGGACAGACTTCCTTTTTTAAAAAAATATAATTTTTATTAAAGCTTTTAAACAAGAAGAAAAAAACTAAGACATACTAACAGAAAGTAAGAAAGAAAACAAAAAAGAAATGTGCAAGAAAAGGAAAATGCTGAAGAAAAAAAAAGATATAAAGAAATGGCTTCCGATATTCTTCACAGCAGTTATAAATACAAATATACATTTAAGTTCTTTCTCTAAGGTTACATCGCATTACTCATCTTTCTATAATTTATCCTGACTAAGCATCAAAACCATACGTTCATTTTTCCCCCATTTTTATGCAAAAAGTCTGTAAAAGGCTTCCAGTTAACTATAGATGTAGATAACATCTTTTCTATAGTAGTCAAATCAGGTAATTTAGCCATCTCAACAAGATCTTTCAACTTCATCAATCATTCCTCCATAGTGGTTAGTGTTGAATCTGTGTGCATGTAGTAATCTCACTGCTGGGATCGTATACTGAAATGATCTTCCATGGCTTTTTTTTTCTGTTTACCCACTGATCCCAAAATTAAAAATTACAGCTTCAATTGAATATTAATCCTTAAAATCCTCTGCATCAAAGTATCTATGTGAATCCAATTGTTTTAGTTTTTCAACATGTCCAGCAAGCATGATAAAATGTCTCTTCATGTGGTTCACATTTCCAACATACATTTCAGCCTAAAACTGAAAGTGATACTTTTCCAAGAACAATTCTCAGTTACTCTTTTTGGAAGAAAGGGACAGAATTAAAAACAACAACAACAACAACCCACTAACTGAACTATTTCCTATTGGAAGCAATACATATTCATATTCAACATGGAGACTGTTTGTCTCCCATGATCTGGTAAAGAGCCATGTCTTTTTGCTAATAATGGAGAAGTTCGCAACTAGCTACTTCATAACACTCTCCTTCCTTTTGATCAGTCTGAAAAGATTTACACCATTTCTCAGGGGTCTGCAGGAGGGTGTCAGAAAAGGGTTTTGTATGGCTCTGAATCATCCTCTCGGAACCGTTTTGTAAACTGAAGAAGGGAACTCAATATCGTTTCCTCCTCTGCTTGGATGAGTCTTGAGCATAGGAAAAAGGAATTCCCGGGTAAGGTATCAGAGTAGAATGATGAATTCAAGCATTTCTTTACAGCTTTCAGAACTTTTTATAGGTTTTTTCCAAAGAAATTTGCAAGTTCTTTAAAGGCCAGAATACAGGTAGTCCTCGACTTATGAGCACAATTGAGTCTCAAACTTTTGTTGCTAAGTGAGATATTTGTTAAGTGAGTTTTGCCCCATTTTATGATCTTTCTTGCCATATTTGTTAAGTGAATCACTGCAGTTGTTATTAGTTACATGTTTGTTAAGTGAACCTGGTTTCCCTATTGATTTTGCTTTGTCAGCAGGCCACGAAAGGTGTTCACATAATCCCAGGACACTGCAGCTGTCATAAATATGAGTCAGTTGCCAGGCATTGGAATATTGATCACATGACCATGGGGATGCCGCAACGGTCATAAGAGTGAAGAACGGTCATGTCACTTTTTTCAGTGCCGTTTAATTTTGAATGGTCACTAAACAAATTGTTGTAAGCCTTTAGTGTCGTAAATTGCTAAAGCCTTTCTCTGATGAGATTGGGGAGGTTATTCTTTCTGGCCATTATCTACTGTATATTATTAAAACTCAAAGCTGGAAGAGTGGTGTGTGTTCTGATCCATGCAGAATCAACTGCCACCATGCCTTTCTCCCACTTTATCCTTCGTGGTCTCTAACCTCCCAATGCCACCAGCCTGGCACTGAGATCATTCCCTATCCTGAAGAAACAGCGACCTACACAATCTCTCTGGAGGAGGGAAACACTGCTGTTATTTTCCTTCCTCTCTGAAGACAAAGTATGAACTGAGAGAAGGGGGGTCTATGGCAGGCAAATTCAGAGGAACACATTTCCAGTCCACGTGTAACACAAAAGACCCAAAAGTTCTCTTTACCAAGGACCCCATTTCTCTGTATATTAACATCCACTTTACCAGACTCCACGTGGATAGCATGATAAGCATCTCTGGATCTCTCTAGCAACTCATTCAAACATTTTCTCATATGTGAGAGATTTCTATATATCTTAATGCTTAAAGTTATCCTTGCAATTATCCTTCCGAGAATAAAATTATCATTCAGTTCACTGGTGTGCTTGTAGTTTCTTCTGACACTTAACACATTATTATTTCTTTCCTTGTGTTGGTCAAGATACTCAAGAGACATTTTAGATATAATTAAATGCTATTTGTTGGCCAGTTTTATTGTCAAGAAGCAAAATTGCCTCTTTGAGCTTTCATTTGAATACAAGCAGTCCTCGAGTTATAATTGAGCCCAAAATTTATGTAACTTTGAAGGGTCATTAAATGAATTGTTGTAAGTTGAGGACTACCTGTAATCTGTATTTGAACCTACCTAGTTTTTAAGGTCTGGCTTTAGACTGCAAATTTGAGTAGCCTCTCTTTTCTGCCAGGATATTATGACAATTTTCTATGGCAGCAGGGCACACGTAACACAAGCTTATTAATTTAGAATTCAAAACCAGGTCATGAATGCTACTAATCACAACTGCTTCCTATATGATGCATCTAACTGCAAAGTAGAAAAAAGTAAGTGAGAGGGAAATGTGGATAAAGAAATTTTAATTTCATAATATACTAATGCCCAAGAGTGGCAGAAATCTTTATTCCCTCAAGGGCTACCTGCCATTTTGGAAAAACGATTGTGTGTGTGTGTGTCGGGGGGGGGGGGGAGAGATGGATAATGCATGCAAATAAGCAAATGTTTTTCTTCAGTTTTCATTTTTCCAAACGATGGAGTCTACTTTCAAATTAGTTTGAGATTTATTTTATTTTTTTAAAAAAAATCCTTGGCTAAAAACTTCAGAGCTATTTTTATGTCTGTTTCTCCTAATATTTTTTTTCTTTTGGTTATACCTCAAATTCCTGTTTTTGCAGGGGCTTTTTCCTAATGAACCAAATTATCTTCCTTAAAATTTATATTTTGTATATTTCTAACAAATGGAAATGGAAATTTAAAACCGTAACTAGGTTTTGATTCCATTACTGTTTCAGAACTGCAAAATTAAATAATTTATTTATACATTAATATTTCATTAATATTAAATATTAAACAAATTTGCATTAAATGCAAAGAAAATAATTTTTTCTCCCATCACAGGCAAAAGAGCCAACATTGACAAAACTATAGCACACGA
This sequence comes from Vipera berus, assembly GCF_964194415.1. Lineage (NCBI taxonomy): Eukaryota > Metazoa > Chordata > Lepidosauria > Squamata > Viperidae > Vipera > Vipera berus. The sequence goes on along the minus strand of NC_138203.1, from coordinate 141,202,869 downwards.
TCATTCTCTGTCATGTACACACAAAATCCACTCACACCCACATCCATCCTCATCTCTGATTGCATTCACACACTGGAGAAAGCAGTGGCTTGTTTAAAGGTAAAAGTTTCCCCTGTCCTGCCGTGTCTGACTCTAAGGGGCAGTACTCATCTCTGTTTCTTAGCTGAGAGAGCCAGCGTTGTCTGAAGACATGTCTGAAGAGCCTTGGTGGAGCAGTGGGCTAATGCCTCCTTAAGTAACACCAGCTGCCTGCAATTAGTGCAGGTTCGAGTCCCACCAGGCTCAAGGTTGACTCAGCCTTCCATCCTTCCGAGGTAGGTAAAATGAGGACCCAGATTGTTGGGGGCAATTAAGCTGACTTTGTAATAATGCCGCTTGGGGTGTGTGTGAAAGCCCTAATAAGCAGGCATATACATAGAATGAAGGCTACTGCTAAGCTTGTAAGCCGCCCTGAGTCTTCGGAGAAGGGCGGGATATAAATGGAATTAATAAAATAAAATAAAATAAATAATAAATTTCTGTGGTCATGTGGCCAGCATGACTATATGATGAGGTGCACTGAATGTTGTTACCTTCCCACTGAAGTGGTACCTATTTATCTACTTGCATTTGCATGCTTTCAAACTGCTAGGTAGGCAGGAGCTGGGGCAAGTAACAGGAGCTCATCCAGTTGCACAACGTTGGGTCTTGAAGCCAAATTGTCAGCTTTCCAGTTGACAAGCCCAGCCTCTTTAATCACTGAGCTAATGTGCCCCCTTGTTTAACTATGGTTTATTGAAGGAATTGCAGTAGTTCACGCTAAAAGCCAAGCAAACCATCTTAATTGCCTCTTGCCTCCTATTTCCCCCCCTTCCTAAAGAAGATGAGGCTGAAAGCTGTGCAAAAGGATGACTAGCAGTAGCAGAGCATAAGAAACTCTTCATTAAAATCTCATCTTCTGGACAAATGTAGGTGAAGGAACTTTATATTTGGACTCTCATTCTGACTGGGCAGCATTTACAGAAACGATTAATTTCTTACTGAGCAGTGAGATAGATAGATGAAGGCATGCTTTACAGCTCTGTATATAAAATATTTAGAATTTTTTTTTTTTGGAAGGAGCCTGGAATATCCTGGATAGCATCAGGACCCGCTTTCTTGTAGCTATAACTCTTACTTTCTCTGTGGTGGGAAGAAATATCATACTGATGGCCTGGCAGTGGAATGGCCAGAGTTTTAGTTTCGGAAGCTAGAACGTACAGTACCTCCCACTCAACTGAAGCAAGGGCTTTTTCCTTTTCAGTCAAGCTTTTATCACTTCTGATTAAACGAGACCTGGGGCTTCCCCTCTCTATTGAGCAAGGGTGGAGGAAGTAAAAAAAGCAGAGGGAGAGGAAGAAATGAAGTAGCCTTTTAAGATTTTGGTTAAATCTACTGACGAGCTGTCAGTTAAAAAGCAGGGGAAATCCTACTAGACCGCATCCTGCAGGAGTGGGGAGGGGAGGTTCTTGAAATCACATCTTTGAGTAGCATTGCTTTAGAAGGGTAAGAGATAGAAAGGATAAGAACTGGTGGGTTGGGATTCCCAGCCACCGAGAAAGGGAACTTTTATTTGGGTAGCAATATTGTACCAGAGCTATAGTGGAGCCAGAATTTTGTCTCGTAACCGCAGGCCTGTGGTCTGGAAACTCCATAATTTCACTTAAGTGTTTTTTAGGTTTTTGCAGAAAAAACAAGGAAGACATTTCTAGCAACTTGAAGCCTATGAAATTTATTGTGATATGTTTGTTTTGATCTAGCTATATCTATGTCCTGTTATTAAATTTTACCTAATTTTGATTTTAATTATATTATTCAAATTTAGCCTTTAACATCCCAAATAATATTCACAACCCAAATTTCCCTTATTTCATTACAGCAAAAACTATAGCATCTAACATGTACACAGTGGCTGAGTAGCTATGTTCTACCTAATAAACATTGTCTGTTTCACATCCTAATACATCACACGTTACTGACAGGACCACAGCCTATGTTGATCAATCTACAACTATTTATTCACAACCAGATTCTGTTTTAAATTTTAGCTAATTCTTAATTCTTAAATAAAATAATCAAACATCTTTTAACATCAAACATGGGATCTATAAACCAAATTTTCATTATGTCAGTGCACAAATTATAATGTCTAAAATAAGCCTAATAGATACATAAACACATTCTAGTTCTATCTCGTAAACATTTTCTATTTTAGATCCTGATAGATCACTGATTACTAAAAGGATAGCCTTTAATGGTTTTCTAAGAACTCACTTTTTAAATCTAACTCTGGCTTTCTTTTTTTACCAATCAGGTTTCCAGACCAAGGCCTTTAAATTGCCAGATAGATCTCCCTTCTCTCCAATATATATTATTTGAATTGAAGGAGGCCATCTAGCCATCAGTGATCCACAAAAACCAAACCATTTGTAATCATTATGTTGTTGCCCTGTTAGTTCTAGTCTCTGTATTTGCTCTAAAAACTTTATCTTCAGTTAGGTCTGGATTCCTCTTCTGTCTGGGTTCATCTGCTTTAAGTAGAGAGTCTTATCCAGTTTTGTAATTAGTGCTTGGCTATCCAGGCTTTCAGGAAACTGACCTTGTTGATCTTCCATGTCCTCTATGTTAGCATCACTATCTTGCACATAGTATACTTCTAAAGTTATAGGCTCTTTTGATGGAGTCAAAAGTTGAGTATTAAGTTTTCCCATTGTTTGTTGGTCCTTAAGGTTATTTGCCATAGTGATAGTTCCTTGTACTTTTAGAGTTGTTGGTTCTTTGGATAGAGTCAATTTTTTTGTATTAGTTTTTTCAATATCTTGTTGTACCTTGTGTTCCTCTGTCTCAGTAGTAATTTGTTCCAGTTTTGTTATATTCTGAGTTGTAAATTCTTTAGTTGAAGTCTGGGTTACAGCTTGTAAATTGGAGTTGGCACCTAAATTTTCCAGCCTGGAGATAAACATCTCAGAAACTTTATGGATTGTTTCTAATATGAGCTTATAGTCAAGTGAGGTTTGTGGCTGATCAGTCTCCATTTTGAAGTAGTAGTAAACAGTCCTTAGTGGAGGCTAATTTTTAAACAAAAGTCAGTATTCACTTCCACAAGCCTTGAGTTCACCTCCAGCTGTTTCAGGTTTTTATCTTTAGCTGATAATGTCAAGGGCAGTTCCAAAATAAACAGATTTATTTGCCAAAAAGCTACAAGATGTCCCCAGCATACTTAAAATCTTTTTCAGACAGAGTAAATTTATCAGTTTTGAGTACTTTTAAGTAACTTTTAAGTAGTTCTTTTCTTTCTTTTCTCCCTTTTTTTAATCAAATAGACAGAATAGCCAGTTTCTGTAAGGATAGGAGTTTTGGGTTGGCAAAAATAGAAAGGAAGTAAGTTGAATTAAATAGTATTATTCTGTTCAAGGTTTTCTTTTTTCTCCCGGCATGATCAAAAGCCGCCCTTAAGGAGAGTGGGGAAAAAAAAAAGCTCCCTTCCCTCTCTCCTCGCTGGGGGAAGCAAATTCAAGGAGCTTTTGGCAGGAAAAAGTAGACAATTAGGAAAAAGGAAGAAGGCAATTCTCACCCAGTTTTCAAGTGCTTTCAAGTGCTTTGTTGTAATTTTGACTTTGGCAGGAAACGGCTGAAATGATGGGCCATGGGAGAGTTGCTCCAAGCCAACGGGAGGGCTGCTGGCCTTCTACCGCTGGCTGGAGAGACCTCTCCCCCACTCGTCACCCCTCCAGGGTGACTTTCGACCCCTTTACAGGGGTCCCCCGATGAAGAAATCCAGAGGACGTGGGGAGTATTCCCTCATGCATCTGGCCGTGCTGAAAACCGGAACCGGAAGCCCCTTATTTTGTGATCCTAAGAAGCCTCCCCACCAACTCCATACAACTGGTGGCAGAAATAAAAGTTTTTATTCAAAGCAATGAGAATAATTTTTTTTAAAAAAAACACCCCTCCTCGTTGCAGCATAAGGTGGTGTCAGGCAGAATCAATACCTGATCTTAAGAAGCAAAATTTTTATTTTTTATTTTATTTTAATTCCATTTATATCCCGCCCTTCTCCGAAGACTCAGGGCGGCTTTACAAACTTAGCAGTAGCCTTCATTCTATGCATATGCCTGCTTATTAGGGCTTTCACACACCCCAAGCGGCATTATTACAAAGTCAGCTTATTGCCCCCAACAATCTGGGTCCTCATTTTACCTACCTCGGAAGGATGGAAGGCTGAGTTAACCTTGAGCCTGGTGGGATGCGAACCTGCACTAATTGCAGGCAGCTGGTGTTACTTAAGTAGGCATTAGCCCACTGCTCCACCAAGGCTCATGAGTATTTAGTAAATTCGTTTAGTTATTAAATGTAGGCTTTGAAACTAGGCCATACATACCAAGGACCATTATTCCACATTACTATTTTGAATCATGAGTCTGCTTTAATTTTCTAAAAACTTCCTGGTATTGTTGCAAGTAGAAGAATTACTCTAATGTGTAGTTATAAAAAAGAAGAAAAAGTTTGTATCAGCTTTTCCTGTTGATAAATGTTTGGTTTAGGCTGATCCAGGAAAACAGATTTCCTACCCCTCTATAGACCTCATTTTACCCCTAAAACTCATCTAGATGATTAGAGGGATCTCTGTCGCAGATGTGCGGGTACCATCCAATGTGTTTGAGAGAGAAGTAGAAGATGCATGGTATGATCTCAGAGTCTTCCTGATGTGATTTTGTGTGGAGCAACAAAGCCAAACAAACATTCCATGCAAAGCTACTCTGATATAGCAAAAGAAATATTTAATATTTAGCTATTTCCTTCTTCCAGCGTAGCTACATTTTTCAGTTTCCACTTACTGTCACTGTTTGTATCATTTTTTTTCAACATTGGCCTTTGCAGTAGCCACAAGCACTTTCCTACATCTTAGGCTAGTAGATGCTGAATAGTTATCTGGTAATTTCCCACATATCTGACCACCCACATTAGATTAGGTGCATTAGGTTCCTCTGATGGGTGTATAGAAATTTTGGGTGCAGAATGCTACATTTGTGGTTCAGATTGGAACCAGCTGAGGGAAAGAACAGAATATTGCATAATTTTTATCAACTTCTAATCTGTTTTACCACTCCCTTAATCATAGGGAGCTTTTCTTTTAAAGAAAAGATGGCAAACATTTAAAAGAAGAATGGAGTATCTGATCAAACAGAGTACTAAGAAAAGAGGAAAAGGCTGGGAACCTATTATCTAAAGAGATTTTCCTAAATTTCAGCCAATGTCTTGTGGCATGTTAACACAAGTATATCTGAGGTGTGCAGTTGATTCTTTTTTTTGTTTACCAGAATAAGCATGAAGAATCCTTGATTGAACTTCAAAAGTAAAATCCAGAATATTTAATGAATCCTCCAAAGTGACCTGATTTTAATAGTTTCTGAAGGGAATTATTGGAAGGAGTATCTGATATTAGATTTCCTCTTTGGTGCTTGGAGTTCTCTGATATCAGAAAGAAAAATTCAAACAAACTCTAATATGCCAGAGTATCCTCCTAGAAACCAATAAATTACACCTTATATTTTTAAAAACAACATCATTAGAAAGCATATTTGGAAGAAAAGGAAGTATAATTTCTGTTATGGAACTATTGGTATCTTCAATACCTTATGGATGATATTTTCATGTTGTTTTCAAAGTATTTCTTTACATGAATTATAGTAGTGTTGGAAGACTTGCAACTATCCAGGTATTGCTGAACTGCATATTCCAGCATCCCTCATCAATCACTATGCTTGTTTTGGCTACTAGGAGTAGTACATCAGCAACTCCAATGGCCACTTTCTACAATCCTCAAATACAACAATTGTAGTTTATAGCAAGTGAATATGTTGGAAGAGATCTGAATACTTTCACCAGTGGCAGCATACCTTGATCAGAGTTTGCTCAAAATGATTTTACAGATAGAAAGAAGGAAAGGAATGCATGTTTAACCATTTATCTTCCTGTATTATTTTGACAATTTTCTAATTTTCTAGGCAGATTTTTCAGGTATATAAGAGGCTGCAGGAAGGGGGACATCAGCACAGCCCCCCCCCCCATTCCATTGGTAAGATATTCTGTAGGATCAGAACCTTTCTGGGGATGAAAGAAGTCCTCTGTGGGATCATATTTTGGGTCCAACCCAACAATTTTCCCTCTGTATAATATTTCTGACTATCTCCTAGGAAATTTAAGGAAGACATATTTTAATCTTGATCTTATTAGAACCTAGACCAGTGATGGGATTCAAATATGTGAACAACCGGTTCTCTGTGCGGATGCCACTTCTGGAAGTCCGTTCTGGGCCAGGGCAATAAAAAAATTAGCTACCGGTTCTGCCAAACTGGTGCGAACCGGCTGAGTTCCACCACTAACCTAGACTATAGAGTAATAGAGTTGGAAGGCACCGTGGAGGTCCTCTTGTCCAATCTCCTGCTCAGGCAGGAGACCCTGTACCATTCTGGACAAATGGCTATTCAGTCTCTTCTTGAAAACCTCCAGTGCCCCAGTGATGGAGTCCTCCAACTTCCAGAGATAAGCCACTGATTCTCACTGACAGGAAATTTCTCCTTAGTTCTAGGTTGGCTCTCTCTTTAAGGATCATCTTGTTGAGCCCTCAGGTGCTTTGGAGAATAAGTTGACCCCATGCTTCTCTTGACAGCCCTCAAGTACTGGAAGACTGCTATCTTATCACCCCTAATCCTTCTCTTTGTTAGATTAGACACACCTAGTTCCCTCAATCGTTCATCATATGGTGAAGTTTTAAATATCATTCTTTTTTTAGAACTCCTCCATTTATTAAATCACTGTAATGTATTGGGGTTTTTGCTTGTACAGATTCACGTGTCTGTGTAAATGCTGCATTAACGGTTGCTCAATGGTGTGTAAGTGTAACGAATAGCCAGACTTGTTGTTTCCAGGGCTCTCATTGGTAGATTTGGGGCGGGAATGGCCTCCTTCAAATCTATTGGTTGCCGCCTAGAGGCCAACCGTATAAATAGCTGCGCAGCAGCCACTGTTTCAGTTTTGTTCTGTTTGACTTCAACAAAGCATGTTGCTGTTTTGAACCTTCTGTCTCGCTCAATGCCTGCAAAGAACCGGCTACACAACAGTCACCATCTGAAATTTAATAATATTTTAAAACACAATACCTATAATTAAAAAAATAGTGATTGTCTGGTACATACCCAAAACCAAGTGTAAAGATTGTATCATTTCCCCCCCCTATTTATGCTGAGAATTAGTACTTGCATCCCTGGTAAACAGCATTTTTGTTGGGGGTACAATGACTTTTTGACTTTTTAATTTTCACTGCGATAAAAAAGGTGAGAATTATTAATTAAGAATTAATAATTATTATTATTATTTTAGTGTTTTCTTTGGCTCTAGGGTCATCTTGATGAAGTACGCCTGTTAAAATCATTCCAATTTTCTTCCTTTCTTTAGTCAGATCATGTCTTGCTGTTTATAAAGATATTATATGACTCCTTTACAAATTTTGATTTAAATGAAGAGTATTGTAGTTGAGCATTTCTAATAACCAGCTGGAATGCACTGCTGTTTCCATCAGGAAAACTCCATTCAGCATTCCTTGGCAGCAACTATTTCTTCTCTTGAGCATTAGGCCAGGGTGCTAGGTGAGCCTGCGTTTAGGGTCATTGATCTGAATATGATTGTCTTCATATTTTTATGAATGTGATTATTTTTATTGCTTGGGGTGCTTTTATTCTTTTAATCCAATGTTAGATACCCAGAGTTACATTCTGCTAGAGGGGTAGCCGTACTAATTGAATGAATGAATAAATAAGATGTACTATGAGAATCTGGCAGGATTACATTTTTAAGGTGCCATGGAAACCTATGTCATTGATTAGAGGTGGCACCAAGTTAGTTATCTGCCCCTGTGGAGTCAAGTGTTCTGATGCTGTAGTTAAAGTTCACGAAGAATTAAGGTAAGAAGATGCAAATCTCCTTGTCATGGAAAAGTACCTATCCTGTTACCTTTTCTGTTTCTACTCACAGGTATTTTATGGAAATCTACCTACAGTAGTCCTCTGAGCTAATATACTAAATTGGAAACAAGGGGATTAGAGGCTTTGTAATACAGTGCCAGTCTGCATCCTCAGCTGGAAAGACGTAGGGGGGGGGGAAGTAACACAAAGAATAAGAAAAAAAATTGAAGTCTAAACTTTGGGGATGCAATATTTGTCACAAATTTTCCATAGAAAAATTCATCACTGCATTCTGATTATTAAAATATGTGCATTTCAATAGTAATGCCTCCGGATAGAGGATTTATTTTAATGGAAAACCGCTCTGGTCTACTGCTCATCGTTCAAGAAAAATGTCAGTGGGTGTGTTGTTACTGCCATTAAATGCAGCCATAGGAAGCAGATCTGGACTAGAGACATGCTGAGAAGAGAGAAAGAATGAAAACCTCTCTTTCCCCAGACCAGATTCTTGACCAAGATCCCCTCCCCACCCCAGTGGTGCTTTAGTGAACAATAGTAAAGGTAGTATTAGTGCCCCATTTTGTTTGGGCTGATGTACATACAGCCTTTCCTGTACTCTCTAGGCCAGTGATGGCGAACCTTTTAGAGACTGAGTGCCCAAACTGCAACCCAAAACCCACTTATGTTTCGTCGGGTGCTGGGTGGGCATGGCCAATTGGGTCAGCATGGCCCATTGGGTGGGTGTGGTTGCAGTGGTAATGGCAGACTGGGTGGAACTAAAAAGTTCAATCAATAAATTCCAACTTTGCGAGATCTTTTTTGCACACGGTGGTGGAGACCTAAAGCGAAAAGGTTTTATAAAACCCAGCTGAAGGCCTAGGACTGGGCTGATAACGCGCATGCCCACAGAGAGGGCTCTGCGTGCCACCTGTGGCATGCATGCCATAGGTTCACTACCATGGCTCTAGGCTGTACTATGCTCTCTCAGTGGCTGATAAACATCCTGTTCTTTGCTGCTTACAAGTCATTATAGAAACAACAAGGTTATCTAGCATTCAGCAGGGAATCATAGGTAGCCAGTGGTCTACACTGGGCTTGATGAGTTGAGAGGATCTGCCTTTAGGCCTGTTTTAGGAGGAGATTCAACGGATGGCTTAGGTGCAGCTGTAAAAGCACTGTTTGCTAAACATCCACCCCCACAACATTGGTGTGTCATTTAGTGCCAGCAAGAGTACCAGAGTAAATGCCTTCCCAGGCTTGAGCAAACCACCAATCTTTACCACTTCCTCTTGCTTTGTGCCAGCCTGCAGTAGGTTGGAGTTGTGAATACTCTAGGAATGACAGTGCCTAGTTCAAAGTGGTGGGTGGACGCGCCCAGAATGGGTAATATCGAAAGTCTCTGGTTAAGAAGATATTTCTCCCAGCAATCTGCCTGGCAATCTTGTTAGTAGATTATTGAGAAAGGGAGAGGAATGCAGAAATGATGAGTACATGTAGTTTCCTCAATCTGGCATCATCCTGAGGGGAGATTTAAGTCCCAAAATTAGAAGAGAAAGGCCAGTCAAATGACTTTGACTTAAATCAAAGTCAATGAAACTCTGTTCTGAAAATGCTCCATTATCTGATCCTGTTTAGGAGTTGGGCTTGGAGTTTAACACTTGCTCTTTTCTCAAGAATGCAGCCTTGTAAGAAGGTGTTCTACGTCATGTCGAATCTTAAGCGAGAGTCATTGATCAAGACTGAGTTACTTTCCTTTGCTGATCCACGTGATGAGCAAACATTGATTAAACAATTTGGTGGGGAAACCTCCTAGCCCATGAATCAGTTCTTGAGCAAATCACTCACCTTACAGTCAGAAGTGCCATGCAAGAAAGTTCATGTAAATGAGCAATCCAAGATTTGTTAACAATTTGATTAATTCTGGAGTACATATATCTTAATTGCTATTGTTGAACACCGTCATTATATATTTCAGAGGGTGGTGGACTCTTAAATGGCACCATTTCAGGGAGAGGAGGATGGCTCAATTTCTAAGACAAAAGTGGATTTTCCAAAATGGGGAAAGCTGAAGGACAGGGAAGACATACAAATATCAAGCTGAATGCTGAGCAATTGTGGAGTCAATTAAGCCAGTCAGCAAGACTCTCACCTAAGCAAAAATGACAGGGCTAAATTGGGTCCTTTTATCTTGGTCCAGCTCTTGAATTAAAATTTAGTTATTACAGTTAAGTTATAGCCTGTTACTAGTTTACAGATTTCAGGATGGATTACGCTGCACAAATACAAAAAATATTAGGACAAGATAAAATTCAACAGAACTTTAAATAGTTGCAACAGCAGTAGCCAGAACATGGACAATAACGGCTGTTGATGATTAAGTCCCAGATACAAATGTGGAAAGTCCATTCTTTTTATCTGGTACTGAAAAACAGACAACACGAGCATCAGAGTTGAAATGCCACAGTAAAAAAGACGCTCTCCTGCCTTCTCACAATACACACTGTCCTCAGCTATAGGGTACTGAAGAGATGCCCCCTTGCAGATCGTAATGTCTCAGCAGTTGCACATTGAAAGACATGCGCCCAGAAAATTTTAAGGCCCTAAACCGTTTAGGACCTTAAATGGAATTCTGTTTCAGCACATTCCTTTTAATGCTATTTTATACTTTACCTCTTCCCCCCACCCCCTGGGGGGATGATTTTGGTTGAACTAGATTGGGGCTTGTAAATTTTGTTAAAGCCCACTCACTCTTCCTTCCAAGATAATATTTCAGATACAGGTTGAATGGGATAAACTTTAGACTGCTGTTTTCGAGTGATATTAACACTGGGAACATTGATGCCAATAGAGACACCCATTTTGCATCTGATAACAGTTTGGGGCAGAGGGAGGGTTGATTTCATTAAGATTCTGACATGGGAAGGGAAAGAGTTAAGCCTCCCTCTTGGCATAACTCTACCGTGCTGCCCCCACCCCCAATAATTTATACTGAAAGAACTAGACATAGAAAATCATTTTCATGTTTTTGAGCAAACTGATATCAAGTCCTTATCTTTCATTTGCACTAAAAGCATGAACAATTCATATAGAAAGGAAGAAAAAAACACATTAGTCATACTGCCAGGAAATATGATAAACTGGTAGCAAAAGGAAAGGAATGGGGGGGGAGGAGAGCAATAATGTATATTTGATTCAAAGAATCACAATAATCTAGAATAGATTTTTTTAAAAAAAATATAAAAGCACAATTAAAATAGGATTAAAACAAACTTAAAACATTAACATTTTGTAATTAATGATGTAACAATTGTAAAAATGTTTAAAACCAATTTTGAGTGGGTTCTTTAGACTCGAGCAAAGCCATGTCCTCATAATATTGCCTTCTTTTTGTCTTTAATCGTCCCTGAGGAAAATTAAGTTTGGCCTTAGTTATTTGGCATTAGTCAACAGTAGTTTTCCTCCTTTAAGAAGCCCACAAGCTGCAGACATTTCACCTTAACCTTGGCAGCAAAACTGCTTCTTTCAAATGGAGATGTCACCCTGGACCTACCAAAACTCTAGGCTGATTCCTAGTTTGGATACCAGCTGATGGGTGAAAACAGTGGCCTATCTCTTTTTCTCTCTGATGCTTGAAAACGCAACACATGCACGTGCACGTGCGCACACACACACATGCATACACCTGGCAGCTGCTGTTCAGGCTGATCCAAGTCTCCAAGCCAAAAGAAGAGGAGATGGCTAGGGAGGCTACACGGAGGAGTGGCAGAGATAAAATGGCTTATACATTGTCTACACAGCACATGGCAGCAGTAGTTTGGGACAGTTAGCAACTGATCCAGGTGGATCCAGCTCTCCAAGGGAAAGATTCAGCTTCTGAGCCCTGAGAGGAAAATGACTTCTCTTCCTTTTTCTCTTCTCTGATCTCTAGGCTGGGAACATGGCAGGTGATTCAGGGGCGATCAGAGTGGTAGCTAATTTGAAACAAATGGATTCTCCTACAACTCAAATCCGAATGGCCTGGAAACAGTGCCATGGGTGTGACATGTTCCCCCCCAACCTAAACTGGCTAGAAGGAGCTGGGCTAAGTCCACTTCTGAGAGGTCAGCTGAGCACACTACTGAGAAAATATTTGATGAAGCCCATCAAATTATACCCACAGTAAACTGTTGTGATTTGTTGCCCACTTTAGGGGAAAAACCCTAACTGGAACAACTAGGGATGACTTAAAGGTGGCTCATATATAGGCTGGAGGCCATGCTATAAAGCAGGGGTGTCAAACTCAATTTCATTGAGGGCCGCATCAGTATTGCGGTTGCCCTCAGGGGGCCGGGTGGGTATGGCCAGGGTGGGCGTGGCCTACTGGGTGGGCGTGGCTAGAGTTTCGAGTTTCGAGTTTTATTTAATTTGTATACCGCCCTTCTCCTTGGTAGGGACTCAGGGCGGTTCACAGGGCATATATAAAAAAGACAATACAAAAATTAAAAAAAAGATTAAACCCATGCCCAGTTAAAAACAGTAATACAAATCTAAAACGACAAATTAAAACCCATAATCCCCCGTCAGGCCAGCCCAGCCATTTCAAATAGGTGGGTCTTCAGGCCACGACGGAAAGTTCGGAGGTCTGATGCCGTCCGGAGCTCCACCGGCAGTTGGTTCCATAATACCGGAGCGCCCACAAAGAAGGCCCTCCCCCTGGGGGCCACCAGTCGGCATTCCTTGACTGGCGGCACCCTGAGGAGGCCCTCTCTGTGGGAACGCACAGGGCGGAGGGGAGTTGATGCCGGCAGCAGGTGGTCCCTGAGGTATCCCGGACCCATGCCATGTAGGGACTTAAAGATCGTAACCAAAACCTTGAACCTCACCCGAAAGACAACTGGTAACCAATGCAGCTCGCGGAGCAAAGGTGTAACATGGGAGTACCGGGAAACTCCCAAGACAACTCTCGCGGCCGCATTCTGTACCAGTTGGAGCCTCCGAGTGGTCTTCAAGGGAAGCCCCATGTAGAGAGCATTACAGTAGTCAAGGCGAGAGGTCACGAGCGCATGAGTGACCGTACACAGGGCATCCCGGTTCAGATAGGGCCGCAACTGGCGCACCAGGCGAACCTGGGCGAAAGCCCCCCTAGTCACGGCCACTATATGATCTTCCAGGGTAAGCCGTGAATCTAGGAGGACTCCCAAGTTGCGAGCCCTATCCACGGGGGGTAAGAGCTCACCCCCCATAGAAAGAGATGGAACATTTTGAATGTCCCGGGATGCCGGAATGTACAGCCACTCAGTCTTGTCAGGGTTGAGTTGAAGTCTGTTCCTCCCCATCCAGACCCGAACCGCCTCCAGGCAATGGGACATCACAGCGAGGGCATCACTGGGGTGGTTTGGGGTCGAAAAGAAAAGTTGGGTATCATCAGCATATTGATGATACCCAACTCCAAAACCACGAATGATCTCACCCAGCGGTTTCATGTAGATGTTGAACAGGAGAGGCGAGAGAACCGACCCCTGAGGAACTCCACAAACGAGAGACCTAGGGGCCGATCTCTGCCCCCCTGCCAACACCGACTGCGAGCGTCCCAGGAGATAGGAGGAGAACCACTGAAGAACTGTGCCTCCCACTCCCAATCCCCTGAGACGCCGCAGCAGGATACCATGGTCGATGGTATCGAAAGCCGCCGAGAGGTCTAATAGGACTAGGACAGAGGAATATCCCCTATCCCGAGCCCTCCAGAGATCATTCACCAGAGTGACCAATGCCGTCTCCGTGCTGTACTCCGTGCTGTATGGCCTACTGGGTGGGCGTGGCCAGCTCTACATCGTTCGCATCAAGGGTGCCTATGGGGGCCTGGGCAGGAGTGGGACAGATCTGAGGGTCTCTGGCAGAAGGAGGGTCTCTGGGCCAGGGCCAAGGCAGTGGGGGCCATTCCCTCACTGTTTCCAGGATGGCTTTGCGGGCCACATGAATCCACTTCGCGGGCCGGATCTAGCCCCCGGGCCTTGTGTTTGACATGTCTGCTATAAAGGGAATGGATTGAACAGCTTCGTGCTACAGTTATCTACAAGTAGGGAGAGACTTTAAAAGGGAACTGCAGATTTCATGGCCACAAAATCGATGTAATATTTTTCCTTTTCTGTTTTTTTTTCTTAGCCCATCCCCCTTCTTTCAACCACCTCATCTGGTCAAGAGTTCCAGGAACTCAAAGTGTGTATATTTGTGTCATTTTTTGTGCATTCTAAGATGCTACCCTATAGATTATGTAACTTCTCTCTCTCCTTTACTTCATGTTACTAAAAAATATCGCTCTCCCAAGTGCTAGTTAATGGTATATTTCTTATAGCTTGTTCCTTTACTTTAATTGGATTGTCAATCCAAAAAAGTAGTTAAATAGTTAACTAATGGTAACTAACTAAAATGCATAAGCTTTCTACCTTTTCAATATCTACATTGTCAATTTTAAGATTAGTTCCTGTATCATTGGATACAGGTTTGGTCTTCTTTATATTTAATCTTTTAAATATAAAGATTAAATATAAAGCACTGATTTTTTCATAGTGTTTCTTGTTTTTCATTACTAGAGTCTGCAATTCATTTACACTTTTAGCTATTATGGTAGCGTCACCTGCACAATAGAACTTATTGGGTTCCTTCCTACAGTTTTAAAACCACATTCATCTTCCAATCTAGACTCCCTTGATATATATTCAACATATAGATTGAATAAATAAGGAGAGAATATTCAGCCTTGTCTGACTCCTTTGCTAGCTTGGAGCCAATGTTTTGCCATGTTCCATCTCTGGCTTCCTATTTTGGGCATAGGTTTTTCATGAAGAAAATGAGATGTTTTCCCATTTACCTAAGGAGATTCCACCAGTTGACATGCTCAAGACAATAAAGTGTGGGAAGTCAGCCCCTGCCCAGAGAAAGAAATATTTTTGGAAATATTTAAAAGGCAGAATATATTTCCCTAAAGGATTTTAAAAGCAGAAACCAACCCTGCCCCAAAGTCTCTCTGTCACAAATAGAAACCAAGTCTGCAGAATTGCAGATGTGATAATCTTGTCAGAAAGACTGTAGTCAGGAAACTGGGATTAGGAAAAAAGATCCCTAGAATCAACACCAAAAATCTAAGAGTCATCGGCCACAGCCCCAGGGAAGCAGGTTATGACCCTTGAGACATAATAGGATTAACCCACCACCATCAGAATACCAGAAAGGCACACTCAGACTCAGGTCAAAGTTCATGCCACAGGAACAACTCCAAACAAAAGGCTCCAGAGGGTATAAAAACTCACTCCCTGCATGTGCTCTCTCTCTTTTCTTCTAGAGCCATCTCTCTGTCTGGCTCTCCTCTTCAATAAATTGCAACCTTCTTTCTAAAGCAGTCGCCATGTTGTTTATTCCCGGCTTGGACTGAACCATGATGAAGAGTTTTCCTTCAACACAAGGTTCTTTGTATTTGGTTGCCACAATGTAAAAGAGATGTTGAGATTCATGTGCAGTGGGACTGGAGGCTAAAACATATAAAGAATGATAGCTGGAATTGGGTATCCTCGTTTAATGAAAAGAAGGACTAGGAGTGACATGATGGCAGTGTTGTAATATTTAAGGGGCTGCCACAAAGAAGAGGGAGTCAAGCTATTCTCCAAAGCACCAGAAGGCAGAACAAGAAGCAATGGATGTAAACTAATCAAAGAGAGAAGCAACCTGGAGTTAAGGAAAAACTTCCTAACAGTGAGAACAATTAATCAGTGGAACAACCTACCTCCAGATTATGTGAATGCTCCAACACTGGAAGTTTTTGAGAAGAAATGGGGCAATCATTTGTCTGAAATGATACAGGACTTTCTGCCTAAGCAAGGGGCTGGACACTAGAAGATTTCCAAGGTCCCTTCCAACTTTGTTATTCTGTACAATCCATGAAGTATGTGTTGACTTCTTTGGAGTATTCTTTAACTTTCTCAACTATCCAATGTGCCTTAGCAACAATGTCTAAGCATTATTTTGTTAGTATGTGAAATAAAAGGATATTGTACCATAATTTACACTCTCTGCTAAATTCCTTTCTTTGGTATTGGTATGTAGATTAACTTCTAATCTGTAGGCCACTGTATCATTCACCAGACTTGCTAGCATAGGTTAGTTAGAACAGAGGTCCCCAATCTTTTGGGCATCAGGGACCGGTTCTGTGGAGAGAGGTTTTTCCGTGGACCAGAGGGTGCATGGTTTTGTGTGCTGCCTGGATCTCGCAGATGGGGCTTTGCTTGTTTGTGTGGACCGGTTGCTGGCATGCCGCAGCCCGGTACTGGTCCACAGACCGGGGGTTGGGGACCCCTGAGTTGGAACCTTTATATGATTCTTCAGATATCTGAGAGGAACATCTTAAATAGAAAGAGTTAGGCTAGCATATGAACACTCTCTCCACTACTGTGTAGATAGTGTATCTTTTCCTGCCAATACTAAGCTACTATCTGCTGTATTGCCAGATGGTTTCCACTGAAAGCTTAAATATCAAAGTTCCCCAAGTTCAAAATGCACCTCAGAACAGGGCTTTGTAAGGAAAGTTTCCTCTTTAAATATTTAGCCTCTCCCTCCAGAATGTAGGCAAATGGAAACAGACAGTTTTAAAGGCAAGGGACACGGCTGAGAAAAGTACCCTATGTGATAGTTTACTTGTTTTGGAGTTGTTAATGTGGCTGAAGACTATAGTTCTGGCTGCTGTACCATCTGGGATAAGGCAGTTGTGGAGGGCTGTGATCTTTGTTAATTTGGCCCCACCCTTCCTTAATCCCCTTCTTTTCCCTTGTTTTCTGGAATGCTAATTCATTAGCGTATAAAATGGGATAATGTCTCTCAGGGCACGTGTTCCTAGCTCACATAACCTGGCTAAATTACTCTCTAATCTCTTAATTAATCTACAGATTCACATTCTTGTCTTTCCAGCCCTCGTTAACTGGTGAAAGGAGGATTTTATTTGGCATTTTTGTCCGATTAACTAATGCCAAATGCAAGGGTGTGCTTTTGTTTTGCAGCATCTCTTTCACACACTGACATATAGCTGCGTTCTTGTTTCACAACGGGGAAGCGTGAACAGGAAATTGCCCAAGGTCATATTGTGAGTCAGTGGCAGGACTCAATCAAGTTTTTGTGCTTCAGCTGTGGAACACATGCTGAACGTGTAGAGGGCCATTGAGTTTTCTGTGTTATTTTTCTATCTATAGGACCAATCTAAATACTAGAGTCAATGGGGCCAATATCTATTTCTCAAGGCATTAATCTCAAACCTATTCCTTAGCCTTGGCAAAACCTCTAACAGGGGAATCCTATGCCTGTTTACTCAAAAATGAATCCCATTCCATTCTCCGGCAGCTGCTCCAACCTGTAAGAATGCTGAGCTGTATAGACAGGGCAATGTAATTTGTGCAGTGGAACATTTTGTCATTTTATCGAAGCTTCTTCAAATGAACTGTCTTCCCCAGAGTCCAGCTCAAGGAATGCTAGTTCAATGATAGTTATAACACATATTTATCTATGTTTGCATCAATCTACAACTGAGCCAAAATAAAAAAACACCTTGTGTGTGTTTAAATAAAGTGTCAAATAAAGATTCAATTAGAAGCATTTTAATAATAAGTAAATGAAGGTGACTTGCCTGAAGCTCAGGGTGAAACATAAGAAAGCAGACAAATTAGTGTTAAAATTGCTGGTAAATGCATCTATCCAAATGCGTGGTAAAGGTGGGGCAAACTCCTTTGCCTCCCCAGGTGAAAGTAATGCAACAATTCTTGTTTTAAATTAAGTTTGTCTAGACTCTGCCCAGACCCTTTTGTGGATTACAGCTTCTATCGGTCTCCACCAGTAAACCTGCTGGTCATGGGAAAATTTTGAGCTGTAGTGTAAAACATCTGGTGGAAACCAAACTGGGGGGATGACTTTGAAATTATAACGACACTGAAAAAAGTGACTTATGACAGGTTTTCACGCTTATGACCGTTGCAGCATCCCCATGGTCACATGATCAAAATTTGGGCTCTTAGCAACTAGTATGTGTTTATGACGGTTGCACTGTTCTGAGGGTCATGTGACCACCATTTACAAATCTTCCCAGCTGGCTTCTGAAAAGCAAAGTCAATGGAGGAAGTTAGATTTGCTTAACAACTAAATGATTCACTTAAAAACTGGCAAAAAAGGTTGTAAACAACTGCCTTGTTCAGTAGTGGAAAGTTTGGGCTCAGTTATGGTCCTATGTCAAGGACCTTCTTTTAATGAAAGAAGGATTAAGGGTGACATGAAAGTGGTGTTAAAATATTTGAGGAGCTGCCACAAAAAAGAGGGGGTCAAGCTATTTTCCAAAGCAGGGCTTTTCAACCAGTGGTACAGGTACCACCTGTGATACATTGGCACCTGGCAGGTGGTATGCAACCATCCTAGAAAAGTGGTAGCAGGGGAGGGGAATGAGCTGAACCGGTGGCAGCACCGCATAAGCCTGAGCGAGAGACGGCTGGAGCTGCAGGGCTGTCAGGGCTCAGCGGAAGCGCCAAGATCAGCGCCAGGTTCCAGCTGGAGCTGGGCACTGATCCTGGCGCTTCTGCTGAGCTCAGAAGAAGCGTCGATCAGCTGGAATGTTGCAGCATCTCCAGGGTCTTGTGATTTACATTCAGATGTTTGGCAACTGATTCATATTTATGACGGTCACAGTGTCCCAGGGTCATGTGAAGTGACCAAAACCTGCTGCAGCCACCCAGCAGATGGGGGGAATAAAAACTAAACACCCTCACCCCACCCCCACTGCCAATCCTCAACAGAAATGCTCACAACAATGAAAACAGGAGGAAGAGCACTGCCGGGCAGGCAGGCAGGTGTCTTGCTTGGCTGTGGCTTGAGGGGCCCTTTTTTCAGTGCCATTGTAAGTTTGAACAGTCACTAAGCGAACTGTTGTAAGTCAAGGACTACCTGTACTTCAGCACTTTTTTCCTTTTTTTTGGTCATCAAGTTTTTGATACTTTACTAGGCGACTGATGGTACTCGGATGTTGCCATATCCTAAAAGTGGTACAATGGGTGAAAAAGTTGAAAAGCCCTGCTCTAATCCAACCTCCTGCTCAAGCAGAAAATCCTATAGCATTTCAGACAAATGGTTATCCAATCTCCAGAACTGGAGCACCCACAACTTCTGGAAACAAGTTGTTTCACTGATTAATTGTTCTAACTGTCAGGAAATTTCTCCTTATTTCTAGGTTGCTTCTGTCCTTGGTTATATTTCATCCATTGTTCCTGCCTTCAGGTGCTTTGGAGCAGGGCTTTTCAACCTTTTCACCCATTGTACTGGAGCCTGGCACTGATCCTGCTGCTTCTGCTGAGCCCTGACAGCCCTGCAGCTCCAGCCATCTTTCGCTCAGGTTTGTGCAGTGCTGCCACCTGTTCAGCTCATTCCCCTCCCCCACTACCACTTTTCTAGGATGGTCATGTACCACCTGCCAGGTGCCAATGTACCACAGGTGGTACCCGTACCACTGGTTGAAAAGCCCTGGACTAGAAGACCTCCAAGGTCCCTTCTAACTCTGTTGTTCAGTTATTCTGACTACCTATACAGACATTTCATAAAACTTTCTGCCATATAATCTTGGCATACGAATTTAGACACTAAACATGGCAGTTACTTTTTGTTTAAAGAGAGGAGAAGGGGTATAAGTTGTTTGTCAGTGCAGAAGTAAAGAATAAATAATGTGTAGGCAGGCTTTTGCAATGTTCTCTTCCCAACCATTTGCAACAAGGAAGCATGGGCGTCAGGAACTTAACTGGAAGTATTTCGTATACCATATATTTAAATGTTCCAATTATATTTGTTGTCACACCCTACCCTGCAGGAGAATAATTATGCTGCCCATGGTGGCCAGCAGGAGTCAGTCCATTTCAAGGAAGGGAGAACAAGACATGTACAGGAACTGGTGGGAAGTAGACCAACTTCACTTATAGTTGCCTTCAGGCCAGACAATACAATAGATTGTTTCTAGTCAGGAGAGTGAGGGGAATTATGAAGACAATATGACTACGTCATATTGAAATTCAATACAATGCAAACACAAGCAACAGAACATAATCCACCCAGTGTCTTAAACTTTAAAAGAGCTGATTTGAACAAACTTATAGAGTCTAAGAAAAATTCCATGGATGAAAATCCTAAAGGGGAAAACAACTCAAGAAGCATGAGAAATTGAAAAATATGAGAATAAAAGCCCAGTCCAGCACAACACCAGTGAAAAAGAAAAACAAGAAATCCAAGAAGAAACCAGCATGGTTGCACAAAGATCTCCCTGATAAACTGAAAGATAAAAAGGACAAGTACAAAAAATGGTAAGAAAGACATATAACTAACCTATCAAAAACCTAACTGTAAAAGACAGACTAGAAATAAAAATTAAAATAAGCAAGAAAATGGTGAGAGCACACCTATCTGATCTTGACGAATATAAATCACAGGGATCTGATGGATTACATCCCAGAGTTCTGAAGGAGGTGGCAGATGATATCTCAGAACCATTGTACTATATCTTTCAAAAATCCTGGAACACCAGGGAATTACCTGAGGATTGGAAAAGAGCTGATGTGGTTCCCAGCTTAAAAAAAAAAACACACACACAAAAAAACAGACCCAGGAAACTACAGGCCAATCAGCGTAACATCAGTACCTGGGAAGATACTGGAAAAGTTAATCAAAGAACAGATCTGTGAATATCTAGAAACAAATAAAGTTATAACTAAAAACTAGCATGTGTTTTTTAAAAACAGATCATGCCAAACCAATCTTATTTCATTCTTTGACATAGTGACTAAATTAGTAGAACAGCGAAATGCTGTGGACATAGTATACTTAGACTTCAGCAAGGCATTCAACAAAGTAGACCACAACCTACTTCTTGGTAAACTAGAAAATGTGGGATAGACAGCATCACTATCAGATGGATTTGTAACTGGCTGACAAACTGTTCTCAACGAGTAGTCCTTAATGGTATTACATCTACATGGAGGGAAGTAAGCAGTAAGGTACTACAAGGTTCCATTTTAGGCCCAGTACTCTTCAATATCTTCATAAATAATTTAGATGAGGGAATAGAAGGGGAACTCATCTAATTTGCAGGTGACACTAAACTGGCAGGAATAGCCAACATCCCAGAAGACAAGCTCAGGATCCAAAAAGATCTTGACAGATTTGAACAATGAAATTTACCTGGCTCAAAAACAGTAACTGTGAGAGGGACCTTGGAGTCCTAGTGGATGATCACTTAAATATGTAGTGTGTGGCAGCAGCCAAAAAAGGTAATACAAATCTTGGTTGTATAAACAGAGGCATAGAATCAAAATCATGTGAAGTATTACTACTGTTTTTATAAAGCCTTAGTAAGGCCACACCTGGAATACTGCATCCAATTTTGGTCACCACCTTACAAAAAAGATGTTGAGACTTTGGAAAAAGTGCAAAGAAGAGCAACTAAGATGATTAAAGGCCTGAAGATTAAAACATATGAAGAACAATCGCAGGGTTTGGGTTTGGCTAATCTAGAGAAAATAAGGACTGGGGGGGGGGACATGATAGCAGTATTCCAGTATTTGAGAGGTTGCTACAAGAGGAGGGTATCAACTTATTTTCCAAAGCACCAGAGGGCAGGACAAGAAACTATGGATGGAAACTAATCAAGGAGAGAAGCAGTTGATTAAGGAAATTAAGGAAAAACTTCTAACAGTCAGGACAACTAACCTGTGGAACAGTTTGCTGTCAGAAGTTGTGGGTGCTTCATCACTGGGGTTTTTAAAGAAGAGACTGGACAGTCACTTGTCTGAAATAGTATAGAGTCTTCTGCTTGATCAGGGAGTTGGACTCAAAGACCTCCAAGGTCCCTTCCAGCTCTATTCTGATTGATTGATGGCTCTTGCTCATGTCTGCAACCCGGCAAAGAGGCAACGTGAGACTAATTATAATGATTCTAAATATGCTCATGGTATTTATTATTCCAGTGGCATTATTTCTCAAGAAAGACAGTTTCTTACTGCAGCTGGTATCTCAATGTCTCATGCTCCTTTTATTCATATCTTCCTTCAGGCGTTTTTATTGTCCTCAAGAAGAGCAGTCATTTGGTGCAAAGTACACAGCTTGGACATTATAGAGGTTGCTATTTGAAATGGGTGCTTTGGCACAGTAGCTGGTTCACCTGTGCTGAAAAGCCCACTGGTTGCTGTTATTCTAATCTCAGAATCCTACAAGAGGGGGGAATCTCCTCAAAAGAGCCTTGGTGGAGCAGTGGGCTAATGCCCCCTTAAGTAACACCAGCTGCCTGCAATTAGTGCAGGTTCGAGTCCCACCAGGCTCAAGGTTGACTCAGCCTTCCATCCTTCCGAGGTAGGTAAAATGAGGACCCAGATTGTTGGGGGCAATAAGCTGACTTTGTAATAATGCCGCTTGGGGTGTGTGAAAGCCCTAATAAGCAGGCATATGCATAGAATGAAGGCTACTGCTAAGTTTGTAAAGCCACCCTGAGTCTTCGGAGAAGGGCAGGATATAAATGGAATTAAAATAAAATAAAAAATAAAAATTTTGCTATATGCCTACTTATTAGGGGGCGAAAGCCCTAATAAGTAGGCATATACATAGAATGAAGGTTATTGCTAAGCACATTGGTTTGTGCTTCTTAGATTGTAAGCCGCCCTGAGTCTTCGGAGAAGGGCGGGATATAAATGGGATTTTAAAAAAACCATACATTGCCAATTGAAACTTTCAGGTTGTGCCATGAATCCTATGGCCCTCCAGGAGATATCCTTTCCAGCAGCTGACCTTGGGCTAAGACACCTTCCAGACTTTATAGATTTTGCAGTAATCTGTAATCCCACAAATGCTATGGAAATCTCCAAGAAGGATGGGCTTTGTTGTTTGCTGATAACATTTGTACTTTTTGAGGATAGATGAAAACATTCCCATGTTGCTGTACAGAGGCCACTGTGTGGCAAATAAATGGTTAAACATTTTAATTCCTAGGTGAAGCTCCCCTCTCTCATTAGATTGCTATTTAAGTGCTCATTACATCAGTCAGGCAACTAAGACCATTTGTAAAGTCCTGGGTATCAAGTTACAATTCCACACCCCTTATCACTCACAAAATTCTGCTTATGTAGAACAGAACCAAGACATTAATATTCAAGCTGACACTGACCTTTTATGGCTGGAGGCCCTCCTACATCAGAATCCTCCCTGAGAGAAAGTATTGTTTCTCTTCCTTTGAAATTGTGCTTGATTGGCTAGTGCAAGGAATTATTAGCTCCAACTGGCCGCTTGCCTAGAAAAACCTCACTAATCTGGATGAGAGTCCAATACAACGCTGTTTGTCTCTTAATAAATGATGTCCATTTATTTCCATAAAAGTGAAAGTAGTGTCCTCATCCATGCATGTGTAGAAAGCATTGCCTGTTGCTGTGATGAATAATGTCATGTCAATTATTGCTGACAACCCATATCACTCTGAAGTGAGAGGTCCACACTACCTGAATGTGTGCATGTCGTATATAGATAAGGGTAATTTATCCATATAATCTAGCAAGTGACTAACCACTTTTCCAAATATCAGAACAAAGAAAGATTGAACAGGTTAACCACTTTCCTTAAACACTTTGAACTTTGGGTAAAGGTACTTTATAAACCCCTACTTCAGCATGATGGTGTTTCTGACTATAACTTGCAGTGGAGGCCAGACTATGCTTGAGGGTCAAATTTGTTGATTAGTATGTACAGGCAGTCCTTGATTTACAACCATTCACTTAGTGACCTTTCGAAGTTCAATGGCACTGAAAAAAGTGATGTAGGACCCCTTTTCACACTTAACGATTATTGCAGCATCTCCCTGGTCACATGATCAAACTTTGAGTGGTTGGCAACTGGCATGTATTTATGTGTGATCACCACTTGTAACCTTCCTTCCTGGCTTCCACAAGTAGTGATACACTTAGCAACTGTGGCAAAAGGTCATAAAATAGAGCACCAGTCACTTAACAACTGCCTTGCTTAGCAAAGGAAATTTTGGGTTCAGTTGTGGTCATAAGTCAAGGACTACCTGCATTACAAAGTTAATTAAGAACCATCTATTATAACATCCAAAATGCACTGGTGCCTCAAGCACAGTGGTGGGATTCATATATGTGAACAACCAGTTCTCTGTGTGGATGCCGCTTCTGGAAGTCCATTCTGGGCCTGGGCAACAAAAAACTAGCTACCGGTTCTGCCGAACTGTTGCAAACCAGCTGAATCCCACCACTGATCAGCCTGACTAAGGGGGAATTGCTTCTCTCTTACCTGATCCGTGGGCATTCATCCAAAGGAACCAAGGAGGGTTGGGAAAAATACAGCATGTGAATACAATAGCAATAGCACTTAGACTTATATACTGCTTCATAGTGCTTTACAGCCCTCTCTAAGCAGTTTACAGAGTCAGCATATTGCCCCCAACTATCTGGGTCCTCATTTTACCAATCTTGGTAGGATGGAAGGCTGAGTCAACCTTGAGTCAGTCAGGATCGAACTCCTGGCTATGAGCAGAGTCAGACTGCAATACTGCATTCTAACCACTGCGCCACCACAGCTCTTTGAGTACAATTTGGTATTTGATTGTTCCCACTTTGAGTAGATCATCATACCGATTACTTTAGAACCTCTGGCTTTTTCTTCATTTTTGGACATAAAACATATAAACTCTTACCTTTAGGGTAGAAGGGGATTTCTGGATTTGATAGTGGTACCTCAAAATCACCTTACCTAGGATTTGCTTTTGTGTACATTTCTTGATGTTGGTCATTTTCTCCATTGGGCATCTCCATTTCTAACAATTTCCCATATTAGAAACCAGAAACTCACGAAAGTTGTATTTCTTGGAATGAAAATCTGGGAAATTGAATGGACTGCATAAGATTTTGGGCTAATTTGGAGCTAATTTTTGATACTATATTTGATTCCATAGAAACCCTTCAAGATAAAGTATCCTCTTTCCCTGAAATAGTTTGTAGATCTTTACTCTGGCTTTACTCAAGCTCCCAGTGCAGTGCTTGTGCCCTTCTTCAAAAAGTATTTTTATGTGGCCAGAGTGGAAACCTACAACATTTTAAAAGACACTATCAAGGTGTTTCATGATGCTGTAAACACCCCTATACACATTTCAGACAGGTGAGGTTAATAGTGCTTCTTGATTTAAAGTAACTTTTCCTTAATCTTGGGTCATGAGGAAAAAAAAGATGGGTGAGATAATTGGATTCATCTTTCTTATGTTTACTGTATATGCATGTTTTTGTATTGTATAATGTATACAGAATCTATTACTCACAAAACACACCTACAGATACAACTCACACAATAGGATTCCCAGGAGAAAAAATGTGGGGTTTTATATATATTTAAAAACCCATAGGAAACAGAGTTACAACTGCTCAGTTAAATCCAATTTTCTACTTTTCAACTGAAGATATTGTAGGAAAAAATATGATTATCAGCCTTCTCCCTACTGTAAGTACCTTCCCAGGGACTTCAGAAACAATAACCTGATCGGCTCAACCATAATGTTTTAGAAGACCAATATTCACCAAACTGAGAAAAGTTACTGGTAGGTCAGCTTAACCTTTGAGAAGCAAGGGTATAGTTTAAGATATACCCAGAGAAATAGCTCTTTAGAAAGTAACCATCTTCACAGAATACGCTTTCTTCTCGCAATATACCACTGTTTTTGTAGTTCTTTCTCATTAGTTCATTTAATCCATCCCACATTTAATAATAATAATAATAAAGTTGGAAGGGACCTTGGAGGTCATCTAGTCCAACCCCCTGCTCAGGCAGGAAACCCTATACCATTTCAGACAAATGGCTGTCCAGTCTCTTCTTAAAAACCTCCAATGTTGGAGCATTCACAGCTTCTGGAGGCAGGTTTTTCTACTAATTAACTGTTCTCACTGTCAGGAAATTTCTCCTTAGTTCTAGGTTGATTCTCTCTGGTTAGTTTGGTTAGTTTCCATCCATTTGACCTCACTAAGATGCTGCTATGTTCAATCATATCCAATCAATTACACTGCTGTACTCAGTGAGATGAATACTCCAATTTGTGTAAATCTATTCAGAGCTGCTACATCCCTGCTTGCTTTAAATTTGCTTTTGCTGCTCTTCATATCAGAATAAACAATTCAGGTTTCCAAAGTATTGTATACTGGTGCCTGTTTCAAAGGAACTGGGGAATTTGTAAGAGAAGTTTGTCTTCCAAGTGGCAGCTGTTGTGAGATGAATCACTATGAAGATACCGAGATAGGCAAGCAAGTCATGATGTCTTCTGAACAACACATTTTTAAAATTTATTGCTTGCCTCTATTATTTTTACAAATAGCCTAAGGTAGTGGACATCCAATACACTTTTCTCCTCCTCTTTTCCCCACAGCAACAACCCTGTGAGGTGGGTTGAGCTGAGAGAGTGACTGGCCCAAAGTCACCCAAGCTGGTTTTCACAGCTAAGGCGGGACTTGAACTCATAGTCTCTTGCTTTCTAGCCCAGTGTCTTAACCACCAGACCAAACTGATTGGTTTGGGTAGCCTGGGCCAGGAGGCTGCAAATTTCAGGAAAAATAATGCAGTTTACATTTATAAGCTCTCCAAAATGTTTAAAAATGAGAAGTTGTCTACATGCTGTGTCGCTTGTAAGTGTAAGACCAGTTGCAAGTCACTTTCTTCAGTAATGTCCTAAGTTTGAACAGTTGTTAAACGAAAAGGATTATCTGGATCCTTTTCAGTCAGACCTGGTTATGCCAGGAGGCTTGGGGACCCCAGAGGACGGATGAACTGGCGAGTTGGTTCTCTTATTAATTAATATTCCTCCACCTATTTTTTTGTTCTACTTCTGCTTTTATAGTTTTTAATACCTTATAATAATTATTATATAACAGTTCTGAGGCCTTTGAGCTATGGTGCTGGAGAAGACTCCTGCGAGTCCCTTGGACTGCAAGGCGATCAAACCGGTCGGTCCTAGAGGAGATCAACCCTGACTGCTCTTTAGAAGGCCAGATCCTGAAGTTGAAACTCAAATACTTTGGCCACCTAATGAGAAGGAAGGACTCACTGGAGAAGAGCCTAATGCTGGGAAAGGTTGAGGGCAAGAGAAGAAGGGGACGACAGAGAATGAGGTGGCTGGATGGAGTCACTGAAGCAGTAGGCGTGAGCTTAAATGGACTCCAGCAGATGGTAGAGGACAGGAAGGCCTGGAGGAACGTTGTCCATGGGGTCGTGATGGGTCGGACACGACTTCGCAACTAACAACACAACAACAGTTCTAGGCAATGAATGTTTTACATTTTTACTATTTTACTGGATTGTTGTATGCTGCCCAGAGTTGCTTTCCGTGAAGTGGGCAGCCATGTAAATTTTATGAAATAAATAATAATTTTCGTAAGTTGAGGACTATCTGTAGGTTTCAGTCTCCCAGGTGAGTATCCTCCCTTCTTTCCCTTTTGCTTTCCTTTTCTTGCCTGCTACCACTCAAGGTCTACAGCAGGGGTGTCCAACCTTGGCAACTTTAAGACACGTGGACTTCAACTCCCAGAATTCCCCAGCCAACATGGCTGGCTGAGGAATTCTGGGAATTGAAGTCCACAAGTCTTAAAGTTGCCAAGATTGGACACCCCTGGGACTCTACAGGTTTCGGTCTAGCTCCTGAGTGAGAAGCCAACCTCTCCTTCTCTTCATCAGTGCATCGTCTTTGGCAAAGACTGGGTGACACACAACAGCCACTCTACACATGTAGGCAACTCAGAGGGAATATTGCCCTCTCTTTTCTTTTTTGAAATCATTTTAACTGGTCTTTGGTGATAGAAGGAGAACAAGTGAAGGTGGCTGTGCTCCCATTGTCAGACACTTGAAAGCAATGCTTTTTTTGTAAAAGAAAAAGGTGCCGGAACTCACACATGTCATACAACCCGCCTTGCCTACCCTACAAGGTTCCATCCAAAAAAGGTGCCGGAACTCCGTTCTGAGCGTTCTATGAGAAAAAAAAGCCCTGCTTGAAAGAGAGAGGGAAACTCTGCAACTTCCTTTTTTCTTTGTTTCTAGGAAAGCTCTTTATGACTGCATCTCTCTGCTTGCTCTTTCTGCTGCTGAAGGCAGAGTGGAGAAAGTGATTCAGGACTGATGCCACAAAGTAATTGCAGAGTCTAACCCTGGGGGGAGGGGGGGAAGGGAGAACAATGAGCGAGAACAAAATTGGCAGGGAATGGGGTTCTCTTAGACAGCTGCTCCTTGCCTTACAATCATTTATGTAGTGAGTATTCCAAGGTGCAAAGGCACTGAAAAAAGGGACAAGACCATTCCTTGCGCTTATGACCATTGCAGCATCCCCATGGTCACGTGATCAAAATTCAAGCACTTGGCAACTGGCATGTATTTATGACAGCTGCACTGTCCCAGGGTCACATAATCACTCTTTCAGACCTTCCCAACTGGCTTCTGATAAGCAAAACCAACGGGGAAAGCTGGATTGTTTAACAATTCATGTGATTCACTCAATGCCTGCAGTGATTCTCTTAATCGTGGCAAAAGTGTTTGTAAAATTGAGTGCGACTCACTTCACTGCCTTGCTTAGCAAAGGAAATTCTGGTTCCATTTGTGGTCGTTAAGTCGAGGACCACTCGTACACCAGCCTAGAAACTCTGGTCAGTTTCTTTGCTTTGCTAACACAGATTTACAGACATCCATAAGCCTCCTAGTCTTATTCTTTAAAGGCCTGTCTATCATTGTGTCAAACTACAGGTAGTCCTCAACTTACAAGAGTTCGTTTAGTGACTGTTTGAAGTTACAATGGTGCTGAAAAAAAGGGACTTGCAACTGTTTTTCACACTTACAATAGTTGCAGCATCCCCTTGGTCATGTGATCAAAATTCTGAGGCTTGGCGGTCCTGTTTGGTGGTCCTGTAATAAGACGTAAAAGTATTGGTAAAGGATTCGGACATGGCTAGAGGAAATATTAGGACAGAGAGTCAAATGTAGACCAGAATTTTTCCTGCTTGGCATAACAAAAGAGAAACATAGCAAAGAAGAGTTATATTTAATAATACATATCATCACAGCAGTGAGAATGACGTTCACTCAGAAATGGAAAAACAGTGAAATACCGGAAGAGGGTGAAGTGATAAGTAAAATTTGGGCATGTGCAAAAATGGACAAGTTAACTTTGGAAATTAAAAATAAAGACCAGTCAGATTACTACAAAATTTGGAATAGGTTTTACTTATGGTGGGATCAGAAAGGAAGGTCACAACAGAAACACACAGGATGCTGATTTCACATATTACTAGAATAAGGTGGTTGATAAGATTGAACATTCTATAACTGTATATAAATGATATGTACATAAAGTGTATATATGTATATAAAACACAAAAATGATGTAATGACAAGGATTGTCAGACAGTTAACACCTTGTCCAAAGTTTTAAATAATAAAATTTGTTATTAAATAAATAAATAAATAAATAAATAAATTCTGAGGCTTGGCAATGGACTTGTATTTATGATGGTTGCAGCATTCCCAGCTCATGCGATCCCTTTTTGCAACCTTCTGACAAGCAAAGTCAATGGGAAACCAGATTCACTTAATAACTGTGTTAGTAAATTAACAACTGCAGTGGTCCACTTGACAACCGTGGCAAGGAAAGTTGAAAAATGGAGGAAAACTCACTTCACAAATGTCTCACTTAGCAACAGAAATTTTGGGTTCAGTTATGGTTGTAAGTTAAGGACTATCTGTAGTGAAAATACCCAATGTGTGGTTGAGGAAGCATTGCTGGGCATCACTTTTCTGGAGAGAGAGGCGGGGGGAGGGAGGGATATATATATATATATATATATATATATATATATATATATATATATATATATATATATATATATATATATATATATATATATATATATATATATATATATATATATATATATATATATATATATATATATATATATATATATATATATATATATATATATATATATATATATATATATATATATATATATATATATATATATATAAAGGTAAAGGTTCCCCCGCACATGCGTGCTAGTCGTTTCCGACTCTAGGGGCCGGTGCTCATCTCCGTTTCAAAGCCGAAGAGCCAGCGTTTGTCCGAGGACGTCTCCGTGGTCATGTGGCCGGCATGACTAGACGCCAAAGGCGCACGGAACGCTGTTACCTTCCCACCGTAGTGGTCCCTATTTTCCTACTTGCATTTTTACGTGCTTTCGAACTGCTAGGTGGGCAGAAGCTGGGACGAGTAACAGGCGCTCACTCTGTTACGCGGCACTCGGGATTCGACCCGCCAAACTGCCGACCTTCTGATTGACAAGCTCAGCGTCCTAACCCACTGAGCCACCTCGTCCCATAAATTGCCTGTCTAATTGCTTCATTGTATTTAAGCTGATACGAAAGTTCTCTGTTTGATCTTTGAAAGGCTTTTCAAACATATGTCCTCATCTGGCATTGTGGTCACTGGCTCTGTTCATAGTGTGTGAAGCTCAGATGTGGTTTGATGGCTGGCGTATCTGTCCAGCATTCCTCCTACCCTTGAGATACAAAAACTGCTGCCTTCGTCTTTCACTAGCCATGAGACTGTGAGTTTTGCTGTTGACATCCAATCCAACAAATGGTCAATTCAATGGATCACGCCTCAGGACCCTTTCCATCCTTCTCTTCTCTGCATCTTGTGGTCCCTCCTAGAACAAGGAATGACACGAGGGGAAGAGGGGGAAGGGGAGCAGGAGACAGAGTCAACTTCTAATTTGGGCAGGAGACACCTACGCAAGAGACCTGACACAGATGGATTGTAGCCATTTTGGATGTTGCACACAAAAGCAGTCACTCATGATGAAATTAAGCACTGTTAATTTTCCCTTTGCAAATGCTAATGGAAGTGTAGCAAAGGAAAACTGGGCGACTCACTCCAGGTTTCTGCTTGCTGACTGCCCTTAGCAATGGCTTGTTCTATAGCACATCCATTCAAGTTCCACATGACTGCAGTGCTGGTGGGGCTTTGGCTCTGCTTTCCTTTCAATTCTTCTGCCCTTTACAGAGAAAAGTAGGCAATTGAGACAAAGCC
The DNA here is from genome assembly GCF_964194415.1 of Vipera berus. Classification (NCBI taxonomy): domain Eukaryota; kingdom Metazoa; phylum Chordata; class Lepidosauria; order Squamata; family Viperidae; genus Vipera; species Vipera berus. Next base: position 141,171,744 of record NC_138203.1, on the reverse strand, counting down.
GGGCTTCCCTGCACTATGGCCATACAGACCCTGATTAAGACTTTGATTGACTCAAAGATATACATACTCCATTCAACAATGGAGGATGCATCCAGCTTTGGTGTCTTCCATGGTGGTGCCCAAAGGAGAGAGTATAACAGAGTATAACAGAGTTGGAAGGGACCTTGGAGGTCTTCTAGTCCAACCCCCTGCTCAGGCAGGAAACTCCATACCACTTCAGACAAATGCTTGTCCAGTCTCTTCTTAAAAATTTCCAGTGTTGGAGCATTCACAACTTCTGGAGGCAAATATCTATTTCTCCCCTCCACTCCTCACTGGAGGAAAAAAAATCGGATGAGGTTCTGCTTTCTAAAAGAAATATCTATGTCAGGGAGGTCTACAATCAGGGTTGATATTCTCCAGCCCAAACTACAAAAGAGGAGAAGGATGAAATACTTGTCTAAGAGAGACACCTGATCTCTCAGCCACAATACAAATGGTCATGGACATGCAGAGCCCTGTGGCCAGATGGGAAGGGCAGTTCTGCAACAGTCTAGTTGGAGCCTAGTAGATCTCTAAAGATGATGCCTTCATGTAATCTGGAGTGTCCCCATAGGACGAGTTATTTGACTATGATCAGTGGGTAAACACTTCACCCTGGATGATTTGGATTGGCTTCATCTTATCTTGGCTGTGGGCTGTTTATAAGCTGGATGCTCCATTGCGAAGAATGTAGTCTCAGAAAATAGTAAGTGGGGCAACTTCAAGCAATGGTAAGCAGGCCATATGGATGAGAACTCAGATGAGGTGTGAAATCTAGCCATTGTGGTTGGTAAACTGCTATAGCTGCTCAGAGTCAGTCATAGTTGGAGTAGTACTGTACATCAGCCTAGTAAAATATAAAACAATCAACCAACCGTCACTTAGCATTATGTGTGAACTTAGCCTCTTCTATTTTACTCTTAACATGTTGTTAAATCAAACCATGAATCAGTACAATGTGTGAACTTCAACAATAAAGGATGCACATGCAAGGGTATCTTATGTCAAGCCTAGCAGAAGCTTAATTCCAGGAAACAGAACAAGGTGGGATTAAATCATGAAGGCAGTTAGAACCTGAGAGGGCTTGTACACTCTTCATTTACAGAAAGCTACATGTGTTTCTTATTAGAAGTGTATGCGACACTCTACGTAACCTACTTTTTTCAAGCAATTGGAAGCCCAGTTGTGAAACCTGTTACTGGCTCTTGCTCCTTTGTCTGTAACAGCTGCTTGTTCTGAAGACGGGAACAGATGCTAAAATCACAGAGGAGGACAAGGCCACTTACGTTTTGCGGCACAACCACTTTCTCTATGCATGTATCCCAACTATATCGTCTCAACTAATGATTGTCTAGTCTCCATTTGAACATATCCAGTGAAGGGGGTGTCCACTATTTCTCTAGGTAATTGGTTTTATTGTCATACTGTTCTGTACATTCAGTTGGAAGTTGGCTTCCTGTGCTTTAAATCCATTATTCTGTGTCCTGCACTTTGGAATGATGAAGAACAGGTCTTGCTGACCTTCTCTTGACAGATATCCTTTCAGATATTTGAAAGGTGCTATCAGAAGTTCTCTTTCCAATGCTCTCTTCCCAAAGCTTACCTTCCCCAGTTCTTTCGATCTCTCTTCATAGGACTTAGTTTCTAGTCCTCTAATCAATCCTTTGCCTTTCTCTGGAACTTTCCAGTTTGCTTAAATATTTCCTTAGGTATCAGGCCAAACAAATCTAATGCACGGTACTACTCCCATCTCCAGATTAAAGTGCTGTTCAGAATTACAAGACTGGCCTGGCTGGATTGTTGGTACAATATCCATCACCACACACAGTCCTGATGGTGCACAGAAGTTTGATATATTTCCTGGAGAATTATCACATCCCTGACAAATTGCAAAATGGTTGGTGGACTGCATTCAGCGTGCAAAGTCACCAATTGCGCAAGTACAGATAATCCTTGACTTACGACCCACAGTTGGGGGGCCAGAATTTCCATTGCTAAGCAAGGCGGTCGTTAGGTGCGTTTCACCTGATGTTATGACCTCTTTTGTCACACTGGCTAAGTGAATCATTACAGTTGTTAAGTGAATCGTGCAGCTTTTAAGCAAATCCGGCTTCCCCACCATTGATTTGCTTGTTGGAAGCCAGCTGGGAAGATTGCAGGTGGTGATCACATGACCCAGAGATGCTACAACCATCATAAATCCATGCTGGGTGCCAAATTTTGATCACCTGACTGTAGGGATGCTGCAACAATCATAAATGGGAGGATTGTCATAACTGTCTTTTTTTTTAGTGCTGTTGTAACTTTGAATGATCCTTAAACAAATAGTTATAAGTCGAGGACTACCTGTATCGCAAGGAATTGCCCTGAGCACAAGCTAGGGGATATTGGAGCAAAAGTCCATGGAGGAAATCAGCTGGTATGGATAGGCAGCCCTGACAAGGGTGAAAAAACGTGGCTTGCCAGTTCCAACAACGTCCTTCTTTCCATGTCTCCCCCATCAATCAGTGAAGGAGCATGCAAGCCCTGGCAGCTGCTCTTTGGGAGGTCTGACTTCTCCCTTTGAAAGTGCATCTGGCTGGGGCTGTGTGAGCAGCTGCATGGGGCGTGGCCAGCAGGGAATGTGTTTGTTCTTGGCAACTGGGGGAGTTGGGGCTTGTCTTATAACATTTTTCAACACCCCCTGGGAGGCAAGTTCCAGGTGAGGCTGCAGACTTCCCTATAGAGGCAAAGTGGAACAGAGGGGCTGAATCAAAGAGGGATGGCTGAGTTATTTTGCCCCTGCAAAACTAGGAAGAGTAGTAACTCTTGATCTGAAATCCTCAAATCTTCACGAAAATGGGAGGGGGGAAAAAGAGGAAAATCTACGTTCCGAGACAAAAGTTAGGACAATATCCTCTTGCTACTCCTGCAGAGTTGAGTCTAGTGAGCATCAACCAAGGAAACCCATTCCGCATGTTATGCCAAAGTAAATTTCTGCTTGCAATTAAATGTGCAGATTGCCCAAGCCACCTAAGAAAAGGCTCACGCGTGGAACATGTGAATGGGAACATCAGGATGGGGCTCTCAGCTTTATACCACCAGGAATAATTTGTATTATTCCATCTTTAGAGAAAGGAATATTGTAAATAGATTTATCTGGTGACAAATTTATCTGGTGACAAATTTGCCGAAAATTTACAGGGAAGGCCACATAAATAGGAGGGAGGGTCTTTTTAAGAGGCAAAGAATCAAGCCTTTTACTACTTTTTTAACACCTCCATCTAATATTCTTCATATGGTTATTAGGTTTCTTTGACATCTTTAATGAGTACATGATTAATGCATGAAAATTTGTGGGGAGGCCAAAAGCCCATTTATGTGAAGTGGTATTCTTCCACATATTCAGTATGCCTGTGTTAAAAACATTTGTAAAATGCTAACGATACACTACAGTAATTGTAAAATGAGACAAGATTGGACTTGTAGCTTCTATACTTCTAGTCTTTAGCCCTGAAAAAGCAGATCAAAAGGCTGTGAAGTTGCATGTTTGTATGTGTATCCTTCTAGTTCTCTTTGTGTTCCCTAAATGAAATGTAATTTTTATCTGAAGGGTCATTATTGATCTATTCTGGCTCATCGCTCCAACTCTCTCAACACTGGTCACAGAGGAACTGGTTTTCCAAGTTACTATTGTTATTTGCAGGTCATAAGCAGAAAATCAAAAACAAAAATGCCCAACACCATGAAACAGTCATGATGGCTATTCAGTGATGCAAATCTCTGGCGGTTAGACATACACTGCTTTGCTACGTGAGGTTTCAATTTTTGTCGTAGTAGCTGGTAAAGCTACCATCCTTTAAAACAGGGGTCTCCAACCTTTTTGGATTGGTAGCCTGGTGGGAGAGGGAGGAGCAGGCATGAATGTGGTCACATGTGCGTGCACGCATGTACAAACAGGCTGCAAGCATGCGCACCACACAAACGGGGCTGCAAACATGTGTGCGAGGCTCTCAGTGATAGCGGTGCCTGTGTGAGGTTTGTGCTGCCATCACCACCAGGCTTGTGCCAATGCTACCACCAGCGCGAGGCTTGCACCACGGCCTGCGGCATGAGGATCGCGCCACTGCCCCTATGTGAGGATCACGCCGCGGCCTGTAGCGATGCCACCTGGTGTGAGGATCGTGCCGCCACCTCTGTGTGAGGATTGTGCTGCGGGCCACCTGCCGCTTGTGGCGCGCCTCCACCCACCTGCCACTTGCGGCGCTGCCACCCCATGTGCAAGGTTCGTGGCAACACTGCTGCCCACTAGTGGTGCTGCCACCTCCTGCACAACAATCACGGCAATGGTGGCATGAGGGGGTGTAAGCATGCACACATGCTTGTGCGCTGCTCAGCTCCTCATGCGGCCTGACGGCCAAGAGGCCATGACCCGGTAGTGGGCTGCAGCCCATAGGTTGGGGACCTCTGCTTTAAAAGAAAAAAACATACAATCATCTGTGGCAATGAGAGACACTGCTTATATGTCTCTATTTTTTGCCTGAAACTCAGTGATCCTGGACTTTAAACATGGACTGTTTATTTTTTTAGAAAGAATAAAATTTCCCATTGTATCTTGTACTCACAGTGTGATAAATATTTACCATAAGCATCTCTGTTAAATTTCCTCACCTATAAACTCTACAGTTTTATTCTTTCTTTACAGAGAAGGGGAACTGTTCTTATAAGTCAACAAAATTAAATGAAAAATGTATTAACAAAAAAGAAGAATATTTGTAGCTCAGGCTTGTAATGAGGGATCCTTGGTGCTCTCTGAGCTTGGCTGTTTTCTTGCAGCGGTTTCATTACCCAAACTAGGTAACATCATCAGAGCCACTGATGATGTTACCTAGTTTGGGTAATGAAACATCTGCATAAAACAACCAAGCTCAGAGAGCACCAAGGACTCCTCATATATTAACAAAGATGCATCTGTCTGGTACTGTACACAGGGTTCAATATAGCTTAGGGAGGTTTCCCATTTGGCCTATCAGCTTCTTGCTTAGTCTCACCTAGTCTTTTTCCTTAGCCTAACTTCTCTTATTAATCCAGTGTGCCCCACTACTCCAGCTTCCCAGGTATGATATTGGTAAAACTTTTCTCTCCATTAAGGAGCTGACAGGCTTAATAGCTTTATCTTCCAAGGCTGTAAAACACTAATCTTTTCTCTAGACTTGTCATCACTTCTTCAAAGGTTCTAGAACATTTCAACAAGGTCATTCCCAAATCATGTCAATGTACTGCTCTCTATCCTTTTATCCTGACCTGGGAACTTCATAGTACTTTGAGGGACAATTATGGCTTGGTAAAGTGTATGGGTGAATGGGAATTTGAACTGATACCTTTTTCATTTCACCATCTGCATTTTAGTTCTTACATTAGATATTGAGCAGCTAAGTGCAATCCTTTGAGTCTCCTTCTAATGCAGTTGTGCACATTCTCTCTCTATATATATACATTATAATTTAATATACTTATTCTTTGTGATGTTTTAGTCAAGGCCATTTTTAAGCTTTCACAGATAGTTTTGTGATGTTTTGTAGTTTTTATGTTATAACACTTACCACTTACCCTTGTATATCACTTCATAATGCTTTATAGCCCTCTCTAAGCAGTTTACAGAGTCAGCTTATTGTCCTCAACAATCTGGGTCCTCATTTTAGCAACCTTGGAAGGATGGAAGGCTGAGTCAACTCGAACTCCTGACAGCAAAATGCAGAGCTAGCCTGCAATATTGCCTTCTAACCACTGCACCACCACGGTTATCCTTTTGATGTTCAAATCCTGAAATAAAATTGATCCGAACTTTAAATGTTACAAATAGAAGCAATTGTGGCAGGTGAGATATAGACAGATACATATATAGAATATCTGTTTTTAGGATTTCTTTCAGAGAGATATTTATAAGGATAGGATATTTTCTTAGCAAAGCCAAAGAAACCATAACTCAGTCAGCAGAGGCACTTTTCCTTGAAACCCTATATCAGTGATGGCGAACCTTTTAGAGACCGAATGCCCAAACTGTAACTCAAAACCCACTTATGTATTGTCGGGTGCCGGGTGGGCGTGGCCCACTGAGTGGATGTAGCCAATTGAGTGAGTGTGGCCAATTGGGTGGGCGTGGCCCATTTGGTAGGCGTGGCTGCAGTGGTAACGGCAGACTGGGTGCAACTAAAAAAGTTCAATCAATTCCAACTTTGTGAGATTTTTTTCCCCACGAGAAGTTAAAATTGATTAATTGATTTTTTAATTTTTTTTGGCACACGGCGGTGGAGGCCTAAAGCAAAAAGGTTTTATAAAACCCAGCTGAAGGCCTAGGACTGGGGCGGCAGCATGCGTGCCCACAAGGAGGGCTCTGCGTGCCACCTGTGGCACGCGTGCCATAGGTTCGCCAACACGGCCCTCTATGCTCATAAAAGATGCAACAGATCTAGAGGCTAAAGGTACATTAGAGCCTTTTCTTTGTTGATAAATAATCCTTTGGACGGTAGTTCTCCAGACATTTCTTCACAGATTGATCTGCAAGTAATACAGTCAGATTGGACAGGTGAGCCTTGTGTTCATTTTTTGTCTTCCAGGATTGGATGATATGCGGAACATTGAATAGATATGGTTAGAAAGCAGGTTTGATTGTATGACTTGTCACTTAATGACTGCTTGAAGTTATGAGAGACTTCAAAAAGCTACTTACAACTTTTAGGATCTCCACTTCAAAACTGACATGGAAATTGACAATGTTGACATATTTGTTTTAAAAGTCACATTGGCGACTTTCTTGACAAAAGGAGCATTTTTTAATTCTTATTTAATAGACATTCTGAAGAATAAAAATAATGTATTTTATGAGGATATGCTGGACAGAGTGACTTAAATTTAATGTTAATTGGAGCTAGGATAGATTTGTGGTTATATGTAATTAAAACAATTTTCAAATGTGTTGTTTTGTGTTTATAAAGTGGATTTGAAAATGGGATGAATAGGTTACTGTTAAAATTTGCAAAATATTATTGAAATTAAATTTGGAAAGCATTTATGTTCAAGAGGGAAAGGGAAAGAAGAAGAGGTTTTGGATTTCTTTGGTTTTTTATATATAATGCTTGAGTAATTCCTAAAATTCGCAAAACATTATTGAAAGTAAATTTGAAAGTATATATGTTAAAAGGAAGTTTAAAAAGTTGCATTAGAATTAGTTGATTTTAAGTATAAGGTGAAATTTTTAAAGAAATGATTAGAGTGTTAAAATAAGAGTTTTCCCTTTAAGGTTAAAGAATTTGAAAGGCTATAGTGATTTTTGTTAAGATATATGATGACAGTTTAGAAAGATGGGTAAGTGTAAATAGAAATATACAGTATATCATTTCCCACAACAGGAAAAAATGAATTTGGTTAAGATGGTGATATAAACTGTTTTAAACAAGGAGAATTTGGTCTTGTTTCTATTGGGATATTACTTCTGGTTTTTATGCTTGAAATAGAAAAAAAGAAATTTAGAATTTAGTTTAAAGATTTAAAGTGATGTAGTTACTGGTATGTAATAATTATAGATAATGTAAAAAGTTGAGGGTTTTTTTTATCCTGCACATCCCCACCCCTCCAGTTACTTTCAACCAGTCATCTAAGTTATGACTTTCACAACCCCCCTCTACAGTCAAGCAATCACATTTTAGATGCTTAGCAACCAGCTCGCATTTATGACCAGTCCCACTGTCCTATGATCATGGCACCATGATTTGTGACTTTTAACTTTTTTTCTAGCAGAAAAAGTTGGCAGGCTGGATTTGCTTAATGGTTCATTTAACAACCATGTGGTTTTCTTAATTACTTATGACAACTTAAGATTTATACTCACTTCATGACTGCCGTAAAATGGTTGTAACACAGTCCAGTCACATAGTGCCTCATCTTATAATCGCAATGGCTTATAATCAAAATTCTATGCTCTGTTGTGATTGTAAGTTGAATATTACATATACGCCTTTTTCAGCTTTCTTTAACCTGATGCTGTCCAGATGTTCTAGGTCAGGGATAGGCAACCCTGGCTCTCTTATGACTCGTGGACTTCAACTCCCAGAATTCCTAAGCCAGCCATGCTGAGGGAAAAGGGAGAGGTTTCCAAGCTGAGCCATGCTAGCTCAGGAATTCTGGGAATTAAAGTCCACAAGTCATAAAAGAGCCGAAGTTGCCTACCCCTTATTGTGTAGTGGGTCCGACGCAAGAGAGACGCCAGCCGGTGTGTGAGTTCAGCTCTTTATTGGAAGGGGAAGTGAACTGGGGAATGAGGGCTACCTGGCCTCCTTATATACCTGGCCAGGTAAGCTAACAGCCAATGGGGTTGGCCCTAGGTTTCCCGCCGAAACTGTCCAGGCCAACGCCCCCTGGTGGCTGTTGCTATGCAGGTGCCTGCATACATAACACCCCTCCCCCCTTAGAGAAGACCCACATAACAACAACAACATGCAACTACTATAACTATGAGTATATATATAAAAAAACAGTGGTGTCCTTGTGTGAGGGTGACTTGCACACATAGTCCGACAGGTAGGCTGGTGTCCTGTGTGGACGGGTGGATCGTCTGGGTGTGCTTGGCCCCTGGGCTTGGACCGTGGGTTCCTGAGGCCTTTGTGCAGGGCTGCAAGGAGCCGGCATCAGGAAGTCCTCCTCCTCTGGTCCCTGCCCTGTGACGTCCTCAGCTGGGTTGACCCCTCCTGGAGTGTGGTCCTCCTGTTGATCGTGTGCGTTGAGTTCAGGGACGTGTGTGACGCGCTCAGGGGCGTGTGTGACGTGCTCAGGGACTCTTCCTCTGAGCTGATCGATGTGTTGCCTTATGCGTCTGTCCCCCTCCACCCCTACAATGTACGAAAGGGGTCCTGTTTTCCCGACCACTGTCCCCGGAACCCAAGGATGTCCAGCCCCATAGTTCCTTGCCCAGACCAGGTCCCCCAGGTTGAGGACCCTGTGTGTGGGTGATGATGGCAATGGTGATGGTAGTGATGCTGGTGGTGATGGTGATGATGGTGATGTTGCCCTTCCGGTTTCGGCTGCTACCCGGTCTGGGTGTAGGCAGTCCAGCTTGGTGATGAGGCGCCGTCCCCATCGCAGTTCTGCTGGGCTCTTGCCGGTAGCCACGCATGGTGTTGTGTGTTGGGCTAGTAAAAATTTGGCCAGTCTGTGGTGCCAGTCCCCGCTGATGATGCGCCGGAGTGCATCTTTGGTCGTCCTTACCATCCGTTCGGCCTGCCCGTTGGTAGATGGATGGAAAGGTGCGGAGGTGGCGTGCCTAATCCAGTTCGCCTTCAAGAACGCCTGGAAATCAGCAGCAGTAAACTGAGGCTCATTATCAGACACAATTACGTCGGGGAGGCCGTGTGTGGCAAAGAGAGCTCTGAGCACCTGGATTGTCCTCCCCGAGGTCATGTTGGGGACAGGGACTACCTCTAACCACTTGGAGTGACTGTCCACCACTACTAAAAATAGTTGACCCTGGAATGGCCCCGCATAGTCAATGTGAATGCGGGACCATGGCATGTGTGTGGCCTCCCACCGGTGTACTGGTGCATGTGGCACTTCTGGCCTGGATCTCTGGCACGTATAACAGGCCTTGACCTGATCCTCAACCTCCTTGTCCAACCCGGGCCACCAGAGGTAGCTCCTAGCCAGTGCCTTCATCCTGACCACCCCCGGGTGCCCTTCGTGTAAGGAGTCCAATACCCTGGCGCGTAGTGCGGGTGGAATGATGACCCTGCTACCCCAAAGGAGGCACCCCTTGTGTGTGGAGATTTCATCGCGTCTAATGAAATAGGCCTGAAACTCTGGTCCTGGGGATTTGTCCTGCCACCCTGTGCAAACCCATGAGTGCACCCTGCCCATGATGTTGTCTGTGGCTGTGTGGCTGGCAATGTCCTTGGCAAGAACTGGGCACTCGGGTAGTTCCTGCAGGGCTAGGATCTGTGTGGCTGGTGCTGGGTCTGGGTCGTGTGTGTCTAAGGGGAGCCTACTTAGACCGTCTGCATGGCCCATCTCCTTCCCTGGCTTGTGCACCAGCTTGCAATTGTATGCTGCAAGGAAGATGGACCAGCGGAGCATCCTGGGGGACAGAATCTGGGGGGTTTGCCTGTCTGTGGTGAACAGGCCCAGGAGTGGTTTGTGGTCCGTGAAGACAGTGAACTCCCTGCCATATAAGTAATCGTGGAATTTCTTGATTCCTGCCACGATTGCCAGGGCTTCTTTGTCTATTTGGGTGTAGTTTCTTTCTGCTCCAGACAGTGTCCTAGAATAGTATGCTATGGGGACTTGTGCCCCGTTGGGCTCAAGGTGGCTTAGGACAGCGCCCACACCATAAGGGGATGCATCGCAGGCGATACAAATGGGCTTGGACTCGATGAAATGGGTTACTGTGGACTTGTCCGACAGCAATGCCTTCAGGGCCTTGAAGCTCTGATCATGGGTGGCCGTCCAGGCCCATGTTGCCTGTTTGTCTAGCAGCCTGTGGAGCGGTTCAGCGATGGCTGCCTTGTGTGGGAGGAATGTATGGTAGAAATTCAGCAGACCCAGGAATGCCTGAAGCTCTGCTTTGTTCTTGGGTGTGGGTGCTAGTTTGATGGCCCTCACCTTGGATTCTGTGGGGTGGATTCCCCTGGCGTCTACTCTGAACCCCAAAAATTCTGTGGAAGGAACGCCTATGCTGCATTTTTCCTTTTTGAGTTTGAGGCCAGCTGTGCGCAGCCTTGCCAGCACTTCCCTAAGCCTACCTGCCAGTTCCTCTGCTGATGCTCCTGCGATCAGGATGTCATCAAAATAGGGGCAGACTCCTGGAATGCCCTTGAGTGTCTTTTCCATAACCTCCTGGAAAATGCTGGGAGCAACGCTGATTCCAAACTGCAGCCTGTTCACCCGGAACGCCCCCCTATGGGTTACTATGGTTTGGATGTCAGCTGTTTCCCTAGTGACCGTGAGTTGCTGGTACGCCTGCGCAAGATCGAGCCTTGCAAAGATGGTGCCGCCTTGGAGGGAAGCGAGAACATGGCTGACCGCGGGAACCGGGTAAGCGTGCGGGTTTAGGGCGCGGTTCACCGAGCACTTATAGTCGGCGCAGATCCTTATTTCCCCGTTGGATTTGAGGGGGGGTCACGATGGGGGTTTCCCATTCCCCTCCATCTACGGGCTCTAAGATTCCCTGGGCCACCAACTTGTCTAGTTTGCGCTCGATTTTGTGTTTGAGCGCAAAAGGGACTCGCCGCGGCCGGACCCTAACGGGGGAGACGTTCGAGTTAAGCTTGAACGATATGGAGGCCCCGGTGTACTTGCCTAATGACCCGTCGAAGACGTCGGCGAACTCCCGGCAAACGGCCTCAACGGAGTCCCCCTGGATCTGATGGATCCCGGATACTGAGATTCCCAGGGCCTCAAACCAGTCCAGCCCGACCAGGCTGGCTCTGCGGCCCTCTACCACGACAACGTCCAGGTGCCCTTCACGATCCTTAAACCCCACTGAAATGGTGGCCTCCCCCTTCACCTTGACTGGCGAATTCTGAAAATCGGTCAGGGTTGATGCTCAGGTCGTCCTCCTCTGTGGCCCCTTGCCGGTGGACGCCGGTTGCCTGGTTGCCGGGCCGGGTTCCCTGGCAGGCTTGGACGGCCCCGCAGGCCGCTTCGTGGGCTAGGATGGCGTCCTCGGCTTCCTGGAGAGAGACCTCCTCTCTTTCGAACAGGCGCTCCTGCAACCGCCTGTCGCGTAGGCCGCAAATCAGCCGGTCCCGTAGTCGCTCCTCCAAATTTGTGAACCTGCAAGTGATGGCAGCTTCCCGCAGGGCGGCGAGGAAGTCGGCGCCGGTCTCATCGGGGCGCTGGTCCCTTTTCTCGAATTGTGACCGTGCGGCCACCTTGGAGCGCCGGGCCCTGAAATGTGCGTTGAGCCTGGCCACGAGGTCTCGGTACGCGACGGTGTTGATGGCCTCCTGGGGGAACAGGTTCACGGCGACTTCCAGCAGCGCTGGTCCCCCAAGGCAGAGCAGGGCGGCCGCCTTTGCACCGTCCTCCGATATCTGATTGAACCGCATGTACAGTTCAACGTGAGCCAGGTAACGGGTCCAGGCTTCGGGGCGGCAGGTCTCGAATTAGTGGGGTTGTCCGGCTCTAGCCATGGCGGCAGTTGGTCGTGGATGTGGCGCTTGGCGTTGCCGGTTCGGCTGGCGGTCGTGGGGGGAAGAAGGAAAAATGCCTTTCTCTTCAGCTCGCGGAGCGTTTCCCCAGTGACTTCAGCTCTTGGTCGGCAGCAATCCCATCCTCGTCGCCACTATTGTGTAGTGGGTCCGATGCAAGAGAGACGCCAGCCGGTGTGTGAGTTCAGCTCTTTATTGGAAGGGGAAGTGAACTGGGGAATGAGGGCTACCTGGCCTCCTTATATACCTGGCCAGGTAAGCTAACAGCCAATGGGGTTGGCCCTAGGTTTCCCGCCGAAACTGTCCAGGCCAACGCCCCCTGGTGGCTGTTGCTATGCAGGTGCCTGCATACATAACACCCCTGGTATATCTTCCAACTATTCCAGTCAAAACAGCTTACGTTGACTCTGTCCCTTGCTTCAATCCTGTTAAACGTTCCACTCATCACCCATTCATTAATGTGGAGGGTTGTGAATATGTAAATCAATTTGCAATAAGCTGAGGTGATGTCACAAATAAGGTGATGTCACAAAATATGCTGATGTCCCAGGGATCTCTTAAGCAAGGGCTACATTTTCAAAGGTAGATGCTGTAAGGGCAGAGAAGAGGCTGAAACGATCTCTTTCAGGTAGCATCACGTGAAATGGGTGGAAGGCAGGAATGTATGTCTGAATAGAACAACACAACCCAAGGGAAGGAAGCAGAGGCTCCATTTCTCTGGGAAATGCTGGAAGGAAAACCCAGCATATTTTCCCGAATGGTAGCAAACTAGGTAAGGCTTTCTTATAATTTGGCACAAGTGGGGGAAGAGCTAGTGGCTCTCTTGCTCTCTCAAATTCTATTTCCTTCTCTGGAAACCTGTTTTTAAGTTGATGATAAACCTCTAAAACACTGGCAAAAATAACTTATTTTAAATCTGAAAAGATGATACTTCTCTGTTTACAACAACCTTTAAAAGAACATGCCAGCCGCAAAACCTAGTGGAACTGACTTGCTTTCACGCCACTCGTTCCTCACCCCACTGTGAGGAGGTATTTTCTCAGAGATTTTTTTTTACAGAGTTCCTTTTTTTTTTAGCTATGACACATGCTGGAGGGTATATTTTTTTCTCTTTTTTGTAGAATATGGCATTTTTTGGCAGGGCCCAGTGTTGGGGTGGAGAAGGCATGGACTCCAGCCAGCTGGGCGGGGCAAAATACTTGCTAGGGAAATGTGTTCACGGCCACATTTTTCAAAGGTTCATCATGTATTTTCACTAGGAAGGCAAATTCGGGTAAGGAAACTTGGAATGAGGAGTTGGGGGGGGCACCTTTGAACCCACCCAAGTGATCAAAATTTGGATAAGGATCTGAGAGCCTTTGTACACTCTTTTGGGTTTAGTCACACTCAGCCTTATGGGACTGTTTGTGCACACGGCCAGGCCCCAAGCCTGTCATTTCTAAGCACTTACTGGGACATTTTCCATTAAAATCAATATGGGATTTCAAGTCTGTGCTGATAGGGATGCGGAACAAATTATCCAACAGGGATTGATTCATTGGAAAACAACTCAATTTCAGTGGAATCCGAAGCCTTGTGTGTTGCTTAAGGATTGTTTGCCACCATGCGAAACACAATTTTGTTTATTAGACAGCTGCCTTTTGCAACCTGGAGACCTCTAGATGGGCTGTACTTCAACTCCCATAATTCCCAGCCAGCTTGGCATTGATTTCTGTTAGCTTTTCAGAATTTAGAAGTGTACTTTCATGTCTTCTAGGTTCTTTGGACTCACAGAAACCTCAAAAAGTATGAATTAGGGTTATGTTTTGTATGTCAACCACAGCTAGTAGTTCAAAGATATGAATGCTCAGACACTCATTTTAGGAATTAACTGGTTTGGAAGGCAGAGGGGCTAATCATAATTATGACTGTATTCACAAACAATTGTATTCCAATGTAATAAATCCATAACAATAGTTTTTTTTTCCAATCTGATGTTCACCAGATGCACTGTGATTGTATTTCTCAGAATTCCCAATTTGGGTGAGAGATCTGGCAGCTGAACAGGCAATTACCATTTGGATTGCATTTGGGCAGGGAGGTCTGGCATTTTGGGAGTGGGCACTGCTAACTTTGGACCACACTGGCATTGATACTGACCACACTGAGATTGGACAACCATTTGTCTGAAATGGTATAGGGTTTTCTGACTGAGCAGGGGGTTGGACTAGAAGACCTCCAAGGTTCCTTTCCAACTCTGTTACTCTGGTCATTACAGAGGACTGACTCTCCTTCAAGAAAGCAGAGGAGAACATTCTGTAAGCGTATCTGTGTCCCCGATGAACCTGACAAATATAGCCATGTGCGCAAAGGCCACTTCCCCACTCCAGGGTTCAAGTGCTCCCACCCTTCCTTCTGTTGTCAAAGAAACACTGCTTGCCATAAATTTGGTTGTTCAGATTGTCATCTCCATCCTGGTCTGGCAATGTTTTTAAGCAGCTCGATGGTGAATTATGCTGCCCTCCCTGGTGGTTGAGAACAGCCCCTCCCTTTCCGTCCTGTCATCCTTCTCTTTTGTGATGTCACCTGCTGGTGGGAAAGATGTTCAAATCAGACTGCTGCATTTGCCTTAGTCACATTTTAGTCTTGATTCATTTTAGCCTAGTAGTCAATTAAACCGATTTATTGCTACTCATGCCTATGCACAGAAATCTTCTCAACTAACAGCAACTGCTAGGAGTCAGATAAGGAACAACAGAATTCAAGGGAGGTTGGATTTAGTTCACTTATGACTACCTAAGGATTCTAGTCTGAACCCTCTTTTAACTCCTCTCCCAGGTTCTTCCACTCCTTCTCCTACAATTTCATGCTGAAAACAGCAAAACTCTTGTGGGTCTAGCCCAGGGATGTCAAACTGGTGGCCCGTGGGCCAGATGCGTTGCACACAGGCCACACCCACCCCAGCTCCGCAAAGGCAAAAAACGTTGTGATACGTCATGATACATCACATGATGCGATCGAGTTTGACAGCCATGGACTAGCCTAATGAAAAGAGAGCTTAGGGGAGACCAGATAGCTGTCTTTCAATACTTGAAGGACTGTCATGGGGAAGAGGATATTGATCTATACTCCAAAGCACCGGAGGACAGGACAAAAAGTAATGAGTGGAAGCTCATCAGAAGGAGATTCAACCTGGAAATAAGGAAGTACTTCCTGAGAGTAAGAAAAATTAATCAATGGAACAGCTTGCCTCCTGGAGATTTTCAAGAAAAGATTGGACAACCATTTGTCCGGGATGATATAAGGAGTCCTGCCTTAAGCAGAGGGTTGGACTAGAAGACCTCCAGGGTCCTTTTCAGTACTATGATTCTATGATTCTAGGTAATACTGCCTAAATTTGCCTTTGCCCTCTGTTGCCTTCCTTTATTCCTCATTTTTGGGAAGGGAATGGTGGTATTTTTATAGAAGGAAAATTTTGAAACTTGAAAAGAAATCTTAAGGCATTTGGAAATATTTCTCTCTCTCTCTCTCTCCCTTCCTGAATTTCTTAGCTATACATTTAGTTAAGTCTTTTCTGGTCTGTGCTGCAATGGGTTGTTGCGCTTGTGTTGAGGGTTGTGGGGAAGGCAATGCAACCAAGTGAATTGGAAGACATGGATGAGTTTATGTACTGTATAGCTAAACTTCCTACAGTTCAGTATGCGAAAATGGGGAGCAGGATACCAACCGAGAGGCCAAATGTTGAACTGGATCATGGCCTATAATAAGAGGAAAGGGTGGCGGGGGAGGGGGGGAAGTCCTCTTTCCAGAAAGAGATCTGCTGTTTAGAAAAGGGGGCAAAGCAGCAGATATTTTCTACCCTCTCTCATTAAGGCGGGAGTCTGTTGCTTTAAGCAGGAACATTTCTGGGGTGGCTTGGGAGAGAACACTGGAGTGCTGGGGCACCTTGTTATTGAGTTCAGCGGCAAGAAGGGGAAGAACCAAGCAGATTGAGCAAGTCAGAATTAATGCCTCTTTTGTGAAGGTTTACTCTGCAGAAAGGCCACCTAAAGCCATTGGCTGAGCACAGAGGAATGCCGTTGTCTTCCTTTATGAGTGCAACTACTCTCATTTTTAATAGGAATGCAAAACTTGGGTTGATGTATCAGGCTGCCCAAGATGCTCTTGGCAGTTCTGGACCCCAGGTAGGTGTTTGGCTGCCCAACAGCCCTGCCTCTGTGATTGATTTTCCTCCAACTCCAGTCCTGCAACCTTTTCCAGAGCCATGTGTGCCATGTGCTGAGGTCTGATCTGCAAAACGCATTGCGAGGAACACACTATATACTGTAGTGGTTTCACAATGAACTATTCGGGCTGGATTCAGATGGCGCTTCAAAGCCAAACATCTATCCAGTCTCTTCGGTGGCTACTGCTGCTTTTCTCTTGCCAGGATCCACAGTTTGGCAGACTTTTTTTTCTTTTCTAACCCACATTCCTATGCAATTCACTTGTGGAAAGTCTCCCCCCTGGGGAATCCACTGCCAGGTTTTTAATAGGGAGAGTATGTGTCTGTTTTCTCTTACAGCTGAAGCCACAAAAAGAAAGAGTTGAAAAGCTAAGTTTCAAGGCTGCGATGTTTTTCTTCCCCACTACTCCCTCTTCCCGCCACCTCCCCTTCCCTGCTCACTTGCAATTTCATCTTTCTTTCTTTTTTTGGGTAAATGCTTCATTTTGCAGCTTGTTCCTTGCAACCACACCCTGGGCTGTGCTGAGTTAGCTCTTGCCAGTTAAACCTGTTTATAATTAGGAGCCTCTCCCAGCAGTTTACCAGCCAGAGCAAAATTGCCTTCTGAAAAGCAAAAATCCAGAGAAAGTGAGCTTTCCTTTTTCCTCCCTCCTTAAGAAGACTTGACTCAGAAATAAAGGACAAGTTTTTGTAAATAATAATAATAATAATCCACGTTTAATTAAAAAAAAGTGTTTGTGAGTCTTGGGGGTGCATAATGTCCCTGCAAGCTGCATGGTCCGTAACACCTGCATCCAAGATGCAGTGTTCTCTTGGAGTATCTGCACAGCAGATGTGGACAGATGTTTCCCTGATCAGGGCACCAACACCACAAGCTTTGTTTCCTGACTCATCCACGGGCCTCCTCTCTGAACTGGGTACAGGCCATGTGGTAGGAGAGAGATTCTTTTCAATATGTAGCAAGCCAGACATGTTAAATTGTTCATACAGGCAGGCAGACACATGTTTAAACTAGTTGGCAGGTGAAGGTAATCTTCGCAACAGGAGCAGGAGTGTGTCTGGGGTAGTGTGGTTAAAAATATTCTCCCAGTGACTGTTCGTTGTATGAACTTTGAAGGGGTGTTCACATGTGTGGGTGGTGATCCTTGCCCTGCCCAAAATTGTATGCCTTTGTTCTCTGTTAATTTTAATCCACAGATCCCTTCTCATCTCTTGCCCCCAGATAATTCTGCTCTTCCGTTCTTCTACCATATAACCGCAATTCCATCCAGTCAGGGGTCTTGCTGTAAATGTGAAGATGTCCTAATGTTACAGAACTAGCTATTTGGTGAGGTCACAAAGTCAAGTCAGAGGGAAAGTAATATTTTCCATTCTGGTGTTTAATTGATTTATTTTGTGATATTATACCATCTGAGATTGTACTAGAGGTAGTCCTCACTTACAACAGTTCATTTAGTGACTGTTCGGAGTTACAATGGCTTTGGAAAAAGTGACTTACAACCGTTCTTCACACTTATGACCGTTGCAGCATCCCCATGGTCACGTGATTTACACTTAGAGGCTTGGCAACTAGTTCATATTTATGATGGTTGCAGTATCCCAGAATCATGTGATCATCTTTTGCGACCTTCTGACAAGCAAAGTCAATCGGAAAGGCAGATTCACTTAACAGTCGTGTTACCAATTTAACAACTGCAGTGATTTGCTTAGCAAATGTGGCAAGAAAAGTCATAAAAATGAGTCAAAACTCAATGAATTTCTCACTTAGCAACATAAATTCTGGGGTCAGTTGTGATCATAAGTCGAGGACTACCTGTATAATGTTACAAAGCTAATTCAGACTGACTGTAGGAGAGTTGAGTAGATCCTTTTCCGCACTGTCCATTGCCCCCTGAAAAATTGCTATAAGAGGAAATATATTTCATGGAAAGGGGAAATGTTCCTTAATTGTGCATTATTTGGGTGGATTGGCATTTCATACCTTTTTATATCTGTAAAGTATCCCTGAGCCCTCATTCAATAATTGGCAGTAAGAAAATATAGAATCAAATTAGAGTTGGAATACGGTTTGACAAAAAAACTGCTCATACTTTGCATGGTGATCTTGATTCTAGTGATTACCTACACATATTTTATAAATAACACTGAGCTTTGGATCAGATTCTATTTGTCTAGGAGGCAACCTTGGCTCATTTATGACTCATGGACTTCAACTCCCAGAATTCCTGAGCCAGTATGGCTGGCTCAGGAATTCTGGGAGTTGAAGTCCACGAGTCATAAAAGAGGCAAGGTTGCCTACTCCTGGTCTAGGCCTTCGACCTACCTGCCAGATTGCACATTTTTATCTTTCAGGAATGCTTCAACATGTAGTATTCTCAGAAAATAAGACAAGCCTGGCTGAATCAAATCTTAAAACATATCTAGACCTGTTAGCAGTTTCTCACGACTATCAGCAGTGTGCCTCCAGGAAGCTACAAGCAGGCCAAAGAAGCAATGGGCCTCTCTTACTCTCAACACTATTTGCTGAGCTTCTGAGTTAGGATTAAAATATACCCACTGCGGGCTGCTTAAAAAGTGGACAATTTTGTTGTATACGTCCTGTAGTATAGTAGCAGAACCACCTGTCTTGGGAAACTCACAATCCACGAATTGCCTGCGTTTTTCTGACTCCTGAACACCACATTATATTCCTGACATTGGGTGGCAAACCCACTAATTTTCAGCGGGGAGACTTCCTGTTTTTGTGTTTTTTCACCCCTGCTAAATTAAATGGCAGGGCTAAGAACATTTATTTGGTTCTTTAATCTCTCCCCCACTAAAAAGATTGAAGTTTCCAGTTTTGCTCACATGACAGAAATTGCTACTTGCCATGTCAACTGCGGCCCTCAGGACTTGGGAAAAATTAAAAATATGGCGCCCAGGAGGCTCCCAACCATAAAGGTTGACATGTGGATTGTAACCAGGGCACAGAAGCATCATGTCTAGCTACTGACATTTGTAAACCATGAAACCTCATGGTTTCATATGTTGTCTTGATACAACCATAATAGCTTGTTCAACAAACCACGATTAAAGCAAACCATGGTATCATTGCTTGCTATCTTACCACTTTATGCATTGCGCATTCAGAAGCCCTACAGTATTTGTATAACAAGCAATGGACGAAGTTGATTATCGACTCGGAGGAAAAATACAAAGATAAGATGGGAAGGTATAAAGGGGCAGTGCCAAGTCTCCTGTTTTACTGTGAAATCTCTAGGTTGCATCTTGGCAAATCCAACAGGTTCCCCCATTTTGCCTGCTCAAACTTTCCTTTTCAAAATCTAATATCTTTGCCTTCCCATCTGCCTCCAGATCTAACCCACTCTTTG
This sequence comes from Vipera berus, assembly GCF_964194415.1. Classification (NCBI taxonomy): domain Eukaryota; kingdom Metazoa; phylum Chordata; class Lepidosauria; order Squamata; family Viperidae; genus Vipera; species Vipera berus. The sequence continues at coordinate 141,151,972 of NC_138203.1, read as the reverse complement.
GTTTCACAGAAGAAATGAATTTCTCCTTCAAATTCATTTAACAGGGAGAGAGTGTTGGGTATTTTGGGCCTTGCAGGCCTCATCAGAAAAATATGTCCTCTTACAAATGTGTCTGGCTCTACCCACCCGGTCGCCTGCCATTTAGAGCTGAAAAGGGAGCTGTCCCTAGAAACCAGCTTCTGCAGATGACCATTCCCCCTTCCCCTGCCATTCTTTAAAAAGCTCTTGGCCAATTCCCTCTTAGTGCTCACCTTATTTCTGAGACCCCATAACTATCATGCAACTAGTATTCCTATGTAAGGGAAAGAAACTCTTGCCTTGCAGTGGAGAGCTGAGCTTTGCTGGAAGGAAAAAGCTTTCTTCAGAGGAAATCCTGAGTTCCAGGACGTGGACCCAGATCCTGGCCAAATGAGATGGGCCACAATCTTGTCAAAGGCAGACAGTAATATACTAAAAAGAATATTTGTTTTATATGGGTAGAGCCTCACACAGAGAAAAAAAAAGGTCGCTTTGCTGACCTTCATCACTTTCTTCTTTTCATTCTATTTCTTCTTTTCATTCCACTGGTGAAAATGGAAATATAGAAAGTGGACATTTAAGAAAAACTGAGTAGTATCATTAAGATTCCAAGATTTTACAGAAATGGAGAAATGTGCTTTTTCTCATCAGGGACAAGATAAATAAAACATGTTAGTTAAGAGACACAGTCCTTACAGTATGGTGTGAGGGATAATGTAGAAGAGAAAAGCCCCAGATTGTTTTCAGAGCAGAGCGATAACTCCATCTGCAGAAGGGCCAGCACGGTTGATTCATTTTCCTTCCTCTAGAAGCGAATGAGGTGTTATGAAGGGTTTCAAGTTTTTAGTGTTAATTGCAACAAGTTGTCATAGTCAACCTGAGTTCAATCAAGCCGCGTTGAAGCCTCATCACAAGTGATCTGGTCATTGAAGGAATATGTGAGTGTGTGTGTTTATGTGTGCTGGGGAAACTATTCCTCTGTGTGAATCATAGGGCTTTGAGAACCATTTGGAGAGACAGATGTTTCACTTGTGAGCAAATCTCTGTATTGGCTGTTGGAAAGTTTTACTATTTTTACTGTTGGGCTGTCCCAAATTTTCTTGGAAGCAGCCTAGAAAAGTTCTTTGAATCTTTTTTTAAAAATGGACCTGAGTTACTAGCAGTGCCTGAAAGGTCAGCTGTGAAGTTTATCTTTTTAGATGTAAACAAAACATGGATGTGAAGAGCCTTAAGCTTTAGAATGGTTATTAGGGCTCTGCCTGGTGCATGTTGAGTTCCCAGATTCCACCAATACTCAGAAGAAAACCAGATTGAAGCATGTAGCGATCACTGTGTACTTAGACTCAGAAGAGTGCAGAGTAGCCAGCCATCCCCGCTACTGATTAGTTTCTGTAGTAGACTTAATGACTGCAGTGTATGCCTCCCAGCATACACAAAGGACAGCACAGCAGGAGGCTGATGGTGCAGATCAGCAGAGGGGTTGGACAGCTCTGGGCGATAACTACTCACTCAGGGTAAGCCTAATGAGTTAACCTGTTGACAGCCCCAGGCATGGTCAGCCTGGTGGGAAGCCAGGATCTACACCCATTGTCACCTGCACTGGCAGGAAGCCCAGGTTTGAACTGATTGGATGCCATCCACCTGGGCAGGTACAAATAGACGCCAGGCTCCCCTGTTTCCCCAGTTCGTTCTGTTCAGAATAAACTCATCTTTACCCCAGCTCTGTGTCCATCTCTATGTGAAGCACGCGACTTTACAATGACCCTAAAAGATAGCCTCTATTGTCTATTGTTCCACTGGCATCAAATGTTTTTGAGGAAGTAGACTGATTTTTTTTTTAAAAAACACTGTGGTAAGAGGAGAAATTCTTGCTAGCAAATACAAGGAGCTATCTGATGCCTAGGAGAAAGATTGTACTTATGCCATCATTCTATGCAAGTCATGGTTCCATAGCAGTAGAAAAAAGTCTCTCATTTGGAAACTTCAGATTTCTTGTTGAGAAACTTAGATTCCACTTTTTCTTTTTTAAAAGGAAAATATGAGCTCCGATATTTGAGGAAAAGAACTGATGGAAGTGCGGGATTCATAGTGGGTGCTCAGTGACTCAGCGCTGCCTTCTCTAACTTTAAGACAGTGACATTAAACATACATCCTACAGGGTGGTCCTTGACTTATGATCAGTCACCTTCCATAGTCACATGACTGAACTTCAGGCACTTGGCAACATGGTCAGATTTACTGCCATTTGCAGTCTCTTGTGGTCACATTTTATAATGGTTTTGCTGCAAACTGGCACTTCTTGCAAAACCATGCTCATAGCAAACCATGACTTTGCTTCACAACCCTCGTGATTCCCTTTATGGCCACTATGACATGACTGTAATGAGCAGCCTTCATTGTGACTATATGTTAAGAACTAGCACCACTCATTGAATTATTTGTACGACTCATTAAAGCAGGACCGATTAAGGAAAACATTCCTCTTGTCTGAATCCAATCCACAGGCTGATTTACAAGTCCTGGTCATTCTATTCTTAATGCCTGAATAGCTTGGGACCATTTTCTCTGTGCAGACTATGAACAAGACTGTCAGTATCTCATCTTTTTCTTTTCTTTTCTTTTTTATAAAAGTTTTATTAATTTTTAAAAATTACAGTCTTTATTGCTTAGTAAACACCATGTTTGTTTGGTTTCAAATATTTAACACTGACTTTTTCAATACTACACAATCCAGTATTTTTCCCCTGATCCTCCTTCCTTCTCCCTGCTTCTTCCATTTTCCCTTCATTTACACCATTACAATTTTTGGTATTGTTAATGTATACAAAGATATAAGCATCTTCATAACATTTTACTAATATCATACAAATAACAATATTAGTTCATAAATCAATAATGCCAATTCATTAATCAATATCCTGTTTTTCGTACTCTTGTTAAAGTTTGATATCCCATCAGTATTTGAACTATCCTTATCAATTATGATTTTCTCAATATTAATTATATTTATATAGCTGAAAGTTTTATTCAAATCAATCCTCTTATCTTCATATTTCCCATATCAAAAAAAGAAGAAATAGTATCTTAATTCTAAATCATATCTTTCATTGTAAAAGTCTAATTACTGTATATCTAAAAGTCTTCCCTTCTTTTAATCTTATTCTAACAAGTATTTAAACATATAATGCCCCCTCTAGAAGGTCAAATCTTCTGATTTTTAAATCTGACTCTTGCTTTCTTTCCTTGCCAAGTTGCTTTCTAAGCCAGGGCAATTAGCTTGCCTAGGAATTTTCCTTCTATTTTTGTGAAAATTGCTTGGCATGAGGAAAACAGTTTGGGTAGGGGTATTTTGGATTGGGAATTCCGTTGAATTATATTCTTTAAACAACTCCCAATTCCTTTCTTCCTCCATTTCTCTTTTCATTTCCTGTTATATTTCCTGTGACATTTCCCTTAACAGCTCTATATTCCCCTTTTAAAAATCTTTTTCTTTGCCATCAGATATATTTTGTAAACTTACGGGGTAAAAGGTCTTTTGCATTTTTGTTGTTATAGCTAAGTCTTGCAGTTCTTTTATCTCTTCCATCTCTAAATCCATTTCCTCTGTTTCGTCTTCTGATTTCTGGATAATTTGTTATACTTTGTGGTTGTTATCTGGGATCTTTCCAGTTGTAGATTTAGTTTGGAGATTTGCTCGTTTATATTGTCTAAATTGTTTTTAGTCTCATTATGATTTCTTTTTATATCCTCTTTGCATTCAACAATTGTTTGATGGCTTAGTTGTATCATAGAATATATTTCTTTCTGAAAGGTGTTTGTTTTTTCTTGAGGCATCATTCCTGGAGATTAGTTTACTGGTCTTTATATGTATCCTTTATAATCCAATAAGTTCCAAAGTATAGATTCAGTTCTGAAAGCGATAGTTTATAGTAATCCCTTGTCTCAAGTATCCGAAAAATTGTCAGTCAGGCAAGCTTGTAATCGAAGTGTTCCAAATAATCAACCTCTCTGAAAACAGCTCTCTCCCAGCCTGACATAGTCCAAAGTCGAATTTTTCTTTCTCTTTCACTAGCTCTTGAAGTTAAAAGTCCAAGCTCAGTAGGTATTTATAATCCAAGAAGGTCAGGATAATAAGTATGCCAAAATATTTTCCTTTATTGCCAGCTGTTATCTCAGGGTAGGAATCACCAAGCAAAGCAAATTATAGTGCTATACACAAATCCACTACTAGATGTCAGTCAAAGTCCATTTTCCACTCTTAAAGGATTGATTTCTCATATTTTGCCTCAATGTTTTTTTAACAGTTATCTCAGTTTTCAAATTTATAAAAATTGTAGCTTTATATTACTTCCACTTCAATATTGTATATTTCTGTCCCCCGTAAAATTAAAATGCTTCTGTTTACATTCAGAGGTTTTTCACTTCTTGGGAGCCTTTCCCAGGAAATTCAGTTGTAAAATAGTAAAGAAAGGATCAATATTCTCACCCAGTTTCAGATATGCTGTTTACTATGTATTAAGTAGGGACGCGGTGGCTCAGTGGGTTAGGACACTGAGCTTGTCGATCAGAAGGTCGGCAGTTTGGCGGGTCGAATCCCAAGTGCCGCATAACAGAGTGAGCGCCTGTTACTCGTCCCAGCTTCTGCCAACCTAGCAGTTCGAAAGCACGTAAAAATGCAAGTAGAAAAATAGGGACCACTACGGTGGGAAGGTAACAGTGTTCCGTGCGCCTTTGGCGTCTAGTCATGACGGCCACATGACCACAGAGACGTCTTTGGACAAGCGCTGGCTCTTCGGCTTTGAAACGGAGATGAGCACCGGCCCCTAGAGTCGGAATCGACTAGCACACATGTGCGGGGGAACCTTTACCTTTATGTATGAAGTAGTGCTTTTTTCTTCTTCGATTGTTAGCAGCTAATGGCCAGCCACAGGAATGTAGCCGGTCATTCCCCTGCTGGTTTGGAGGGCTTTCCATGGATTGAATGGAAAGACTGCTATCTTTCCGTGGTCGACAAGGCACCTCTCCTCTTCATCACCTCTTTGGGGTGATTTTAGGCCTTTTTTAGGGCCCCCAGCAGGGCGAAATCAGGCACAAAAGGCAGAGCCTTGCCTTCCTGCATTCTGTTTTGCTGTGACACAAACTGGAAGTCTATATGTACCTCATCTTTTTCAATGGAGTGTTTCACCTGATGGTTTTTACTATGAAATCCTGTACTTGGTTGTTAGTTTCGATGAACTGACTGTTGTCTGGCTATGTAGAGCAGATTCAAAACTCATTTTCAAATTTTCAAATAGATTCAAAACCAGTGGCCATGTCTGCAGTGAGTTAATAGGTGCCCAGTAATTTAGGAAGGGAATTCTGTATCTGAGAGGCCCCCCGCGCCTCCCTGGTTATCATTTATCAATTTTTGGGGGGATGGCAAGGCTGATCTTCTTTGCCCGATTTGAGGTGACGCCAGCAGTGGCTCCAGCATTGCTGCCAGAGTTATCGTTGTTACTTCCTAAAGGAAACATTGTTAGAGTGGAAGAGGGAGAAGTGAGGCGAATATTAAAGGAGATAAATATGAGAAAGGCCATGGGCCCTAATGGAATGGCTGGTAGGGTGCTGAGAGTCTGCTCGGAACAACTGGCAGAAATCTTTATGAAGATTTTTAATCAGTCTCTGGCCCAAGCCACTGTTCTACCTTGTCTGAAATCCTCTACTGTTATACCTCTGCCAAAAAAATCTAATATAGATAGTTTGAACGATTTCCGTCCTGTGGCGCTTACACCTGTTATAATGAAAAGCTTTGAAAAATTGGTGCGAAATCATATTATGGCTTGTTTGCCTGTTGGATTTGACTCTTGTCAATTTGCATATAAGGGAAAGAGATCCACGGAGGATGTGGTGGCCATGGCCTTACATGGTGTCCTGACTCATTTGGAGAAACAAGGGAACTATGCGAGATTGCTATTTGTAGATTTTAGTTCTGCATTTAATACTATTCTTCCGCATAGACTGGTGCCCAAATTATTAGATCTGGGGCTCCCGCCATGCTTATGCAGGTAGATATTAGATTTTCTATCAGATCGTTCCCAACGGGTCAGGATGGGTTCTCACGTCTCTGCGGATCTCAGTATAAATACGGGGACGCCACAGGGGTGTGTGTTGAGCCCGCTTTTGTACACGCTCTACACATATGACTGTGTTCCCTATTACCTCAGCAATAAGATCATTAAGTTTGCAGATGACACAACGATGGTTGGTCTGATTACTGCTGGGGAAGGGGAGTCAGCTAATAGGAAGGAGGTTGAGTTGCTGACGGAGTGGTGTAGGGAAAATAATTTATTCCTCAATTTAAAAAAAACCAAAAGAGATTATTGTGGACTTTAGGAAATGCAAATCGAACATTCATCCACTTATTATTGAAGGGAATTGTGTGGAACAGGTCTCGGTGTTTCGATTTCTGGGAATGGAGTTAAGAGATGATCTGACATGGGGAGCAAACACCAAAGTTGTGATGAAGAGAGCACAGCAGAGGTTATACTTCTTGAGAATTCTCAGGAAGCATAATCTCTCAAAGGACCTGTTGTTGGCATTCTACCACTGTACCATAGAGAGCGTGTTAACCTATGGTCTGTGTGTGTGGTTTGGGAGTTGTACAGTCAGGGAAAAAACAATGCTGTCCAGGGTCGTAAAGACTGTGGAGAGAATAATTGGGTGTACTCTTCCTACTTTAGATCAAATCTATGCCTCCAGGTGTTATAAGAAAGCTGTGGAGATTGTGCAGGATTGCACACACCCCGGAAATGATCTCTTTCAGCTTTTGCCTTCTAGAAGGAGGTATAGGGTCATAAAGACCAGGACCAGCCGCTTGAGAAATAGTTTTTATCCAAAAGCGGTTTTGGCTTTGAATGCAGCAGAATGCAGTTTCTGAGAGAACTTCTGTATTTAGTTTTTAGAGTGTTAGAGTGTTTCTAGGGGTTAAATGTGTATATGTGGGGTGGGTGGTATGTTGATATGTATTTTGTTGTTTTTGTTGGGTTTTGTGGGGTTGATGTGGATTTTTCAATTTTGTTGTTCTGTATGGGACAATGACAATAAAGATTATTGTATCATATCGTATCGTATCGTATCGTATCGTATCGTATCGTATAATTGCTTTTAAATAAGTTTCAATCTATACCTAAAACGGAACAAAGTAGTAGATGTTGAAATTATTGTAAAGGATGAATGTAACATACAGCAGTGTATTGTCTTAGTTTTGTTGTGTGCCTCCCAAGGTCACCTGCTTGTTAGATGGATGGCTATATAAATTAGGTAAGTCAAAATGCCAGGGATAAATGTTTACAGTTTTCACTGACATATTAGAATAGAATAGAGCTGGAAGGAACCTTGGAGGTCTTCTAGTCCAGGGCTTTTCAACAGGTGGTATGCGTACCACCTTTGGTACTTTGCCACTTAGCAAGTGGTACGTGACTGCTAGCCAAGTGTAGCAGGGGAGGGGAATGAGCTGAAGTGAGCCAAGCCTGAGGGAGAGGCAGCTGCAGCTGCAGGACTGTCTGGGCTTGGCAGAAGCCCCGGGAGCTGGCAGGGCTCCAGCTGATTGGCTCCAGCTGATTGGTGCTTCCGGAAGCAGCACAGAACTGGAGGTGAATTGAAGAAAAAGGGGTGGCTTGGGCAGGAAAGGGAAAGAGAAGGATGTCAGCCGGCAGGGAGGAAACAGGGACAGAGAAGAAGAAGCAGCTGTTGCTGGAAGAAAAGGTCCCCTGTTTGTTTTCTCCAGTCAGGAGAATGCAAACAGCGCTGATGAAATGAAAAGCTGGCATGTTGGAAAGGAGGTAGGCTTATTTAGTTCTGGATCATCTGGCAGCTTGATTGGGTTACCATAAGGATTTTTGTACAGTTTTTACAGTGTTTTGTAATTCAGAGGCTTCTTTGTGTGCTTTGGTTATTGGAATATTTTAGTCTGTAGTTTAAGCTAGGAATGAGTCCAAAGTGTTGACTTCTGTAGGTTTAATTCCTTTAAACAAATGTTTTACCCCCTTGAGTCTGTCTATGGCTTTTAGAAAGTTTTCTTTGAAGATAAACAGGTTTAATTTTAAAGCTAAAGCTTTTTGCAATTGCCAGAGCCTTTCAGTCTGGGTTGCAACAGTGTGACACATGACACCCCTGAGGCAGCTTAAAAAACCAAAACAAAATGGAGTTTATGTGTTTATTTTGTGAGCCTCTCTTGCTTTGCACTTGATTCCTGTGTCTTTAAGGGTACAAGGAAGGGATTTTTTGGGGGTGTGTGTGTGCATTTTTATTACACTGTGGAAGGACAGCTAAGAAGGACTGACCAGCTAGCTCAGGGGCTTATAAACTTAGCAACTTTAAGACCTGTGGACTTCAACTCCCAGAATTCCTCATCCAGCCATCATGGCTGAGGAATTCTGGGAGTTGAAGTCCACAGTCTTAAAAGTGCCAAGTTTGAAGACCCCCTGAGCTAGCTGGTAGTGGTGCATATTAATAAACATGGATGAATTCATCATACATTTGTCAGTGCAAAGGGAAAGTGGTTCAGCAAAGGAACAGCCACCAAAGAAATTAAAACTGGTGTTTTTTTCCTTTCCCCCCCTACAGTTTGTAATATTTTATTAGATTATAGAATAAAATACAAAAATACAAAAGCAAATAGTAGGACACAGTGGGGAGGAAAAAGGGGAGAAAAGTGAGGGGGAGAAGGGAAAAAGAACAGACTTCCTCTGTTGCAGTAGAAGGAAGCATTAACACTGAACCTCAACTTTTTACTTTTCCATAATATTATAAAGTAGCCATTTCTATAACAACAAATGAATCTAATCAGTAAAACCCCAAATCCCCCCTTTTTTTAGTCATCAAGTTTTTGACAACTTGCTAAGCACTGGTGGTACTCAAATATTGTCATGTCCTAAAAATGGTACAATCTGTGATAAGGTTGAAAAGCCCTGTTCTAGTCCATCCCCCTGCTTGAGCAGAACCTATACCATTTCAGACAAGTGACTGTCTAGTCCCGGGGTGTCAAACTGCTGGCCTGCCAGCCGGATGCATCATAGCAAAACCGCGCCCACCCCATTGCCGGCAATGGGAAAAAAGTCACGATACGTTGCGACACGTCACGTGACATTGCGAGTTTGATACCCCTGGTCTAGTTTCTTCTTAAAATCCTCCAGTGATGGAGCACCCATGATTTCTGAAGGCATATGTAACAAGATATTACATATCTTCCCCAGTCCTGATCCTGTGAGTTTATACTGAGAAGTGTTTGTAAACCACTAGTTTTTACATCAACGTGATTACATTGGGGCTCTAACTGAAAAGAAACTCATATATGGTACACTTTCTACTGAAAATCCATTACCGCAATGGAGGAAAATAGGCAGGATAACTGCATAGTTTCTATTGTTTGGTAGCAATAAGAGCCTTTCTCTGGGAGCATCGTTGTCTGAATTCTCTATAAAATTCTAGGAAGGGAACCAGTTGATTGCTTGATCAATGGCTTGTCTGAAAGCTTCTTCAGTATAGCAACTGCACATGAAAGAAGAGTGAAACGGTCAATATTTTGGAAAGGGATCCAATAGAGGAGATGGAGAGAATAACGGTGCCTGTCTGAATGAATAGATTCCACCAGAGCAAGCAGAATATGTTATAATTGGGGCCGTTGGCATACATCACCTTCCCAAGTCTGCACTTCTAGAAGAATAAAAATGTTGTGAGTAAGGTAGTAAATTATTACTTACACACTTCTATGAGAAAGTGTCTGTATAATTGGGGGGGGCGGGGAGGGGAGAAAATGGAACAAATGATTCTTGTTTTCTAGCCTTTCTGAAATTGAATCTGTAAAGCAGGGTCCTGCTGTGTCAAAAGATAACCAAGGATGCTTCTTGCCACTTCTGGGAGTCTCCAGGCTGGATCCTGCAGCTGGAAAGGGTAGCCGCTAGACCCTGGCCCTTTGACAGGAAAGCTACTCACAGAGTGATGACAGGATCCGGGTTGTGGTATGTGTGGGCATGCAGCTATTCTCACTAAAGTGCTTGGACAGGAGAAAACCTGTCTGGATGTTCAGTTCCTGGCATCTCCTGTTATTCTGCTCTTCTGATGTTCTGTAGTTGTCCTATTTGGCAAATGGTAGTTAAACCTTCTCCTTCGGCCATTCCTCTCTTTGCCCCTAACAGCGGCACAAATATACCCTGCCAGCGACAGACTTCAGTGATTCTTTAAAATCTTGACACAGTTTTGCCAAGATTGTTGCATTGGGTGACTCCTGAGTTTTGGCTCAGTCCAGCTCCTTCTGGTCAATTAATTTGTTTATTTCTTAGATTTCCATCATGTCTTTCATTTAGGAGCTTGACATTGCATCCATATCCCTCTTAATTTGCCCACAATAGCTTTATGGGGTAGGTTGGACTGAAGACAGTAACTAGCCAAAGCCATCCTCACAGTAGGCTCCGAGGCACAGGATGAGCCTTAATAGCAGCTGACTGGCATGATTGAATTGAATGATGAAGTAGAGACAGATGGCTCATCTCTGCCAGATGTTCATGTTGCTTTTGAACATTGAGCTAGAAGTCTCAGCTGATTGAACACAGATTCAGGACTGTCTTGGAATAGCCCTTAGTTTGTACTTAGCTCCTTTTGAACATGGATTGAGTGTTATTTTGGAATAGCATCCCAAAGGAGTCCAGCTACTATCTGTATCAGTTTACAGACCCCTTTGAATGTGCCTATACAAAGCACTTCTGCAAAACCAGATGAATGTTGAAGGAATGCTAAATCTACTGATCTTGCTAACTGTCAAAGATTGCTTCCTCTTGAACCCTATCAGTATCCATTAATGGATAGTTTCCTTCCATGGTAACATGTGGGGATGAGAGGAAGGGGGAGACAAAGGCAGAGAATTCTACCAGTCCCTGTTCTTAATGCACCCTCTTCATCGTAATAAGGAGAGCATCCTTTGCAGACTCAACACTGAGGCAGGATAGGGATTGCTAGTTGGGCAGCAGATTTTATGCTAGTATAATTTCTGCTGGCTTGAGGATTGGTGGAGGGCAATTTCTTGTCAGTGAGGAAAATCTCAAAGCAATTGCAGTCAAGGGGTGTGTGTGTTAGAGTCTGAGTGCAAACGTCCCATAAATTATGGGTTGCAGAGAGAAGAGCAAGCAAGAGAAAGTGAAAAAGTTGTCCCAATGTTCCCTCGCTGGTGTAATCAATTGTAGGTCCTCCTTTTTCTCCACTTTTTAATCTATTGGATCTTAGCCCAGATAATATAGCCTGTCGCTTTTCAGATGATATACAGAGTGCTTTTTATATACGCTTTTTACATAGCAGCATAGAATCTTTTCTTTGGCATATTGAACAGCCTGGCATCTCTTACCATCTATTTTCTTTAGCTTGTCAGCCATTTTTGTGGCCCACTGAATTCTTTTCATCATGGTTTTTTTTCTGAAAACTAGAATAAATGGCTCATTATCAAAATCACCCTCCCTCCCTCCAAGAGGCTGAGCTCTGTGATTGGCTGCAGCCTTTCTCAATTTGGTGCCTTCCAGATGTGTTTGGAATATGACTCTTGGAATTTCAGCCAGTACGGCCACTGGCAGGAACTGGCTGGGAATTACATGGATTGCAGCCAAGCACGCTGGGTTGAATGCATTTTAGAGAAAGATTGGGGGGCCCCTTCAGACACACAGTCACCGAGCAGCTTGATAACTGCAGTACCCACTCTATGGGGTTCCCTTTGATGACCACTCAGAAATTCCAGAATACATACTCCAGAATATAATGGGCATATCTCTGTATGCCCATGTGATAACTGCTTAACGTGCTGCACAGGTTACAAGTTTGTTTCTGGATAGAATTAAAGTGCTGCTTGTTACCTATATGGCCCTACATATCATAGGCCCTGTTTCCTGAGGGGACTACTTGTGTCCCTTAACATCATATATTTTCCAAAACACCAGAAAGCAGGATAAGCAATGGACAGAAGCTAATGAAAGAGAGAAGCAACCTGGAATTAAGGAGAAACTCCCTAACAGTGAGAACAAGTAACCAGTGGAATGGTTGCCTTCAGGAGCTGTGGGTGCTTCATCACTGGAGGCTTTTAAGAAGAGACTGGAAAACTACTTGTCTGGAATGGTATAGGGTCTCCTGCTTGAGCAGGGGGTTGGACTAGAAGACCTCCAAGGTCCCCTCCAACTCTGTTAATTCTGTTACCTGGTCAATTATATGCTGCAACATTTGCATGCTCCTAGCTCTTTCAGTTAAGTAGCACCATCTATTAGGACCCCAAAAGTTCACTTTCTCTGTAGCAGCACCTACTCTCCGAAACACGTTTTCCCCTGAGACCTGGATTCTCACCACCCTCCTTCTGTTGTAGTTTAGGAGAGATTGTGAAAAACTGGTTTTTCACACAGGCCTTTTTTGAGAGAGAATGAAGATCCATCATTCCATTCCATCGGATCTTTCGCACCTGCCCTCTTTTATCTTTAATGTTTACATTTTATTGATTTTATTTTGATTTCTCTATAGACTGTTTTGAGAATAGAAGAATAGAATAGGATTCTTTATTGGCCAAGCATGATTGGACACACAAGGAATTTGTCTTCAATGCATAAGCTCTCAGTGTAACTTTGAGCTGCTCAAAGTTATTGAGAATCAGCTAGCATAGTTTAAATAATAACAAATTAACAACGAGGATGAGGATGATCATGTCTTAATGGTATATCAGGGAGACAGAGTCAAAGAACATGCACAGTTTATCAAGGCCATAAGCTGAAGCTGGATTTATCCTAGATGAGTATTTCCCAACCGTAGCAACTGTAAGATGTCTGGACTTCATCGCTCAGAATGCTGGCTGGGGAATTCTGGGATCTGAAGTCCAGACATCTTACAGTTGCTAAAGTTGGCAAACACTGTCCTAGATACTCTAGTTTTTGGCAGCAATGTGGCCAAACTGGCCAGAGACAATATTGATTGTGGTCCCCCACATCAGGACAGCCCGCTTAAAAGAAGGAAAAGCATGCATCTTAGCGTGTGATAAACTACAGTTCATTGGCTCTTTCTTGAATGGATTTTCTCATGTTCTTTTGCATTTATTGTTAATTACCAGGCAGTTCAGAGAGGACAGAGAAGCTCATGTTTTGCCACTTCTACCCTCCATGAATCAGAGGTCTTTAAAAAAAAAGCAAAAGGAAAGCTTGTGAGATGGAGCTGTGCGTGGTGGAAAAATCATTTGATGAGAGGGAGCAAGAGATCGAGCCTTCATAACCATGATGGTTCTTGGGCCCCTAATACCTGAGCTGTGAGGTTCCTTCGATCACATTATGCAGGTCAAGAGAATTTGGGGTAGGGATCAGATGCCTGTCAGGCGTCCTGCTGCCAGGCTGATGATGTAAACAATGAATGCCCTTTTTGTTCAAGCAGCGTAATTCCCTCCGGCACGGCTGCCTGGTGGAAAAGCAGTCCATGATGTTCGTCGTTGTCCTGGTGGGTTCATGTGGGCTCCCTTTGTATCGCTGTGGCTTGCCCTTAACCTTTTGCTTGAGAGGAGGAGAGAGAGAGAGAATGGCAGAAGGGAGGGAATGGAGAAGAGATTGCCCAGACTCCACAGCAATCTGTCCTTTATATATAAAAAAAGAGCTGAAAAAGAAATGGCAAGGTACAGAACCTAAGGAGATTGTTAGGCCTTGAAGACTATTGTTCTAAAACCTCCTTCTTCCAGATGTGTATTCTGGTAGCTCTGTGCAAAATCAAGTCTGATGCTATGACTCTCTAGTTGGGATTAAACACAGTTGGAGCATTCTGGACCTGTACAGATAGAAACAAATAGAAGGAAAACTTCAGGAAGGAAATTAAAGTTTTTTGGGGAGGGGGGAGGTTTAATGAACTGGTTCTAGTTATTAACGTAATTTTCTCTTTGGCTGCTCATTTTCATAAAAAGCAAGTTCTCTTCCTCCTCCATTTCCTTTATATTTTCTCTCTCTTCTGATAGAATTAGGCTTTTTCTACAATCCTGTCTACGTAAAGAATACAGTTGCCATGCAGTAGGAGTGATATTGCAGTCTGGAGATGTTCAAATTATTTTTGTAGCTATATTATTATAAATAATATAGGGTCAGCTGAACACTTGTTTTCCATCCTTTTCGGAGAGGAAAAATAGGGGTGAATTGCTTCTAAGAAAAGACCCCTACATACTCAGAATAGAACAAAGCAAGGCCTACATGAAATTACATTTTCCTTTATTAAAAGCAATGCTGTTGCCCCAGAGCATTTTATTGTGAAGGTCCCTAAATTATATTTCTTGGCAGCCTTGAACCGCAGTCAGATGCATGGAGATGAGCTACGGTCCCTTGTTAATGAAAGAAAAGGACTTTGTATGTTCTCAGGGATGCTTTCTTGTTGATTTCATGCCTCTTCGACTTGAGTTCAGGTGCAGGAGACAAAAACCTGAGCCTGCACTTTAGCTTAAAATAAGCTGTGCATGGTCAGTATATTGGATTCCTTCTGTTTTCCTTGAGAGGATGAGATGCTTTCCATCCCCGGGAACCTTGCCTGTATCAGTACAAAATGAAAATATTGCACAGTGATTGTGGAGTGGGAAGCGAGAATAGGGGAGGGGAGGGGGAGGGGGAAGCACCAGCTTGGCACAGCTTATGCTGCCAAGCAGAGCAGGGTGTGAGCATATCGAACCAGGGACTCTGTGTGCGTTGGAGGAAGAATGTTTGGTTGCCCAGCATGTGGGGAGAGATGTGCTGTGTATCTAACTCAAAGGTCCACACGTGTACTTAAAGGATAGGAGCTATGTATATAAGTTGATTGTTAAAACAGAATTTTGCTTTTCCATCTTTAGCACGCTAGCCTAGCGGGAGAGGCAGACGTTTGGGGATGGCTAACGGGGTGACTTGACTTGTGGAGATAGTGGAAGAACTGAGTTAGGAACCTGACTGAAGTCTCATATCCATTTAGTCTTTTATTTAGCATTTCCTTCAGTTGGGGAAAGAGTTCCCGCCTTCCAGGAATGGCAATTTCAGAAGGTTTGAGCATCTTTAAGAAACTTGCTATAGTCAGCTCTCGATTTACAAACCAATTCGCTTAGTGACTGTTCAAAGCTACAACGGCACTGAAAAAGTGGCGTGCAACCGTTTTTCACACTTATGACCATCGCAGCGTCCCAAAATTTGGACGCTTGGCAACAGGCATGTATTTGTGACGGGTTGCAGTGTGCCGGGGTTGTGTGATCATGCAATCTTCTGACAAGCCACGTCAATGGGGAAGCCAGAGTCACTTAAAAACAACTGCAGTGATTTGCTCAACAAATGTGGCAAGAAAAGTTGTAAAATGGGGCAGACACTTAGCAACTGTCTTGCTTAGTAACAGAAATTTTAGCCTCAATTATGGATCTAAGTCGAAGAATACCAGTATCGAGACCCCCCTTATGCAATAGCTGCTGCATTTTAAAAAAAGGATATCTGAAAGTTATACATCCCTGCTTCTCTCTATGCACAGAATGCTAAGGCCAGGTTTTCTTTTAAAGTTTGAGACGCTTAGAGAAACTTTGAGAAGTTCAACAAAACTTTTATTTGAGAAGCCCTAAGGGATTGATTCTCATATAACGTTGGTGGGGAGGTTCACACATTGTGTTAAACCAGAGCAATTGCAGTATGCAAAGTTGGCCAATGTGTTTCCTTCCCACAATCTGTGGCATTCTGGCTTGCAGCACTCCTTGAATTTTGGAGTAATTTAACTTGTTTTTTGTACTTGCCAATACATTGTATGATAATTGATGCCCACGCAGGGTCCCTCCTGGTTGTGTCCTTCGTTGTGTAACTTTTCTCTCCTCTTCTGGTTGCACTACCTGGCCCCACCCAGAACATGCTCTTGGGGACTGTTCAGGTGGGGCTGAGTTCAGGCAGAGCAACTGCTGTAAAGAGCCTTGTCTGAGAGCTGCCTTCTCCCCTAGTGGGAATGGGTGGCTCCTCAGCCTGCCCTGGGCCCCATTGTTGAAGGATTTTTCACAAGTGAGCAGTGTGAAGAATGGCATCTGGGGTCACCCTGGGAAAGGGTGGGGGCTGCAGGTGTGACTGTGGGTGGCTGCCTGTTCATTTCAGTCCATCTGTAAGAACAGAGTCATCGTTGATGTTGTGTATGTAAATAGTTGCAAACAAGGGAATTTGCAGACTGCACCATAGCTAGGTTTGAGCGGGAGATTCTGGTGCATTCATTGGCTGCAAATAGCAAGAAGCGGGAAAATAAATGCCGCTGATTGGTTACAGTTCAAACAGTTCCACTATAAAAGGTTGCCACATGTAACAGTTGACAGTTGACTTATGTGTATTCAATAAACTCGTTCATTGCAAAAACACTCTGAGTCCTCGTCTATCAGAACTAAACAATTGGCGACGAAGGTGGGATAGACAGAAGACCAGAGGAATGGCGAATTGTTGCGCAAAGGCGGCAAATTCGAAGGCGAGTCACAGTCAACCGAGCGGCCGCGGCGAAATAGAAAATTTCTCGAATGGCGCAAATAGGGTCTTTGAAGGAATTCGACCCAAATTTCCCCGAGGATTGGGAAGAATACATCGGTCAAGTGGAAGGGTTCCTGCTAGTGAACGGGATCACAGATGACCGAAAAAAGGCAGCAGCATTATTGACAATTTGTGGCACACCGGTTTACCGAATCGCTGTCGGACTGTGTCAACCGCAGCCGGTCTCAAGCGTGCCATATGCTGACCTCCTAGCCAAGCTAAAGGTCCATTTTACACCCAGGAGATCCGAACTCTTCTGGCGGCGCATTTTCGAGAAAAGAAACCAGAGACCGGGTGAATCCATTCAAAAATTTGTCGCTGCCGTCAGGGAAGCCGCAGTACGATGTAAATACGATAACTTAGAAATAAGAATTCGGGACCGAGTCGTACTGGGCTTGCGTGATGAGCAGCTACAAAACAGAATAATCGCCAAACCCACCGGCGATTTGCAGGAGGTGATCGATGAACTCTTAACGTATGAGTCTACCGGGTATCGCGACCCCCCCCGCAGTAGCATGGCAGCGTCGTCCGAGATCAACCAAGAGGGCTATGTGGACTGCGTGGAGGTGGACCAGCAGTGGGAAGAGGACATCGCCGAAGTCTCCAGGCGATTCGGGAAATTGGCGCCAAGACCACCCAGAAGTGAGGGGCCTGAACCTAACCGCCGACAACAAACCGCAACGCCGCAAAGACAGGTGACCGGGGCACAACGACCATGGAGGGACACCGCATCCAGACCGCGGGACAATGACAACCAAACCCGGTGTGGCAGCTGCGGAGGCAACCATCCCCGCGCATCTTGCCGATTCCGCACTGCGAAGTGCAGGGCGTGCGGGAAGACGGGCCACATCCAGGCCATCTGTAGGAGCCGTGCTCGCGACAACCGCCTTCACAAAGTCGATGTGTGGCCCGAAGGTAAGGTAACCCCTTACTTTAGTGGCAAAGAGACCCCTAGACCCCGGGTTAAAATTCCAAATCTAGGGGAGGTGGCGCGCGTCAATCGCAGGAAGAATGGGAAAAACAGCAATTTTCCAGACGGAAAATTAAAAATCATAGTTCATCTGCAAGGGGTTCCTTGCAGAATGGAAATAGACTCAGGGGCTTCAGTGTCAATAATTTCCAGCGAAACCCTTGAGAGGATTGAACAAATAAGTGGAAGGAAAATTCCACTTAGTTCAACAAAAATTCAACTAACAGACTTTCAAAAAAGCCCAATAAAAATAAAAGGGAAGATTAGCCTTAGAGTTAAATTTAAGGGATTTAAGGGGGTCTTAGATTTAATAGTTACTGAGGGGCATAGGACTAGACTAATTGGCCTTAACTGGTTCCCGGCCCTGGGCATTTGGGTCGGGGGAATAAATTCAGTAATTAAAATTAAAAATAAGACCCTCGAATCAGTCTGCAATGAATTTGCAGACGTATTCGATGGGTCTCTCGGTAAATACAAAGGGCCCCCGATTAAATTTAATCTAGACCCCTCAGTGAAACCTATCAGGCTTAAGGCCCGAAGGGTGCCTTTCGCCCTGAAGGAAAAAATCGAGGCCGAGCTCGACAGGCTTGTAGGCCAAGGAGTATTAGAACCTGTTGAGGGTGGTCTGTGGGAAACGCCGATTGTCACACCCCTCAAACCCAATGGGGATGTGAGAATCTGCGCTGACTACAAGGCCACCCTGAACATTGGAATGAAAAAGCATGCTTACCCGGTCCCGACGGTGAAGCAGGTCCTCGCGACGATCCAGGACGGCGCCATGTTTGCCAAGTTAGACTTGGCGCATGCGTACTTACAATTGACTGTTTCTGAAGAGGCTGCAGAAGCACAGACGATTGTTACCCACAAGGGGGCGTTCCGGGTCCACAGACTGCAATTTGGTATTGCAGCTGCTCCAGGCATCTTCCAAGAAGTGATGGAGAGGACCTTAAAGGGCATACCTGGTGTATGCCCTTACTTTGATGATGTCCTGATAGCTGGAAAAAATGAGGAAATGTTAGTAGAGCGGCTGGAACAGGTATTGGGCAGATTTAGGAGGGCTGGATTGAAATTAAAAAAGGAAAAATGTTCCATTGGGGTTAAGTCCACTGATTTTTTGGGATTCAGGATAGACAAGAATGGAATTCATCCTACCCCTGACAAAATTAAGGCAATTAAATGGGCTCCTGAGCCAAGGAACAAGGCTGAACTACAAGCCTTCCTTGGCTTAGTAAATTTTTACCATACGTTTGTTCCTCACAAGGCTGCCATTGCAGAACCCCTCCACAGACTTTTAGATAAAAAGGCTCCTTGGCAGTGGCAGAATAAACACAGAGTTAGTTTCCAAACGTTAAAAGACATTCTTTCCAGCCAATCAACTGTAACTCACTTTATAGAAAATAAACCTATTTACCTAGCGTGTGATGCTTCACCTTATGGTGTGGGGGCTGTGATCAGCCATTTAGACAACCAAGGGATACAAAGACCAATCGCATATTACTCCCGGACATTAACCAAAGCCGAGAGGAATTATGCGCAAATTGACAGGGAAGCATTGGCAATTGTGGCAGGAGTAAAAAAGTTCCATGACTACCTTTACGGTAGGAACTTTACCATACTGACTGACCACAAACCCCTGTTGGGACTGTTTACCACGGATAAACAGACTCCCCAAATCATGTCACCCCGAATGCTGAGGTGGTCCATTTTCCTCTCAGCATATTCATTTTCTCTCCAATACAGACCGGGCAAGGACATGGGACATGCTGACACTCTTAGCAGGCTGCCTTTGAACATCACTGAGGATGACCCTGCCCCTGTGGGACAAATAATGTCCCTACAGGACATCCCTGACTGGCCTTTAACAGCTAAAGATATAGCTGTGGCAACAAACACTGACCCAACTTTAAAGAGAATAATGGCCTGGGTCCTGAGTGGGTGGCCAAACGCCAATCCGGATGCCAAGTACATTCCATATTTCAGGAGAAAAGACGAACTGTCAGTTCACTGGGGATGTTTACTGTGGGGAAACCGTGTGGTTATTCCTGAAATCCACAGGTCAGCTATCTTATTAGAATTACATGCCGGACACCCAGGAATAGTACGTACTGTATGAAGGCGTTGGCTAGGAGCCACTTGTGGTGGCCAGGACTGGACAACGACATTGAGGAATGTGTTGCCAATTGCCATCTGTGCCAACGCTCTAGGCCAGAACAACAACACATTCGTACGCATAAGTGGGAGTTAGCTAGGAATCCCTGGTCCAGGATTCATATTGACTTTGCTGGACCGTTCCAAGGGTTAACATTTCTGGTGGTTGTAGACAGCTTCTCTAGATGGCTAGAGGTAGTACCAGTCAGTTCAGTGACTTCAGGTAGAACAATACAGGTATTAAGGGGCCTCTTTGCCACTCATGGGTTACCTGATGTAATAGTGTCAGATAACGGGCCACAATTCACCTCTGTTGAATTCCAGGATTTCCTCAAGGCCAACTCGATTAAACACAAGACATCAGCACCCTTCCACCCATCCACCAACGGCTTGGCTGAACGGAATGTGAGGACCACGAAAGACGCTTTAAAAAGAATCATCCGAGGTGACTGGCACCAAAGACTGGCCGAATTCTTGCTGACCCAACACACGACCCCTTGTACTGCTACCGGAAAAAGTCCAGCTGAAATGAGGTGGGGAAGGAGACTAACCACCAAATTGGACAGATTACACCCTGATAGACTTCTACCAAGTGCTGAACTAGACATGCCTAATAGAACATTTAAAGTGGGGGATTTAATCTGGGCCAGGAACTATGCACATGGGGACAAATGGATTCCAGGGGTGGTTACTGAAATTTTAGGTCCCCTGTCGTATAGCATTGAGGGGGAAGGGAATAGGATCAGCAAGAGACACATAGACCAGTTGAGGAAGAGAACTAGTGGTTGCGTACCAGAAGAGGGGAATCAAAGCATATCTGGGGGGAACAGTACATCCTGGTTCAGTGACAACAACACGCTAGATAGCGGGGGAGCAGAATTGCATAACAACTCAGCCCCTGGTAACCAACAACAACAATCTAGTCAGTACGATTGGGAATTACCCCTGCGGAGTAGGCCAGTGACAGCTGATCTTCTAATACAATCAAATCCACAAAACAGCAATAGGGAAGCAGCAGAGTCAGTTAGCCAAGAGCCCAGGTCCAACAGAGACAATCAGCCAAGCAGGCAATCTGGTAAGGGTGTCCCTAGCAGCCAGGGCAATAGATACCCTTCTAGAATCCATAGACCACCAAAATACTTGAAGGATTTTGTTCATAAATAAACAACAACTGGGGGGTAAGGGGTGTTGTGTATGTAAATAGTTGCAAACAAGGGAATTTGCAGACTGCACCATAGCTAGGTTTGAGCGGGAGATTCTGGTGCATTCATTGGCTGCAAATAGCAAGAAGCGGGAAAATAAATGCCGCTGATTGGTTACAGTTCAAACAGTTCCACTATAAAAGGTTGCCACATGTAACAGTTGACAGTTGACTTATGTGTATTCAATAAACTCGTTCATTGCAAAAACACTCTGAGTCCTCGTCTATCAGAACTAAACAGTTGAGAGGGTGTTTTAGAAAGTGTAAGAGAACAGATATCTGGTCTATGGCCTCTGATCTAAAAAGCCAACAATGGAAAAGTCACTGGGGAGAGCAAGGAGCCTAAAATGTATCGGTGGGAGCAAAAGGGTCAGGGCCAAGGCTACAGGAGAAGGTGGCTTTAAAGAGCACTCATGAACATGGGGGGAGGAGACAGAGGGATGGGAGAAAGCTTTGAAGGGCTGCCCAATTGAATTGTGCAATGAAGACTCAAATGCTGCATGTGGCCCTTAAAACCTTATATAGGCCATGCCTCCAAGCTCTTCTGAAACCCAATGCCAATTTCCACATTGTAATTTTTAGTGCAAATGAGAAATTTAATGAATATTTATTAAATTTTTTATGCCAAAGCAAGCAAGATCCATACCCGAGAAGTGTTTGCAAATGGTACTTAGCTAATTTCCACTAAGCTTAAATTTTGTCCACTTTTTTGGCCCAAATTGGTGTGTCTCTCAAAGGATCAAGTCTGGCCCTGCTTATCCTCCCCACCCACCCTATTGGAATCATCCATGTTTTTATTTTGAAGTTCACTTTTGGTGTGGTTTTCCCATATTCCTGGTGACTGAGAGTGTGGTCAGTGTCTTCGTAAACTTCTAAAAGTAGAAGCTTCTGGTGATGTGGATAGTATTTACCCAGTTTGGGTGTAACGTTACATACAAAGGGCTGTTATTTTAAGGATTGCCAACTTATTTATTGACCTTGCTTCTATGCTTTTGATGCTATTCATCCCAATAGAAATGGTAGAAATTAAATCAGATAATTTGTTGCTTTTCGAAAAATTGAGCCTAGGGTATCTCTCAACTCTCCCAAGACCTAGCCCAGTAGCCTAACCTAGCAATTTTTCACATTGGTGCTCAGTTTTAATATTGATACCCATCAGTCTCAGCCAACATGAACAATGGTCAGGGATGGTGAGATTTTCTTTTTATTGATTGTGCTGGACATGAGGTTGAAAAAAGCAGTTCTAACGTATTGTCTCCTTGTACTGCTGTTTACTCTGTATATGAAGATCTCCGCATGGCCCTAAGAAAACAGTAAAGAGAGTCATGTGTAATGTATCGGGGTGATATGTTTTGTGGGGTTGTGTTTGTGTGTGCTTCTCTGTGTGTAATTCCATACCACGCATGTGCTGAGCATGTATTTGATTGGGTGTGATTCTCTCCGAGCGACTGCTTGTCCTGCTTTTGTGCTGTGCCTCCCATCTTGAATGGATTAGACATCGGTGACGCCAGCTGAGTTCAACCCGGCCCCACACTTCCCTTGGCTGGTTGAAGGAGGAGGGAGGATCAGGGATGCAGTGCCTAAAGATTTTGCTGGCATGCTTCCACTGCGAAAACATCAGCAGCTCCAGCTCTCTCAGTGTCCCACAACGATTTATCCCTCTTGCTGAAGAGCGGTGCCCAGCTCTGCAGAGACCAGGCAGGCCTGAAGCTGAACAGATGGTGCCTTTTCTCTGGCTTCTCGGTGGTTTCTCTGCATCTTTGAGCTTCTGTAGTAAGAGCTGGCCCCTCGGTCCCAGGAGACAGGCAACTGAACAGATTGAAGGCAAACTGTTCTGGAATTACCAATGTAGCTGTTTTAGATCCAGGTGCTTTACGTTTTGTTTTGCATTTGCATTTCTGTATCTTTCTTCCCCAAACTGAAGAAGCCTTGAAGAGGCCTTACACTACAGCCCTCATCCACTGCCAGCACTGACATAATGCTTGTAGGCGATGGAAGTTGTAATACAAAATATCTGGAGATGTGCCTGATTGGAAAAGTCTACTTATCAGCCACTGCCTGTAAATCTGAGCTAGGCTAGCTGCTTGGTGCCAGAGGACCTGAAAGTTGATCCTAGTCTGGAGCAAGTAAAGTCAAATGAGATGCTGTGTTAATCACTGAAAGATTTGTGTTACTCACTGGTACTTAACAATAATAAACTGAAAGACCAATCAGCTTTGCTTTTTTCCTCTTAAGTTCATAACTGTAACTGGAATATGAGACTCTTTATAACACTCCTTTTTCATGCAAGAAAGAAAAAAATTCAGATTTTTTTCTTTCCTCCTTGTTTTTAGACACATGCCTGTAGGATAGAATTGTTGAGCAACGCAAGGAAAATAGGCTCCTGCTTTGTGAAATGGCATGTCAAAATGTTGATAGCAGGAGAAGAAATGAAAAGAAGACGAGAGTCACAAATGTAAGAGGGAATGGATTTAAACAAATGCAGCTCACATCTTTAAGAATGTCAGGTTGCAACACAATAAGCATTTAGGTATCAATCAAGTAGGAGGCAAGAGAGCCAGACATAACTTTTTATCATCTATTCCTCCCCTTGACTCTTTTGTTTACTCTTTTCTGGTCTGAAGTAGTGCAAATATTCTTTATTCCAGGAGGGGAAGAAATGGAAGCAGACTGGACAAGGTCTTATACAGGTAGTCCTTGACCTTTCATTTAGTGACCATTCAAAGTCGCAACAGTGCTGAAAAAAGTGAGTTATAACTAGTCCTCCACATTTACAACTGTCTCTGCATCCTCATAGTCTCATGGGCAAATTATGGGTGTCAGCAACTGGCATGTATTTATCATTGCCATTTGCAACTTTCCCAGCTGGCTTCTGACAAGCAAAGTCATTTTTTAGGGGGGTGGGGAAGCCAGGTTCACTTAACAACCATGTTATTTACTTAATGACCCGAGCCAAAAAGGATCTGTAATTGAGTATAACAATCGCCTTGTTTAGCACGGAGGTTCTTGTCCCAATTGTCGTAAGTTGAAGACTACCTCTATACACGTTCTGTGAGTTGCAGTGTGGCAACATCTCCGACCAATGTATATGTTACTGTGAAGATAAATCTGAGATTGTGCTGAAAAGCATGATGGCATTTCATCAGTCATGTCATTGTTTCTGCATATCTAATTGCAACCAGTGAACTGGAGTGGAAGGGAGGAACACTTGAGTACAAAGCTGTCACATCACGTCTCTTAAAACAACCACAAGTGTGAATCAATATGTGCGTGTGCGTGTGTGTGTGTATGTGTATATGTATATGTATGAATTAATTGTAATTCACTTGGGCCTCAGTGCTC
This sequence comes from Vipera berus, assembly GCF_964194415.1. Lineage (NCBI taxonomy): Eukaryota > Metazoa > Chordata > Lepidosauria > Squamata > Viperidae > Vipera > Vipera berus. Next base: position 141,127,773 of record NC_138203.1, on the reverse strand, counting down.
GTGTCCTATTGAAATGAAGACCGCAGAATTGGAGGAGGTTAGGAGGAAGCCCCACATTGGCAGTTACTTGGAGGCAGAAAAGATCCAGAGGTATATCCATCTGCCCTAGTTTTCTTCAGGAGTCAGCAGCAATTTTTAAAGGTTTGCATGTACTTGGCAGAGGTACAATACCTTGTTTGCTCCTGCCTTTTGCCTTTGGCACACTACTTTGAATTGGATTGTCTAATCCTGTGGGTGGCTGCTGTGTAGACAATCTTTCCTCCGTGTGTGGGTATACAAAAGAGGTGTGTGTGTGTGTGTGTGTGTGTGTGTGTGTGTGTGCATATATGTGTGCTTCTCCCTCCCCCCCCTCTCTCTCTCTCTCTCTGTGTGTGTGGTCCCCAGCATCTGACCTGGCAAGACAAAGTGCCCTCAAGGCTGAAAACATTGCCCATCCTTCCTGTGATTAGATTTGTTCCCTTTCTGATTGTTGGCTCCTCTATGATCCCATGAAATATAGGCTAACTCCACCTCCCCCCTTTCTGGATGAGAAGATACTCCATATATTCTCCTCCTCTTTATTTTGCAGAAGAAAGTGCTTTTATACACAGAACATCTAAAGTCTGTACTTGAAAGTACTTAACATGTGACAAGGAGATGGATTCTACATAAAATTCCAGGCTTAGAATTAATCCTTAAATGGACCACCGGAGAGGCTGTTTTCTATAGGTACAATACCAGCAAGCAATTAGACAAGCATGTATTGAAATACCATTTTGTGGGTGCTTTAAAGCTTCCTGCGTATTTTCTACATATACAAACATTTTTATTTGCCCTTCTGACAGGGATGTGCTGCAGTGTAAAGCATAGATGTGAGATACCAGATGAACATTTCTGCTTAGCTGGAAGATATTTTAGATGGTATTTTTTTTTAGTATTCAGCTTCTATTGAGTCAGAAATGGGGATTGAGATAAAAATTGGATGCTTATCTGTGCTTCTTATCAAAAGGGTATGATATAAAAAAAAGTTGTGCATTAAACTGCTGGCACCTTTTCAGGGTGAACTCACAAGGTCTAGGAGCTTGCTGTTGTGTTTGTGTGTGTGTGTGTGTTTTAGTGGTAGAAATTGTTCAAGATTCAGCTTAAGTTGATGGGTAAGCAACAATACATCAAGGTTAGTGGCAAATCCTGTGGGTGCAAATTGCCAGGACAGAAGTAAGAGAAAAATAAATGGTATTCCTTTACCATGTACTCCTCTAGTTTAGTCTGATGGGCAATTTAATTGATGACATAACATCAGTTTTGTAAAACTATGTTCATCAGATACACTGGTCATTTATGTGTTCCTAGCAATCAAATACAAAGCCATGCAGAGGAATAATGTTGGAGAAATAAAGAATTTGTATATATTGTGTAAAGCATACAGTAATGTCTGTGGAGTTTTGTGTACCAACATCAACATAATACAACTGTCACTTGACAGCTGTATATAGTATACCTACTGCCATACAGAAAATGCTAAATGCTTGTATGTTCATTTCCATGCACCTAAAAGTGTGCTAACATAACCTGTGCTTCAGAATAGCTTCCGATGGTGGAAAGGACTGTGGCACAAAATTCTCTTCTTTTATTAGATATCTGCTACTGAATATTCAGAGAAAATGTAGGCGTTTCTGGGGTATGGCTAATCAATAGAAAGGTGATGATCTGCTTGGATTGGATAAAATATTTCTTTCAGAAGTAATAAATTAGGTGGCACCTTCTCCAATGCATTTTCTAAGCTAAGGAAAGGAACAACATTCCATAGCATCTGAATGTAACAGAGAGAAGGAACGCTCCATTGTTTGCTAAAGCTAAATCTATTTTTTGTTTTGAGAACAAAACTTGAAGGATAGAGGAGAACAATTGTAGCTTGTGTTATGTATGCAGGCACCTGCATAGCAACAGCCACCAGGGGGCGTTGGCCTGGACGGTTTCGGCGGGAAACCCAGTTTCGGCGGGAAACCTAGGGCCGACCCCATTGGCTGTTAGCTTACCTGGCCAGGTATATAAGGAGGCCAGGTAGCCCTCATTCCCCAGTTCACTACCCCCTTCAATAAAGAGCTGAACTCACACACCGGCTGGCGTCTCTTCCTTGTGTCGGACCCACTACACAATAGCTTGGGGTTGAACTGTGATATCCTTGTTGCTCTCTGAGCTTGGTTGTTTTCATACAGATGTCTCATTACCAGTGCTTTTTTTGTAAAAGAAAAAGGTGCCGGAACTCACACATGTCATACAACCCACCTTGCCTACCCTACAAGGTTCCATCCAAAATAGGTGCCGGAACTCCGTTCTGAGTGTTCTATGACGAAAAAAGCCCTGCTCATTACTAAACTAGAAGCTTCTAGCACAGGGGTATCAAACTGCTGGCCCACAGGCCGGTTTCATCATACCGAAACCGCGCCCACCCCATTGCCGGCAATGCAAAAAGAGTCGCGATACATCGTGACACATCATGTGACGTGGTGAGTTTGACACCCACGTTCTAGCACTTTACCTAGTTAAGCAATAAAACATCTTCAAGAAAACAACCAAGCTCAGAGAGCAACAAGGACTCCACAAACTCAAAGGAGTCTTGTCACAGTCCCGAGTTTCATGTTCCTGGTGTGGTCATGGCTGGGTCATTTGAATCTCTCATGTTGGAGTCAAGTGGAAGAATAAAGTGTACCATCCAGACTCAATTCTTCCTTCTGGGACATCCCATAATGCCAATAAGATGCCAATAACCATTTGTGCTTCAAGAAAAGGCTGGCTGTCTCATTGTTAAGGATGCTTCCCTCTACCATGGCTTAGTAACAGAGATGTGAATTGTCGGTTGCCATTTTGGCAGAACTCACACGATTGCTTTACTGACATTGATCTCCATGCTTTTTAGCTGTCTTGCCCTTGCTTGTCATAAGAACATAAGAAAGCCTTAACTGGATCATATCAAAGGCTTATCTAATTCTACATTCTTCTTTCCCTTGGTGCTTGGTAGGATCAGTGGGGAGCAAAGGGTCACCAAATGTACTGCATCTCATTTCCTCATAAGCCTCCGCTAGGGCAGTGCTTGGCATTGACGTCTCTGACTACATGCTGATGGCTCAATCATTTCTGAAGGTCTTTCCATTATTGAGCTGTCTAGTCACTCTAGTGATGTCTTAGTACCCCAAGAAATTTTTTTCTCTCCAAAGTAGTATGAAAAATTCCTTATGGTATATGAGATATTTATTTAAGCCATTGCCCTTTGGCCAAGATTGCATACTTGAGTGGCTAGTAGCAATTACTAGTTAGCCTTGGTGGAGCAGTGGGCTAATGCCTCCTTAAGTAACACCAGCTGCCTGCAATTAGTGCAGGTTCGCATCCCACCAGGCTCAAGGTTGACTCAGCCTTCCATCCTTCCGAGGTAGGTAAAATGAAGACCAAGATTGTTGGGGGCAATTAAGCTGACTTTGTAATAATGCCGCTTGGGGTGTGTGTGTGTGAAAGCCCTAATAAGCAGGCATATACATAGAATGAAGGCTACTGCTAAGCTTGTAAGCCGCCCTGAGTCTTCGGAGAAGGGTGGGATATAAATGGAATTAAAATAAAAATAAAAATAAAAAAATAAATTTTCAATGCCATTTATCTTTTAAATGAAAAGTGAAGAAGTGAGCCTAGGACCTTTTGCATGTAAAGCCTGCTTTCTTCATGGCAGAGCTGAGCTACTCCTTACCCCATTAATAAGCAGCCTAACTCTAAACCACCACTGAGAATGGTGTGATGTAGTTTGTAGGATATGTGGTTTATATCTGTAGTGATATGGTGTTAATAATGGCATTAGATATCCCCAGGTGTAACATATTTGTTTAGAAAGGCAGGCAGATGTTATTTTTAAATGTTGGCATCTGCCACTGCATCGCAAACTGGATATAGTGCTATCCTTAGTGGTCTTGTGAATTTTGTCCCCATCAGCAGTAATATTCCCCAATGACTAGACTATGAAAGATGTAGCTCTTGAGAACTGTAATTATGAAGTTGGGCAGGGTAGTTACTTCACATATTACATTCAGTCAAATTGTGGTTGTTGGTTTTGGCTGTTAGTGTGATGTGTAGATGAAAGAATGGAACCAGGAAATAAATTATAGTTTGAATGGATGGTACATCACAATCTAAAAATCCTGGTTTCTTGCTGACTTACTAATGACCATTTTCATTTAGCATTATATGCACATACATAGGGATGTGATCATTTGCAATCTCTGGTTTATTCCTGGCTGGTTTGTTTTATTCAATTAAGGCATAAATCAGTCTGGAGTCCAGCCACAAAAGCATGAGATAGGACCTGTGAAAAAGAAGGGAAAACACAGCAGGAATAAATTAAACTATTATCACTTTGACTGTAATCTTGGCTTATTTTCCACATGGTGTGTGAATAAATCATGCCTTAGTACAAAGTATGAGTGCAGTTTTAATTGTTATCCTAGCATGAATGAATCTTTTTGGGACTGAACTTGGATGTTTTTTTTTCTTTTTTCATGGTTTTCAGAGTATCTTTGTCCTTTTCTATGAGGGCCAAACTAGAAAAGGCACCAATACTTATGGCACAAGTGGTCTATTAAAAGTAAACTGCAAGTACAGTATAGCTGGTGATTGAATAGGGCCTGGCATGGGAAGAGAGGAATTCTGACACTCTGAGGTCCCACTTCAAAGGAGGCACTATTGGGAATAAGAACAGAGGATTATAGACTGTCCCGGTTCGGCTTCCCCTTGTTGGAGCTATCAGTAGCCAAGATCCATCAGTAGCCAAGCTAGTACAGGTAGTCCTCGACTTACAACAGTTCATTTAGTGACCGTTCAAAGTTACAACAGCACTGAAAAAAGTGACTTATGACCGTTTTCCACACTTACGACCTTTGCAGCATCAGGTGATCGAAATGTACATGCTTAGCACCTGGTTCATATTTATGATCATTGCTGTGTCCCAAGGTCATGTGATCCCCTTTTGCGACCTTCTGACCAGCAAAGTCAATGAAGAAGCCGTGTTCACTTAACCAGATTGCTAGCTTATCAACTGCACTGATTCACCTAACGACGGAGGCAAGAAAGGTTGTAAAATGGGGCAAAACTCACTTAACAGGTGTCTCACTTAACAGCAGAAATCCTGGGCTCAATTGTGGTCGTAAGCCCAGGACTACTTGCATGCAAGAGCTGCATCATAATCCATAGAAAACGAAAGAGGGGAGAGACTCCCAGAATGTGAGCAGCAATACAAAGAACAGACAAGTGTGTGTGTGGGGGGGGGGAAGAAAACTGAACAGGACAGGAGAGCTGTCTTGTTGGAACAGGCCGTCTTGCCTGATAAGCCTGCAGCATTTATCGGAGGTGGGGGCAACTAGTTTAGACAGGACTGCTCAAGCCTCTCCATCAAACTGGGTTGGAAGCGGCTGCCTCCCCTGTTCCACCCTGGAACTCAGCAAAAGAGGGGCTGGGCGCTCTACTTCACGGGCCCCCAACCCAGACTGTGGGGCTGAGTATTCTGCTACAGCAAGTCAAGGGTCTGGAGACCTGAATTTCTTCATCCCTCTCTATGGAAATGAGGAGATGCAATTGTTAAAAAGAGCGATACCCTTGTCTTGCTGCTAGGTGCATGTCTTACTTTCTGGTAAACATGAGTTAGCAATGGGGGCGGGGGGGGTAGGTATGACAGGAATCTCTTCCTACACATATTCTCCTTCAGTCTGTCCCATCAAGCTCTCTAGATTTAGAATTCAAGAAAAGAATCATTTGTGTGTGTGTGTGTTTTCCCCCCTGGGTCGGTGGGGTAGTTTTTCATAATGAGGTGGCTTTCCGTACTTTAGCTAGCATGTTCAAAGTTGCCAAATCACACAGCCCTTGCTTTCCCAGAGCCAGTGGTTGGTACAAGCATGGCATAAGATAAGATAAGATGATAAGATAAGATAATAAGATAAGATAAGATAAGATAAGATAAGATAAGATAAGATAAGATAAGATAAGATGATAAGATAAGATAAGATAATCTTTATTGTCATTTTTACTGTGGGCACAACGGCACACATCAAAAATGACATTTAGTTGCCCGCTCTCAAGGTGAAACACATACATGATACACACCTAAAATACTACATACAACATATGTATAGACCCACAACCCTACATATACATAACAATAAAATATTAAATACTGTCCATCTTGAACGGAAGGAGGAAGCCTGAGAGTTCACAAGGTTAATGCTGTATGGAATGAAACTATGGTTGAATCTGGATGTTCTGCTACCATGAGGATTTAGTGGCCACCAGTTCCTGCTAGCAGGTGGTCTACTTAGTGTAAATACTTAATCATGTCCAAGGTAGAGGATACAATATATATAATCACCATCCCAGAAGGCAACATGTGGCTTTCTTTTTTTTATATATAAAAAAGCAGTCTTGAAAATTCTTATGGAATCAGTGGGAGAGGTTTAGCTCCTGGCATTTCCAGGCAGGACCAGAAAAGTTTTGGTCTTAAACTGGGGAAGTCTGCTGCCCATTTACACAGACAATAGTGAGCTACAGGGATCGTGAGTCAATATGAAGTGGTTCTCTAGTATTTCCATACAGGAAGTCCTCGATTTACAACAGTTCATTTAGTGACCTTTCAAAGTTACGACAGCACTGAAAAAGTTTGTGACCTTTTTTCACACCGTTGTAGCAACCCCGTGATCAAAATTCAGACGCTTGGCCACTGACTTGTATTTATGATGGTTGCAGTGTCCCCGGGGTCACGTGATCACCTTTTCTGACCTTCTGACAAAGCAAAGTCAATGGGGAAGCCAGACTCACTTAACAACCATGTTACTAACTGAACAACTGCAGTGATTCACTTAACAACTGTGGCAAGAGGGGCTGTAAAACGGGGCACGGCTCACTTAACAAATGTCTCACTTAGCAACAGAAATTTTGGGCTCAGTTGTGGTCGTAGGTTGAGGGCTACCTGTATTGACTTATTTGTCAAAGTTCAGGAGAAGTCACCAAAAGGAGACTTTTTAGGATTCTCCCAAAGTGTTAATGCTACAGTGCCGAGAATTCCTTGCCAATGTCTGGAGGGCACCAGGTTGAAGAACTATCCTGAGCGGGGTCAATCTTATTATCTGAGATCACTGATTCCTTTCAAGCCATGTGGACTGATAGTGCCCTGTGAAACTTCCTTGGCAGTTTACCAATTACATAAGGCTAAGCAATGGTGGGGGTAGAGAAGGAAGAGATTAAGAGCAGGTGGTAAGCCAATTCACAGGGAAGATTTCTCTGCTCTTAACCGCTCTTTACTTGGAGCAAAGATGTGCCATCTCAGATCTCCAAGCTTCAGTCTGAAAACTGTGGTGTTTTCCTCCAATCCCAAAGACTTCCCAAAGTTGGTACCACAGGTTACTTTCTAATACGACAGAAGTGGGGGGGGGGCGGGATTTACTGAACTGGAGCAATTGTATTTAACTCTGTTTACTTAAAAGTAATGGCATTTAGTTTTTGCTCTGGTTCCACTGGCTACTTTTTGAAATAGGACTTGCTGGCACCCTATTGAAAACCAGAGGCACTCTGATGAACTTCCCCGACACGAAATTGTGACTCACAAATGCACTCACAAAACGTTGCGTGTAGTGGAAAGGTAAGCCGTCAGAGGGTGGTGGGCAGAGAGTTAACCGAAGGGCTGGTGCAAACGGTTTGGGCTTCCTTAGGCAAAACCCCGAGCACTAGTACACACAGAGAGACCTTTGCCCGCCTTTGGGTCTCTGTGAGTGACGGGCAGGCTCCGGGCACATCCTGGCTTGCTGGAGGAAGCCCCTGGTTGTGGGACACGGGAGCAGCCCTTTCTGACAATCTGACAGACGCCTGGGCGCAGGGGGAGCGGCGGCGGCGGCGGCGGCAGCGAGAGGAGGAGAAGAGAGAAAATATTTTCCGTGTCTTCGCCTGAAGTCATTCTGTGGTTTTTGAAAAAATGTGCTGTATATTTTCAGGGCTGTGTCACATGATCTGCTGGGGTTATGAATAGCCGAGTATAATGATTTCTTAGTGAACGTTAAAAAAGAGCGAGCGAGCGAGCCATTCTCGGCGCGAGGGAGGCTCCTACTCGCCCGGGAGCAGCGGGGAGAGACGGGACGTGGAAAGTTCCCGGGGCTCCAGGTGTCTCTCTCTCGGGGTCCCCACCCCGCCCCACCCCGCATGTAGCCTGCCCGGCCAGACAGGTGAGTGGGCAGTTGGCTGGGCCTTGAGCTGAGGTGGGAGGTCAGATCCCTGATTTGGCGCTTGGATTTCTGGGCTGGTCCGCTTTCTTGTGAGTTTCCGAGGGCTCTTCGGAGTTTTACTTGAGTGCGGCACGGTGGGGATCCTGTGGAAGGGGGAAGGTCGTCTTGAATGAAAGAGAGGGGGGAGGGAGGGAGGGAGGGAGAGAGAGAGAGAGAGAGAGAGAAAGGAAAAATTATGTCTGAGATGGCTCTAAACGCTCTCTCTCTCTCTCTCTCTCTCTCTCTCTCTCTCTCTCTCTCTCTCTAACACACACACACACACTGTAGAGACTACGTTCCTTCGTTCGTTTGTGGCTACCTTATGAATGGCAGGAACTCTGGCTCTGAGAATGTGTGTGAGTGACAAAGTTGGGGTAAGGATAATTATATCTAGATATGCGTGGTGGTGTTGGGTGGGTGGGTGAGGGTTTGTTTGGACAGAGGACATGTGGGTGAACTCCAGTTTGATAAGCTTTGACAACCCTGTTGCCTTCCTTTCCGGCCCCCCCCCCGCCCCCCACTTCAAATCCCCTTCCCATTCGGTGTAGTGATATCTCCCCTGAATACTGATTTGCACTGGGGCTGAAAAGGTGTTGAAATCTTGGCTGCTTTCAGTCACCGGCACATCTCTCACTGAGAGTATTCAGAAATGCCGGTGGGCAATTAAGCAGGCAATTTGTGATTACAGAAGGAAGCGTCTCTCTATCTCTCCCTCTCCCTCTCTCCCTCTTTCCCTCCCCCCTAGGACCATTTCTCTTCCCTCTTGAATACCTGAACAAAGTTTTTTCAAAGTTGAGGGGGGCAGGCAGCAAGGGATTACTTTGTGAATGTTTGCGGAAGGAGAAGGGGTGTGGTAGCCCATACTGCCTCTAAGAAAAGAGTGCCCGGCATCTGTACGTTTTTTATGGGAAAGCGCTCCGGGAAAAAGTGTTGTAGTGGTGGGTGGCTGTGGATTAGGTGGGGCAGTTTGGGGCCTGTTCTCCAGATGTCTGGACCATTATATGGACGTTTCCTCTCCTCCGAAAGCTCTCCAAATCCTTGAATTGGTCAATTAAACCATGGTGCCATCTTGACATACATTACTAAAATAGCAAAAGAATTGTCCTGATTTTATTGTTGGATTGTTTCTTTGGTTCTGCTAGGTATCAGAAAAGAACAAAGCAAACTTTCCTGTAGTTCTATCTTGGCACAGACCTTTTCAGCTGTCCTTTTACATTTGACTTGCTATCAAGTCAATATTGCTCCATGTTATTCTTCATGTAAGAGAAGGACTTGCATACATAATTAACTCATCCATTTATCCATCCATCTTTTATTGTCATCTTGCTGCTCTCTGATTTCTCCTCTTCTGCATGTAGTGCCTCCTTGTTGCTTATATAAGTAACACTTGTGTATACTATTGATAGTACAATAAGCGTGCTTGATGTGGTGGCTAGTAGCATATATGCCTGGATTTGTTCTGTTGAGTAGGCAACAAATCTGTTTCCTTGGCAATCTTCTGTAGATGCCTGCCTAGCAACAGAACCAATTTTCAGGTCCAGATGTCTGGACCTCAATAAAAGATATGATGGTGTATAGGATTCCAAAAATAATGAGGCCAGTATGTCTATGCTAGGAGCCAATTAAATGCAGATCTAAAAAGTCTCCATTATGTCTCTGTTGGACTGTTTTGTATATATTAACATATTAATGTTAAGGTTTTGGTTGGAAAATGGAACCAGACTGGTTGTTAAAGTCTGGATCTTTTAAGTGAGCACCCCCTAAAGGAAAATTTGAGGATTGCTCCCCAAGTCCAGTTATATTTTCAATTCTCTTTCTGTCCCCTTTGTTATGCATCTGAGCATCTTCAGTTGTCCTATAGGGAAAGGTGGGGTGACAATAAAGGATATGAGGCTGAGATATATAGAGGTTATCAGACTTATTAGTCAGAATAATAATGAAGTAAAATGATGCACAGATTTTCCAAATTGGGTGGAGTGAAAATTGTAGCATATGAACATTTTCTGTGGGTGAAAATTGATTTTTCTTGCCTTCTTCATTTGCTGCCTGTCTAATTACAAAGTAGGACTTGTTTCTGTTCTCCTCTGATTAGTGCAGAATAAAAAAAATGGGAACATGGTATTTCTGCGTAGCCTACTAAAATTGCTTTTGGATGGGCCATTAGAACACTCCTGTCTCAGGCTATTTCTCACATGGCAGACAAGGACCAACAGTGAGACATATTTTTTCTACCAGAAAATCCTTTGGGGTCCTGTTTACTGTTACTTTTGGTTCCATGGAATGCACCCTTTATGTTTCTCATTAGCAGCAGCATTTGGCCAAAAATAAACTGTTGTAAGGATGAAATTAAAGGCAGGCTTATAAATAAAGCCATGATGGATAAAATCTGTATCCAGGCGAACCAAGTGGGGAGGTGCAATAAAAACTCTTTTTTAACATTGGGCCATAGTAGATTGAAAGAGGTATTCATGTCCCAGTGGTGGGCCAGGAACCTTTGCAGACTGAGTAGCCTTCTGCTTTGATCTGCTCCAAGCTCTATTTTGGGTCTTTGTCATTTAGTTCAGGATAACATGTACAGTACTTCTGCCCACGTCATCTTTTTAATAATGAGGCTAAGACTAAAAGATATGGACTGGACAGCAACCATCATCTGAGCGTGGTTAATAATGGTTTAGGCTTAGAACCCAGATATCCATTTGAGTTACAATAAAATACTGGCATTCTTGTCCAATCTGGCTTCTTAGATATTTCCTTGCTAATTGCTATAGTTGTGTTTGTTTTTCCATTTTCCCCTTCAAGGATAGTCAAGAAATTGAAAAAATATTGGGCTTTACATTGCTTTACGTTGCTCCCAGATATGTATGAGACAATCTTATCGAGTCTTGCATGAACATCGAGTTAGACAAGATAAACTTAAAACCTTTTCCAATTGTATGATTTTTTAAATTTTCACTTAAAAGTTGTCTCTAGCCTTCTGCTTATCTTTTTTTCTATTTGTTACATACTTTGCAAAGCTTTATTCCTTTCCTTTCTTCTTTCAACATTGTCCTTTACCTCCAAAGCTTGTTGGGCACTTTTTTTTCTTCTTACGTAGTTGATTGAGTTGACTGTCTTGTCTGGTCCCTCACTATGAATGGAACGTGCCGTTTAGCTTAACCTATTGTTAGAAGATGTGCATAGATCCACATTTATACAATATTATAAATTCTTAGAGCAAGGAGAGTGTTCCTTTTATCTCATCTCTATTGCACAGACTATGTCGTGTCCACTGAAATGGCCATTATTGTATAAACAGAATGTATAAAAACATATGGTGGCAAAATATCATCTTTCTTCTAATATAGCTATTCTGAAAAACTCCCACCTATTCTCCGTTTCATGTTTTCTGCCTTAGAGCCTTTGCCCACTTGCTAATCTTAACCCACTAATCGTAGCACAAATGTGCCCAGACCGCATCTCTTTTTTGCCATGTCCTCCTGAGATTGCCTTCATCTCATTTCCGGTCCACGAATGGACAAGCATAAGTCAGCCTTAGCTGTACTAAGGTAGAAGTAAGACTTTCATTCTTGGCATAGTTCAAATGGCAGCCTGCAAGTATGTGAAATTTTTTAGGTTTTGCTATTACCTTTGAATGAGTGAGATCAGAGGACGGATAGGCTAGATAAGAGGCAGCAGTGGGAACAGTAGATTTCTTGCCAGTGTAGTTTTCTGCTGATTCAGGGAAGGGTGAGTAGAATTTTGACTCAGTGACCAGGAAAGGCTTTAAATGTAACACTTCTAAAATGTGATCCAAATTTATGATGGCCAATCATTTTTGAAGAATACAGTGAATGCTGCTGAAGATGCTCCCTTCCAAGAATACTTCAATATTTCTTTTCTTCCCATTTACAGAGGATCTAGGAAAGGGTTCTAGAGTTCCCTTTCAGCTTAGAAAGGACTTCAGCAAGGCCTTTGAGACAGAATACAAGCAACACTGCATCTTGTTCATAGCAGGGAATGGTCAATAAGTGTGGGCAATGTGTCACTCAAGAAACCTTTGTCATTACTGGCCTTATTAAGAGGCTATATACAACTTTCTAGGAGATCCAGGGGTTTCCAAAACATGTATTTGCTAAGCAACTTAAGAATCTAAGAATACATTGTGGGGAGGGAATCAAAAATAATGTGGCGGTGAAATGTGTTGCTTGATTTGTGCCTCTTGGCCATGTGGAGCTCAGCTGAAATTTCCTGCACAACAAGCACAGGTACTCTGGGCAGATAGTAGGATGTGATGTGCAAGAGGACCACAAGTCTTCTATTTCCTAAAGTGGACATTATACTTGCCATGGGCTTATTTTGAGATTCTTATATTCCAAATTAGAGGATACCTTTCTCCAATCTAATACCCTTCAGATATGTTAGATTATAGTCCTGTCATAGCAAGCCAACAGGGTCTATAAGTAGACTAAGTACTAATTATGTAATTTGTAGTCTAACCTACCAAAGTCATTAAGCTGATGACAGAAAAAACAGTTGTGGGTTAATTACTAATAGGAGAGCTAGCTAATGTAAGATGATGTCAATTCCTGATTCCCATGGGATATGTTTTCTTCTAAATCTTATCATGACCATCATTAGACTAGGATTTTCTATATCTAGTGAGACAGAAAAACCTGCTATACTGGCAAAGAATTGCCATTTGGGCAATGCCAAATATGTATAGCTGAAAAGAAAATCCAAGTTTCTAGTCTTCAGTAGTATGGAGAATAGAAATATATGAGCAGTAACCTATGAAGGCTTGAATAAAAAATTGAGAATGGTCTGAAGGTAGGACATTCACTATGTCTAGCTCTCTCCCATGAGATTGCCTCAGCTGGGCTTCACTTTGGACTCTGAACAAGGTAAACAAGGGATGGAAGTACAATCCATTCACATAATTCTGCATGACTAATTAGGTTAACTTCGCATAGACAGTTGTGTGTATTGCTATTACTTCTTTGCTCCCTTTTCTTGCATAACTTTTTTTGACAGAAAAAAACAACTACTTAAAGAATTGGTTCCTGACCAAAATAAACGTGAATGTACTCTTCTCTTCTTCCCACTGATACTGCATCGAATAGCAAGGTAACAATGATTCTTAGCAATTAAAAAAAAAACATTGGCAAGTCTGGATCTGGCAATGGCAAGGTAGAGAACTGTGAAAGCATAAGAAAGAAACTCAGAATTGATTTTGTTTTGTTGTTTGATTACATGGGACAGAGAAACTCTGACAGGCTTTTAGTAGTCTCTTATTATACCTTGCTACAATAAAAGGCAATTCTGGAATCTCCTCTTATCCACCTCAAAGGGCTGGCAATCAATCCTCTAGGTCAAACTTCCTTAATCTGAAATGTCCCCCCCCCCCAACCATTGGATTAACACCTGAAATTCTGTTTTAACGGTGGGGAAGCAAATCTAAGATATCCTGAGAGCATCAGGTTAGATCAAGACGTCTGAATTAGTTAAGAGGTTGCACTGTGTTTTTTTACTTTTCAAAATATTTTTATGGGACAGCAATGAGGACTGTGGACTGCAGTTCCTATCGTCCCAATAATGCTGTCAGAGAATGATGAAACTTGCTATCCAGACTACTGTAGGAAATGTTAAAGGTATGGGATTTGAGTGGGAAGAAGGAGTTTCCCAGAAGCTAGCTTGTTTCTAGAAAATAATATGGCAGGGTTGTTTATGTTGATTTGCCATGCCCTTTCTCCTGCTATTGTGGAGAAAACGTGACAGGTGTTGCCTGCAAGCACCAGGGACACAAATGATTCATCTCCCACCTTTTTATGTGTAAATCTGTTGCAGCTCTTGTCCCATTAACAAAGTAAATAATTGAGATTTAGTTGAATGGGTAGGATCACGTTATTCAAAAGTCTATGGCATTTTGACTGAGTCTCTAAAAGTTGTGGGTTTCAAAGCTATCCAAAGTATCCTGAGGATGTATATATTTTAGACTGGAGAAATCAAATCATGTTGGAATATATTCTTAAAATGAGTTTGAACAGATTGGAATAACAGAGCCAAGGCCAATTGAAGTGATACTTGGAAGGCAGCATTCTTCAGCATGACAGTCTTAAGATGTATTGGACAATGGCCTTATCCCCAGTGTGTTTGGGAAATGTGTAGGTCCGGATGGAAGCCTACTGTAGTATATAGTGAGAGCACCAATATAATAGGTTATCCTATCTCATCTTGTGGCATTTAACATGTGCTGAATATCAACACCTATGGTTCCCAAGCACTTAGAAGTGGCTGTGCTATTTAGTAATTATAGAAATTCAAGAGGATCCCATTGAGTGAATTAGAACAGACTATGACAGGAGACATAAATCCAAATGAAAGAAGAGAGAAGTAGTCAGACAGACATAAAGAACATCATTGGTGGAAAAGTAGAATGATTCAGAGAAAAGGAAGATCGCTATGTTAGGGCAAAGGAAAAACTAGGACCTGGATTTTTCTTAAGATGTGGGAAGATATGTTGTAAGTTACTGCTCTCTCAATTGGTATCGTGAAGTCTTTTTAGTAAAATGTAATCTTCAAATTAAGGGACGGGGTGTGGCTCAGTGGGTTAGGACGCTGAGCTTGTCGATCAGAAGGTCGGCAGTTTGGCGGGTCGAATCCCGAGTGCCGCGTAACAGAGTGAGCGCCTGTTACTCATCCCAGCTTCTGCCAACCTAGCAGTTCGAAAGCACGTAAAAATGCAAGTAGAAAAATAGGGACCACTACGGTGGAAAGGTAACAGCGTTCTGTGCGCCTTTGGCGTCTAGTCATGCCGGCCACACGACCACGGATACGTCCTCGGACAAGCGCTGGCTCTTCAGCTTTGAAACGGAGATGAGCACCAGCCCCTAGAGTCGGAAACGACTAGCACGCATGTGCGGGGGAACCTTTACCTTTACCTAATCTTCAAATTGAGCTCAATTCCCAATGACTTCATGGATGTGTCCATGCACCTTTCCTGACAAATATAGGAAAAGGATTTTTCTTTGTTTGATTGGTTTGATCATCAGAAGATTGCAACTTTTTCTGCAATTTTTTTTAACTTCTCACTTTAGTTAAGAACCTAGGATTTCCTAACAACCTCTCATCAAAGGACTAACCAGATCTGACCCTGCTTAACGTTTTGAGATCAGCTAAGTTTAACAAGGAACTTCTCGTAGAGTCATTATTCAATCTGACCTATGGAAAAAAGCCAAGCTATACTGCAGACATCTAGTAAGATTATGAGAGCAGGCAACCAGCCACAAGCCAGAAATAGTGACAGAGGAAGTGTTATTAATTCAACTTGACTGCCATTCTTAGACTAAATGGCAAATGATACAATATGATGGATCCCAACAACATTGGACTCTTCAGGCAAGGAAAGAAAATGTTGTAGGACAACAAATGACTATAGTAGTCGGGTTCACTGTTTTTTAATTTGATATTAACCTAACATAGCCCTGGGCTAAGGCCTGGAAGGGCAGAGCTGCTATCTGCACCCACACAATGCAACTACTGTTTTCACAAAGGATCTTGGCTGAGCTTGGATGAAATAGCCATAGTTTATGTGGCAAAGCCAAAGACATCACTTGGAAATGTGGTGGATAGTGTGTTGGTATAGACAGGGGAAAAACTATGCAAGATGTTACAAATTGGGACAAACTGGGCATGTTAAAAATTATTTCTGTTTTGGACTTTAGAGAAAGTAATCAAAATCCATACTGGAGTAATAGCTTTATTAGTATTAATGAAAACAGCAAAAAAGGGTGGATAAATGTGAGATTTTTCATTATTTTTTTTTCTGGCAAGTACTAACAAAACAACAAGAACAGCTGATGAGCAAGAAAAAAGTTTAAAAATTACAGTAGACTAATGTTATAATCATTAGATCTGAGATGGAGTTTGCTGACTGAATGCATTTATTAATGAAAAGTATCAGTATCTGGTCACTTGAGTAGTGCAAATGGGTGTGGAGCCTTCTTGGAACTGCTGAAAGAATTGTGTTGTAGACAGGAGATATATGATGTCGTATCCCTACTCAAGTGAATCTGAGGGCATAGATAAACCTCCAAGGGGCTTCAACGACTCCCTAAAATAATGCAAATGACCAGCTGTCTTCAAGGAATATAAATCCTTCCATTCCCCACCATCCAGTCAGAACTGACGAAGCTTATTGGATGAGAAGCGAAAAGAAAAAAAAAACCCCAAGAAAGTCCAGTTGCCTCTTGAAAAAGTGCCTTCGGGACAATATCTGGTCATGAAGCTTGGTATGCTGATCCTGTTGTAATTTTTGCTGGACTTGAATCTGTTGAAGGTTTTCCAAAGCCTCATGTTCTCTAGTACGTGCCTCACTTGTGGAATGTCATTGACATTGTTCAAAAAAAAAAGTTTGGCTTCCGTTCCCAAATTTCCTTAAGCAACTGGTAGGGAGTCCTGATCCTTATAACAAGTCAGAGGGGCAGAATCCTATAGAGCAGACATGTCAAACACAAGGCCCGGGGGCCAGATCCAGTCCACGAAGTGGTTTCATGCGGCCCGCGAAGACATCCTGGAAACAGTGAGGGAACGGCCCCCACTACCTTGGCCCTGGCCCAGAGACCCTCCTCCTGCCAGAGACCCTCAGATCTATCCCACTCCTGCCCAGGCCCCCATAGGCACCCTTGATGCGAACGATGTAGAGCTGGCCACGCCCACCCAGTAGGCCATACGCACTCTAGCCACGCCCACCCAGTAGGCCACGCCCATCCTGGCCATACCCACCAGCCCTCCTGAGGGCAATCGCAATGCTGATGCGGCCCTCAATGAAATTGAGTTTGACACCCCTGCTATAGAGTCACGAGGGACTTTTCAGTGGGCAAACAAACATTGGGAGCCACCTGTCCCATTTAGAACCTGTCTCCAAAAATTATTATTTTTTTGTATCCTTTTAAGAATCTGCTTGAATCCTTCCTCCAAACAAATCTTAGGATGATGGGCGGTTCTTTGTTTCCTTTTATTCTTATGGCGTGCCTGGGATTGACAAAAGGACTGTTCATTTTTCCCCCAAACTTTGAGGAGGCCTAATTTCTAAGTAACAACTTTTTCAAAAAAAATATTATTTTAAAGAATAATATAAGCAAAGTACCAAGCCATATAACAATAACAAAATTATATGAAACAATCCATAAAAATGAAGACAATTAAAAAGAAAAAAATATTTTAAAAAGCAAAAAAAAAATCTCTCTTACATGTTAAACTTATAGATAGCTAGTGGATCACAAGAAATCACATCATTCTATATTATAATCAAAATGTTATTGTAAAATACAATAACATCTATTCTAAAGTCGAACATACTCTTGTTTCATCTTTTGATTAGTAGAAAATATTGACTTTTCCAAGAAGGGTAAATTACACATTTTCAAAAACCAAACCTTAATACTTGGAATAATTTCACTTCTCCAGTTTCTCAATATTATTCTTTTTGCCACATCTTCTGCAGGGCATAATCATAATTCCTCATAGACCATCAGATTCCAGCGCTTTGGTATGCAATTCAACATTAACATCTTTTAACTTTTAAAGACTTTCCCATAAATCTATTTATATTCATTCAAGTGTTATTTCAGAAAAGTATGAAGAATTTGCAGGACCTTATCAAAAGCTTCAAGTATTTTTCGTCTCCAGTGGATCTGATGTCCTTCTTTTCCTAATTTCCCTTGGGGCCTTGCTCACGGATCCCTGAGTAGCCCACCCCATTGCTGGCACCTTTAATGTCTTTAGGATAGGGTCTCAAAGAAACACTTCAGTCTGTGAAAATATAACGTGCAGTTAAAAGAGATAAGCCTTCTTGGCAGCACAGTTTTCTGCCCTTTGGTTTTCCCCTTCCCAAACACCATATCTGACATGCCAGCTTCAGCTGAGGAAGGGCAGCCAAAGCAATTCTTCCTGACAGTTGCTAGCTGCCACTCCTGTCTGAAGAAATGGCTCAGTTCTCCATTGGGGAAATGAACTGTTTCAAGGCCAAGCTTCTTTCAAGACTTGGGAGACATTTACAAGTTGGGATAGAGAAGTCCAGCCTGCCAAAGTTGTAATATCTTCCGCCTTATCTCCCTCATCAGCTTCTGCTTTTCTTCTTCTTCCTCCTCTTCCTCCTCCTCCTCCTCCTCCTCCTCTTTCCTTTTTCTCCCTCTCCAAAAGTCTTCCCTGTCACAGCCTTTAAACTTTTAGGCACTTAGTCTGGATACTACCAGGGTGATAAGACCTATTCCCAAGGAGGCTGGTGTTTTCCTTTTGCACAGGAAAATGGAGGGTGAGACATCTGGGACCTGGCAACTGTATTCAGGGTTTTTGACTTTGGATGAAGGTGGCCCGTCATAACATTTTTAGAATGCGCAATCCAAATCTACCATTCCTCTTCAGGGCTGAACCTGGGAAAAACTAGTTCAGCAAGTTTGAAAGAGAAGCTGTCTTTGTACAATGCTGATTGGTTGGTTCCCATTGTGTCACTGAGATATCTTCCCCCTCAGTTCCCAGAGCAGTGTTGCACTATAATTTTTTGAAGCTATTTTTTTTTTAGAAAGAAGCAATAATTTCATTAGAGACACATACAGTACATGCTGGTTGGGTGCTTTTTTAAAACCAAAACAAAACAAAACCCCCCCCAATGGATTAAAGTGTTAGGGAAGTTGGATGGCTCAGCTGGCATGGAGTTGGCAGTCATTTTATGCCCGTCATTTTACTTGCAAAGTGGTGGGAAGGCTAACTACTTCATCCTGCAACTGAGGAATATGCTGAGAATTCTTTTAAAAAAATTAGATCTCACTTCATCAAGATGGTGACAAGTGTCACCAAATAAAACAAGCAGTTTCATACCGTGATTGGATTAAGACATTGTGCTAAGACGTTGCCTCATCTTAGCTTTTTAAATGCACCACAAATGGTTGGATTTGTCCAGGGATTTGTCTAGACAAGGGACGCGGTGGCTCAGTGGGTTAGGACGCTGAGCTTGTCGATCAGAAGGTCGACAGTTTGGCGGGTCGAATCCCGAGTGCCGCGTAGCAGAGTGAGCGCCTGTTACTCGTCCCAGCTTCTGCCAACCTAGCAGTTCTAAAGCACGTAAAAAATGCAAGTAGAAAAATAGGGACCACTACGGTGGGAAGGTAACAGCGTTCCGTGCGCCTTTGGCGTCTAGTCATGCCGGCCACATGACCACGGAGACGTCCTCGGACAAGCGCTGGCTCTTCGGCTTTGAAACGGAGATGAGCACCGGCCCCTAGAGTCGGAAACGACTAGCACACATGTGCGGGGGAACCTTTACCTTTACCTTTTAGGCAACCTTGGCTCTTTTATGACTCGTGGACTTCAACTCCCAGAATTCCTGGCTCAGGAATTCTGGGAGTTGAAGTCCATGAGTCACAAAGCCCTACATGGCATGGGTCCGGATTACCTACGGCAGCACCTGCGGCTGGCGTCAACTTCCCTCCGTCCAGTGCGCTCCCACAGAGAGGGCCTCCTCAGGGTGCCTCCGATCAGAGAATGTCGACTGGTGGCCCCCAGGGGGAGGGCGTTCTCTGTGGGCACGCCAGACCTGTGGAACCGCTTGCCGGTTGAGCTCCGGATGGCCCCCGACCTTCGCTCCTTCCGGCGGGATCTGTAAACCTATTTATTTGAGCAATCCGGCCTGGTCTGATGGGTTTGGGGTTGGGTTTTTAATATGGCTTTTAACTTTTAACTTTTGTATACATCGGGCATAAATTATTTAATTGCTTTTTAACTTTTGTACTTTGTTTTTTAATATTTATTGCCCTGTACACCGCCCTGAGTCCTTCGGGAGAAGGGCGGTATAAAAATTTAGAAATAAATAAATAAATAAAAGAGCCAAGGTTGCCTACCCCTGGATTTGTCCAACAAGGGAGCAATGGTTTGCAAGGTAGAGCAACTGGATTCATGTATTGTGCTAAGCTAAAACAACCAACCACATAATGCCATAGCTTACAATGTAAAAGCTTCATGAACTTATCTGTCACTGGTATTCCAAATCTAAAAAAAATTGAACATACAAAGTTGCTGGGTCTCTCAGAGGATTGTAAGTAATGTTAAATTGTTGATTGCATCTCTACATCTCATGGGCTAATATGTCTTCACTGATCTATGCTGAGATAACTATAATTGCACTTCACGGTGAGTGTCTGATGCAACCAGAGTTCAGGGATATCCTATAGCTGACCTCTGTTGGGAAAAATTCCAAATTTTATAGACTGCCAAAATCATCTCAGTTCTTTTTTTTTCCCCTGCCATCTTGGTGATTTTATCAGAAGCATTTTTTGTTGTTCTTGTTCTTTGTCCGCCATGTTTGTGTGGTGTTTCTTCCCCTGCTCCCTTTCTCTTTTTCTTTAGCAAACAAACAAAATAGCAAGATAACCTGGTCCCTTTCTTGCTGACATCTCTTTCAAGAGCCATCTGCCTCTTGAGGCCTAAGATTTTGTAGCCATTCCTCCCAAAATGTTCTTACTGTGAGACTGAAAGTCCTCCTAGAAGCTGCCATGCTAAGTTTCTCGCCTGTCTTGGAAAGTGTCACACTGATTTATAGTTCTGTTGCCAGAGGTTTATGCTGCGGGATTGTACTGTTGTTGCACGTCTTTGTGGAGGCAGATTCTGAAAGCAGTGCCCGCAGCTGGAAGTCACCCGATTTGGGCAAGGGGATAAACACTAATTTTGTCCTTTTTTCAACATATTCCAAATGGAAACCTGTGATTAAAATCCCCACAATCTGATTGTGATTTGCGGACCAAAATATCTTACCCAAGACACTTGTGCCATTAATCCAGGGAACATTATTTTCACCTCCTGTTTCAATATCAGGAAAACTGAAGTAATTAAGTTAGGTGCAGCTAGCTTTTTGCATCTCCCTTCAAACAGCCTTTTACTGCCAAACTTTCACTGTTGTTGGATACTTATGACAGCTTGGTTCCACCTCTCTTTCTCTTTCTGGTACTGACTGTCACAGAGTTGGAGCACTATGGATCAAATTTATTCAACATCTACTCTTCTTCCCACCGTTTTTCACAGGCAAGATTCGTGGTCTCAGTATTTGATCCTCAACAAATTCTGTTGCTTCCAAAGGTTCTGCCTTCATGGTTTCGAAGTGCAGTAAAGATAAAGACATTCTGCAACATTGACAACCTCAGACTCATCTGGATCAGGTCATTCTAGGTACCATTGGCCACTGTACGCAGTGTGCCTCTATACTTACTATCCACAGTAAGATCCCTTCTGCTCAGGTTCTTCCTTTTGATCATGTTTGCAACCATTCCTCTTCTCTATATAAAATGTCTCCATAAACAATATATATAATTTCCAGTTCTCTGCTAGATCATGCAGGCTCAACAACTGCAGTATACTTCATAAGCAGTTACTAGTATATGTGTCCTGGTGTTGTCTTCTGTACCACAAAGGTCACACCCATCATTCTGTACTGCTGTATGTGTCCTGGTGTTGTCTTCTGTACCACAAAGGTCACACCCATCATTCTGTACTGCTGTATGTGCCCTGGTGTTGTCTTCTGTACCACAAAAGTCACACCTATCATTCAGTACTAAATGCCAGGATTGGATTCAGAGAATTTTGCTTATGATTCAGAATCTTAGGCCTGAGTATTTATTTTTTTTCTCCTTCTGCAGGCTCAGCAATCACGGATTAACGACTGTTCTTTTCTTTGGAGGCTGTCCATCTCCATTCATTGCAGCCCACTAATGCAGCAACTATCCCTTGATAACCAGCCTGATCTTATATAATCGGATGCCTCTGTTCTAACATCTCTGTCAGTTTTGCCTGTGCTCCTTCAAAGAGGAAAGGGCTGCTGAGATACCTGAGCATCTATTATTTGATTATTATTAATTTTTGGCATATGGAAGATTCACATTGTGTACAAGAGGGAACTGAACCTTCTTCTTCAAAGATCTGATTCCTCATTACATATCAGTAGAAGCCTCCCTGAGGAAATTAGCTAGGCTAGGATATTATCAATGCACCTCGATAAAGAGGGACTTAGTTTGAATTCATTTGGGAGGTGTTGATATTCTGTCTCAAAGTTAGAATTTCGTATACCAAATGGTGTGCAAATGGCTGCCAGCCATACCCTTGTGAAATGAAATAGCCCTGGGATTTATTTTTATTTATTTTTTAGCTTTTCTCTTAAAGAGCATTTAGTCACTGTCTTTCTCACTGACTGGTGCCATCTTTCAAAGCAATAGTTCAATGTGTTGATGTATTGCTGACTATGCTTCAGAGAATATTGTTGAAGTGGTCATGCTACAATAGGTTTGGCTGCATTGCTTAGGCTCCTTAATGGTGCTTGGTCCTTTCTGGAAGATTTTTCTATCTTCAAGTCTCCATCATTATCATTTTTATTATTGTGGCTGAGGTTGCTGTTGTTATTGATGGTATTTTCATAAGATTATATCACCCCTTGAAAGTTTTGATTTTGACAAACATCCCTCTATTATTATGTCCAGGATAATCACTGATATCCATCTCTAGACATTATGGATGCAAGCTTTCATACTGTCACCCCCCAAAATATTGTCCTTGTCCTTCCTGATTTATTCTTGAGTGTGTCCAATATCAGTATTTCTTTATATTATCCCTCCTTTGGTATCACAGACATTTATCAAGTGCATGGCTGTAGGTATAGCATATCTTTGAAGCAGAGATGAAATATTAACAATTTGTAAACCGCTCAGAGTCTCTGGAAATCAGCTTTCATATAAATTTAATAAATTACATGGTTCAGCGCAGAGTCATCCAGATGTTTAGACTGGATTTAACATTTATATCCAGCTATTGAGTCTTCCCAAGGCCCTGGGATAGCAGATGTTGTTTGATGGTGTTAAAGGTACCACCACAGGATATAAGCTGTTCCAAATAAAGTTGCATTTGCTATTGACTGATTCTGATTTTGTCAATGCCAATGGTGTTCAAGTGTCCATATGTCTTGGAATTGCACCCAGGGCACCAATTATTGGTGGGACCATTTTTGCTTTGTTTTGCCATAATCACTGTATTTGCATGTCTTTGTATGTTGTGATTCTTTCCATTTCTGATATTCTTTTTGACTGTACTGCAACATTTCAACTGTCTGGAACTATTACAACATCCCTCACCCACATATTTTCTTTGGTAAATAGAATCTATCAACATCACTGCATGGAAGGAAGCGCATGATTCATTGTCATTATTTTTTTGGACTTCCAGGGCTTTCAATTCTGCTTGAGTCCCGTCCATTATTCCAGCAGTGTATCAAATTACTGGAATTGCTCAGGTGTTAATTGCCCTGATAGTATTTCCTCCATTGAGTTTGGGCTTTAAGATCTTCTTCACTCTCAAGATGTATTCACTTCCAAACTTTTTCTTGATTTCAGTGTGCTCTCAGTTGAATGATGTCCAGATATTTGTAGTGATCATCTTCATCCAGACTCTTGATGTTATTTCCACAGGGCAAGAAAACTGCAGAGTCCTCTCCGGGTAGTCTCTGAGAATCAAATACAATTGAATGGGATTTTTTTTTAAACTTTTGCAACTAACTTTGCTCACAGAAGTATTTCCTTTATTACTTTAACAATAACAATCCCTCTATAAAACAGCTTTCCCAAACTTGGTATCCTGATGCAATGAACTGCAACTCCCAGAATTCCCCAACCAGCATGGCTAATAGGATAATGGGAGTTGAGATGGAATATAGCCAGTGAATAATAAAGTGGGAGAGACTATTGTATAATGACTAATGTATAAAACACATCTGAGTATTTAGGGGACAAAACTGTCAGTAAACTAAATGTCAAGTGTGGGAAAATCAGGAAGCCCAAGCAGTTCAAATGATTATAAAGGTTTAAGTTCTCTACAACAACCTGAATTACTAATAGTCAAAGCAAATAGGCAGTAGATAAGTGTCAATGGAATTCGGGGTGGGGGTGGGGGCTAGACTTAGATCTCTTGTGGGCATGAAGGGACTTGAGAGTGATGATATGTTTGACCCCTCCCTGGGGCTCAGTCTGGTCATCTCCTACACTAAGTCTGAGCTAAAAGGAAAATGTAGAAAGTTATTAAATTGATTTTTGCTTAGAGAATGGGGGCATGATGGCTCAGCCACTAAGGCACTGAGCTTGTCAGCTCCCGTTACTTGTCCCAACTTCTGCCCGCCTAGCAGTTTGAAAGCATGCAAATGCAAGTAGATAAATAGGTACCACTTCAATGAGAAGGTAACAGTGTTCTGTGTGCCTCAGTGTATAGTCATGCTAGCCACAGGACCATAGAAAGTGTCTTCAGACAACATTGGCTCCCTCGGTTAAAAAACAAAGATGAGCATTGCTCCCTAGAGTCAGACACAACTAGACAGGGGAAATCTTTATCTTGACCTTTATTACTTAGAGATAAAAGTAGATAAAGGTTGAGAGAGAGAGAGAGAGAGAGAGAGAGAGAGAGAGAGAGAGAGAGAGAGAGCATTTTCATATCTCTCCCCCCCCCCCGTCCTATTTAATGCAGCCAAAGCAGTCCTAGAACCAGTCCTAGAACCCAAGTTTGGCCCCACCTCTGTCCCCTTGCCGCCCACATCTATGTAACATTGCTTGGTTCCCACACCAACTCTCACCTCTCCTTGGTGTCCCAGCCCTGCCTCACCTCTCCCCACAACACCTGCGGGCCTGTAAGAACACCACCTCTTGATAGGATTATGTGAATGCTGCATTGTTATTCCTCCAAAAACAAGGGTGATGTTTGACATTTCTGGACTGGATCCAACAGAACTCCTGAGGGAGTTGTGTGTTTCTGAGTGATGCAGGTGAGATTCCAGGAAGGAGTGAGATTTTATGCAGGACTCTTGGCCAGGATAACATTTCAGGAAAGGACAGGTGGTGGTGGTGATGGAGGAGGAGGAGGAGGGGGAGGAGGAGGAGGAGGAAAGCCAGTCAAGTTGGTGAACTGGACCATGGAAATGCACTTGACAAAAACACGAAGTGTAAGCACCGCCCTTCTGCCTCTAAAACTGACAACTCCTGCTTGTGTGCCTTCTTTTGGATGCATGCCAAAGGGAAAGGGAATGGTGCTCACCCACATATACTGGGTGAGCCTGCCCCTGTTCATGCCAGGCCAAGCCACTCTTTGAAAACCCTCATTTGACCTGATAGAAATTTGGAGCTTACTGGTCTTTTTGGTCTGTGTTCTGGCTTTCTGCCTGTTGTGAAGAAAATGCTGATGGAAGTATAGTTTGGGATTCTACATTTCCATGATTTTTGCCCTTGTGATGCTTCACCTGCGACAAGTAGAGCATCTGTTCCATCTCTAGCAAAAGCTGACTTCAAACTGACCTTCCTTCATGCATTAGAGGGAGAGAAGATGTCAACCTGATCTTCAACTCAGAGGGCCAAATTCACAGGGCAGATACCTGTAAGAGTGAGAGCCCATCAGAAGGACTTTCTCATAGGTGGTAAGAATGAAGATAGATATCCATAGTTTTGGAAAAAAATGGGTAGGTGGGTAGGCTGAGGTGAATATATGCATTTTCCTAACTAGGCAGAAGCAATATTGGTAGTTGATTTTCATTATGGAACTCTGATGTGGAAGAAATGAAATTGAAATGCCTATTGCTTTCTCCCTAATCATAATTACTTCCCCCCCCCCCCAAATCTACATTTAATAAGTTATGAGATGTAAACATTATCTATTCTAGTCCACAGTTACGCTGATGTTTTTAAGCTGTTTCTCCTTTTCCTTCCTTACCCCCAGCTAAATATCTAAACGTTTCATGGCTTGGGCCAAATTATATCAGATTTTGTCTTATAAAATAAGGAGCAAGAACAAGAGAGGCTACGGGTCTAGTAATTTTCATTTGCATAGTTAATGTCCTTCATGAGAAGCCACTTGGTGCTAGTGGTACACCTAACATATGAAGATATTTGTATGCATTCGAAAGAAGTAGAGTTGTTCACAGATTGCAGTTTCTGTTCCTTGTCTTACTTTTTGTGAGTGGGATCTGTGAATTGTCCTTTTGAATATCACACATTGATTCCTGATGATGGATAGTTCAAAGATTGTGCAGCTGGTACTTTCTAATGAGGGAAATAGGTCCTCCTATATACATTCCAGGCAACATTGAAGGAAGAGACAAATTGCTCAGTCCAGGGTGTTGACATCAATATCGGTCCTGATTGCAGATATTCTTGGATGTGGGTGGACCAGATTTCCCACTATGATATATATGGCACTGATGGCAAACCTTTTAGAGACCAAATGCCCAAACTGCAACCCAAAACCCACTTATGTATTGTTGGGTGCCGGGTGGGTGTGGCCCATTGGCTGGGTGTGGCCCATTGGGTGGGCGTGGCCCATTGGGTGGGTGTGGCCCATTGGGTGGGCATGGCTTTGGTGGTAACGGCAGACTGGGTGGGACTAAAAAGTTCAATCTATCAGTTCCAACTTTGTGAGATATTTTTTTCCCTGTGAGAAGTTGAAATTGATTGATTGCTTGAACCTTTTTTTGTTTTTTGCACACGGCGGCGGAGGCCTAAAGCAAAAAGGTTTTATAAAACCTAGCTGAAGGCCTAGGACTGGGGCGACGGCATGCGTGCCCACAGAGAGGGCTTTGCGTGCCACCTGTGGCACGCGTGCCATAGGTTTGCCACCACGGATATATGGGAATCGGCATGACTTCCCATAAAGATTGGAGAGCAATTTATATTGCAAGAAAAACGGGGAGGATAATTCTGCATCAACTCTAGTAGGTGTTACCCACTTTCTCAAAATTTCTATTGAATGTTAGGAAACCTGGGAGGTTTTTTTTTAAATTGATCCTTATCACCCTAATCTTTAATGCTTAATACTTTGGATGTAGCCGTAGAAAGTAATTATCTTCTCATATCACTGGGCTAGCTCTGAAGATCTGAGAAAAGACCAGTGTGATAAGTAGAAAAGAAGGCAGCAAAATGGATAATTGGAAGTACATTTTACTCTTTGAGCTTGTTTTCAATACTACAAATTAGTCCTTGCCACATGACATAAGAATGTCTCTGAGCACATATGGAGTGTCTTTTTCAGACTTCCTGAGCACACACAGAGTGTCTTTTTTCAGACTTCAGACTTTCAGACAGCCTGAGCATAGTGCAGCACAGCATTTTGTTTTGTTGATCTTACTGGCTTGTATGCTACTCAAATTGCTGATGATGACTCTGTGTGACCTCTATAAATCAAGTTAAAAAGAAGATAACAAGTTAGAGTAATAAAAAAGCGTAGGCACATATATTGGAACTATTGATATTAATTATATTAAGTATATTCTGGTGCAAGAGGGAACATCTTTAAGAGATCTTACACCCCACATGCCCCACCCAAGGCTGGCTGGAATAGCTACGTTTTAATGGACTTTCTAAAAGGAATTTACATTTCCGGAGGGATTTTACTACACGAAGAGCATCCGAGAGCTTGCTTCTATGTTCCCTGTTGGTGATATCCTCAGAGGGATGGGATAGAGAGGGAGAGCTTTTTGTCGCAGAGCTTTTGGAGAGGGAGATACAGTTGGGACTAGTCAGTTTTGAATTTGGGACTAGGCAATTGGGAGTAGACAACCCAGAGTCGTGTGGTGACAAAGGTGACAACCAGCACCTTCAATTGCATTGGAAGTAAATTGACAACAGTAGAGCTCGTCAAGTAATGGTTTTATATGAACGGTTTGAGATATGCCTATGATTACTCCAGCCACTGCATTCTGGACCAGCTCTAGCTTCTGAATGCTCTTCAAAGACAGCCTCAGGTAGAGTCTGTTGCAATAGGATAATAAGCCAAGTGTTTCTTAAATGTTCTTTTGTTTGGGAACTTTCCTACTTTAAAAAATTATAGAGAACCCCCCCCCAAAGAGTTTTTGTTTGTATGGATTGTATTTATTGATATGTTTACATTAAAAATTTAAATTTACACATTCACTGCTGCTATCACTAATTTTTTTGATGTGATTTCATTATTGTATTATTTTTTAACATAGGCTGGCAAATAATTTTGATTTTGTGGACCGCTAAGGGGGTTTGAGGGGGCCCTTCAGGGGTCCTAGAACCACACTTTAAGGAATACTGGCCTAAGCAAGAGGTGATCAGAGCATGATTAACCATGAGAAGAATATCTAGCTATAGAAGGAGTTTTAATTGGTATGCAAAATGGAATTGTGAGAGGAGAGGAGAGGAGAGGAGAGGAGAGGAGAGGAGAGGAGAGGAGAGGGCTTGAGCTGTAGAACCAACCATTAATCCTGTGGGCAGGACTGGGGTTCCCAGACCTGAGCAGAAGGGGAACCAGAGTTTTGAAAATGGAAGTGAAGCTGTTGATTTAAATAAAGGTTGGTTGTGATGCCGAAAAAAAAATGCAGGTTATGGAACTCAGAAATCTGAGAATAATAGTTTTCCAAATATACCAAAAACCTCTGTCCAAAAGAATTGGCCCCACTATTCCTTCATGCGCTAGTCCGGAGTCTCTGGGTGCTAATTTGAATTGTGCTCCTGTTTTCCACATGTACCTTTGGCTTCTTCTCTTGGCTTGCCATTCATCGCACCTCACTCTTCTTCAGAGCAGCTGGGGGTGTTTGCTTGTCTCCTGTGACAGCCTTGGATAGAAAAGGAGAGGAGAGGAGGAAGCAATTTGGTAAACTCAGATGCCTATGCTGAAATTTACTCTCCCTTCCTAATGCGAGGGATGTGTAGAAGAGAGGACAAGTCTTGCTCAGACTTTCCTGCTTGGAAAGCGAGAGAGAGAGAGAGAGAGAGAGAGAGAGAGAGAGAGAGAGAGAGAGAGAGAGAGGGAGGGAGGGAGGGAGGGAGGGAGGGAGGGAGGGAGGGAGGGAGGGAGGGAGGGAGAGAGAGAGAGAGAGAGAGAGAAAACACTAATTCAGTCATGGAAAAAGGTTTGGGATCCCCCGCCTGCCTTCTTTCTGGTGGAAATACCTTAAACATAAGTGTGATGTTCAGGCAGTAAATGGGGGCTTTGTTTGCAAGTTTGAGCCAGGAGGCCAAGGGGAAGGAGTGCTAAAGCTAAATTCACCCACCCACCCCACTCCTCAAACTTATTTTTCCCCCTTCTCAAATAAAGTCTCTCAAATGTGAAAGCTCTATAAAATGTGGTCTGAAAGATGGCAGCTGTGGGGTAGAGAGGCTGTGAAAATAGCTCAGCAGACTCCAGATGTCCTTCTTTAGTCCTAACTCCAAGCAGCATCCATAAGCTCCTAGGACTCAGGAAGTTTTGGATCTGGAACTCATGGCCAGGTCATGAATCCTCAGAGCATGAAAAGTTCAGAGGGAGTTCTATATGCTAATTAAAAACCACGATCACCCATCAGGTCAGGAAAGTGTGAGCTGCTGCCCTGCCTTCCTCTTAGATTCTTCTCAATAGGCCCATGATAACATGAGTGATAGGCCCATAATTTATGTAGGATTGGGACTTTTATGTTGACATGGATGGCAGATTCATAATTTTCCACATTGATCTGTTAGGGCTTGCAGATCAGGGAGCAAGGTGGCTTGTATTATGTAAAAAGGAAGGGTGCATATTGAATCAGCAGTGTGGAGATGCCATTTTAAAACTTCTGTGGTTCCAGAATAGAAGCATAGGGCAGATCCCATTTGTAGGCAGCTGGTAATATGTTGGTAGCTTCCACGAAAGACTAAGTATATAGAAATACTTGGTGCATATGAGCTGTGGGCCTTCAGCTACTTAAAGGTGGGATAATGAAAAGATGTGAAAGAATGAATGCCTCTGATCCATTTGTGTAGTCTGCTTTGTATGTGACTCTTCAGAATTTAAGAATTAAAAGGTAAGAAGGACAGGGCTGTAGCAAGATGGATGGAGAAAACTTAAGTGAGAACAGCAGAAAGAAGAAAACTGTTCCTTCTGTAACTCCAAAAATTGCTGAGACATCTTCAGACTCAAAAGCTCTAAGCTTGGCATTTTGCAGGCACATTTCAGATGCCAAATGAGCCTCAGACCTCTGTTGCCAAGGTCCTTAGAGAGTTTTCAATATGCCTTTTCTCAAAATTATTTTCTTGACTCCCCCACTCTTGCTGAGTGAATTGTGGTGAATGCTGATAATGAGATGTGGAAGTATATGCTTTTATCAGTGTTTCCTCTGCCTTGAGAGAGGAAGAAGATCTCTGTCTAGTGACCTATGGAGTTGACCAACACCCAACTTTCTCAAGCGTCTGAATTGTACTCCCTGGTAAATTCATTAAATAGATGAAACATACAGTGATATGTGCAGATGCAGAACAGATCAGGGGAAAGCTGATTCATAACTACTCATATAGCTCTGGGAATTCCATTAGTTGCTCCTTATCATTTTGGCAGAAGACAGGTAAAAAGGTAAAGGTAAATGTTCCCCTGCACATGTGTGCCAGTCGTTTCCAACTCTAGGGGCCAGTGCTCATCTCCGTTTCAAAGCCGAAGAGCCAGCGCTTGTCCGAGGACGTCTCCGTGGTCATGTGGCCGGCATGACTAGACGCCAAAGGTGCACGGAACGCTGTTACCTTCCCACCGTAGTGGTCCCTATTTTTCTACTTGCATTTTTACGTGCTTTTGAACTGCTAGGTTGGCAGAAGCTGGGACGAGTAACAGGCGCTCACTCTGTTATGCGGCACTCGGGATTCGACCCGCCAAACTGCCGACCTTCTGATCGACAAACTCAGTGTCCTAACCCACTGAGCCACCGCGTCCCTTTAGAAGACAGGTAGCTCTATCTATATTTTATTTTTTTAAAAAAAGACTGTAAAAGCCATGGAAGTTAGGTTTTCCTCTGCATCTGCGCACTTGAACTACTGAAATATAATCAGACTTTTGCTATCATCAAAGACCAGCATAACAAGGACTAGGTACAAGAAATTATAAGGCATCACAAAATAAAATTACTTCAATTAGGAAACTGACCCTTTTTCAGATTATTGGAGAGAGAACTGAGATGGTCCCTGGTGTCTTGCAGTATAGGCATTCATAATATTTGAAGTGTACTTCCTGACTTTGATTTAATTTCTTTCTAAATCCAGCTGAATTTGGATGGAACTCTACATCATATATGTAGATCATGTAGTACCGATACTGTCATTAATCAGAAACTGTTGGAAAGAGAAGGGCATTTTGAGCTACATCCATGCTATTTGAATCAATTTTAACAACATTAACAGCTTCCTCCCAAACATTATTGAGCATAGTAATTGGGTGGCATTTCTAAAATCTCCCAGCTGTCTTCCCACAGATTTATAGTTGCAGAATTTCCTAGGAAAAAAGCAAGGATTACACCAATATACACATTTGAATATTTTTTTCATTGCATCAAATGAAATGTCATAGTGAGGAAAAAGTGATTCCTCTAGAGTTCCTCACTAAATTAGATAAACTGTGGCCAGTCTGATGCCCTCTAAATTTGTTATGCTACAACGCCCAGTATTGCCAACCAGCATGGCTAGCATAGCCAACTCCTGGCTAGAAAATTTCAGGATTAGTCTGATGATTTCAGCTCACAGAATCCTCAACAATGGACATGCTGGCTGGAGAATTCTGGATGTTGTAATCTACATATAGTGGAAATTGGAAGTTTTCAAAGTTGGGAAACACCAGGATATCTGGAGAGTGCCAGCTTTGGGAAGGTTGGGCTGGATGTTGAACACAGCATCAGTCCACCTTCCCCCAAACTGACTAGTGCATAGTGGGACATCAGAGTTGTCAGTTGTTGCTTGTTTCTGGGAATCTCAATTCTTTAAGTCATGGTTGTCCCAAAGTTGCTTTTTGTAAAAGACAACTGGGCTTTCTTGGAGTTTTCTCTGAAATTTTTTTGCTTCTCATCCAAGAAGCTTCTTCAGATCTTCAGAAGAAGCTCCTTGGATGAGCAGTGAAACGTTTTCAAAGAAAACACCAAGGAAGTCCAGTTGTCCTTTGGGAAAAGTATCTTTGGGACAATGTTGCTACACTTCTACCTCATTTGCTATGTTGGTTTGGACAAAAGCAGTCATAAGTGAGAATATTTTAGTGCAGACCAAGTAAAACAACTAGCCATAAAACAAGAAATAGCAACAATTCCTCCAGTGCTTGCTCACACTGATGGCAGAGATCATGTTCAGATAGAAGTCTACTCTTGCACTGTGTTGTTGCTTTCCCACTGTTTCCATGCTTGCAGTGTAGGATCCCCACAATTAAAATATTTTATTGCAAGGAAAATCTCACATTAAATCCATTCACTGATGGATCGTGATAGAAGGCAGCCATCTTGCCCCCAGTTCAGTCTTTGCTCTTTCCTTTGTTCTCATTCCTCTTCACTATTCAGACCTCTGGGCGGGCTGCTAAATGTGAGCAGGCATGCTGAGGGCTGATAACTTGTCTGTGCACTTGTACAAAATAGGTAAATGGCATATCCACTGCCCATTATTATTATCAATAGTCATCTGTATTGTAAGAATAAAAGGGGGTACTATACTGGAGGGTGCTAGTATTTTTTTTAAAAAAAACTTTTTGTGAGTTCAACTAAGATTACTGTGTAAGCACATTTTTCATTCAGAGCAACTGGGTTTTCTCTGAAAGATATATAGCTTCAGAAGCTGTTCATGCCTCCAGCTCTCCAAGATGGTCACTATCCTATAGGCAGTTCATGGAAGCTCATGTTTTGACAAGGGTCTTATCCTGATAGACAGACCCGTACATCAAACATCCCATAGGCTCTGATCCTATATCATTTTCCATGAATATACACCCAGCCTATGGTCAGTAACAGTAAATGAATGGTACTTAATTACCTCTGTAAGCCAGATTTTTATCTTTTCTATCAAGATGAGCTAAGTAAACTGACATCCAGTAAGAACTTTCATTGACATCCTTAAATGTTCCAAATTCCATGACTCCTGCACTTTCTTGTGTTCTCAATCATTCTTTTGTTATTGTTTGTATTCTATTTAAATTTATACTTTGTTGTTTTTGTTCCTATTTAACCGTAAGTGTAAAATTGGGTCAACTATGCTTTTTTTCATATATATGATGCAGACTCTGACTTCAATATCAAGTTAGTCTTCTTTCCCTCCCTCTTGTTGCCAAATGAAAAGATTTGGAAACCTCTAAACTGGCCAATAATGTAATCATATTTCATTGGTCCTAATAAGGGCATTGCTGAATGGTGTATTTTGAAACATCCAGTAGGTTTCTCTGATGTTACATTTTGCCCAGCAATCATACCAGGTAGAGAGGTGTTATATTTTTTCCAAATATAAATGACTAAGCTTGTCATTATTTAGAAAGTGAAACCTCCCTACAAATAAAGTCTCACTGCGAGAGGAAACAAAGCAGGATTAACACACCATGAAAGAAACCAATAATAAAAAAATAATAATAAAAAAATTCTCAGGTGTGGAAATACTTTATGCCTGAATCCAGTTTGTACATTTCAAGGTTTCAATCTGTATTGTTCACTATGTGTCAGTGCTTTTTTTGTAAAAGAAAAAGGTGCCGGAACTCACACGTGTCATACAACCCGCCTTGCCTACCCTACAAGATTCCATCCAAAAAAGGTGCCGGAACTCCGTTCTGAGCGTTCTATGAGAAAAAAAGCCCTGACTATGTGATTCTCTTGTTTCTTTCCATGTTCCTGTTTTGTTGGGGATTGCTTGCATCACCTGCCTGATAGATACCAGAATAATTGAGCTGTCTTTACTGTATAAATGAAGTGCTGTTGTTTTTTCTAAATCATTTCCACTTTCTATCTTTCTGAAATGGTGCGATCATCCAGCATTTTATTTTATTTAGAGATTAGGACAGGTTAAGCTACAATCTTATCTCACGTTGCCTCTGTAATAATACTGGGTGTAGGTTAACTAAGCTGGTGGTGAATTTGCCTGGGGCCATTTAGTGAACTCAGTAGCAATTTATATTTGGAATCGTTGCATACGTACCCAGCAGTATATGAAGACACTACCTCACACTCCAAAAGCAAGGGGGAAATAAACTGTGAAGAAATTGCATCAGTCTAAAGGTACAGGGTTAACCAAAAAAAAGGTATCAAATGGCTTTATTTTTTCCCCTTGAGGGCCAAACTAGCTGGGAGGTGAACTGTCTCCTGATGTTTGTTTAATTTTTCAGCACAGAAAGAGTGCTTAACCCTTCCATTTGGGGTTGCTTCCACTCCACTTTTCCACTCCTAGAAGAAAAAAAAAGAGGCAGACCTAGTATCTTTTTCTTTGTAGACCGGAAAGTGGCTTTGCCATCTTATGGTACTGATAGCAATTATAAAATGAAGAGTTAAACCCTCGCCCTCTGTGGTCCTCTGGTGGTGCAGTCAGTTTTGGAGCCTTTGAAATTAAGGAAATAGCAACAGTAGAGGCACAATTTACATTATCTCCATTTAGGCCCTCTGGGTGCTTCTCTACTGGAAAAACAAAACAAACCAGAAGTCTATTTGAATACTAATATTTTTTTTTTGCATGGATGAATGCTATTAACTCTCACTCCCCTTCTTTTGCAACACTATGTCTATCTATCCACCCATCCTTCCATCTGTACTATTACTGTATATATATCGCTGAGCTTGTCGATCGGAAGGTCGGCAGTTTGGCGGGTCGAATCCCGAGTGCCGCGTAACAGAGTGAGCGCCTGTTACTCGTCCCAGCTTCTGCCAACCTAGCAGTTCGAAAGCACGTAAAAATGCAAGTAGAAAAATAGGGACCACTCTGGTGGGAAGGTAACAGCGTTCCGTGCACCTTTGGTGTCTAGTCATGCCGGCCACATGACCACGGAGATGTCCTCGGACAAGCGCTGGCTCTTCGGCTTTGAAACGGAGATGAGCACCGGCCCCTAGAGTCGGAAACGACTAGCACGCATGTGCGGGGGAACCTTTACCTTTAATATATATATATATACATATATATATATATATATATATATATATATATATATATATATATATATATATATATATATATATATATATATATATATATATATATATATATATATATATATATATATATATATATATATATATATATATATATATATATACATATATATATACATATACATACATATATATATATATATATATATATATATGTGTGTGTGTGTGTGTGTGTGTGTGTGTGTGTGTGTGTGTGTGAAATACTTGTTAACTATTTAGATTACCTTGCTAGGCCCCAAACATGGGGCAAATCTTTATTTCCTGTTTCAGCCTATCTTGAAGGCCATCGAACAGGCAGTAGTCACACCGGACAGCTCATATATTTATGTAAATTACTAACAAAGAATTAAGGGAGACTGAAATGCATTTCAAACTTATTAGTTTTCATCAGTCAGCCATACCCTTCTGAGAATCTCAGAAGGGTATGGCTGACTGATGAAAACTAATAAGTTTGAAATGCATTTCAGTCTCCCTTAATTCTTTGTTAGTAATTTATATAATTTTTCAACCAGCGTGCAGTCTGGGTTCAAAAGCACTAATACATAATCAAATCCTACTCTTTGGTTCTCTCCTCTAGCCATTTGTAGCATAATTTCCACCTTTGGTAGTATTCTGTTTCTTCTTTATCTTTCATCTCATAGTTAGTCTGTCCATCTCAGCACATTCCAGTATTTTTTTAATTACTTCTTCCTCTGGTGGTATTCCTTCATTTTTCCAGTATTGCGCGAAAGTAATTCTTGCTGCTGTTGTAATATGTAGAACTAGTGCTTTTTTTCTAAAAAAAAAAAAAAAAAGGTGCCGGAACTCTCATCTTGGCGGCTGCAGGAGGCGGGGGGTGGGTGGGGGGAGCATTGTTGTGGTCACGGGTGTGAGGGGTGTTGGTGTCGGGCTGCCCCCCAGGGCTGGAGCTGGCGCGGCTGGTGCTGTGGGAGCAGCGGGGCCTGCTCTATATGGCGGGGCGGGCAGCGGAGGCGGTGCGGGCCAGGCGATGCAAGGCGGCCACTTAGGCATGCAGGGCGAGGCGACGGTGGCACAGGTCCAGCACCAGGTAGGCCACCAGCCTGGCTGACCCAGGGGAGCACAAGGAAGGAGTGCACATGGACTCCGCAGAACCCACCTCCTACTCCTTGTCCTCTTTTACTTACCTAGTTGAGATAGTGTAGTTGGGCAGCAGGGAGGGATGCAAAGTTCCTGCCAAATCGCCTTCGCTGCAGACAACTTGCCGGCGCAACATTTGCCGGCCAGGTCTTTTGGCACACTCAGCAGCAATTCCTATTGGCTTTCAAAAGCCAATAGGCTTTTGAAAGCCAATAGAGGGAGTAGCATAGCTTGTGCAAAAGCTTTTTTCTTTTTGTGCAAAAAAGGGTACCGGAATGCCATTCTGAGCGTTCTATGAGAAAAAAAGCCCTGCTTTTATGTTTTAATCTTATGGTTTTAAAAATATTGTAAGTTGCCCCAAACTTCGCCAGGTGCATACAAATTGCAACGTTGGCATTTCTGGATGTAATACAGATATTTTGGACTTATTTTTCTTTCACGTCATTTTTCTTTCATGTCACACCTATTTCTTCTTTTCTTTAGACTAGCCAAACCCAAATCCTGCAGCCGTTCTTCCTATGTTTTAGTCTCCAGGCCTTTGATCATCTTAGTTGCTCTTTGAACTTTTTCCAAAGTCTCAACAACTTTTTTGTAGTAGGTGACCAAAATTGGTTGCAGTATTCCAGGCGTGGTCTTACTATGGTTTTATAAAGCGATACTAATACTTTGCGTGATCTTGATTCTATGCCTCTGTTATACAACTGAGGATTGTATTAGGTTTTTTGGCGACTGCTGCAACTGCTGGCTCATATTCAAGTCATCATCCACTAGGACTCTTCCGGAAGTCCATTCTGGGCCTGGGCAACAAAAAAGTAGCTATTGGTTCTGCCGAAGTGGTGTGAACTGGCTGAATCCCACCACTATCTCTCTCACAGTTACTGTTCTTGGGCCAGATCTCACCTAATCTGTACTTATACCTTTGACTTTTCCTGCCTAAATGTAAATGTGCTCTTCTCCACATTAAATTTCATTTTGTTGGATAGGGCCCATTGTTCAAGTCTGTCAAGATCTTCTTGGATCCTGAGCCTGTCTTCTGGGGTGTTGGCTACTCTTGCCAGCTTAATGTCATCTACAGATTTGATGAGTTCCCCTTCTATTCCCTCATCTAAACCATTTATGAAGATATTGAAGAGTACTGGGCCTAACATGGAGCCTTGTGGTACCCCACTGCTTGCTTACTTATTCATATGGATGTAGTACCATTAAGTCTATCCATCTTGATTGTCATCCTCTTCTTTTCTTCCACCTTTCACACTGATGCCACCGAAGTAGAATAAATTGAGCCTGGTCATTTATGCTTCAAATGAGAACTCTGCCTTGATTTGTTCGATGATCCATTTGTTTATTTTGTTAGCTGTCCGGGATATTTTCAGAAGTCTCCAATGTCAGCGTTCAAAAGCTTTTTCTATTTTGCTTCTTCAAGGTCTACTAGTTAAGGATTGACCTCACTTATTATTGATTGCTCCTTCTCACTTTAACCCACAGCCCTCTTCCCTGTCTATATCGTATTGATCTTTCAGTTTGACTAGTTCTTCAACCAACTATTCTAATCCCCTCCTATACTTGATCACCTTTGTCCTACTTGAGGTTAAGAAAAGTAGTTAGTGGCTGATTTTCCCCACTAATGCTTGATAGATGGGAAAATAAGCTAGGGGAATTTACCAGCCCTTAATTTGTCTTACATTAAAATTGTAAGGCTGTATTAAAATGCTGGGTTGATTACTCAAGGCAGAACAGGGATTAACAATGAGTACAATGTAATACATACTTTTCTGCCGGCTCATGGATTGGAGGAAAGCACTTTAATGTGGCCTTCTGGCTGTGTCCTGTGTCTAATGTTGACTTACATCTCAGGGGATGTTTGGAAGGCAAACATGATAATAACTGGAGATCATATTCATGTAGGTCATCACTGTGTGTGGTGCAGGACGTAACTGGATATTTTCTGGCAATGTCTTCTTGTAATGTTCCATTGTAATTCTTGAGATCAAATTGGAAATAAAGGCCTGATTTCTGCTGTCTATGGACTTAGAGCCTTTCTCTTATATGAATTCATGCAAATATAATTAGACATGCTTTCTTAGTGAAACTTTCAAGAAGTGTTGGAGCTTGTCTGCAGAAAAAAAAACCAAGAACAAAACTTAAGTGTGCATATACATGTGCAAACTTTTTTTGTTTGATTTACGAAGCATTTTTAAGGTAGAAATGTTGGAGGATTAGTTCAAGTTTTTAAGTTCAGAGGACTGAATTTTCAGCAGCAACCTGATTGCCTGGAATAGATGTCTTGTAAAGGATTGCTTTAATGTCTCAGTCTGGATAGGATTTTCTTAAGCTTATTTAGGGTTAAGTCAGCATGATCACAGAATAGGAGTAGTTTAAATGGTAAGGGCAGATACCATATGCCCTAAATGCTGCTTTAGGTAAAATGTGAGGTATGATGAGGAAATGGCCGTGGAGTCTGGTGAGTTACACAAGAGATGAATATTTTATTTGCCCAAGTGTGGTTAGATACACAGGGAATTTTTCTCTGGGATGGAAGCACTCACTGTACATGCAAAGCAACAAAGAATAACACCAGTAAAAGGGGGAAGTAAAGAGGATCATAAGAAGGATAAATACTACAGCCATACTACATGGGTTAATATACATAGACATTAGACAGAACTGCAAGAATTCGATGTTTAGCAGAGTGGTGGCACAATGGAAAAACTGTCCCTGTGTCTAATTGTCTTGGCATACTTTGCCCTATAACAGGGGTCTTCAAAGTGGCCCTTTTATGACTTGTGGACTTCAACTCCCAGAATTCCTCGGCCAGGCACACTGGCTGAGGAACTCTGGGAGTTGAAGTCCACAAGTTATAAAAGGGCCACGTTTGAAGAGCCCTGCCCTATAACACTTCCCCGAGGGAAAGAGTTGAAACAGGTTATGACCAGGATGTGCGGGGTTTGCAGATGCCTTCTCAGCCTTCCTTCTGACCCCCACAATATATTTGGGTTAGGCTTGTAACCTCTTCCACAGAGGTTCTAATTTGTGACTACTGGGGACTCACAGACTTTAATGTTGTTTTAGGTTTTCCTCCTTCTCTCTCTCTGTGCTGCAATAATTTGGTTAAAAATGCAACATTTTTCTTTTGTTTCAAAGATATTAAAAATTATTTTAAAATCTTCTTCTACTCAACTGGAGTTGCTACCCATTTGATATGTAATATAGGGAGGCTTGAATTTCACCCATTTCCATTTCAAATACATACCTCAAAATTGATGTGTGTGTGTGCATTTGTGTATGTGTGTGTGTGTGTGTGTGTGTGTGTGTGATATCTATTTACTTATTAAATGTATATGCCACCCCGCCAGTTTCTATGACCAGAACTAAGAGTTAACTTCTTTGGGATGTGTATTACTGGGTCTGACTCTATTGGAACAAGTACCGGTAATCAATAGTTATCATGAGTACTTTGAGAATATTTCAAGCTGTATCCTGATGTGGAATTGACTGGGTTTCTGAGTTCACTTAACATATTGGACTTTTAAAAGACCCCGTTAGGTTACTGAATAAACATAACCATTGTATGATTAACTCTGGATGCAAACCAGAGAGATGCTTATTCTTTTCCAATTGCATTGTTCTTTTTTCTGAATTATCTTAGCAGTTCACTTTCTCCTATTTCTTTCTCAGTATCGCTTACCTACATTTGAAGAAATTTTGGAAGGGTTCCGCTGACCATTGGAACGTATTGCTATGTTCCATTCAAATATAACATTCTTCTACTCCAAAGGCCCTCTAAGTAGAAAGGACTTTTTGGCTGAAAATGGCAACAGTTGTCCTATGTTCACACTAGTCTCCAAGTAGGCCTTGATGATCCAGAAATCTTCTGCCATATATATATATGTTGTTGTTGTTAGTTGCGAAGTCGTGTCCGACCCATCGCGACCCTATGGACGATGTTCCTCCAGGCCTTCCTGTCCTCTACCATCTTCTGGAGTCCATCTAAGCTCACGCCTACTGCTTCAATGACTCCATCCAGCCACCTCATTCTCTGTCGTCCCCTTCTTCTATTGCCCTCAATTTTTCCCAGCATTAGGCTCTTCTCCAGTGAGTCCTTCCTTCTCATTAGGTGGCCAAAGGATTTGAGTTTTAGCTTCAGGATCTGGCCTTCTAAAGAGCAGTCAGGGTTGATCTCCTCTAGGACTGACCGGTTTGATCGCCTTGCAGTCCAAGGAACTCGCAGGAGTCTTCTCCAGCACTATATATATATATATATATATATATGTAGGTCTAGAGTCTCGGGTTTCTTCCCGCGTTCCTTTCATCTTCAGAAAGTTGTGGCCACAACTTTCTGAAGATGAAAGGAACGCGGGAAGAAACCCGAGACTCTAGACCTATACATACAGACACCCGCGAGAATCTACGAAAACAAATATATATATATATATATATATATATATATATATATATATATATATATATATATATATATATATATATATATATATGTATATGTGTAAAAAGGTAAAGGTAAAGGTTCCCCCACACATGCGTGCTAGTCGTTTCCGACTCTAGGGGCCGGTGCTCATCTCCGTTTCAAAGCCGAAGAGCCAGCGCTTGTCCGAGGACATCTCCGTGGTCATGTGGCCGGCATGACTAGACGCCAAAGGCGCACGGAACGCTGTTACCTTCCCACCGGAGTGGTCCCTATTTTTCTACTTGCATTTTTACGTGCTTTCGAACTGCTAGGTTGGCAGAAGCTGGGACGAGTAACAGGCGCTCACTCTGTTACGCGGCACTCGGGATTCGACCCGCCAAACTGCCGACCTTCCGATCGACAAGCTCAGCGTCCTAACCCACTGAGCCACCGCGTCCCTCTCTCTCTCTCTCTATATATATATATATATACACACACATGCTGAGAAGTAGTAATATTAATTTATATAGAAATATAGAATATCCCACCATAGGTGGGGGAAATAGTGACCAAATAATCTATGTGTTCCTTGTATCTTACTTTACTTTACTTTTATTAAACTTTTATATGAATTTATTAGCTTGTAATCTGTAATGAACTTTAGATGCCATTTGCATTGATGGAGTACTTCAAGGTCTTTGTTGGCTTTTTTAATGGTTCTTGACCAATTTAGAATAGAATAGTCCTTAACAGGCATCTTCAAATGTTGACATGCCCTCTATAAAGTAAGACATACTTCCTCCTGACATCTCCTCTTTCAGGTGGGTAACTCTATCGGCCCTGGGGAAGAGATTAAGTCCTGTTAAGACCCAAAGTCATTTGGCCTTTGCAGCTAGCAAATTTGATAGCAGATCATGATGTTCATTTGGGTTTTAAAGGCTTTGTTCTAAAAAGGGATGTCCTGAAGGGATGAGTATAATGATCTGGAATTTCAAAACATACTTTGATATGTTAAATGGGTTGGAGAGATAACATAGACAAAAAGACTTTGAAGATCCTTCTTTGTCACCACAATGATGAGTGGGAGGATCTTGATCCTGTGGTAGAATGCTTATTTCCCATAATGCAGAAAATTCTGTATTGTTTTGCTATGACCCATTCAAAAAATATATCAGATAAGCTGCTCTACGAAAGTAATAACAGCAACTGGCAAGGTAATTTAGGGGGAAAATGGCCTTATCAGTAGAAAAAAAAAACATACTGTCATAACAGCCTCACTTGGTAAAAGGCAGCTTAATAAGGATATGTAGATTATTTTATTCGTTGCTGTTTTGGGAAAGGATGTGTTATGTGTACGTGTATGTGGGTGTGAGAGTGTGCCTTTGGTTTTCTGGCTCAATTGCTAAAATGTCTTGGGTGGCCTTGAATGCCATCTGTTGGGATGAGAGAACTGAGAGAAAAATGACATGAGATCAACACTTGTGGCGCTCACCTTCTGAAGAATATAGCTCAGTTTTTCATTGGAGAGCAAATTATTTCATCCCTCTATTTTATTTCTTACTGACAACATTATCCTCTTGACACAAAGAGCAGGGGAGGGAAATATAAATTCTATCTCTTTTTTAGCATTACTAGTGAAAACTATTCTTAGAAATAAATTTGGACACATTGGAAACAGCTTTTGAAGTGAGAGTAGAGTTCCCAAGGAGAAACATAAGTATTTTCTGATATTTATTTTTTGGCATTTTAAAAAATGTAATCTATGGTCTACTGATGCCTGCAGTACGACTTATAAGGAAGAAATAATTCCTATTAATTAGTGGGAAGTTTTGGATTATGCTGCATAAAACGGCTTTATTTAAAATCTGTTCTTTGGTAATTCTCATAACTAAAACATTTTATTTGGTTATTTATTGTAAACAGTGTTTATTAGCCCACTGTTTAGTCAGAAGTGTTCCTATGGTATTTTTTTATACAGTCGTGGAAAATATTCACAGGTGTACAATCTAAAAGATGTGACACAAAAGAAAAAAACAAAGAAAAGTAATGAATAAGGAAGAGTAAAACAAGTTCAGGTACCAGTTCTTAAACTTCAATAGTAATTTTTATAGCTTGGAGTAGAACTGATGAAGCCCAGCTTATTATTTCATCTGCTTCTATTGTGTCTGTATGTGCATTGGTGTACGTGTTTTAAGGAGAAAAAGTATAGTACAAGAACCATATCAAATGTCTGAGAAATACACATCTTAATCCCTACTTAAAATTATTCAACTGGTTTACCATCTGATGAATGCTATTGTCCACCTTCATCAGCTGGGGGCTGATTTTCATTCCGATCTAGTGAGTGACCTACTGGGTTGTCCAATCATGATATAATATAAAGACTATCCTTAGTAGTCTTACTTAGCACAAAATTGGCTGCATGATTCCAGACCTTAAACATTTTTTCTGTGAGGACTCAGGAACACTTTCATTTGTTTTTGCTTTCAGTAACTTTAATCTGGGGGTAGTAACAGTGGTGGGATTCAGCCACTTTGCACCACGTCGGCAGAACCAGTAGCTAATTTTTTGTTGCCCAGGCCCAGAATGGACTTCTGGAAGCGGCATCCACACAGAGAACTGGTTTGTTCACATATTTGAATCCCACCACTGGGTAGAAATGAGTGTGACACAAATTATGCTCATCCAACAATGAAGAGACTGTTCATTAACCCGATCAGTGTAGTAGTTAAAGCATCGTGCTAGAAACCAGGAGACTGTGAGTTTTAGTCCTGCCTGAGGCACAAAGCCAGCTGGGTGACTCAGGCTGGTCGCTCACTCTTAACCCTGCAAAGGAGGTAATAACAAACCACTTCTGAACACCTTGTCAAACAAAATATAGGGAACAAACTTGTCAAGGCAGTCTAAGAGAATGGAAGGGGGAAAAAACCTGGCTTCAGGCCTGAATGTATGTATATCTCTTCATTTGGACACTCAGGTCAGTGCAAACTGGGTTTCCTATTGCAAATGATTCCCTTGCGCACAGAGAGATGGTATATAAACCCCAGGGGCCTTTAATCCTATTTTCTTTGTGTATGGACTTCATTTTTTCTTAATTGCTTTCTGTCAATTTTGCCCCCTTTGCATATTGCATTGT
Organism: Vipera berus; assembly: GCF_964194415.1. Taxonomy (NCBI): domain Eukaryota; kingdom Metazoa; phylum Chordata; class Lepidosauria; order Squamata; family Viperidae; genus Vipera; species Vipera berus. Next base: position 141,083,950 of record NC_138203.1, on the reverse strand, counting down.
TGATGGGAGAGAGTGATTTTGGGCATGGAAAGGGTTAATGGCTGGTGGTGCTGGGCTCAGGAATGTGGCATTGCCAGTGGGGGAAGGGTGCTCTTTCCCATGAATCTCTTTGGGGCTTGTCTTTTGCTCAAGCTTGTAGACTTAGTCCCATTTGGGATAGGATGGAGACCCAGTTGGCTCTAAACTAGCCATACCTATAGTAAGTTACCCTCCAGGATTCACTTGTGAGCTGGTGGCTTAAAAACAAGATGACTGCCTACATGCAAATGACTGTGTGTGTGTGTGTGTGTGTGTGTGTGTGTGTGTGAGAGAGAGAGAGAGAGAGAGAGAGAGATTTCAATAATGCATTTCACAGCAAAATGCTAAAAGTAGTTCGCAGTGTATATGCACTGTAATGTAGCCTTCTCAACCTGCTGTTCTCCAGATGTGTTGTTTACAACTCCCAAAATTCCCTGCACACCATGCAAAATGGGAAGTCTATGTGTTACAATTCAGCATCTGGAGACCTGATTACAAATCTGCAACTGTGGTCAATATCAGTGTCCTTGGAGAGAAGCTCATTTAGCATAAACAGTAACTAAAATTCCCACAGATAGAGATATTCTATTTTCTCTTGTTCGGGAGTCCTATGCCTAGTTTTGACCTTTTAGCTATCATAGGAGGAACAACAAGAAGAAAATGTTTTAGGGTAGAGTGTTCAAGAGGATCAGTGGTAATATACACACATACAAATTGCTGCAATAGTAAATTGTGAGATTTTTGATGAGAGGTCACCACTAGTCTTTCAAAGAACCCTGGCTTTTTGGTCCTACCTAGACAATAATAATAATATTCACATCATTATTGTGCAGATAACAGGATAAAGAGTGTAAAATATTATTTAAGTCTTTGTTGTTTATTGAAAATAGCTTATGAATAAGTGTCAACTTATTAGGAGCCATGGTGGCACAGTGATTAGAAAGCAGTATTGCAGGCAAACTCTGCCCGCAGCCTGGAGTTCGATCCTGACTGGCTCAATGTTGACTCAGCCGTCCATCCTTCTGAAGTTGGTACAATGAGGACCCAGATTGTTGGAGGCAACAGTCTGACACTGTAAACCTCTCAGACAGTGCCATAAAGCACTATGGAGTGGTAAATAAGTCTAAGCGCTATTGCTTTTGCTATTTTCTTTTTGCCGATCCACGTAATAGCCTGCTATTTGGATCATAGAAAAAATCTTCAACACTAATAAAAGTTTCCATATGTATATTATAATTCACATTTGGGAAAATTTCATTCCTCCTTTCCCCAACATTTAAAGATTATTTACAATTGATTCCAAGACTGGAGGTGGGGGGGAGGAGACAGGGATTTTCCATCTTCTGAAATTGTGAAAACAAAAATAGTTTCAGGTATTGTTACATATACACCTGGCAAAACAACCTCTTGTACACAATAAAAAGGCTGTTTTGAAGTCCTATATTCTTTTATTTTGGTTGAGTGTATTACAATGAAGCTAGTCATTGTGTTCAACTGACCATGGTTTGTTTCTTTACTTAATTTGTGAATGCATCAGTGCCTTATTTTTTGAAGCTACTTTGTTTATGATATCTTCCTGCAAAAAGGAATTGAAAAGAACTATTAAAAATAATCTCTCAGCATTGCATTTAACTCTAATAACAAAACACTGTTCACGATCTCATACACTCCTTCCTTCCTTTTCCTCATCCTTCACAGGAAGAGATGAGAAACTAAATGTTCCCCTTTTTAGAAATATTTTTATCAAAGATTTTCACAGAAGTAATGATGAATTGATATAAGGAAAAAAGAAAACCATGAAAAATAGGACAAATATATAAAAAAGAAAAGATGTGATTTCCGATCTTTATAGTGGTTACAAACATATTTCTCCTCCCTCCCTTCTCTTAAAGTTACATCATAATTCCATTCTCCATATATTCAAACTTATTTAATCAGCAAATCCATAAATCACCAGTTCATTCCCCCCCCCATTTTTAGCAAAAAGCACACAAGAGATTTCTAGTGTTTAATCAAAGTGAGAAACTAACTTTCCCAAATGCTACAAAGGATGGTGTAAACCATAGCTTGTTCCTGGCTTATCTTTCTGTAGTTGGAGTAAATGACAAGTTGTGACCTGTCATCTTTACTTGTTCTTTGAGCAGCCCATTCTACATGTAAAGGTAAAGGTAAAGGTTCCCCCGCACATGCGTGCTAGTCGTTTCCAACTCTAGGGGCCGGTGCTCATCTCCGTTTCAAAGCCGAAGAGCCAGCGCTTGTCCGAAGACGTCTCCGTGGTCATGTGGCCGGCATGACTAGACGCCAAAGGCGCACGGAACGCTGTTACCTTCCCACCGTAGTGGTCCCTATTTTTCTACTTGCATTTTTACGTGCTTTCGAACTGCTAGGTTGGCAGAAGCTGGGACGAGTAACAGGCGCTCACTCTGTTACGCGGCACTCGGGATTCGACCCGCCAACCTGCCGACCTTCCGATCGACAAGCTCAGCGTCCTAACCCACTGAGCCACTGCGTCCCTTATTCTACACGTAGCTGGCATTAAACAAAGAGAAGCAATATTTAAGTATTGTGTATTTATTTGTCAATTTGTACCCCGCTGCCAACACAATGACACTAATGTTAAAATATTAGATCCCTCCTCTCATACATTATGAGTACAGTTTGGGCTCTGAACTGTATTGGGGGTCAATGCAGTACAGTCTATGTGCATAGAAGTCAGGATCTTGAAATTATTATGTTAATTTTTATGTAGTACAGGAGGCTTAGAATTCTAAGGTTTTGAGCAGGAAAAACTACATACAGCATTGATTTGATGATCAAGGCAGGAATATTTTCTAGTTCCATTCCTATTCTATATTACTGAAGTAACTGAGATGAAGTTTATTATAGGAAGTAAGATGAAAAAGGAGAATTGCAAAACAATTGACAAACAGCAACTTCAGTTCAGATAGCTATGTTCAATAGCTGATCTTCCATTATAAATAACGTAGCTGCCAAGATAATTTCTTATCGCAAAGTTAGAAAAATAATGCTCCCAGGCATGACCTCTCTATAACCTGATGGTCCAGAAATTATAGTTAAAGAATTTCTGTTGTCCTAATATTATGATTTGAGGAACCTGGCTGAGCTTTTCTGGTTGGCAATATACCATGGCTCAGTTCTTAAATGGACAAGCTGAAATCTTTTTTTAAAATAAATTCTCTTCTTTTAGCATCCAAGAAAGAGAGCAAATGGTTACTTTTCCCCTTGAAAGTCTTTTGCCAGATCTGTGTTTTGGAGGGGAAAATGAAATTTAAAAAGGACATAGAGAACTCATTCTATTATGGGCACTGAAGTGTATGGAAAATACAAACCATGGCAGTTTAGTGCCAGAAGATTTCAGTGCCTTGGCCATGAGTAGTTACTTCTTTGATAATATTTGTATATTTCTTATAAATACCTTTTACTGTAACCACTGCCCACTATATACTAACTCAATCTTTCACACATTCCTGTCATTGTGTTATTTCCTTCTCCTCTAGACTACTCACTCCATTTCTTTAAGTAAAATGGATACAGACACACAGTGGTGGGATTCAAATATGTGAACAACCGGTTCTCTGTGTGGATGCCACTTCTGGAGGTCCGTTCTGGGCCCGGGCAACAAAAAATTAACTACCGGTTCTGCCGAAGTGGTGTGAACTGGCTGAATCCAGTGGCGGGTTTCAGCCAGTATGCACCACGTTGGCAGAACCGGTAGCTAATCTTTTGCTGCCCAGGCCCAGAATGGAGTTTCGGAAGCAGCATCCACACAGAGAACCGGTTGTTCACATATTTGAATCCCACCACTGGCTGAATCCCACCACTGCATACACATAAACACACACAGAGATAGATAGACAGATAGAGAAAAGGAGAGAGAGAGAGAGAGTTTTTTTCCTGATTGGAACGCTTTAAAAGCCATCAGAGCTTCTGTCGAAATTCAGATCCAATCTCCCACTTCTATTTCTTTCCTCACTTCTTGATACAACTTATTTTTTTCCTCACCTCTCAGATTCTGACCACTCCAGAGACATTATTGACGGCAAAGGAAAATTTAGGAACTATTTTTTAAATGGAAGTTAGGAATATTATGTGCATACTCGATGTTCCCTTAGTAATTGTGACTGCCAGAATGCTTTGGAGAGATCAGATTGTAGCTATGGATTATTGTTATTATAACTACAGAAGGACTCATTTTTGCACGAAAGTGCCTCACTTTCTTGAAGCTGTAATACCGGCATGCAGCAACTAAAAATTAGGAGCAACCAGATTAAATGAGCATATGTGAATTATTATACTGAGGTATTCTAGTTAGCCAATCTGGTGTAGTAATAGCAGTTTTTTGGGATCAACCACAGTGTATGGAGAATGGACAGCAGAGTTGCCACATGCATATACATTTAATAAATAAATAAACTTTGGGACAACAGTTTGGACTGTGGAGCAGAAGATAGACATACTGGTGGGCATGGTAAACACAGAAGGAGTAAGAGAGGAAATTCCAGTGTTTAGTTTTAATTTGAAACATGGACCTTTCCGCTCTTGGGTTAACTGTTGAAAACTGCATTGGCGTGAAATTTGCTATCTCCATTGCCAATCCCTATTATGCATCGATTGTGTTTGTTGCCAGATCCTGTGGTCATATGATGTCCCTCCAAGGCATTATGGTGATAAAGTTTAAAAGATATTATGCACTTTAGGACTGCCCTTGGACTGTGTTGGAATAAGGAGAAAAACTATATTAACAGTCACTTAAATCTGCTTCACACATAGTGATGAGATAAAGGTACTAGCAAGGGCGGAAAAAAGATGTTGCAAGTGGGGTTCAAAGTGTCAAGTCAAAGAGTTTTCTGGTCTGCTAGGACAGGACATGAAGTCCAATACCTGCTGGATAGAAATGATGGTGCTGTATTCTGGCGCTTCTGAAAAGGCACAGGTTGAGGAAGCCACTATTAATTATCAAAAAAAATTGTGAGACCAAAATGTCTGGAGAAAGCTGATAACAAGATTCAAAGCTACAAGATAATTTTATTTGAACATATTAGATTCAACCTGCTCTGCTTGGTAGGATTAGAAACCCCATGTTTAAAGCATATTTTGCTACTCTGCCTCTAAGCTCCTCATAAACAATGACTGGATCATCTAAAAACACTTGCATTTTTTAAAGTCAACTTGGCATCTCACAGGGAAACTGTGGAACTATCCACTCAGGTTTCATGGAACTCCCCCCCCCAAAAAAAAAATTCTACTTAGTTAATTAGAAAAAGAGGTTATCTATGTTTTGGCCTCTGCGCATTTGGGACTATTGATACTTGAAGCATATAATAGCATGGAATTTTTATTTGTGATGGTGCTGAAAAACTGTTGTACGGATCGTTAGCCAACCTCTCTCTTGCTACATCCTCTTCAGAAACTGTGATACTATGAGGGAAATGTGTCTTAAACTAGTGTAGGTTTGTAAAGTAGCTCTTCAGCCACACCATATTTGCAACTTCTTGAGAGACTCAAATAACCCGCAGCGGAGAATGAAACTGGGTCATTTTCCCTCCGGGAAGATTTTATCCAAAACAGTTTGAAAGCACTTTGGAAATCTTGTTGGAAGACGGGTTATGGCAAGCAGCCTCTGGGAAGTTTGGCAGTCACAGATCATTGAACAATGCACAGACATGTTAATTTTGTTTGTGAAGCAGAGGTGTCTATAAAACTGATTCTCAGGGATCCATTTACGACAGGTTTTATTAATTTTTTTTGCTATACAGTACTGAATGCAGCAGAGTTCATTCCTCTTCCCTAGTCTGATAGCCTTTTCAGCTGTACTGGCTAGAAACAATGGGAGGAGTAGCTCAACACATATTGAGGAAAGCTTCCACAGCTTGGGGAAAGTGGTATTAGCAGAAGGCATAAATCATGCTGATGCAGGCACTTACGATAAGAAAATGTGAACTTCATCTTTTAAATTGCCATCGAAGAGAGCTTCAAGAAGCATAAAGATGGCCATGAATCTTGAATATTTTTCTTTGATTCCCTCCCCTTGAATTATAGCTTCTAAGAACCACTCTTTTAGTTTAGGCATCATCGGTAAATCCATTTCTGACTTCCTTCATGCCCAGAATATGGGATTCTATGCTGGAACTGCCTTTTATCTTCTAACTAACTAGGTTGACCTTGCAAAAAAAAATCCCTTTTAAGTCTTCTGGTTGTACAAATGTCACAATAGGCATATCTTTATATAAAAACTATCTCCAGCTTTTTTGTGTGTGTGGGGGGGGCTTTTCTCCACACAACCTCAGCTTTCCTCTACCCTAGCAGTAAAGCTAGGTATTCACTATGTGTTTTGTGTTTGTTTCCACACTTTTTCTTCTCCTTTTAAGATGCGGTTATTTGGGTTTTCTGCAGAAAGCATATGTTGGGGGGAAACGTGAAGGAAATTGAAATTTGGTTCATATGAAAGAAGAACAAGAAAGGTGCTGGGAAGGGGGAACGAGGAGAGGAATTGGTATTTTACCAAAAAAACAAAGGCTATTTAGACAAATGTGTTAGTGCAGGGTGTCATTTTGAGGTTAGTGTGAAATGAATGCTAGAGTACAGGCTGCTGCCCTGCTTAAGTTGAACCTGGCCTCTTGATTTCTCTCTTCTTTTGAAATAACTGTAAGCTCTTCACAGACAGAGAGAGACTAGCTGTCTCCTTATGTGAGTGTGAGACCGAGCCGCGGAGAACTCAGTAATACAAAAAGTCTTTCACTGAGATGGCTCCACGGGGCTCCGAGCTATTATATCAGCTGTTCCCTATGTATTTTTAATATATATTCTTTAAGCTTTTAAACAGAACTGATTTCTTAGAAACGTGCCCCATCTCCACACAACAGAAATACGTGCTTCTTTGTCAGTAAGGGCTAGGAGAAATTCAGGAACCCGGAGAATATATGGATTTCAGCGCCTCTGGGCGGGATCTCTTCCCCCCTCCCAAAAAAAAAAGAAAGAACCCCCCTTAGAGTGACTCCCGGGTGACCCTCACGTTCCCCTCCACGGTTGGGGCAGTTAAAAGGCTGGGCTCCCGCTAACGGCAAGGGAGTCCAGTGCACGCCTGGAATGAAGCTGAACTCGGTACGGAGAGGAGAGACAGGCAAAGAGCCTTGCCTTGGTTTCCTTGACGTTGCTGCCACTAGAAAACATGCCCTTCTCTCTAAGCCTCTTTTTCTCTCCGCCGCCCCCACTTTCCCCCCCGCGCCAGGAGGCGACTGTGCCCCAAAGCTTGCTGGCAAAGGAGCTGGTGCTGTTTTCTCTCAGTGGGTTTCTTCCCCGGTTTCCGCGCGCTTGGACACCTCAGCCTGACGGCGCGTTTATTTTTGGAACGCGAGCTTCAAGAGAGGCCCTCACATATGGAAAAGTTTACGGAAATGAAGCCTTTAAGTTAAGCTGCTCGCTCGAAATCTCGTGGCTTTAGCCGCTCAGGGCACTTGGCAGAACCCACGGCAGCGGGGACTGGGGGCGGGCGGGGGTGGATGGTGCGGAGTCAAGCCGAGCCTTTGCAGTTTTAAAGGGGCCGAGCGCAAGCGGTGCCCTCCCCCTCCCCCCCGCCCCCAATCCCATCCCCCGGTCCTCGTGGGCAGCTTTGGCTGGGGCAGCGAAAAAGGGCTCGAGCCAGAAACGAGTCTGAGCGATGGGCAAGAGGTGGTGGTGGTGGGGGGTCTGGGCTAGATGACAGAATGAGGGGACGCTGGCTGTGAGGAAAGCCCACGGCGCCGAAGTTACATGGCGGTAGGGCAGGGGTCTTCAAACTTGGCCCTTTTATGACTTGTGGACTTCAACTCCCAGAATTCCTCAGCCAGCGTATGCTGGCTGAGGAATTCTGGGAGTTGAAGTCCACAAGTCATAAAAGGGCCAAGTTTGAAGACCCCTGCGGTAGGGTATTTCTCTGCGCCCCCGCCCCCACCCCCGTCCCACGGCAACAGAGGAGAGAAAGATGATCGAGGCGAAGTACGCCTTGCCTCTGGTGTTGCGCTGCCTAAACCCCCTCACATTGGCCTCACTCTTGGGTGGAACGCCATCCATTTGGGAGAAGAAAAATGAAAGACGGGGCTGACGGGAGGGGGGTGGGGAAGGGAGGAGGAGGATGCAAAGACGGAGCAGGGGCACAAAGGGTCGGAGCAGCTGGGAGAGGAGGTGCGCGTATGCGTGCGCTGTTGCGCTTGCAAGCCCATTCAGAGGCCGGGAGTATAAGAAGCGGGTGGGGGGGGGGGGAAAGGAAGGTGAAGAGTGAGTGATGGGCTGAGGGGTGGCAGGGGGTAGGTTCGGAAAAGCAGCGCCTCCTCCGAATCGGCAGGAAAAAGGCGCTGCTTGGACTGTTGTAAATTAGGCCTGTGGTGTTGGGTTCCATGTGGAAGATGTGAGCTCACTTTCTACCCCCAGGGTGGTACAGCCCCAGCCAAGGGCTGGCAGCAAGAACATAAGCTTCATTTATCTGGGAACCTGAAATGACTCTTGATTTAAATCATATGGTAAAAAGCACCCGAAGAAGAAGAAGAAGAAAGAACAACATCAGCAAAAACAAAAAAAACCCCTTCGCCTGTTTTTGGAAGTGGTTCAAGAGCCAACACACACACACACACACACACACACACACACAGAGAGAGAGAGAGAGAGAGAGAGAGAGAGAGAGAGAGAGAGAGAGAGAGAGAGAGAGAGAGAGAAAACAGTCTCTGCTTTCTGCTGCAGAATCAGGCAGCAAACAGACCCAGCGGTTCATCTGTGGATTGGGGCTAAATCTGAGAATGCGTCTGGCTCCGAATGAAAAGAGACATTCTGTCGTCTTGTGAAGGAAGACTTTTAAAACAAAGAACTAATATTGCCGGTATATAAATCTGGTCACTGAGGGGATCTCTATATGGTGGGGTGGTATTAAACCAAAGAAAACTGGAATATGCCTATCTCCATTTGAAGAAGAGGTTGTACCTCTGTGGAGGTGATAGTGTGGATGATTTGATTCTTTTTCTGGAGGAAAAATCTTGAGGTTGACTTGTGTTTTACCCCTCAAAAATACTATATGCTTATTTACTCCCTTGATGACAAAGTCACCCAATCTCTGCAGGATAATTTTTGCATGTTCCTTTTCTAGCAGGCAATTCTGATCTTGAAAAACAGGAAGCAGAGTGCCCTCGCTCATGTACTGAGTGCTTTTTTGCCTTATCACAGAACAATGCTAACCAGTTTTCACCAGTTTCTTGGATTTGGGAGTGTACTCTCAAAACCAGGATGAGGAGGGGGGCAGGGTGGATAAGCTTCAGCACCAACAATTCTTATTTTGGAAATTAATCACAGTATTTGTGTGTCTAACTTCTTTCCCTACCGTAGTACTTTCTAAAAACTGTTTACTTTAAAAAAAAACCTGGCCTTTTGCCTATGCCCTTAAGAGCATTTTCCCCAGGCAAAAATTAAGCCAATAAAACTTTGACTGGAGTGGAGATAAGTAGCATCAAGAGTTTACTCTGCTAAAGCTCATTGTGTCTCACACTGCTGATTACAAATAAGAAGCAAGACAGATCTCTCTCTCCCCCCCCTTGGTAATACTAGAGTGAGCTACCAGAGATCAGGGTATTTTAAATAGATATTCCTAGAGCCTCTTTATATATACTTATCAAAAATCAGTGTGGTAATTTCTTGCCATAAAATGTGTAACTTAAATCCTAAAAAAGGCTTGGCATAATTTTTTTTAAAAAACCAACCTGCTTCCCAAAGGCCATGGAGAAGAAAATTTTCTTGGTCCTGCCTCTGTGTAGTTCATGTCTTGTGAAGATCACTATTTCACTCTTTTAAATTCATCATGTCCTTGACTATTTCCAAATATGAAGTGTGCCCCTCAGCCACAACTTAGGATCCATTCCTGCTACAAACCTTTCTAGTTTTTCTAGGCATATAATGCCTATTTCTTTCTTTTGCCTTGATAGGGCTTCTTCTAATTGGTCTGTTCTCAAAATCTCTTGGGAAGGGATTTTCAAAACTTTAAAATCCCTGAAGCTATTCATTTCTAGGGAGGAAAGAGCCTCCCCCACCCCCATTTTCACATCAGAAGGGTTGGATTCTACTTAAAAGTTCAGTCAGATACAGTCATCTGCATCTTGCAGCTTTATTCAGCCTGTGAAGGAAGAAAATGCCTGCTTAAGAGAACTATATACAGGTATTCCTCAACTTACAACAATTCTTTTAGTGACTGAAGTCACAGTGGCATTGAAAAAAGTGACTAATGTTTTCCACGCTTATGACTGTTGCAGCATCCCCATGGCCACATGGTCAAAATTCAGAGGCTTGGCAACCGAATCATATTTATGAGGATTGCAGTGTCCCAGGGTCATGTGATTACCTTTTGTGACCTTTTGACAAGCAAAGTCAATGGGGGAAGCCAGTTTAAGAACCATGTAACCAGCTTAATAACTGCAGTGTTTCACTTAACAACTGTGGCAAGAAAGGTTGTAAAATGGAACAAAACTCACTTTAAAAAATGTCTCACTTAGCAACATAAATGTTGGGCTCAATTGTGGTCATAAGTCAAGGACTACCTGTAAAGTGAAAAAACTCTTAGCAGGATAGTCTAATTTGCCTTCTTGTGTGTGTCGTTGCACTTTGGCATTTTAAGTGGTATATGTGAGAAAATCACTATAAAATAGATAATAGTGCCATTGCTTTTCATTATTTAAAACATCTTCATGTTACAGTAGGCAGGCAGAGGAGATGACTAGTGTTTAAGCAATAGCCAACTCAGACATACACACACACACACCCCCCTCCATTTTCCTAATCCTGCTGCTGACACCACCTTACCTACCTCTCTGAAATTTTCAGGATGTTCCCATCATCTTCCCACTATTCTCAAGAATGGCCAGGCCATCTCTGATCTCCACTGGAACTTCCAGTCTTCCTGCCAAACCACCTTCCATCACAAACAAACCAGTTCCTGCAAACTGAACTGAACTGGCAAGATAACACCTCTGAGAAAATCACAGTATTGCACTAGGGTCTACGAAAGGGAGGATCACACGAGTGTCCATGAGTTAGATTCTCTAAAATGGGTGGGGGATGATGGCCCTTTTATGAGTTGTGGAGTCCAACTCCCAGAATTCCTGAGCCATCCAGCCAGGCTCAGGAATTCTGGGAGTTGAAGTCCACAATTCACCTATGCTCTAAAAGATGGCCTGTTCAGTTTCAATAACAAGAGACAGGTTTTTCCTCCACAATTACACAATACTATAAAGCAGGGGTATCAAACTGCTGGTTGCATCATACAGAGGCCGCGCCCACCCCAGCTCTGGCAATGCAAAAATGTTGTGACACATCACATGACACGGTGAATTTGACACCCGTGCTCTAAAGTATGGTATTCCCCTTTGTGTCTATGGAGATTCTCAATCTTCCAGGTCATGGTTGTCCCAAAGGTGCTTTTCCAAAAGGCAACTAGACTGTCTTATTTATTTATTTTCCTTTGGAAGCATTATACGTAAATCCTTCCATTCCCCACCAGTCAGTTAGAATTAAAGAGGTTTCTTGGATGAGAAGTGAAATGTTTTCAAAGAAAAACCCAAGGAAGTCCAGTTGCCTTTTGGAAAACCACCTTTGAAATATTCACTTTTCTGTATTAGAAAGCGTGGAGAAAAGTTTGATTGAGGAGCATTCTCCGCACTTCTATGGTAGACCCGAGGTTTTCATATACAAAGATCAAGAGTCCATCTCTACTTCCTGCTAGAAAAGTTTCTGTATGAAAATCTGCAGAGCTTTTCCAAAATAGGCCAGGCTTCTGCAACCTGGTTCCTTTCAAATGTGTTAATTACAACAATTACCATCCTCAACCAGTATGACTAATATCTTGGGGAGTTACAGTCTCCCCAAGATATTGTTCACCAAGATGGGGAAGGCTGGGTAGACGCTATTTAGAAATATTGATTTCCTGAGGGAGGGGAGCTGGTGCAGTTTTTCTTCTCCATCAATAGTTTTGCTGGCTGCATTCTGTTTATTTAGTTCTGTAGGTCTGTGGGGTTCCCTCCCTTTGACTAAATTATCCTCGCTCTGTCAAGCCCTACCGTGTACTGCAGAAAGGTGCCAAACATTGTCACCTTTCTCTGCTCATTTCTTATATTTCCACAATAAAACTTTTTTCCCCCCTGTCCCTGCTTCTCTGGCCCCTAGCGGTTAAGAATGAGATGAAGGCACCTAGGTGTCTGATACATATTTATTTTTTAAAATTTGTGTGCCTCCCAACGATTCTGGGTGGCTCACAAGTCAAACAAACAAACAAACAATAAAAACTAAGAATAAAAATTGGCGACCATGGTCAAAAAGGCTAAAAACCCAGACAGAAACCGGTGGGGGTGGGGGTGAGCGGGAGAGAAGGGGTGAGTTCTTTCTCTACCTCATGGTTTGTTTGTTTGTTTGTTTGTTGCAAGTGTTTCCCAATTTCCATCTCTTCCTTGTGACCATCCCGGATGGCAATGGAGAAATAGTGCTGGGAGTGGGCTGTTTTCTCTACAGCTGAATAGTACTAATGTCAATTCATTCCTTTGCAGGACTGCATCAGAAGGAGACAGGAGAGGAATGGCCTTCTCCCTTTGAACGGGATACTTGCGAAGGCCACAGTCATGGGACCATCTGCCTGGAGCACTGTCAGCGCCAATCAGCTTTTTTAAGAGGAGTTTTTCATTTTTCTCACGCATTGACTTTCCTATTCTCAGTCATGGCTGTAAACAAGGAGAGAGGCTGCTCTGGTGGGACTCCTCTGGCTCATGTAAATGGCTTCCCCCCTGCTGTATACCCCTTCCCTTTCCCTAACCCACATTTCGAGGTGCTGACCAATGGAGGTTACTTCCGGAGCTATCCTACTGACCTGCCGAAGGAAATGGCATCACTGTGTAAGTCCCTTGAAAGGAAGAGGTGATGGGCAAGTTGGCATGGGGCTGGGTGCAGTTGGGGTGTTGGTTCCAGACCCTAAGGACCATCAGGACTCAAAACCCTGTCCAGGGTTGTGGGCAAATTTGGTTTGAGTGCTGTCCACGTGGGACATAATGCAGTGAGAGAGGTTGTTGGGTATGGATTTATTTCTGCTTTTAAGTTGTTTCTCTCCACGATACCCAGTCATAGCAAACAATCAGGCATTAACCTGCATAGGCTAAATGTTTGTGAGTAGTGTCAGGCTGGCTTAAGTATAATGAATGAATGCATCTCCTCAGACCCTGGCACTTTCCAGCCATTTTGGATTACAACACTGATCATCCACAGCCAGCACATTTCATTTTGCTGGGGTGATGGGTCTTGCAATTCAGTGCATAAAAATAGGGAAGGTTGCTGCAAATCAATGTTTTCAGCCAGAAACTTGGTTCAGCCCACTCACTTTCTCAAGTGTGTGATATTTTAATGACGCCAGCACTGTATTAGGGGCCATTACATTTCACCTTTCTCTTGTTCAGAAGGTTTGGACTCAGTACTGCAGAATCTAAAAGAGGGATTCCTACAAGTATAGCAAAATCACTGTACTGATTTGTGGGAGATTTCCACAAGAAGTGTGACCTTTAGGAACAACATGATACAATACCAGGATCATCTTCTTCTGGAAAATCTTTAGTTAAGCAGAAGAAGATGATAAGCCTGAGATTTGAATATATTAGCTGAATTACTGACGAGGATTTCACGTTTTATCTGAACAACAGAGTTCATAAAATCTAATTACAAGTTGATGGACTTCTATTCCACACATTACAATACACTGTGACAATCAGGGCTTTTTTTCTCATAGAACGCTCAGAACGGAGTTCCGGCACCTTTTTTGGATAGAACCTTGTAGGGTAGGCAAGGCAGGTTGTATGACATGTGTGAGTTCCGGCACCTTTTTCTTTTACAAAAAAAGCACTGGTGACAATCTTCCAAGTTCTTCAGTAATCAGTGTGTTGCCAAAGCCATCAGGGAGCAGAATGGAAACACAGATTGGGTTGGTTCAGTCGAATCACCCTATAGCTGTGTATACTTGGGGCATTGTAGGGCAACAACACTGACTTCAAATGGTAGAGTTGTAGAAGCTCATATCTTAGGATCCTGTATTGTTCATGAACATATCACATGATGCTTGTGTAAAAGTAAAGGTAAAGGTTCCCCCGCACATGCGTGCTAGTCGTTTCCAACCCTAGGGGCCGGTGCTCATCTCCGTTTCAAAGCCGAAGAGCCAGCGCTTGTCCGAGGATGTCTCCGTGGTCATGTGGCCGGCATGACTAGACGCCAAAGGCGCACGGAGCACTGTTACCTTCCCACCGTCGTGGTCCCTATTTTTCTACTTGCATTTTTACGTGCTTTCGAACTGCTAGGTTGGCAGAAGCTGGGACGAGTAACAGGCGCTCACTCTTACGCGGCACTTGGGATTCGACCCGCCAAACTGCCGACCTTCTGATCTACAAGCTCAGCGTCCTAACCCACTGAGCCACCGCGTCCCTGTATGATACTTGTGAGGTGCGTTCAAGTAAACAAGTCCAAAAAGGAAGGGAAAAGAACCTCCCAGCCTCCTCTTTGTTTCTAGTGCTTCTGAGTGCTGTATACAAGTAGTCCTCAACTTACGACCACAACTGAGCCCAAAATTTACATTGTTGAGGAATTTGCTAAGTGAGTTTGCTCCATTTTACGAATTTTCTCACCACACTTGTTAAGTGAATCAGTGCAGTTCATAAATTAGTAACACAGTTGTTAAAACGAATCTGGCTTCCCCCATGGACTTTGCCTGTCAGAAAGGATCACACAAGGAGATCCACATGACTCCAGGACACTGCAACCGTCATAAATGTGAGTCAGTTGTCAAGCATCCGAATGTAAATCACATGACCATGGGGATTGCTGCAACGGTCATAAGTGTGAAAAATGGACACGTGTTGCTTTCCCCGCCCCCAGTGCTGTTGTAACTTTGGATGGTCACTAAATGAACTGTTGTAAGTCGAGGACTACCTGTGGAGTTCATGGGGACTTAAAAAGCAAAGGTGGTGGTGGTGGAAGCTTAGCATTTTGTACAGAAGCATGCCTGCCTCCCCAGAAAAAGTTAAAGGTAGATGTGGAGAGCATGAAACCTCCGGAAGGGATGGAGAGAATCATTTGTAAAACATGGAAGCTTTTCACCATCACTGTGAATAGGCCAGACCCACGACAGCATGCCTCCAAAGTTTGCCTGTCTTCAGAAATCTTTCTGTCCCAAATTCGCTTTTTGGCAGCTAAATAAGCCAAATACCACCCCTCTGTTCCTGGAAACCCCTTTGCCGGTAATAGCAGCCTTGGGTACATAGATTTGATTTGTAATCTGGGCACCAGATGCCTTTGAAGACAAAGCCACTGAACACTGGACTTTTCTCTCAGAACATTTCATGGACCATTTTTCAAAAGAATTATTGCTACACGTGGCATCATTCACAGGGCTCTTTGGTTATCTTGAAAATAAGGGGGAAAGCAGTGGTGGGATTCAGCCGGTTCGCACCACTTCGGCAGAACCGGTAGCTAATTTTTTGTTGCCCAGGCCCAGAATGGACTTCCGGAAATGGCATCCAAACAGAACCGGCTGTTCACATATTTGAATCACACCACTAGGGGAAAAGGTTTATTTAGCAAGATGCTACGAAATGTATACGTATATGGGTATAGAAAAGAATTGCATTATATGGATATTTTAGAGGAAATTAATTATGGGTGGACTGAATTGGCTTATTCAGTAATTAGCTTATTAGTTTACACAATACCCTTGACTTGAAAGTAGGCGTGTGAAGAAGTTCTTTGTGAAAAGACCCACATAAGGTGGTGTAGCCTTCATTTTGGGATGAATCACTATTTGGAGATTGCATCATCTTTGGGAACTGCTCCCTTCTGATTTCTTTGAGGGGTCTACAAGAGAAAGTTGTTGAGTGGAAGTGCCTTTCATTGTGTGTGCATGAGTTTACTGTGCTTTGCTTGTGCCGACCTAGGATACCAAGAAATTGGGCCCAGGCTCCTCCTGGTTATTGTACTGCGTTCTCCACGCTTTGGGGCATGTCCTGACTTCTCTACCTTTATCCACCCCAAGGTGTGCCCAGGCTCTGTGCCAGACCTCTGGGCTTTGCTTAGTTGCATGCTTCCCATCTGCCAGTGCAGCAATGGGAACCCTTTGTGCTTTCTCGTGTGCAGGTTTCAACACGCCAAAGCAGCGTCCCCACGCTGAAGGGCTGTCAGTCATCCATAACTCCAGTTCACAGCATATCTATGCACTTTGTAGTTGTGAGCCTAGGGCTCTCCTGAATGGGGCTCCCGAGAAAGAAGGAGTGAACTTTTATTAAAATAGCCCCCTCTTCCCTTTTTCTTGGAGTCCACTGCAGTATTTTTGGGGGGACGGGGCGGGGTCCATTCATGGAATGTTGAAGCTTTGATCTGTATTTCTTTCCCAGCGATGCTTCTGTCTTTCTTAAACTGGAATCTTCATTGCATCATCGGCTCTGCCAACTGCAGCCCATGCTGCGACCCCTACTTCCAGATTCTCCAGCTGTATCTATATACCGGTAGTTTTTCCGCCAGGGGGCATCATCTGAGTTTGTGTGACTTGAGCCAGACTCAGATTTCTGCTTGGTTTAGTCATACTGTACTTCCCTGAGGAAGAATGTTCTTTTTGCAATGAGCTTTTTCCAGCATGGCACATATGAACTATTTTGCACAAACAGGCTTTGCCCTCAAATCTGCTTGTTGGCATAGATAAGTTTGGTAAAGTGCATTTGTCACTGCTATTCCAAAGTTTATCTTCTGCTAATATTCCAATTTTCACATGTGTTCCCACTCCTAGGTCTATCTCAAATATACTTTCACAATGCTGTTGTTCAGTTACTTCCCGTTCTGTATTTTGTTTTTTTACATCAAATGGATTCCGAAATAAGCACCAATTTATTTTTCAAAAGGTAACACTTTAAAACCATTGTAAAATTGGATATTAAAGGTAGTCCTCGACTTAACGATCATAATGGAACCTGTCCATCAAGGTCATGAGTTGTAAAGTTCGTAAAATGAGTCGGTCATGTGATCTTTTTTCTGTGTGGCAGTTGCTAAGTGACCGCCGTGGTCATTAAGCAAGCCAATGGTACTCTATAGGTGTGATTTTGCCAGAAACCAGAAATAAATTCTGGGTTTTGGCAAAACCATTGTAAAGTGTGATTATGCGATTTCAGGACACTGCAAACTGCTGTAAATGCAGTCATATTGTCAAGAGCCTAAAGTCTGGTCATGTGACCACAGGGGAGCAGGGAACTGGCTGTCAGAACTTCGAATCCCAATTGTAAATAACCCCAAGTTATTTGAAGTTCTGATAGTCTGTTGTAACTTCGAAAGGGCACTAATTCTGGCCATGATTCAAAGGCTATTTGTAGCATTCCAAGTGTTTCCTAAAAGAAGACTTGTTCCCAAGACCTAGAGAGAGAGAAAGACTGATTTAGTAACCTCTTAAATGGAGAGCATTCTACAGCCACAGCACCACAGCACTAAGATCCCGAACATTTGATGACTGTAGAAAGAGCTGCCACAAACCAGCAGGACTTGTTATACTAATCTAAGAAAGTAGGAGAGGTTTTCTTTAATGAGATAAGAGCATTTTAGGTTTTGAGAAACTGATTATTACTGTTGTGGAGATTTTGGTTCAAAATTTACTTTGCATCCCATCCTAATCAAACTTCCAAAACTTTACAAGGGAATCCTCAGGAAAAGTGCAAATATGCATCTTTCATAAGCTGCAGTGCAAGTTTTCAGTGCATGGATGAAAAGTGATAGCTTATCATTTAGGAGTGCTAAGCCACAAAATTGAAGCTGGTAAAATTTAGTCCTTGCCAGCTGTAAATACAAAACAGTCAGAAAATACTACCACATCATTTGTCTTTTAAGGAAGTATGATCTTGTGCTAGTGTGCTAAAATTTAAACTTTGGGACACAGAAATCAGTAGCTTTTCAGTTTTGCGCCTTCTGGGTTTAACTTCTGCCTTTTATTCTGCATCTATTCCACAATAGCAATAACAATAGACTTACATACCACTTCACAGTGCTTTATAGCCCTCTCTAAGTGGTTTACAGAGTCAGTATATTGACCCCAACAATCTGAATCCCCATTTTACTGACCTTAGAAAGATGGAAGGCTGAGTCAACCTTGAGCAGGTCAGGCTCAAACTCTTGACAGTGGACAGTTAGCTTGCAATACTACAAAGCAATAGCAACAGCACTTAGACTTATATACCACTTTATAATGCTTTAGAGCACTCTAAGTGGTTTACAGAGTCAGCATGTTGCCCCCAACAATCTTGGTCTTCATTTTATTCACCTTGGAAGGATGGAAGGATGAGTCAGCCTTGAGCTGGTCAGGATTGAACTCCTGGCTGTGGGCAGGGTTAGCCTGAAATACTGCCTTCTAACCATTGCGCCACCACGGCTAATGCTGCCTTGGCATTTATTCTGATCTGAAGTGAATATTCAACCGAACAAAATGCATGCATTCTGGACCATCTTATTTGGAAGAGAGCTCAGAGTGTACTGAGATGGCACATTGTACTTTCCAAGGGGCCGAAGCACTGCAATCTTAATATCACTGCTGTGAGACAGACAAAAATGAAGGTACCAGTAAAATAAATAAAAAGTAGCTTGGGGGAACGTTCTACAAAATTTCTCAATAATCTGCAGTAGAATTTCAAACAGTTTTACAACTGCAGGAGAGTTGCACTTAAAAAAAACCCAACTCTGACATAGTTAAACTTCTGCTAATTGCTCATCTAATTTAGTCTTACGATTCTCACCTGTAAAATATTAGTGGTAGATTTTGGTCAAGGCTTTCTTTACTAGCCAGTTTTGGAGCTACATTTATATTTGAATGCCTATGACATCCTAATGTGTAGCTCAAGAAGGGAAGAAAGAAAACAGTTTTAAAGCAACCGTTTTATTGTACATACAGCTTCACTGATTTGTTGCTGTTTTGGACCTGATTGTGCCTGAAATTTGTCTACCTCTGCTATAGAATAAGCTTCAGTGGATGAAAGCATGTAGCGCTGATGGCTTTGTTTCACAGTGCATTCATTGATCTGATACTACTTTGCAAAGACCTCAAGCTCAGTGAGGGTTTCTCACATGATAGGAATATTCCTCAAAACGACGTTCAGTAAATTTCTGTGTTACAAAATGAACGAAGTGTCCATATTTACAAATTAGAAGGAGTAGAAACAAGAAAGGAGAACTTTTGTACATCACAAGGGGCCTCAGAGAGAATACGTGTATTTTACACAGTCATGCACACGCATACATACACATGTGTGTTTGTCCCTGAAAAGGGAAAAGGTTGGGTGTCCGTGACTGTTTATATTTCTGTTTTCTTGTGCATGATTGAGCAGGAGTTAGGAGTCTAGTTGGGAGTCTGAACACATGTCTCTAGTTCTCCCGCCTGTCTCCGTGGGTGTATAGTTAAATAATGCCTTTGTTTGCAAACAAGTCAGAGTAGTGTTATGAAGATAAATGAGCCTTTAAGAGAAGCTGTTATCACAAAAGATAAAAGAAGTGGGTAATGTTGGCCACTGGCAAACGTATTACAAGCATGCTGGAAACAGGGGAAAACATTTAGAGATCATTGTCCATTAGGTCAGCAAAGCTCATGCGCGTATCTTCTGAGGCTCAGTGTGTTAATAGGTAGTGTACAAAAAGAAGGGTTTAAAGATGCCCAGTTAAACGTTCAAGTAGTTTTGTTCAGATGGGAAAAAGAAGATTTTTCTTTCAATATAGCTTTTTAGCATTTCTAGCAGATGTTTTAGGTCAAGGATCATTTATATTAAGGCAGAGACAACCATCCCTAGAAAGTGTGATGAAATGGCACACGGTGTTCAGGACTGGGAGTTGTGGCTTAGCATATCTAGTTTGGCAAAAGCATATCAACAGGTTGGTGAAAGCTGACTTGGATGGCTCTCAGATCTATGGTATTATTGTTGTCTAGATATGCAATGCTTAGTGCCTGTCCGGATGGCACCTAGCATTACAGTACTCCCTCTAGTGGGCATTAGCGGAACAATTGGTATTGTACTGTATAAGCATGTGTCATCTGAAGATCTGTGCTCAAAGCTTCTAGGTTTAAAACAAATAAACAGGCTGTAACAAAGCCTGCTAATAGATTTCGTCATTTATGTAGGCCTAACACATATGGCTAATTGTTTTTTTCCTCAGTATACTTGATTAGTTCTTTTGAAAAGTTCTCTTTGCACTCATATAAGTACATGAGTATTTGCTGCAATCTTCCCAAAAGTGTTTCTCTGATTAGCTCCTTCCTGCTTTTTGAACATTTTTTTTTATTTAGGTTGCTTTCTCCTATTCTCGTAGGGTTACTTACTGCCTTGCCTGATTACAACTTAAGACTTCAAATCCAGTTAACTGAGCCGGTCCTGGACTTTTTCCTTACTGCCCTGAGAGCTACAGCAAGCTGGTTTCCAGATTGCATCCCAGGGATCGGGGATATAGCTTTAGTATGTTCTTGTATAGCAGGAATCAGGGTAGCTGCAACTTCTTCCAAATTTGCTAGCCAACTCTCTTTTTTTTTATTCTCGAACCCAGCCTGTATGGTGGGGGTGGGGGAGGGAAAATGTCAGCCAAATGTTTACCCTGGATTTGGCATCGTTATCCACCTATCAAGCCCTTCCCAAGGACCTGGGATAGACAGATGTTGATGTTTGATAGTGTTAAAAGTATCATGGTAGGAGGTAAGTTGTTCCAAGGAATTCTGCCCTTTGTAACTGACTGATGGTAATTTGATCAATGCTGATAGCATTCAAATGGTGCTCAGATACTTGTGAGATTGGACCCTAGACACCCATTACTATTGGTACTACCTTTGCCCTTCAGTGTCTCTTTTCTAGTCTTCGTTTGGTCTTTCTTACATCTACTTTGGTCTCTTGGGTATTCAGTAAGCCTTCATTGTGTACCAGCTTCAGTGCATCAACTTCACTGTCTTTCAGACATTCTTCCAATGTCCATTTTTTGGTCTTCAAAAAATACATCTGGTGTATTTGCAACATTCCACGTCCACTAAGTAGAATCTATCAACATTGCTACATGGATGAAGGGCATGATTCATTTTCATTATTTTTCCAATCTTTCTACCCAGAGCTTTTAATTCTGCTTGAGCCCAGCCCACTCTGCCAGCTGTCTATCTAATGAATGGAATTGCCTTGGTGTTTCCTGCCTTGATGGTATTTCTTCCACTGAGTTTGGACTAAGATCTTCTTCACTTTAATGATGTACTCACTTCTTTTCTATTATTATTGTTTTATCATAGAGAATAAAATACAAAACAAAACAAACAAAATGAAACAAAACAAAAGCATACATTCAACCCTAACAACAACAAAAAAGAAAATCATAGTAAACAAAAAAGAGGAAAAAGTGGTCAATTAAATTTAATATTATTTAACATGTAGGATCCACAAGTCAATAGGTTAAGCTAAAGATTACACTAATCTTCAAATCTCTCTGTTAGCCATGTGTTATTATATTTAGCACGTAGAATATCTACAAACGGTTTCCAGTCTCTTATAAAGCTGTCTAGTCCATTATCTCTAATCAAAGCAGTTAATTTTGCCATCTCTGCTAGTTCAGTCAATTTCAACATCCATTCTTCAACAGTTGGCATCTATTTTTCTTTCGGGTGTTTGCCAAGTACAATCCTTGCAGCCGTCACCATGTAAAGGAATAGCACCCCAAATTGTTTTTTAATTGTCTTGTCCATCATACCTAAGAGAAAAGCTTCAGGTTTCATTAATATTTGTGTCTTAAATATCTTTTGCATTGTCATTGTTGTTTATCCAGTATGTTTTCACATATTTGCAAGTCCACCACATATGATACAATGAACCTGGATTTTGATTACATTTCCAGCAGTTATTAGAAATCCCTTTATATATTTTTGCTAGTCTATCTGGGGTCAAGTACCAATGATACATCATTTGGTAAAAGTTTTCTTTCAAACTGTAATTTAATGTGAATTTTAGTCCATTCGTTCATACATTCTGTTCTATGTAGTGCTTCATGAGGTGATAGCCAAAGTGGCACTTTATCAGATAATCTTCTTTTATACTTCCACCATAGACGTGCAATCGATTGCCTAATAGCATGAATTTTAAAATCAGGGATAACTTTTACTTTGTCATATCACAGATGGGCTTGCCACCAAAATCTCAAATCAAAACATTTAAGGTCTATCAACCTTGACTTTATTTAAAGCTATCCAATCTTTTAAACATACCAGACAACAAGCATCCTAATATAACCTAAGATCTGGCAAACCCAGACTTCCTGTCTTTAGAATCTTGTAGCAGCTTATATTTAATTCTTGTTTTTTTTATTTTGCCAAATAAATTTAGATACCGTATATCTTTCTGCCACTGTTTGAAAGCAGAATCTCTAATCAATATCGGTATAGTCTGAGATAAAAATGACATTCTAGGTAGTACATTCATTTTAATTACTGAAATTCTTCCCATGAATTACAAATCTAATTTTTGCCATCTATTTAAATTCAATTTTTATCTTCCATATTTTACTATAATTATTTCTGTAAAGCTTAGAATTTTCCCCAGTGAGAATCAGCCCCAAGTACTGTACCTTTTTCACCATGTTAAAACCAGTTTTAAATTCCAGTTTCTTCTGATCCTCCATCTTTATGTTCAGTCAGTATTGTCGCCTTTTATTTATTCTTAAATCCGCCATTTCTCCAAACATTTTGATCTTCCTCATAACATGTTCAATGTTCTCTAGTGGCTCTTGCACAATCAATATCAAGTGGTCAGCGAATGCACATAATTTGTAATTATGTGCTTTAGTTTGTAGTCATTTTGCTCTGTTATCCTGTGTAATATCTTTATTCAACTTCCAACAGTAGAATAAAATAATAAAGAGGATAAAGGAGACCCCTGTCTTGTTCCCTTCTGGGTTTTACAAGGTTTTGTAAAGTCTCCATTCACCATGACTCAAACTTGCTGGAGTGTTTAGATGAACTTCAGACCCTGTATAAAGCCCAATCCAAAATCCATCTTTTGCATTACTTTAAACATAAAGGCCCAATTCAAGTTGTCAAAGGCTTGTTCTGTATCCAGAAGGATTAATGCAACCTGTTTGTTGCTATGTTGTTGTAAATGTTCAGTTGTATTCCAAATTACTCTTGCATTATCTTTTAGCTAAGAAACCACACCATTCCACCAAGAGCGGAATAAGACTTACCGTGTTTTCCCAAAAATAAGACCAGGTCTTTTTTTTTTAAATTGCCTCCAAAAGAGGCACCAGGTCTTATTTTGGGGGGTGGGTGGGATGTCTTTTCCACTTACCAGTCAGCCCACTTCTTCTGCGGCTGAAGGAGCAATTTCGTTCTGCAGCTGAGAATGGAGCTCGGGCCTGCATGTCACCGTCAGAGGCCTTTCCGGAAGCCCTGTGCAGCCGAGAACTGAGCTAGGGATTGAATCCGAATTTTGACCACCTGACCATGGGTATGCTGCAATGGTTGCAGGCATGAAAACTGATCATAAGTCACTTTTTTTGGTGCCGTTGTAACTTCAAACGGTCAGTACACAAATGATCGTAAGCCGAGCACTACAGTAGGCAGCTCCATGTGTTGTAGAACAAGACCCTCTTTCTCTTCAAGGGCCTGTCACTGGTGGTAGCCTGGAGGTGGTGAAGAAGGAAGTGTAACTTTGCCATTGTGAGTGGCAGTGCAAGACAGGAAACAAAAACCACTTTGTAGCAAGCGCTTTGATCAGCAGCATCAGTAGTACGGTAGATGGGCCAAATATTCTGCCCAGTTTCTTACAACTTCCCCCACCCTGCTATCTCCCAGATATGCTTAATTACAGCTGCCATCCATTCTATATATTGCTAAGAATGATGGGAATTGTAAATATGGGAAGTGCCAACTGATGCAGGGGACGGACCTTAATAAGAGGGAGCTGGGAAGGAACCCCCCCCCTTACCCAGTGGGTATGGTTTGGTGCCCATTGCAAGAATAAGTGTGTGCTGACAGTAAAGGAAGTACTTCTGAGCAAATTCCAAGTGCCCACCTGGAATAGGGGCAGTATCGTTTGTAAACACAGTAACCCCTTCCCATCTCTGAAGTAGCAAAGCCGTTCTGCGCAGCTCCCCTACTGAATTGCAAGCGTTGAGGCCTGCTTTGGCCTGCAGTGTTGAAATGAATTGGGACTCCCTCTTGGCTAGCTGAATGAGCTGGCAGGGCAGCTGGAAATAATTATTTCATCTAGAAGGAAGAAAACAGGGCTCAGGCAGAAAAAAGTGGAGCTGGCACTTCCTCTCTCTCTCTCTCTCTCTCTCTCTCTCTCTCTCTCTCTCTCTCTCTGCTCCCCCCCCTCTTTCTCCTCATTCCTTCCCACTTTTACTCCAACATCTCAGTTTCCTTGGTCATTGGAAAGTTTCCAATGGAAGCTGGACTAAGGTCTGGGGAGTGCTAATTTTTCCCCTCCCTCCCATGCTGCAGCCAGAAGTAGCTTCAGATCTTGGAAAAAAAAAACTTGGGGGATACAGAGGTGGAGGGATGAGGTACTCCTTTTCTTTCCTAAGTACCTAAA
This sequence comes from Vipera berus, assembly GCF_964194415.1. Lineage (NCBI taxonomy): Eukaryota > Metazoa > Chordata > Lepidosauria > Squamata > Viperidae > Vipera > Vipera berus. The sequence goes on along the minus strand of NC_138203.1, from coordinate 141,059,315 downwards.
TTTGACTTCTGCAAAACTTTGTTCCGTCTGCCCGCTAGATCACATTCCTATCACATCACAAAAATTAAAATCTTCAAGCTGTAGTTTCCAACTTGCCAATTCTTAAAAGAGTTAGTACATCAGTTTTAACCCATTTTAAGATTAGGATATAGCAATAGGGAAAACTTTGTGAGTAGAGCTAGACTGCATGTAACTTTAGGTTTACATTCACCCTTCTGTCACAAAATACTTGTAATAGTGAGAAGGAACAGATGCTTCACACTTTTCTCTCAAAGTGCTGCTCTGATGCAGCACCCAGAGCTGGGTTTGCAAGATCAACATAGCTCTAGAATTTGGGTGGACTTCTAGGTGGCCAAGGATCATCCATGGACATTGTCGGGGGACAGTTGAAGAACCTCAGTAGATCCAGCAATTATACAGAGAAGTTGAGGATAGATTTTCCCCATTGGCGGATGTATAGATTGGAATGGTTTTCTTTGCTTTGCAAACTATTAAACCCATTTTAAGGTTCGGATGTAGTTTTCATGTGTTGACTACTTCAAAATGAACTCTGCAGCAGATCCACACTTCCACCTTGTTTCATGCATCGCCTATTTCTACTTATTTAGTGTGTTACCTTCATGCGACACCTACTATTTCTACATCATCTCAATTCATCCCCAAGCCAGCAGCTAACACAACTTCCACCCATGTTTTCTGGCAGTGAGTCAAAAGAGTGTTTTTTGTCTTGTGCAGGCTCAAGCCATCATGTCTGGTTTGCATGCTATTTTTCAATTCCTTGTAAGCAACCCTCACCCCATCCCACCTGGCTACTGCAGCCTCTTCAGTTGTTGGTCTCTGTTACCCTAGCTATTTTATTTTTACAAGTTCAGCTGGATCTTCTTTTCTTTTCTTTTCTTTTCTTTTCTTTTCTTTTCTTTTCTTTTCTTTTCTTTTTTTCTTTTTCTTTTTGTGAAGTTTATTGGTGGAACAGTGGCCAATCATCTCCCTCACTTGACTTTTCTGACTGGTGGAATTTGAGAAAAATTCTTCCACTTTCCCCTTGTAGGCCATGTGTGAGGGGGTAAAAAAATGGTAAAACTGAATTCTTGTCTTGCCTCGTCTTCCCACTCTGAAGGGATAAAGAAACAGGATAGTCCACTAGTTGGCCTATGGTATATATGCTGGGCAGAAGATCGGGCCATCACTGTGGCCAAAGCAAAAGAAGAGGTTTAGAGAAGGATTTCTTAGGCTGGTTTCATTTCCAGCTGGTTTATGCATGGAAGACAAGTGGCTGAAAACTGCAATTCAGAAAAATGTTATGGCAGATTTCAGCCATTGTGTTGAATGACACTTTGGGAGCTGCAAAACAAGGAAGGGGTGAAATGAGGTTTGTATGGAGATTGGTGAAATGTTTTGGCATCTTCACAGGGGGCTGCGGGAAGGAAATGACAGTAGGTTCAGAATAACAACTACGTTTTTCTTAAGTTCCCTCCGCCTTTTCTCCTCTTCTTCTGCTTGTCTTCTCACACTTCATCCGGTTTTAAAACCAGTAAGTTTAACTCCAGTTTTTTTTGAAAAGCACCATCCAAGTGAAGGGTACTAGTGAATGGTAGTAAGACACATTTGGCAGAAGAGTTTAAATTAAAAGATTGAATGGAAGAAGACTGACGAAGTCTCTGTATCTCCTTCACGCCAATTTCTTCCTCTTGGATGTTTTGTGATGGAAAGGAGTTCTAATGTACCAATTCCTTTATGTATTGCTATTTTATTAGTATCTCTTCTCACGTTGCTACCAGAGACTGGGTAGGTGGTGGTGGTGGAAGGCTTCTTTATCTCTTATAGCAAAACAATTCCAAATGTGACATCCTTTCTTAAAAAGAACAGTTTTCACAAATCCCTTATACTATTTGCACTGGCATTTTAAATACTCCGTGGAGCCAAATGTGGTCTGCCTTGGACCAGAGTTTGGGTTCGAAAAAGGCAATTGAAATATCCACCCAATATAATCTGATATTGCTCACTGACTGAGCCCTTATTGTACACACAGAGGAGCCCTGTTCCAGTCCTTCCCATCTTTGCTTGAAAGAGTGAGATCAGGAAGTAAGAGAAGAGCAAGTTCCCCCCCCCCCCGCCGCCCCCTTTTGTTCTGTATGAGATTCTGGAAAGTTACTGGCAGCAATATTAGGTTAGAATTGGTCAAACAATCTGGTCTGGCCTGGCAAGCCCTTAAATTCGATGAGTATAATAGTAGATGGCATTTAGCAATGGGCTGTAGGCTGTATTTTTTAAAGTAATACATGGGGCTGTGATGAGGATTACATTTGATTTTAAATGTATTTAATAAAATTGCTCTTGAGGCATGTGTTAAATAGTTCTCCCCTTCTTTCGCAATAAAAAGTATAGCAAATTTGGGGAGTCTTTGGAGCTGCACCCAGGGCCTTAGGGGCTGCAGAAGTTACATCTTTCTGCTATATTTTTGTAATTACATTCAGACCATTTATAAGCAGACCACAGTGTGGCAAAAAATTGTGAGTTTGAGAGAAACTAATTCCTGCCTTCTCTGCTGGCATATCGGGCATCATGAACTCCCGCTGCCAAACTGAGCTAGATTGCAGGTTTTAAACATTTTTGCCCCTGAACCATAGAAAGGGTTACCCTTGGATAGAGATGGAGCAAAGAAGGGCAGGAGGCAACAAAAGTAAAGAATAGAAACAAATTAGTGAAAGCAAGCGTTCATCCTAAGGGAGTCAAAGAAACGTGGAATGGGTTGGGAGTGGGGATGCAAGAAAAAGGAAAAATACAGCAAAACCAATTCAGAAGTGTATTGTACAGGTATTCCTTGACTTACAACCATTTGTTTAGTGATTGTTCGAAGTTGCAACGGCACTGGAAAAAGTGACTTATGACTGGTCCTCATATTTATGACCGTCGCAGCATACCCATGGTCACGTGATTAAAATTCAAGCACTTGGCAACCAGCATGTGCTTTAGGATGGTTGCAGCGTCCCAGGGTTATGTAATTACATTTGCGATGTTCCCAGCTGGGGGAAAGCCAATGGGGGAACAGCTGGATTCATTTAACAACTGCAGTGATTCACTTAACAACTGTGGCAAGAAGGGTAATACAATCGGGTGCTACTTCCTTAACAACTGCATTACTTAGCAAAGAAAATTCTGATCTCAACTGTCGTCATAAATTGAGGATTATCTGAATTTATACCTGCTATTTATCTTTTTCAATTGTCATCCCTTCCTCCATTTGCACCTAACTATGGCACAGTTAGTTTGTTTGGTACAGTGAAGGCACCAGGCTAGAAACGGGAAGACCACGAGTCCTGTCATAGACACAAAGCCAGCTAGGTGATCTTGGGCCAATCACTCTCCCTCAGCCCTAGGAAGAAGGCAATGGCAAGTGAAGAAAACTGCAGGGATTGGTCCAGGCAGTCACCAGGAATCAACACCCACTTAAAGGCATATGCACACACAGAGCCATTGTTAACATATTTTCTCACCCACTTAAACCTAACCATGCCATCACCATGCCCAGAATATTTTCTTCTTTTTAATCCCCAGCCCAAGGGAGATAAAGGTTACGGTCATCCTTAGTTGTGTTGGTGTTGAAGCAGGTTTTTTTCCCTTTATTAGCACACTATCCAAAGACAATCTCAAATCACAATTACCTTGGATGGAACTCAAGGGTTTATAGGGAATGGGACCAGAGGCAATATAATCAGAATTTGAGCCTTGTAACGGAGGCAGCAAATTTCATGCCAATTTTAGTTTCTGCCAGCTTAAGAATGGGTGGCAGCATTCCATCTCAGCCGTGGTGGGGGCAACCCTGTGACACTTTCTCACTATCTCATTTGGGGCAGTGTGTATCCTAATCAGCCAGTCACACCATTATGTCACGTTTTGGCTAAATAAAACCTGATTGCACGTGTTCCAAGTTATTTATCATTAAATTGCATCTGTTGATAGGTGCCTGGGTTTTTCTTTTGATGCAGGTCATGGTTTTTCTAGCTAAATTTGCTGTTGACAGGCTCAGTGTGAGTACAAAAGTACAAAGAAGCACTGGGCAAAACAAAAAATTAAAAAAAAATCAGTAGTTTAGACAATCCCCAATATTTCTACCCACCAGACTTCCCTGCATTCCCGTCTCCAGCCCATCATCCTGAGGCTTCTAGCACAAGCAAGACCTTTTCACAGCTGTCCTCTGGAGCTGCTCTTGGTTTCCTTGGCTGGAATACGAATACGGGGGGAGGCCAAGAATCCAACAGCCTCTGAGAGTGCAGCAGGCCTCTTATCTCCATCCCTGCTTAACACGGTTCCTCCACATCAGGCAGCTACTGGTGTTAAAATGTTGAGGGAGCCAGCTGGCTACTCCTCCACAGGATTGTGTCCTGCAGCAGATGAGCAGGAAATGAAAAAGGAAGAATTCTCCAAGCAGGGAGTTCTGTGGAGCCTGACTGTAATTTTATGTGATTCTTACTACCTTTGTATAATATATATATATATATATATATATATATATATATATATATATATATATATATATATATATATATATATATATGTATGTATGTATGTATGTATGTATGTATGTATGTATGTATGTATGTATGTATGTATGTATGTATGTATGTATATGTATATGTATATGTATATGTATATGTATATATATGTGTGTGTGTGTGTATATATAAGGTAAAGGTAAAGGTTCCCCCGCACATGCGTGGTAGTCATTTCCGACTCTAGGGGGCGGTGCTCATCTCCGTTTCAAAGCCGAAGAGCCAGCGCTTGTCCGAGGACGTCTCCGTGGTCATGTGGCCGGCATGACTAGACGCCAAAGGCGCACGGAACGCTGTTACCTTCCCACCGTAGTGGTCCCTATTTTTCTACTTGCATTTTTACGTGCTTTCGAACTGCTAGGTTGGCAGAAGCTGGGACGAGTAACAGGCGCTCACTCTGTTACACGGCACTCGGGATTCGACCCACCAAACTGCCGACCTTCTGATCGACAAGCTCAGCGTCCTAACCCACTGAGCCACCGTGTATATATATTATTTTGGTTTACACAGTCTAGAATAAGTCTGCAGTCATATCCAGCTGCTGTCAAAAAAAATAATGAGAGAAACCAAACCAAAAACCTTTTTCGGCTGACCATGCCAGATCCAGGTAGTCCTTGACTTACAACCACAATTGAGCCCAAAATTGCTTTTGCTAAATGAAACATTTGTTAAGTGAGCTTTGCGCCAATTTACAATCTTTCTTGCCACAGTTGTTAAGTGAATCACTGCAGATGTTAAGTTAGTAACATAGTTGTTAAGTGAATCTGGCTTCCCTGTTGACTTTGCTTGCCAAAAGGTCCCAAGAGTTGATTTACATGATCTTGGAGCACAGCCATGGTCATAAGTATGAACCAATGGCCAAGCATCTGAATTTTGATCACATGACCATGGGGATGCTGCAGTGGTCACAAATGTGAAAAACGGTCATAAGTCACTTTTTTCAGTGACCTCCTAACTTTGAACAGTCACTAAACGAACTGTTGTAAGTCGAGGACTACCTGTATCTTTTGTTCCACGATGAGAACAACAGTTCCCTCTTTGTACTCAGGCCTGCTCTTGCAAATCAAGATGCTTAGTGCCCTAGTATTTAGTATTTTAATCAGAATAGAGCTGGAAGGGACCTTGGAGGTCTTCTAGTCCAGCCCTCCCCTCAAGCAGGAGATCCTATACCCTTTCAGATAGGTGTCTGTCCAGTGTTTTTCTTAAAAACCTCCAATGGTCAGCATTGGGGGCACAAAAATACAGTTTTTAAAAATCCCAGAGATATTTCCTATCATTAACAATGAACTGCATTGTGATTCTCAGAGCAATCCCAGTGTCTGCTGATGTAGAAATACATTTCACTCTTCTTGAGTTACTTCCCTGTGAGCATCCCGTGCAACCATACTTGGAAATAAGCTTCAGTTGTTTAATTCACCATGGTGTGTCGCTAACCTTAGGAAAATGTGGCCTATAAGAACAGAAGATTGCTCCTCAACTGTGAGCTGCTGGTTGAAGACTGCCTCGAAAATGAAGCCATTGTTTGGCAGATTCCACCTGCTCTGTACCATGGGGAGATTCCATAAAACATACCCTGTGCTGGGTCCTTGGTGCTCTCTGAGCTTGCTTGTTATCTTGCAGACATTTCATTACTCTAACTAGGTAACATCAGCCAGATCTCTCTTTGGGATACAGTGACCCATCTGTCTGTGAAAATGAGTACTCGACTTCAGCAAAGCATTTGGGAAAAAAAAGTCTTCTATGAGATTCTACAAGTGAAGACGGCCTGGATTAGGCTGTCCTTGGAGGGATGCAGGGCTGGTTCATAACCTCTCAAATGTAAGCAACGTTCAGCCTCAAGACGGAAGGGCTGAGTGATGTTCTGCAGAGTTCTGTTCTAGGGCCTGTGTTGCTCAAGATACTTAAAAATGGGTTGGACAAGGGGTTAGAAGATATGGTTATCAGATGTGCAAGACAACACAAAGATAGGAGGGACAACAATCCACTCAAAAGATAGGATCAAGATTCAGCTGGTTCTTGACAAAATGGAAAATGGATAGAAACTAACAAGATAAATTTGAACAGGAACAGATAGTCCTTCATTTGGATAAGAAAAATCAAAGTCATAAATCGAGAATTGTGGGAGGCCATGTTAGATGGCAGTATCTGCCGGAAGGATCTGGATGATTTGATGGATAATACCGAACATTATTCAACAGTGTGACTTAGCTACAACAAACAATACCACCAAAACAAATGCATTGATAATCAACACAAACTAAATTAGCGTTCAGAGAGTCATGCCACAGTTCCTTGTTAATGATAGGAAATATCTCTGGGATTTTTAAAACTATATTTTATTTTTATGCCTCCAACGCTAAAATACTAGGGTAGTAGGTATAATGGGCATCTTCATTTTAGGGAGAGCATTGAAGCAACCCAGATGATAAGGAGCTTGGAAAGAAAAACAGTTGGTGACATTCAATATATTTAGCATTTCAGAATTTACTTTTCTATCTCTGGCAGCAGACAGTAAGGAAGCAGCAGATGACAAGTGGATGCTTAACCCTTCCCCCAACAGCTGTTTCCCTTTTCCAAAATGCAGAACACGCATTTGAGACCCAATTATGGGAGGAAAACCAAGGGTGAGCTGCTTCAGTTTGAAGAATCTGCTGCAATTGCGTTTTTAAGCTGGACCATAAGGACTACACTTGTATTTGCTTGTATGGAACTGTTTGGTTCTAATTCTCTTGGCAAAGGGAGAGGAGCTCAGTCACTCAAGCCCTAGTCATCTCCTGGTTGGACTACTGCAATGTGCTATACATGGGGTTACTCTTCAAGAGTATCTGGAAGCTTCAGATGGTGCAGAACACAGCTGGGCAGGCAGTTATTTGGGCCTCTAGATTGGCTTACGTCACACCATTATTCTGTGAGCTGCTCTGGCTGCCACTTTGCTTCTGGGTCCAATTCAAGGCGTTGGTTATCACCTTTAAATCCCTGCATGGCATGGGTCCAGGCTATCTGAGAAGCTGGCTCAGCACAGTGGCATTAGTCTGTCCCCCCCCCCCATGCCAGCAGAAGGGGCATGCTGTAGACCCATGAGCCAAGGAATTTCAGCTAGAAAGAAGAGCCTTTTGTGCTGTGGCTCCCGCCTTCTGGAACATTTTGTCCCCCCCCCCTCCCTGGCCCGGTCAGAGCTGCTCTCATCCTTTTGGTCAACTATGTCAACTAGCCTGGGGCCCCATTGGGGATGGGGAACATTGAAGGTGGCTAAGAGAGCAGGGAACAGCTCACTTCCTCCCTGCACGCACTTTGCTCCCTCCCTCTCCATCCTACTTAGTTTTATTTTCTTTCATTAAATGTTTCCATTTCAGATCTTTGTTCGTTCTGCTAATGTTTTATACTGCGCTTTATTCAATGTCAGCTGCCCAGAGTCGCCTTTGGCTAAATGGGTGGCATACAAGTCTGATAAATAAGTAAATAAATAAAAACAGAGCCAGGGACAAAGCAAAAGGGCCTTCAGGGCCTGCTCTGCTCCTCCCCCTTATATTCTCATTCTTGGGTTTCAAATATGTCAGTGTGTTTATGGGATCAATTTAGCTGGAATGCAGGAAAGCGCCTGAGGCTGTGGCCGACTCCTCTGCTGGCTCCAGAAAGAATCAAGCAGTGCACTTCCCCCTTCCTGCCCTCCTCCTCAGATCTCTCTCTCTCTCTCTCCCCCCCCTCCCTCTCTCTCTCCCTCCCCCCCATTCTCTTGCTATTCTCCAAAGCACCTGAAGGCAGGACAAGAAGCAATGGATGGAAACTAGTCAAGGAGAGAAGCAACCTGGAACTAAGGAGAAACTTCCTGACAGTGAGAACAATTAATCAGTGGATCAACCTGCCTCCAGAAGCTGTGAATGATCCAAAACTGGAAGTTTTTAAGAAAAGAGTGGACAGCCATTTGTCTGAAATGGTGTAGGGTTTCCTGCCTGAGCAGGGGGTTGGACTAGAAGACCTCCAAGGTCCCTTCCAACTTTATTTAATTGTTGTTGTTATTGATCATCGCACGGTCAGCCAGATGTTCAGACTGGATTTGGCATTTTTGTCTACCTATCGAGTCCTTACCAAGGACCTGGGATAGGCAGATGTGGATGTTTGATGGCATTACAGTTATTGTCACAGGATGGAAGCAGTTCTTAGTAAGGCCGCCTTTTGCAATTGACTAATGGCGAATTTGTCAATTCCAATGGTGTTCAAGTGGTGCTCCAGTTGTTGTTATTGTTATTATTATTATTATCATACAATACATGTAGAACAATTGTGCAGGCTTCTTATGGGACCCATGCTGGAAAAGCCACACTTTCAAGGCCTCCTGAAAAGGTAACTGGGACGGGGCTAACTTCGAGATTGGGGGATGATGTTTCATAGGACTACTGCTAAGCTTGTAAGCCGCCCTGAGTCTTCGGAGAAGGGCGGGATATAAATGGAATTTTAAAAAAAATGTCACAGGAGAAAAGGCAGGCTGTCTGGGTCTCTTCAAAGGGAACTTTTTAGCAGTTGGGACCCACTATATCCCTCTCCTGCCGGACCGAATAAGACAGGTAGATGTGATCCTGAAGAAGCTATTCCTCAAAAGCCAATAACATTTTCAAGAAGTTTGGGGACAGAAAATGTTCATTAAGCTAATAAAGGATTGGACTGTTAGATTTCGCTTGTGTCATCTTTGGGTTTAGGCCTGACAGAAAAATAAGCATTTGCTTCTATCTGATAGGAGAAGGTTGAACCTAAAGCAGATTTTCTTAATTCAGGGTCCTTCAGATGAGTTAGCATAAATTTTCCATCATTCTTAGTAAGTAGGGATAGTGTAGACTGTGGATGATATGAGTTTTAATCTAATATATTTGGAGAGTGCTACTTTGAGAAACTCTGGCCTAAGCGATTACATTGTTCATGCTGATTTTTTAAAATAAATTGATAATATTTAAAGATACATCTTCCGTTGGAGCAATAGTTTAGGAAATAATAATTAGGAAGAATAATTTTCCATTACTACTAAGCAGTGCTTTTTTTGTAAAAGAAAAAGGTGCCGGAACTCACACATGTCATACAACCCGCCTTGCCTACCCTACAAGGTTCCATCCAAAAGAGGTGCTGGAACTCCGTTCTGAGCGTTCTATGAGAAAAAAAAGCCCTGCTACTAAGTAAATAAAGTTGTTTGCTACCTCTTTCCTAGTCTAGAGGGCAGGTTTTCTTAGCCTACCAGACAAGCAGTTTTGAGCTCAACCCAGGCACATCGGCTATGTAATCCTAATTTGGTATGATCAGGCTTTTCTGCCTGGGGAGTGGGGACTTCTCTGAAGGACTAGAAAATAAGATGATAATCCTCCAATGTAAGTTTCGTATAGCACAGGAGTACTTCTGCATGGGGGCGGGGAGAGGTTAATTACTAATACTTGCCATGTTTCTTCTCTCTTTCTCCAATGAAAAATGTTTGAGATTTTACATTTTCATATTTGCAATATAGATTCCAGCCAGCTATAATGAAAAACAAAGGGCTGATGGCCATTTCTGTTTAAAAACTTTTGTGAGGTGGGCAATTAGACAGACAGACAGAGCCAGAGTACACTGCCTTAAATATTAACACATTTGGGGCTACTCCAGGATGGAGTGCCTTTAGCAAAAAGAGAGGGGAAAAAATCCCTGATAGAATACTTCATAGTGTCTGTTTGTAAGACTGGGAAACTAAGAGCTTTTCCCTGCTGTTCTGTTGAAGGGCTATCCATATTTCTATCCTTGAGTCAGTTCATAACTGAACTGGCCTGAAATTTGTCACCCCAACTGCCAATCCCTATTACACCTACATAATATACATGCCAGTCACAGAGAAATGGCATTGTCCTGAATATGTGTGTGCAGCATGTGATAGGCAAAGTGAATGGTTAGGTCACAGGTAGGCAACCTCAGCTATGCTGACTCAGGAATTCTGGGAGTTGAAGTCCATGAGTCATAAAAGAGCCGAGGTTGCCTACCCCTGGCTTAGGTTAATCTGGTTTGGCTGCCCTCTCTTCAGCTGATCAGCAGCTCCATCAATCACAGCTGCGTATCAGGAACAGATGAGTCTCACTCCCAGACTGTCTCTTGGCTACTTCGTGTGTCCATAATCCAAATTTGATCAAGCTTTTTTTTTCTCTGAAGGAATCACTAAGGAAACCAAATTTTGCAATATTTCCTCAGAAATGCTTCTGTCTTTTTTAGTTACAGTATTGCAATCTTCCGCAAAGTAGGCAAGAGAAAGTGCTCGGCTTTGTTTTTGTTTCTGTATTTCTTATAATGCTATTTTTATTCTGTTTTGTTTTGTTGTATCTGCTCTTAATTCTTTTATATCCTATTATACGTACTGTCTTTCTGGTTTATATCTAAGTAGATATAGAGAAATAGGTAACAGTTCTACTTTTAGATATGCTACTGTATCTGGCCTTAGGGCTGTAATAAATCAATTGATAGATTGGTATTTCTTATGATGTTTTAACTGTTTAGCATCTGGGTCTTTGGGTTCTGATGGCTTTATAAATCCAATAACAATATTCGCTGGGCCATCTAGTAGTATAGTGCAAAGCCACACAACAGTGGCCCCCATACCTTCCCTAAGCATACCTTCAAAAGTAATGTATTAGCCTGAAACATTTTGACTATTGGTCTGTTGAGTGTGACTTCTGAAACAGGGATGCTGAAAGATCACAGATACCTTGAGGCTGCTGTTGGGTAGTTTTAGAATAATGGAGAGAGACGCTTATAACACTGGTGCCTGTAAAGACAGTTAAGCCTCTCTTAATAATAGATTGTGGACAAGTTGAAAAGTGTTGTAAGGAAAGAGGGTGCCATAGTGAAGGGTAAGTGGGATCATGGCCCCAAGCAAATATTCCGTATTAAGTAGCTATCCTTTTACATTAGAGAATATCAATCCCTAAAAAGTGCTTATTTCTCAAAGGACTTACTATATCAACAGCTAAAACAAATCTACATTTCTTTTCATTCTCTTTTCCTCATCAGTCCCACAGGAAGCAATAGGGCTAGCATATTAAATAGAGGAATTACATGGACACAGTGGGGCCTGCCCATAACTGCTGGTTATGGTTATGGTTATTGTTGTGTATGCTGGGGACTGTCAATAACAGCAAGCCACTAGGACCAACAGGTGGCGCCAGTCAAGGCTCGGATTGGCTGGCCAGCATTCGACGGGAATTCCAGATGTGGGGATTGGTTTTGGGAATGTACCTGTCTGGGTATTTAAGGGGGCTCTGGAGACTCCATTGTCCCTTTGTTCCTGCCTACCCGCAATAAAAACTGTTGCTGTGAATCCTGTCTGTTACTTCCACGTGGTCCTGATAATATACAACAGTTATCTAGAATGGTTTCCAAGGGCAGCCCCATGAATAGGGCATTGCAGTATGAGGTGACTGTAAGAAAAGTCTCCCAATTCAGGAACAGGCACAATTGGTACATGAGACAAAGCTATGTGAATGCCTTCCTTCTGGATCAGGGTCTGTCTTAGCTATATTTAATATATCTTCCATGCAGTGGCCTGTTACTTTGGCCATTCTAAGCACCTTGCCACGAGAGGCTAATACTTTTCCAGCTCCTTGAATAGGGAGTGGTTGAATCCTCTATTCACATCCATGTAAAAGTGCGTAAAATAGTCCCCAATGGATTCCAGCCCAAAGGAAATAAATATAAGAGCACCAAATCATAGAAGGGCACCAAGCAGTTTCATCAGTGGATAGATACATGTGTGAACTTTTAGTTGCTTGACTTATTTACCTCTTGTAGTACTCTGGCAATTCTCTCGTGGCACTCGGTTTGAGACGTGCTATTCCAGGATTTGTAAGTCTTTGGCTTCTCTGGGGTGAAAAACCCAAGGGCATACCTTATAGGTACAAATAGTCCTTCCTCTTTCCTACAGGTTGTTTAGTCCCAATGGATGGTGAGCTTTGTCATAATGCAATTTGACTTCCTTACATCACAATAGTGTTTTTGCAGTATGATTTTGGGGGGTGGGGGGGAAGTGGCCAAGATGAGTTTCCCATTCAGGTCATTTGAATGGGAAGCTCACCTTGGTATCTTTCATAAACCAAATTAGTGCTGCACAGTGCTATCACTCTTTCATACTGCTCTGGGTCTAGTTTCATTATTAGCTACCTAGGTTGTTTGCATCTCAATTTGTGGGAATTGAAGCTAATGATCACAGCCTTTGTTAAAATGCAAGAAAAGCCTGTTCATTAGCTGAAAGTTCATTTGAATGTACTCTTTTACAATTGACTGTGGCCACCATCTTCCATTTGTGAGGCCTGAGGCAAATTTCCCCTCCCCTTAAACATAAAAAGAGACTTCTGGCATATCCCATCCAAAGACCTCCTAATACAGGTAGTCCTTGACTTACAACAGTTCATTTAACGACCATTCAAAGTTACAACAGCACTGAAAAAATGACTTATGACTATTTTTCACAGTTAATGACCTTTGCAGCATCCCCATGATCATGTGATCAAAATTCAGATGCTTAGCAACTGGTTCATATTTATGACTACTGCTGTGTGCCACACTCATGAGATCACCTTTTGTGACCTTCTGACAAGGAAAGTCAATGCGGAAGCCAAATTCACTTAAAAACCAGATTACTAACTTAACAACTACAGTGATTCACTTAACAACTGAGGCAAGAAAGGTCATAAAACGGGGCAAAACCCACTTAACAAATGTCTTACTTAGCATTGGAAATTTTGGACTCCATTGTGGTCGTAAGTTGAGAACTACCTGTAGGATTTTTTTTTAAATAGTGAATGGCTATTATAAAAAGAAAGGACCAAATGAGCTGTTTGTCACTTTTACATTTCATCTTTCCCCCAATAAATTGGGGAGCAGAGGGCACTGATGAAGTATCATCAGCACTCATGAAGTATCATAAACACTCATGAAATATCATCTTGTGAGGTGGGCTGAGCAAAAGATTTATGATTCCCACAGGATTTCATAGCTTGTTTAAATAATTGTGATTGGTGAAAAGGTACCCATTCCCTTCACTTTTTAATGTAGTAGTTTCACCATAAATACAGGTGATGGACAAAAGCTTATGTGATCAGTAAGACATACTAGGTAAAGGTTCCCCTGCACATGTGTGCTAGTCATTTCCGACTCTAGGGGCCGGTGCTCATCTCCATTTCAAAGCCGAAGAGCCAGCGCTTGTCCGAGGACATCTCCGTGGTCATGTGGCTGGCATGACTAGACGCCAAAGGCGCACGGAACGCTACTAGTGCATTATTATTTTATTTGTCAAATAAATAGACACTGCCTATCTCATTACCCAAATGACTCTGGGTAATTTACTGATACCAACCATAAAATGATACAGAAGAGACATAATTAAGAACAGATAGGCATCAGGTAGGGCGTCTAGCCGGTAAACACTCAGCTCCATCCAGTTGCCCCAACTCTACCTGGAATTAAGGGATTACGGAGTCATAAAAAGAAGGAAAAAACCCAGAATTTAAAACATGCAGAATAAAATATGAACAGAGTTAAAAAGGCAAGCTAAAAGGCCACCCTCAAGCCACCAGCCAACCCCAGGGTTATATGCCACTCTCCAATCCCCATGTAAATCGGCAGAGCCAGGTCTTCATGCTCTTCTGGAAGGCCACAAGAGCTGGGGCCAGCTTCATCTCTGCGGACAAGATATTCCGTATGGTTGGGGCAATGGCAGAGAAGACTGTCTTCCTAGAGACACTTCCATCTGAAATTCTTTCACCAATGGGGTCCATAACGTACCTTCCTTGCCTGATTGAGTGGGACAGGGCCATGTATTAGGCTGTTTGAGTGTGATTCTTGGCAGGGATCCCTGCCTGTTTGTCTCTTCTTCAGGGATCTAGTAAGCTTGGGAGCAAGAAAGGTAGTTGATAAAGCTTCAGAGGAAAGCTACTAAGGACTGTGCTCTTGCTTGGAAGGCCAAAGAAATGAATGTGAAAGACCTGGAGACGGACGCAAAGATATTATCTTTTGAGAGAAAGATCGGGACAAGCCAACCTCTTGAGTACGGCTCTCAGTGTAAGATATTTTGAGGATGGCTAGCTGCTCTCGGCAGATCTTGGTCTTATGCAGTTTCTTTCAGTAAGGAGGAAGGAAAACATTAATAGTTCCTTATAGCAACAAATGCGTCAACTGCCACCAGAAGGATGAAACAGTGGACTGTGCAGTGCCCAGATGTGACAACCCAGTGCCCCACTACCCAAACCTGCAGAGGAAACTGTCAACATTGCTGCAACAGGAAACAGTTATCAGCTTCTCTAACAAGAACTGAAGAAGGTTTGTGCCTAGGACCAGTTCCCACCACTGGAACTTCCTGGCTTCCCTTAGCAGAGCGCACGCAATCTTTTAGCTAGAAAACAGTGTCGGATTTAGAGGTGGAGCTGCAAGATTCAAACCCTTTCCCCTTCCCACTCCAGGAAACGCAGGGCATAATGAGCTACTAAAGAAAGTGGAGTCATTTAACTAGTAAATGATATTGCTCAAGTAGAATGACTCTGCTTTATGAGAAATGCAAAGAGTGAGATGATATAAAAAGTGAGAGGATACAAACAGATACAGAAGGAATGGATCAGGAAGATTAAAATAAAATAAACTGCAGAAAGGATGCTTTATGCAAAGTTTACAATACTACTTACGGTATATTAGTAAAAATTGCTTGGAATCTAGGTTCCAAAGCAGTCTGAAATGTACTCCACAACCTTAATTTTTGCGGGATCCCAGCAAGAGGAGCAAGTAAATTAGCATGTTGATTTACAGGTAGTCCTCGACTTATGACACAATTGAGCCCAAAATTTATGTTGCTAAGTGAGACAGTTGTTAAGTGAATTTTGCCCCATTTTACGACCTTTCTTGCCACAATTGTTGAGTGAATCACTGCCGTTAAGTTAGTAACACAGTTGTTAAGCAAATCTGGCTTCCCCATTTCATTTTGCTTGTAAGAAGGTTGCAAAAAGTGACCTCACGAGCCCGGGACACTGCAACTGTCATAAATATGAGTCAATTGCCAAGAGTCTGAATTTGCTGCAACAGTTTTAAATGGGAAAAATGCTCACTTTTTTCAGCTGCTGTTGTAACTTTGAATGGCCACTAAATGAACTATTGTAAATTGAGGACTACCAGTATAGTATCACCCTGAATCTAAGCCAGGTGAGATGTGCATAGTCTATTGAGTTCAAGGGGATGAGGTGTACCAAATTGTGCCTAGCCCTGGGTTACAAAAAAAGCAAAAGATTTGTAGCATGATGTGGAGGCATCTACTTCCATGTAGTCAAATGGAATGAGTCAGCACCAAAATGTTGAAATACCAGCTTCAAAAGAAATACACACTTACCGTATTTTCCACCCCAAAGTATATACCCCATTGATTATGTTTTTGCCTCATCATATTAATGTTTGCAGATTGTCAAGCACCCCAAGGTGCAAAGGGTATTATAGGATGTAAGAAACATGTTGCTACGGATAGCAAAAGTTACTCCTACAGACAGTAAAACTACCAGCTGAGGAAGGGAGAATGACCTCTAGAAAAAGCTAGTAATCCCAAGACTGCCAATGTTTCCTACAATTGTTGAACTGATAAAGGCTGGCTCCATGGAAAGCAGCTGTTTTTGCAAAGAGCCATGCTGCACAGCACTTTGTTGTGGTTTCTTGACAGCCCTTGTAATGTCCAATACTGTAACCATAATGAGAATTTTTGCAAATAAGTGGGAATGTTCTAAAATGGGTCAGACTGATAACTTTTGGAGTTTTGCTTCCAGCAGTGCTGGCTTTTGTATTCCAGAAACTGAACTGTCAGTTTTCCAGGACTTTTGAGACTGTATTTCTCAGCTGGGTATTTAGATGTTGAATACTGAAAGACCCTGTAATAACGCTGCCTCTGCAGGTTTTGACTAAGTGAGTGGGGTCCCTACACAGCCATACACAATGGTCAGTTCACAGTTGTGCTAAGCAATCATTTGCTTAATGGTGGTGTGTTGAAAAAGCAACGAACTATAGCTTATTCAAACTATGAAGGGTAGTGTACACACTACTACATGATGCTAAATCCTCATTTTTAACATGAGCACCTTTAAAGATCACCCTGGCTGGGTTCAGGATGTCTTGCTAAGCCACTAACAACACGCATTATGTGCAGACCCATTAAAAAAATAATTACTATATCAAGGGGTTAAATATATTTAGAAGTACTGTATGTATTGTCTTGAGACAATTCAAAGATAACCTTTTCTGGACTGTCAAAAGAGTTGGTTCTTCAGAGCATTTCTACAGATGACAGACATGAATAGGAATAAAAAAAGGAAGCTAAGAAAGGTTTAGTGCACTAGAGTTGGAAGCGACTAAATAACAACTCATTTGTGAAAGAAAATATAGCCATATTTACTTCTTATTTATTTTATCCTATTTCTGTGCCAATTCAATAATGAAAGACTGGGTTGGCTTATGATCATTAAACACCACTAAAACCATAAAACAATCATAGAAAAAAAATTAAAGTAAAGTAATACATCCAATAGGTAAAAGGCAATCAATAAATTATGATTCAAAAGTCTGATAAAAGAGAAAAAATGTTAATCTTGCTCCTAAAGGTCAATGAAAGAGAACCCATTGCTATCAGGAACAGGTGTGGTGGAGACTATTCTGCAAGACGTGCACTGGGTTCCTTCTACTATACCCTTTTACCTTCATAAAGTACATTTTTCTGAATCAGACATACAGAACAGGCAAATTCTACCTGGAGTAGACGGTCCCTAAGTAACTAGGGCCTGCGCCAAGATGGATAACCAGCACTTTGAATTGTACTCAGAAAGTTATAGAAAAGCAGTGCAGTGACCAGATGAGGAGCGTTGGCCTGCCGAACTAGTTTTTACCAATTAGCATATTGAGTACAGGTAGTCCTCGACTTACAACAGTTCATTTAGTGACCATTCAAAGTTACAATGGCACTGGAAAAAAGTGCCTTACGGCCGTTTTTCACACTTACAACCTTTGTAGCATCCCCATGATCACGTGATCAAAATTCAGATGCTTGGCCACTGACTCATACTTTTGACCATTGCTGTGTCCCAAGGTCACGTGATCCCCTTTTGCAACCTTTTGACAAGCAAAATCAATGGGGAAGCCAGATTCACTTAACAACCGTGTAACCAACAAATCAGCTGCAGTGATTCACTTAACAACTGGGGCAAGAAAGGTTGTAAAATGGGACAAAACTCACTTAACAAATGTCTCACTTAAGAACAGAAATTTTGGGCTCAATGGTGGTCGTAAGTCGAGGACTACCTGCACCAAACTGAAGTCATGTCCAAGTAGAGCATCTTACAGTAGTAGTCAAAATGTGAGTGATGAAAGCATACGTGACTACAGGCTAGCAAATCTCATTTCAAAGATGTCCTTTTGAGATACTGGCTGGAGCTAATTGTCTCCTGGCCACAGCTTTGATCTGTTGTCCCAGTAGAAGTTGTGAGAGCCTCCAGACTATGGACCTGCTGCTTTGAGAAGACCATAGCCCCAGTTAGAACAAAGACAGAAAATTGCAAGGAGCCAGGCAGCCACTCTTGTAGAGACAAGGCTGTCACTAGTATTGTGTTAAATAGAATTCCTATTTAACCTGAAATCCTAGCCTCAGCAAATCCCGCTTCTCTGGCTAGAGTAGAAGACAAAAGTTCTTATATTTTTAGACCCTTTTTTGCCCAGGTTGTCTCCCAAATTTCTGGTTCAGGAATTACAAAAATTATGCATTTTTTAAAAAAAGTTACGTTATTCTTTCTTTCCCTCCCCATTTCCATGGCTTCATGGAAGAAAGTAGAAGATGTTTTTCATTCCCACTTTCCTTTCTGCTCAGCCAAATCACAGATATGCTTTGTATCTAGTGCAAGAATTCCTGCTCCAATCCCACTCTATTCCCAACAGTAAGAAGAGGGTTCAGCCCCCCCCCCCTCTCTCTCTGCAGTAGATTGCCAGGTAGCCAACAATCTCAGAAAAATGTGGTATCTAAGCTACACTGATTGACTTTCCATTCACACAGCCATTGGAAATGTAACTGTTACATTAGAAGTATCTGGCTTCCAGCCCAGGGTCACTCCGCTGTGTTCATACACAGCATGGATTCATCTTCAAGCATTCGTTGCATCTGCTGGGAGGGACAGTGTGTTGAGTATTTGTGATGGTATCCAAAAACTGTATTGTACTTGTGGAAACATAGCCACCCAGTCAACTGATCCATGAACTAGAAGACCAGATGTATACTGTGAGATCTCCTATTGTATTAGGTGGCAAAGTCATATGCATATTTCTCCAGAGGTCCGCCTTTAAAATGATGGTTTGGGGTTTTGTTATGTTTTTGTTCTTGTTTGGGGAAAGGATTACTCATTATTTTTGCATTAGTGTCTTGGTTTAGTCGCTCGTTTATTTCAATGTATGCATGCCCACCATTATAATTAGAGTTAGAAGGAGGCAGTCTACACCATAATGCTTCTTCTGCATGTGCTGTAAATATATCTAGACATTGGTTTGGTCTGAGGTATCTCTACTGAATCTCCCTCTTCCTCAGCCTGGCACCCTCTACATTTATTGGAAAACAGCCACCAGAATTCTGGCTGGACATAGAGGGATTGCAATCCAACACATCTGGAAGGTGTTGGATTGGGGAGGCTGGATTAAAAGGTGTCACCAGGGCGAACAAGCATTCTTATGTAAGAATATGGATATTCGTAACTAGTCACAGTATGCTGCACTGAATTCGAAGGCCTTTGGATAAGTCAGCTTTATGTGTTCAATTTGTGAATCTAATGAAGTAGACTGCTCATCCTTTCAGTAATATATTCAGGACTCATTTACCGGAAGATTGATGCCCTCAAATTATCATTTTGAAGGGGGAAAAAATCTGGACCTCAGGGTTGAACTACAATTCCCAAGGTTCTTCACCCCCTAATCAAGCTGACTGGAGCTTTTTGAAGTTACACTACAGCAACATTTGCACAATCTTCACTTCTGGGGTATAGAATAATGGCAATCTTCTAAACATCTTAACATCTTTTGCTCTAAAAGGCTTTTTCTCCCGGACCTTTTGATTCTGGGTTGTTACAGATTTATAATTATGCTTATTCCTGATTCATCCAATTTCTGAATGTTTCAAGATGAGTTCGCAGGTCTTCTAATGGAATTAAGTTACGTTTATTTATTTTTTTCTCTGACCATTTTGTTCTGTTATTATTTTTCATGGGCATGTCTTCATCCATATGCATATCAAGACAGAATTCCAGGCATCTGAAGAATTGTAGTCCACAATAAGACTGTCCAAATTTTTTTTTAAAAAAGGCTTGTATTTAGTATCTCCTTTTTCAATATAACTCTCCTTTCTGTCTCTGTAAGATAATAATAAGGCATGTTTGGTTTTGGCCTTTGAATGGTTCTAATGCAATCAGACGACTTCCTTATGCTTCCCATACTTGAAAAGATACCAGTCTACCTAATTTGTGGTTGAGGGTTGGCTATATAATTCCACTCCCTTCGTTAATTTATGTAGATGATGAGGGGGTGTATGTGGGGGGAAATGACACAGGAGACTGATCCAAAAGATAACCTTAACCTGGGAAGACTTCTTCTTTTTTCTTTTTTTTTAACTGAAAGTTGCAGGTAGGGGCAACACACACACACACACCCAGGAGTGTAAAACCAAGAAGAAGAAAAAGAAAGCAAGGGCACTGCAAAGTTCAGGAAGACATTTCAGACCAGACCTTGGTGAAAGATACTTTTCCCCCCCTGCCCTCCTTCTCCCTTCCCCTCTGGAGATAGGTTTCAAGATGGGGGCAACGGGGAAGGGGAGAAGGGCGCAAGGGAGGGAGTGCCTTTTATGCAGAGAGACTCCAGCACAGTTCAGCCACAGAGCAGAGACCGTGCAAAGCAACTTCTGGTTTGAATTAGTGGGCAGGCGGATCAGGCTAATTGGAACCTTTCTGATCTCTGCAGAGCAGCCAAAGGGATGCAAGGAAGAAACCTTCCTCGGTCGGAGTCTCTACTCGGCAACGAAAAGCCACAAGGCAGAGAAAGGGGGAGCAGCTGCAGGGCAGAGTCTTATGTCAGTACAGGCTGGAGACATTTTTAGGGAGGGTGGGGTGGCGGGAAATGCTCCTGTGTGCTCAGGAGAAGCTCCCCGAGTTGTTATTTACTAAGTCAATTGAACTGACTAGTGTCCTTTAAAACTAAGGTCTCCCTTGTATCTGCACTTCCTTGGTTATTAAGGGTCCGGGATTGATTCTTGCATGGGTGGGGAGCTTTTTGATTCCCCCCCCCTTTAAATATTGGGAGGAGGAGATTATTGAATCTGCAATTTAAAACTATCCATGGTGAATGCTGGCATGCGGTATTAGTTTTGGGGGAAAGCCTAAATGGGGTGCAGAGCAGGGTTTCATTGTATGTGAAAGGGGATTGTGATTCAGTGGGCTGCATTCCACACAGTTGGGAAAGATAGACGTAGGAGTTGGAGGGGGCAAAGCACATGGGGCAGGGGTTCCTTCCCACTGCCCCAACCAATTAATCTTGCTGGTAGATAGTAAGAATCTCAGTCTGTTTTGTGGCAAATCCAGAGGATTTTCTTTCTGGCCTTGATAGCGTAGCATGCCGAAACCTTTAGATTTGTGCTGTTTCAAGTCTTCGTAGATCTTTAACTTCCCCCTCCCTCCCCTTTCATGGACTACACTCAGTGTAAGAGCATAGGTGGAATGAAAGCTGAAGGAGAGGAGAAATACTTGAGGTTACTGCTCCGCTGCGTCTGTGAATACCTAGCATGCAAATCTGAAGCCTTTTGCTACAAAGGCTAAATAAAATGCAGCCGTTGTCGGCTGCTTTTAAGTTACGTTTGAAAAGAAGGGCTCAAAACTGACTTGTTGCCAAAGCGATGGCGAGGGGACGGGTGGCAGAAGACGGGCATCGTTGAAGAACTGAAGGCTGCGGGATAGAAGGAGCCTGTGGAAAAGCTGAGCCAAAGGAAAAAGCAAGGGCCTGCAGAGAAGGGAAGGGAAGGGAAGGGCTGCCATGGAGCTGGGTCATATAGAGGTTACTGCACCCAAAGGGGGTTCTTGCGGAGTTCATCCCGCTGGCTCGGCTGACGCTCGCTTGCTCGGCCCTTGAGCTGGAAGGAAAGGGAGAGGCCGCCGGAGCGGGAGGTGGAACAGCCTGGCCTGGTCTGGCTAACCACTGGCACAGAGCCTAGCCCAACCAACACAGAGAGAGTCGAGATTATCTGGGGGGGAGGGGCGGGTTTAACCCAGTTTAGTTAGTGGGGAAACCTGATGTTGGTTTGCCCAAACTCAGCAAGGGACAAAGGAATTTAATTTTGGCATAGGGGCTGGGGGAGGCAGGGAAGAAGCCTAACTCAGCCAAGACAGAGGGAGGAACGAATGTAGGCCTTCTCCAGCACAACTAGCAAGCATGTATATATTGGCCCATTTAGTGGAAACAAGACAGAAAGAGAGAGGAGGGTGAAAAGATCTTAGCAGCCGTGTGTGTGTGTGTGTGTGTGTGTGTGTGTGTGTGTGTGTGTGCATAAATGAGCCAATTTATTCTAGCCTCTGGGGAGGGGGCAGGTTTCACCGTTTCAGCCATTCGAGAGGAGAAATAAAACATTTTTCTGAACAACGTCAGAGATTTACTCCATCGAAAAGCAGATAGCCAATTAACTGGACGGGATCAGAGACTGTTGTGGGACAGGTATCTGGATATTCTCAATCATCTAGGTCATGGTTTTCCCAAAGGTGTTTTTTTCAAAAGGCAACTGGACTTTCTTGGTTTTTTGTTTTTGTTAGCTTCTCATCCAGCAAACTTCTTCTGTTCTGGCAGGAGCTTCTTGGATGAGAAGTGAAACATTTTCAAAGAAAAATACTAAGAAGGCCCAGTTGCCGTTTGGAAAAAGAACCTTTGGGTCTGTTGTGGGACATAGTCTGGGAATGCCATACCAATTGGGAGCTGTGAGAGCAAGTGCCACACTGACCACGGGGATTAACTAAAGAGGCTGAAGACATGTATCTCAACGCAGAACGTATAATTGCCTGAAGCTGCACCTGATGGAGAATTGAGCTGCTTTTGCTATGCTCAGATTTAGTGGTTGGGTTATTTCACTGCACAGTCGGTAAATTCCAAAGAGGAATTGACTGACTGACTGACTGACTGTCTATGTGCCAGCCACATAGACCATTTTTTCCCCAGGAGGATCTGTTCCCAGGCTAATCCTTTAGGTCTCCCAATGATGCATTTGTCAACACTGCAACTGACTATGGACTTGCTGCTGGTCATCCTCTTCTTCTCTTTCTTTCTGTCTGTTTCAGCATCAAAGCCTTTTCCAAGAGAGCTAGATGGCGGCGCCTGGAATGGCTGCGGCTGCATTGGCTCTTGAAGGCGAATAGTTTTGGGAGGGATAGTAAGGGCTATAGGCCACATGATCAGGAAGATTTTAATGTGTTTGAGCAACATGGTGGAACTAAGGTAACATAAGACATACGACCGACAATCTTTGCTGGCCTGGCGAGTTGCTAGTTGTTTTGGAACTGTTGGTGAGACCGTTAAAAGTCGTTGGCGCTGTTTGAATTTGTTCTACCAGCAGCAAGATCTGACTGCTGGCCCAGTGATGGATTGTATTGCAAATCAGGGCTGTTTCCAGAGGAGGCAGAGGAGGAGAGGACCTGGAGCTTATGGAGCGAAGGAACTGGATGAGGCTGTCGGCAGGCCCAGAGGAAGAGAGAGAGGCTTTTGGAGGAGTTGGTGGAGGCGGCAGCGTGCTCCAGGGGCGAAAAGAAGCAAGGCCTCTTTAAGGAAAAGGTGGAAGAGTCAGGATCAGAAAAAGGAAAGAAGGTGAGGTTGTCAGAATACAAGCGAATTTGAGGGCTAATCCACATGGAGCCCCATTTCCATCTGTCCTGTTTGCCATTGTTCACTCCCTAGAGACTAAAATAAACAATGTGAAATTTGAGCGGGCCTCGAACAAGGAGTATATATCAGAGGTGGTGACCCATTGAGAGCTGTATGCAGTGAAATTTCATTTTGATGTATGCCGATTGGTGTACATTCAAAGTGACAATAAAGTTATCATCATTAGATCTCTATATAAAAGTAAAGGTAAAGGTTCCCCTGCACATGTGTGCTAGTCATTTCCAACTCTAGGGGCCGGTGCTCATCTCCATTTCAAAGCCGAAAAGCCAGCGTTTGTCTGAGGATGTCTCCGTGGTCATGTGGCCGGCATGACTAGATGCCAAAGGCACATGGAACGCTGTTACCTTCCCACCTTAGTGGTCCCTATTTTTCTACTTGCATTTTTTACGTGCTTTCGAACTGCTAGGTTGGCAGATGCTGGGACGAGTAACAGGCGCTCACTCTGCTACGCGGTACTTGGGATTCGACCCGCCAAACTGCCGACCTTCTGATCGACAAGCTCAGCGTCCTAACCCACTGAGCCACCGCATCCCTTTTAGATCTCTATATAAATGTATCTAAAGTAAATTAATTGACAGCTGGCTCAGGTTGACCTTATGGACAATTTCTCCCAGCCCCATTCCACATTTGTAGTTTGCAACCTTCAGTGGGATTGATCTCATCAAGATTTAAAGAATCTTCTATCAATCTTTCACATTCTAAAACAATTTCTAATTTTTCTGCTTAAAGGGCCACAGGACCACTGTGGATGGATATACTTTATTATGTTTTCCTCTCTCCCTTTTGGGGAGGTGTATTCATGTGACTAGATCATTCATTATAAGATTCTAGAGGATGTGCCAGTGTTTTATAAGGCAGTGTAGGAGGTATGTGCCCATCGTTATTTTATCAGCCAATCAATACCCTCAGAATATTTCTTTCCAGTGAAGATTACCTGGCTACCATGGCTGCCAAATAATTTAGGGCTGCATATTTGTATCTTTGCAGAGTTTTATTTTGATACAGCAAAACTGAGTTTTGTTCAAAATTGTTGCTGAAGAAAGTTGCCAGGTCCATAAATTTTCTAAGTTATTCCGTATGGTTCTGCTGTCACATCACTTACTTGATCAAGACTGGCATGAAATTTGGAATGAGATTTGCAGAAAAAGTAAGGGTCAGAGCAAAGTGTTTGTGCATTGAGGGTCCTATTTGTAGACTCAGGGCTGAAAAAAGCTTGGGAGGACACATTATTAATGATTAATATAAGTGGCAAACATAAAACAAGTTTACCTAATTAATTTGCTTCCTTTTACATGACGAAAAGCCTTTCAAAAGTCTGCATACCAAATATAATTGTATTTAGCTCAACAATATTTTTTACCACTTTTGCAGGTGCTGGGGAGAAAGAAACAGATTATGCACTAAACCATGTGGGTATTTGGTGTTGGCTTGTATAAACCAGTTATTGTAGTTTGTAATTAATGGTTTGTGGTTCAGTATGTTCTATAAACCAATCCAATTGTGTGATGGCTAACTAAACCATTTATTTATTATTTGTAATGCACTGCTGGATTGGAGCCTGTCCTCACAGTGGCCAATCAGCTGCACAAGGAAACCCATTATCTCCCAGCAGATGGCCTTCAGAGGGTGTCACACTGTCATCAAGGCTAATAGCCATTGATCCCCATGACTGAATTGGTCCAACTCATTTTTGAAGCCAGCCAAGCTGGTAGTCAGTACCACATCTTGTGGTGGCAAATTCCAAAGTTTGGTTACAAAAATATTTCCTTTTGCCTGTCCCATTTCTTCCTTCCTGCAGTTTCATTGGGTGACCTCTGGTATTATATTTTGGGAAGGGAAAGTAGCTTATCCATACCACACATAATTTTATATACCTCATCTCCTCTTGTTTGCCCCCTTTCTAGACTAAAAAGCTTTAAAAACTAAAAACGTTGCAAGTTTTCCTCATAGCGAAGTCACTTGCCCCTTGATCATCTTAGTTGTTCTCCTCTGAAAGTTTTCTTGAGGTATAGTGACAGAAGTGCATACAATATTCCAGATGCACTTGTTCTGTTGACTTTTGTAAAAGCATTTATAATATTGGCATCCCTTTTTCAATACTACTCATTGTCCCTAATATGCTGTTGGCCTCTTCCACAGAGATGGACATATACAGTGTCCACACCTTCAGTCAATTGTTTACCATTTCTCCAAGATCTCTTCTCATCAATCACTGCTAGCTCTGATCCCAGTAGTTGATATAAGGATTTTTGGCACCAATGCTCACTACTTTTACACTTGTTCATGTCAAATGACATCTGACATTTTGATGCCCATTTCTCTAATGGGGTTTTTGCAGTCCCTCTGAACAATTGAATGTTACCAGTCAATTTGACTATTCCGCCCAATTCCAGGTCAAGTCTTGATATAAATGCACCAATTGTAGGAAGGCTCCACAAATTCCATCCTTTGTGAGCAAGGTCAATTTACTCCTTCTCCTTGCTTTGTATCCTTTAGCCAGCAACGTATCCACATGAGAACCCCCTCCCCTTCTTTTCCATGTCTTACTGAGAAATCTTGGATGAGGGACATTATCAAAGACTTTTTGAAAGACTTTATATCTGATTACCCCACCGTTCCTCCAGCATCCTGAAGCAGTGTACATGGTATTCCATTTTCTTCATAGGAGTCACATATGGTGCATTGGGCTGAGAGATTAATTAGCCTGATGACTTTCCACTGCTGAGGATGGAGTTGAACCTGAGCCTCCTCAGTTCGTCCATTATCTTATCCATTGCACCACTCTCCCTATAACCATGCTGTAGGTAATGTGTGAAGGGACGTGGTGGCTCAGTGGGTTAGGACGCTGAACTTGTCGATCGGAAGGTTGGCAGTTTGGCGGGTCGAATCCCGAGTGCCGCGTAGCAGAGTGAGTGCCTGTTACTCGTCCCAGCTTCTGCCCACCTAGCAGTTCGAAAGCACATCAAAATGCAAGTAGAAAAATAGGGACCACTACGGTGGGAAGGTAACAGCATTCCGTGCTAGTCATGCTGGCCACATGACCACGGAGACGTCCTCGGACAAGCGCTGGCTCTTCGGCTATGAAACGGAGATGAGCACCGGCCCCTAGAGTTGGAAACGACTAGCACGCATGTGCGGGGGAACCTTTACCTTTACCTTTTTAGGTAATGTGTGAAACAGGGTGGAAAAAGCTAAATGGCTTTATTGAGGGCAAAAGTGTTACCCTTGACAGGCAGGGGTATCTGTCTATAGGTGGATGCTAGTCAATAATTTTGAAATGTTTCATTTGTTGATTTCTGCATATCAAGCTCTGGTCCCATCTGTAGGGACAAATTAGATCCAGAAGGGATTTTGTATGTGAAAAAGTCATTACTCCAGTTAGTTCACTTGCCACATGGCCAGCTTATAGATGTGTGAATGTATCCTGCACCATTACAAAATTTCTTAAAACGATTTGAGAGACTGGCTGGGAGAGAGAGAGAAAAAAAAGCGGGGGGGGGGGAGACTACATCTGAATGTGGTAAAGAATGTATTTGCTCTGTGCTGTGACATGGGAATGTAGCAGTCACATAAATCAATATCACACAGTTTTAGTTCTATTAATTAAATTCAGATTCCTCTGCTATGCCCAGATATTGTACTCACTATGTTTTTTTTAAGTCAATAAAACATGCATTTGCAATGTGGAAATATTTATCTCTTTAACTATCCTGATTATGCATACAAAAGCAGCAAGATATGTTTTGAATTCAGAGTTGGTTTATTTTTTTATATATATGTACAAAAGACTAATTATTTGGGTAGCTTTCCAAAATCCCATCCCTTGATTTTAGAATTAAGCGATTTCAGAACTAAATTCCTGTTCCACATAACTACGTGGACATGGGAAGAGAAGAAACTGCTTTCTATGCTGTGATTTGGCCACGAGGAATTTATCTGCTGGGGTTCTCTGTGATGAGAATTAAGACACAATGAGCAGAATAGACATTCATTTCAAGTACTCTGCTGAATGCTCTGTGTTATTTGCAATGATCCTCCTTAAAAGTTGATTCCAGCTATGCATGGGATGGATCCAAAGCCCCTTCCTACAAAGATATTCCAGGATCATTACAGGTAGTCCTCGACCTACGACCAAAATGGAGCCCAACATTTCCATTGCTAAGTGAGACAGTCATTAAGTGCATTTTGCCTCATTTTACGACCTTTCTTGCCACAGCTGTTAGATGAATTACTGCACTTGTTAAATGAATCTGGCTTCCCCATTGACTTTGCTTGTCAGGAGGTCACAGAAGGTGATCACAGATGACCCTGGGACACTGCGCCTGCCATAAATACAAACCAGTTGCCAAGCCTCTGAGTTTTGATCCATGTGACCACGGGGATGCTGCACTGATCTAAGTGTGAAAAAAATGGTCATAAATCACTTTTCCCAGTGCCGTTGTAACTTTGAATGGTCACTAAATGAACTGCTGTAAGTCGAGGACTATCTGTACCACCTATGCCCAACTCTGAGTTGCCGATGTGCTACACTGCATTTATTCTGTGTGAGCTCCAGTGCAGTTTCCTGTATTACTTCTCCGCTCACAACTTTTGCCAAGCTTCTTAGGGGATGATAAAGGAAAGGCACCTATTTTCCCTCTCACCTTTCAGGGCAGGCTTACTATTAGGGCTTCTATTCAGCCATTCTCCCCCCCTGCGAACACAGGAGCTGTGGGCCCTTTTTCAGTCAATACATTTTGCTGGCAGAGGCAGGCATGCAAAAAGTAGCTATTTGTAGCAAGGCGAAAACTTCCCTGGGATCAACTTTCAAAGTTACTCAACCTTCATAATAGGGCAGCACCTTCCAGCACACAATGGAAATAGAGAACTAATTTGGGAGGTCAGGCCAGGCTGTATCATGCCGCACTTAATCCCCCGCTCTCCACCTTATCCCCCAATCGGTTTGTTTTATAGGTTTACTGAACTCAGACTAATGATAGGGCCGGCTCCTCTTGGATTATACATGTGGTGTTCCCTCGGTGGGCGCTCGTATCAAGCCTTGCCTCCCGAATGCACGCGTGTTTACTCAACCCTCAATTCCGCGGAACTCTCTTCCGAGTAAATACGCGTATCAGCTGGTACGTTTGCTAAACTTCGCAATCTTCTTCTGGCTGATTTCTGAGTGCCATCGTGGGTGCGGCTTGGGAAAGAGAAGCAGTAACAGAAAAGGGGGGGGGGTTAAACCCAAACCAAACTCACACACACACACACACACACACGGCAGCCAACAACAGCCCCGTCTACGTGTGTGCGCGCGCGCTCGCCTATTGTTCCTTGTTGCGTGCTTGCCAAATCACTGTTTGGGCGCGTTTCCTAGGTCCTCCTCGGCGTGCTGCGCTCCAGTATGTGGCTGTTGTGTGTAGTCAGATTTTGCGTATCGGGCCCACATGGTCCAGCCCCTTTCGCTCCGAAGCCCCACCCCCCCAACCGGGGAGTCCTCTTAGCCGCTTTCGCGGCAAGGGAAAAGCTTCTTCAAGCGAGCGAGCTGAAGCGACCGGAAAGCCGGGACTTCTCAGCTCCCAACTTCACGCGGGACGCGCGTTACCCGCGGGACGTGGAGAAGGTGGTGTGCGAGTGCCAGCGGACTCGTTTGATATCAGCCCGAGGGATTCCTCCTCTTCCCCCTCCCGCGGCCTCTCCGGGAGGGCGGCGAACATTTCCTTTTCTTCCTGGATCGCCAGCGCACCATTAGCAGCATCAGCAGCAGCATCACCATATTTTCGCCACCGCATCCTCCTCCTTCTCCCTCGCCTCTTTCTTTCCACGGGAAGCGGATTCCCGAGGGGGAAGATGTACGACTGCATGGAGGCGTTCGCCGTCACGCCGCGACAGCTCTACGATGTCACTAACCGGAGCGCTTGCATGCTACGGAAATCGAGCATCAGTCCGTTTTCCTTGGGCTTGGATCCCTTCGGGTGGCCCCAGCCGGCCAGCCTCCAATGTAGGTGGACTTGTCGCCGATCGACCCTTAGGGCTGGTCAGTACGGGCTGGGGTGGGGTGAGGGTAGGAATTGCGGTAACGGGCTCGTTTTCTGAAGAGCGTCGACGTGGGTGGGGTTGTAAATGCAGAGGACTGCGTTGATTACATCGCTCGTGGGCCCTGAGCACGAGTGGATCCGAGGGGCATCCTGCTAGGGGGCGCTGTTTGCTGCGTAGGCGGAATTGCGTGGTGGATTCGAACCGAATTTTCCAACTTTTAGTTTCCTGCTTTGGAAGTCCAGAGTTGCAAAAGGGGGGGGGGGTTACGGGCATTGGGGAAGAGGGATACGAGGAACGAAGCCATTCCCTCGCTTCCCCACTCCCCACTTCCCCACTCCCACCCCGCGCTCTTTGGATGGGAGGGGAACGTGCGTGGTTGTATCTCGGAAACATTTATAGCAGCCGCCTTCTTCGCTTCTGATCTTGAGAGAGAGAGAGTTCACTTTCTCGGGAACTGGGGAAGCCCTCCAGTTTGTGGCTCTTTGTCTTGACTTGGAAACTCATTATGAACACCAGATGAGGAGGAAACTTTGAAGTTCCCTTTCATTGTTTTTTTTTAAGGATATGAGTACGCCTGCATGTGTATGTATAGAGGAGCGAACCAGAAACTCTAGGGGAATATCTGAGGGAGACTACATGAGAAGATGCTCATCAAGATCTTCCCGGGTGCCTCGGGCAGCTGGTTCAACCTGGGCGTCCTGGACAGCACCTTCATGGCCAACAGCAAGTTGCTCTCCCTGCCTTTTTGAAGTTCTGGTGCGTGTCCTGGAGTCCCCCCGTCCCAAGACTTGGAGGGGCAGCTGGGCGCCCACTGCCCAAAGTGGGGCAGGCCAGTCAGTCTGGCGGTAGGGGGGGGGGCGGCAGTGTGTGTGTGTGTGGGGGGGGGAGCGGATTAGGACGAAGCGACGCTTTTATTTTCAGACATTCCGGAGAATCTGGAAGTGGAGGCGGCGGTGCCGGAGAGATCTGTCAAACACCCAAGGGTGTCCCCTGCGCTCCATTTTTCTCTTTGAGCAGCTGCCAAATCGCTTCCCTCCTTGCCCGCTCTCCTCTCCTCTCCTCTCCTCTCCCTCTCCCTCCCTCCCTCTCCTTTTTTTTTCTTGGCACCCATCGCGGGTGTTTACAACTTGGAAAAGCAAAAGTCTGAGATGTATATTTATACACGCGCGCACGCCGGCCCGCCCAGCGGGTGGGGGCTCGCAGCCGCGTCGCAGGGGAATACCTGGGGATGGAGTTTTTGAGTGTTGGGTTCCATCTTCCCCTCCCTCCCTCCCTCCCCCGCGCCTGATGGGAGTTCGCGCTGGCTCCTTAGCTCGCTTTCAAAGCGGTTTCATTTGGAGCGGCCCCACCCCGCGCGGGCTGCTCGGGCGCTGGCTGGAAAATGTGGCGCTTTAACTCTTTCCCAGGCTGCTGGAAGTCAACACACTTCCTGGAGAATCTCAGCTTGGAGGAGCAGGAAGACGCTTCCTCCTAGGAAGACAGGGGAGATGATGATAGCGAACGGTTGCTGGAATTGGCTATGTCTAGTTTAATGAAGGGTGAGGGGTGACATGATAGCAGTCTTCCAATATCTCAGGGGCTACCACAAAGAAGAGGGAGTCAAGCTATTCTCCGAAGCGCCTGAAAGCAGGACAAGAAGCAACGGATGGAAACTAGTCAAGGAGAGAAGCAACCTAGAACTAAGGAGAAACTTCCTGACAGTTAGAACAATTAACCAGTGGTGAATTAACCTCCAGAAGTGGTGAATGCTCCAACACTGGAAGTTTTTAAGAAGAGACTGGCCAGCCATTTGTCTGAAATGGTATAGGGTTTCCTGCCTTAGCAGGGGGTTGGACTAGATGACCTCCAAGGTCCCTTCCAACTTATTATTATTATGATAATAATAATAATAATAATAATAACCCCGACTGACAATTAACCAGGGAAACAAATTACCTCTCTCCCCACCCCCTCCAACGCTGGAGGCTTTTAAGAAGAGACTGAACAGCCTGTCTGTCAGAAATAGTATAGGTCTCCTGCGAGAGCAGAGGAGGGGGGGTTGGACTAGATGACCTCAAAGGACCCTTCCAGTTACTGTTGCTGTTACTGACACGGCAGGAGAACAAGCGAGTTCATTAGTATAGAATGGGAGAAAAGCCTGTCTGAGATCATTTGAAAATGCATATTAATAATAATTCTCCTTTTCGTTTCCAACTAATCAGACTTAAGTAATAGGGAATGCCTCTGGGCATGAGCAGGGTAAGTGTATTTTTAATAGCTTTAAGTTTCCTGGGCATAGTTTTGGGGTAAACTTTAATTGGGGTGCCTCCTTATAAATGAGAGCCGGTTACAATGCTTTACTTTTTACTCACACTTCAGGTGGCCTGTAGGAAGTATATGACATTCAGATACTGCCTCTTCAAGCTGTTGCCCTCCAGGGAAACTGGGACAACAACTCCCCTAATCCTTAGCCTTTAGCTATGGATAGTCTGCTTTGTGCCAATACATCCAGAGGACAATAAGTTGAGGAAAGCTGATTTATGGATTTGGCACCCACCTAGACTTGACACCATTTTTCAGATTGTACGACTGAGTAGGTTTCTTTCCCCCAAGGAGTCATAATTCCTCTTTAGAGTGAAAGAGTGCACACGATCAGAGGAACTAACAATAGCGGTAACAAGGTGATGCAAATACAATGTAGAAAAAAGATTTCCTAATTATTTCAGGTCAGCTGAAACTCTTTGACACAATACCGCCTCTGATGATGACTCCCATAGCAGTTACACATACATATGCATCAGAGCATCATGATGTCACCAACATTGTCTTTGCTAACAGCATTGTGACTTGGACTTTCCCCCCCCTAGAACAGGGGTGTCAAACATGCAACGTCATGTGTCATGTTGCAACGTATCACAACTTTTTCCCCATTGCTGGGGTGGGCGTGGTTTCAGCATGACGCATTGGGCCCGGGGCGGGGAGGGGGGGAGCTGGCAGTTTGACACCCGTGCCCATGAAGTAGCTACAGACCAAAACCAGTGCATCTCTGCCTCAGGACTTACGTTTTTGTAAACACACTTCTAGCACAATGTTTCATCTGCCTTTTATTTATTTTATTTATCAAGTTTACAAAATTTTGGCATTTGTGATACCCCTGTATTGCAATGAAGTGGGAATTCAGGGAGCAATCGGGAAAGTTGCAACTGCTTTAGTGAATGTTCACAATCACAAATGAACTTTTATCACAGGCAAATACACACACACACACACACACACATTATACATACACACATATATACACACATACATACATACACACACACAGAAGCAAATAAGAATTGCCTCTGGGCAGAGCATCTATTATATATTGAAGAGTGTTGATTATGTATGCCCATTCTGGGTTGATGTTGTGCTGCAATTAAAGTATGAATGGTAAAACAAGATCAAATATATAATGAGGGATAGTAACTTCATTGAACTTTACTTTATAGGATCATTTTGCTTGTAACATTAAAATTTGATTGCAGAAAAATTGGGTCAAATAAATGGCTTCAGAGGAATTGGAGGGATGTGGGCTATTCTGTAGGGAGAGTATGTAAGTAATATAGGTGTGATTGTGTATAGAACTAGATGGGCCATCCGGAAATCCCAGAACTGTCAACTAAGGAAAATTACATCAAAAAATCCTGTAAAGTGACAGTGACAAAACATTTCCATATTCTCAGTAAGAAAACCATATAGATGTTCTACATAATCACCAGGAATAACTTGAGGGAAACTTTAACACAAGGCCTCAGGAGATGAAAGCCCAGCCAACTTTGGCTGATCCTGAAAGGCTAAGTAGAGTTGGATCTAGATAATACTTGGATGGGAGACCACCAGAAAATCTGCAGGCTGTAGACTAGAATTAAAAAAAATGTTTCAGAAGAAAGCCACAGCAAACGAATTCATATTCATTTAAAGAAAACTGCAAGGATATGCCCATGTTGTCTGCCGGAGGGACTCTTTATTAGAATCAACCCTTGTAATTGAGACCCTATCACTTCTGCAGGTGATAACTTGCTTTGGAGGCATCTTTATTCAATTCAGGAGGACTTCCCTCTTGTTGTTCTCTCCCCTCACCTAACAGGAGAGCCAGTCCTCTGTGCGGATGTGGGTATTTCTGGGGGAACGTATATTTCCAAGTGTGGGACATACTCTGTAGCATCAGGAATGCCATTGCTAAGACAAATGGCTTATATAGCACCCCAGCTGCAAACATTTTACGGCTGGTTATAAATGGCTTGTTTGAAGCTCCACCGAGAAGAGGGTAGGAATTTCCTCAATTTCAGTAATCTAGTCTTTTAAAGCCCTCCAACGACCCCTCCTTCTCCAACTGAGCTAGCCAGCATTTGTGGAGGGGCAAGAGCAGGGACCCTGGGTTGGAGAGAGCAGATGGCCCCTGGCTGGGTTGTTGCTGGACACAGTCTGGGGCTAAAAGTGCTGAGCAGCTGCCA
Source organism: Vipera berus (assembly GCF_964194415.1). NCBI lineage: Eukaryota > Metazoa > Chordata > Lepidosauria > Squamata > Viperidae > Vipera > Vipera berus. The sequence continues at coordinate 141,025,315 of NC_138203.1, read as the reverse complement.
CTTATGCTCACGAGAGACTATTGAGTAATCTGACTTTTTTCAATTTCCTGTCTCCTTATTTGTGGATCAGTGGCAAGATAAGATAGGGGCACCAAATAACTACCCAAAGCTGCATATTCAGGACTGCAAAGATGCGGTGTGAATACAGGGTACTGCTCTGGCACTGGCCATTCTTAATCTTTGGCTTGTTTTAGTCCAGAAGAGGACTACATTACTTTTATCTCTCTGAAAGCATGTTCAGCATCCATTAAAGAGTACATGTGCCTGTACAAATATCTTTTGAAAGGGAACCTACACAGATTAGTAATCATTAGTAGTTGAAACAAAGTGTTTCAACTTCTCCCTTTGTGTCACCACTACGGAGCATTGCATGCCAAAACAACTAGACACAAAGACGGGTTTTCTCCCCTCATGCCATCACTCTGCTGAACACTTGATTTCCACAATTCTATCTAATGTATAAATATATTAACCATGTAGTATGGCTATATTGCTTTTATCCTTATTATGATTATTATCCTTTGTTATTATGAGTATTATTACTCTGTTGTTTTGCATTTACACTGAGAGCTTATGCACTGGACACAAATTCCTTGTGTGTAATCACACTTGGCCAATAAAGCTATTCTCTTCTCTTCTCTTCTCTTCTCTTCTCTTCTCTTCTCTTCTCTTCTCTTCTCTTCTCTTCTCTTCTCTTCTCTTCTCTTCTCTTCTCTCCTATCCTATCCTATCCTATCCTATCCTATCCTATCCTATCCTATCCTATCCTATCCCATCCCATCCCATCCCATCCCATCCCATCCCATCCCATCCCATCCCATCCCATCCCATCCTTTGCCAGTGCTCTGCCTTGCAGACTAGAGCCCACTAAGAGATGAGACTGAGCATTATTTCTTAATCTGATATAATTTCTTAATTTAGAATCAAACATGTGGGTGGATTTGTTGCTGTTCTTCTCACTTTATAGGCCTCACATATATAAGCATATATATAAGTCTGAAAACAGCACCAGATACATTTTTAACATTGGCTATGTATGTGAAGATATTTTTTGAACAATAGCTTGGAGGTTTTCAAATCCTATTTAATGATGTCTAGCCTATAATATGCTATAAACTCATAGCTACATATCATATGGCAATCTGAAACACACGAGTTGAAAAGGAAACCTCATCAGCTTACAAGCAGAAGAATAAAAATTTAAAATCTTAACTCCAGTAACTGAAATCAGTTTAGGCCACTTTCAAGATTTCTTAAGTAGGAATATTATAGCAGAATTGAGGACACACAAATTTGCAAATGTGATAGCAAATATGATATATAAGATGAGATCACTTCGAAGGAGCAAGGCAAATGGAGAATCATGATTTCCACTGTTATCATACCAGAGGGTCTTGTTGCAAGATCCCAGAGTTGTTTGTATATTTTATACTCCGTATTGAGAGAAGTTTTGAAAATAAGAATAAATTTATTTTTTAATTAAAAAAGTATTTGTAGCAATAGAACCAATCCTCAGCAATCTAGTTTTCATAGATGAAAAAAATTGAAAAATGGAAAAAAAATTGAACATTTCAAAGCCACAAGGTGTACAAAAGGAAATTAAAGGTTGTTGAGAATCAGTTGGCATAATAAATTATTGTTATTGTAAACACAAAAATGTGAAATCATAGTTTTTTAGCTGGTACTGGCCTTCATATACACTCAGTTCTTCCCAAAAACCTAGTCTGTTGTATGAGCGTAGTATATGTTATGGGTTGTTTGCACAGTCAGCCACATATTTTGGCTCAGTTTAGCATTTTTATCCAGCTATCAAGTCCTTCCCAAGAATCTGGAATTGGTAGATGTTGTTTGATGGTGTTAAAGGTATACCACAAGATGTAAGCTGTTCGAAGTAAAGCTGCCTTTTGATTGATGATGATTTGTGCTGATGCTGTTCATATGGTGTTCCAAATGTTTTGACATTGCACCCAAGTCTTTACTTTATCTTTGCTTCCTTTTGTCAAAGTCATTCTACTTGCAGATTTTTGCATTTGGTGACTTCCTCCATTTTTTTCTCTTCTGTCTCCAGGTACTGCTATGTCCATTATCCAGTCTGTCTTGTCTTTCTTATCAAAGATGGTTAAGCCTGGAGTGTTATGTAGCAGGTGCTTGTCTGTTTGAATTCTAAAGTGCCAGAGGACTTTAGCTTCTTCATTTTCTATTACTTTGTCTATTTTGTGGTCCTACCAGTTCTTTGCTTGCAGGCAAATTATATTTCTTGCAGATATTCCAATAAATCATGGTTAGTACTTGTCATGCCATTGTTTGTAGTCACTCTGCGCAATCTTCTTTCAACACCTAACTATGTGGTCTACTGTTTCTTTAGTTTCTTGCAGAGGAGGCATTTGCTGTCTGTTGTTGTCTTCTCAATCTTGGCTTTGGATGCATTTGTTCTCAAGGCTTGGTCTTGTACAGCCAGAATTAGCCCTTCTGTCTCTTTCTTCAACTTTCCTGCTCTTAGCCATTGCCAGTTCTCCTTATTGTCTGGTTTACTTGTCAGGGTTTTTTTGTGTATTGGCCATGTAATGCTTTGCATTGTTGTTTCTTTTTATTCTTGATTTGGTCTTTCTTCTAGTTCAGTTTTCCTCTGGTATTCAGTAAACGTTCCTGGTATACTAGCTTCAGTACATCTTCTTTGCTATCCTTCAGATATTCTTCTAATGCTTTTTTTCCTTCTTCCCCTGTCTGGTGTACTTGCAACATTCCGCAACCACCCATGTTCCTTGGTAAGTAGAGTTTGTCAATGTCACTGGGTAGATAAGAGGCATGGTTCATTGTCCTTATTTTTCTGGTCTTCCTATCCAGGGCTTTTAGTTCTCCTTGAGTCCATTCCACTATTCCAGCAGTTTATCTAATGACTGGAATTGTCCAGGTATTAATTCCCTTGATGGTATTTCTTCCATTGAATTTGGACTTCAAGATCTGCATGCTATTATTATTTTTACTTGATTTTGTTGCAAATGTCAGAGTTATAGTCTCCAATGCCTCTTCACTTGAGTCAAAAACACTGATAAAACAGCAGACCAGGCAGAACTGTGTTTTTTTAAAACAAATCCCAAGCTACAGCTTATTGGCGATTTTGTCCTGCTACCCATTATTTTTACAGACATATGAAATTAATAATATCCACATATTTATAGTAATATCAAAACAGGTATTCAAAAACTATGAACAGAGTAAACAATTAAAAATCAGCAGTGGAAGACCAAAAGAAAATGAGTCTAAACTGGTTTCAATATTACAGCCTACAATCCACAGTCCAACCCATTGAAGATCATACCAAAATTTGGCTATATCAAAAGACATAAATAGAAAAAGCCTGAGGAAATTCTAACTAGCATAGCAAAATTACACTCAAACCAGAGATTTTCAACATTGAGTTTGAGGGCTCTGTGTATCATTTTATTGATCTGAAGTACAGTCTCTTCAGAGTACCCTCGAAGAAGTAAGTAATCACGGTTGGAGAGCTCAAAGTCACAACTGAAGTGGTTACAGCTTTTTCTGAAATGATACTGCCTCTAGAGATGCCAAATCTTCCAGGGGCCCACATTCTCTGGACCTTACTAGTCAGTGTCTATCTGTAGACATACTTTCTTCCAAGTCCATTAAGGCATTTGTTGATCCCTACATCCCATGGGAGATGCTGAATAGTTTATAAACAAACAGAGATACATAGATTGGGCAGAGAGTTTATTTTTTTCTTCGCTGTTCCTGCTTGGTTCCTTCAGGCTGCTTATGGTGTGTACAGAAGCTATTTGGAGAGGATTAAGTTCGGACTAAAATGTGGTGCAGTCCAGGAAATAACAGGCCTGATAAGAGCTTGGCCTGACAACAGCTTGAGGGAGGTTCATGCAAGCTTGAGTGTGGTTTCTGATACTTTGATAAACAAGGCCTTCTGTCTTCCCCATTCAGCTGGGCAGATGGAATTGGGAGTTTGAGTGACAGTGTTATTGATAAGGAATCCTGGTCAGGCATGAATGAGGGCGGAGGGAAAGGAATTCATGGTGCAATCTAGCGGTTCAGGACTCTGAAATCTCAGAGAGAAATTAAGGAGGCTAAATATAACATGGGGAGGGGAGGGTTAGGGTTAGGGTTAGGGAATTATAAGCTATTGGCTGTGAATTTTTTTTATAATACAGGTTCTCCAGATGAAGACTCACCCTGTGTCTGCCTTGCTATGAGAGTTAACTAAAACTTTTTGCTCCGTAATTCTTAACTACCACGGGGGTAGTAAGTAACTCTTACTAACACTAAGGTAATAAGATTCAGGGATGGGGTTCTTTAAGTGGACTTTCTTCAAGTAATAAATTTCCTCCTATTTCAGTTGTTTTACTGGGCCAGATTACCAAGGCCAAGTGACCTAGATAGTCAGCCTAACTGTTTACCAATGTTGAGGATTTTTCCCCTGATTTTTCTGTGTGGATTTTCAATGTGTATTCCTCTTTCTTCCTTTAATTATGGGTCCCAATGCCTGCTGCCAGCACACAGGTGTGTAGAGTATTCATTGATTTTGGAGTCTGCAGTTGTTCAAGGACTTGGCCTCAACAGGTATTAAAGCATCTTTTCCAATTCTTCTCCAGATGTTTTGCTCTTCAAATCCAGTTACCCCTGCTCATCAGTCATACTCTGGAACGACCCTAGTTGAAGATCATTTTTTTTTAATTCCATTTATATCCCGCCCTTCTCCGAAGACTCAGGGCGGCTTACAAGCTTAGCAGTAGCCTTCATTCTATGTATATGCCTGCTTATTAGGGCTTTCACACACACCCCCAAGCGGCATTATTACAAAGTCAGCTTAATTGCCCCCAACAATCTGGGTCCTCATTTTACCTACCTCGGAAGGATGGAAGGCTGAGTCAACCTTGAGCCTGGTGGGACTCGAACCTGCACTAATTGCAGGCAGCTGGTGTTACTGAAGGAGGCATTAGCCCACTGCAGAGATTGACTGTGTTCATACATCATATTAAACCACTTTCTATTCTTTTTTTAGTTTTGGATTAATGTGTTATGTGAACCAAGCTAGTAGAGTTTATTTATGAGGCAGAAAAGTCGAATGTGAATTGAAATTATCTTCATAATTATTGCAATAACAGCAGCAAAAGTAACTACAGCCATCATCACAGCTTGTAAACCATGAATTATGGCATTGCATGTAGTGTAACTTATACAATAAACAATCCTTAATACATGGCTTAATGTGATTTATGGAACCAGTCATGTATGAATCCTGTCTGGAATGAACAATGAAAATGAGAACATTTTTTTAATGGCTTCTAGAAAAATCTTACAATTCCTTTTCTGTTCTTGAAATTTCTAGCAGTCTTCTACTATAATACATTATCTTGGCACCTGGTTTGCTGCTTTCAGTGGATACCACAAATTATTCAGAAGCCAGTTTTCCAAATTCAGGTCCACGATTGCAGCCATGCAAGTCTTCACTCATGAATCTTTACCAGAAGTTCAGACAATGTTTCATATTTATAAGTCTCCTCAATGCTTTTTTTGTAAAAAAAAAAAAGGTGCTGGAACTCACACACGTCATGCAACCCATCTTGCCTACCCTACAAGGTTTACCTTTGTAGTTAAAAAAAAAACCCTTCAATTTTTAGTGTATCTAAAAGACTAGGATTTTGTTAATACTATTAATGTTACCATGCACTGTGTGGCTTTAAATTACAAGAAGTCATTTTTATTAATCTTTGGGACATTTACCACTGGCATACCCATTTAGATTAATGAGTGGAAATGTCAGCTTTTTATGTGGAATAAAATTAGCCCAATAAAACAAAATTTGGTTACTTATAAAAGATTGAATTATTTTTAAGAAGTTGTCAAATAAGGTGGAAACATTTACATTTGGAGTTTAATATGGATATTGACTTGAAACAAATTAAAAGTTGAAACTTTGTCAGTGAACAGATTACTTTTAATTTACCTTTAAGTTAAACCTGATTTAATAAATAGATCTGATTAAACCTCGTACTGTAGGTCTACCTTTACATCTGACCAATACATAATGAATATATATTATTATTAATAATAATACCTCCAAATCACAAAACATTGGCTTTATTCTTATCCTTCCCCTCTGCAGTTTGAATATAAAATATAAAAGACTAAAAAGAGATTTTCGTAGACATCCTAGCCTTTGGACTACCCAAGGAAATGAAACAGCAAAGTTTCGCTGTTGGGCAAGCTTCCATGCCACCCGCCTTTCTTTCCTCTCGCTTTGCCTCTTTTTAACCTCACACACACACCACCTCCTGTAAGGGAAGGCAAAAGGCTCGCTCACCCTCTCGTGAAAGATGGCCTCCATGTTTATGTGTTTCCCACCACCGCCATCATCAGCTTCCATATCACATGGTGTGACTCAGCCAATCAAGCCACAATCTGGCTGTGGTGCTCTGGCACCTCATGGGTCCTCCTAGAGGAGGCAGACAGTGCCGGAGGGGACCCCGCTCACAACATACTGCCAGCGGGGCATTTTCAAAAACGAGGATAGGAAGGGCAACAATATGAAAAGAATGCAACTCTGGAAAATCCCATCGAAAAAAGGTGCCAGAACTCCGTTCCGGTGCGTTCTATGACAAAAAGGCCCTGAGTCTCCTGATATCTTTCTACTACTTCTTAACCAAAACAGTCAAACTCTGTTAAGAACACAACAACAACACGTGCCTTTTGATTTCTAATGCTGCAATCTTTTCAATTGGGAGGAAATTAGCAACCCTAGTTTCAGTCTTGTTTCCAGTGGGATGACACCTAGAGTATTTCTTTTCCCACTACCAGTCAACTACAAGTGGAATTGCCATTGATTTTTTATTTTGTCCTAGAAAGTGGATCCCTTCTTTATTTTCATTCTGTTGTGTTTCATCCAGACCAAGGTGAAGACCTTGCACCAGGGGTCAGAAGAGCAACAGTCTGCTAAGCAGTCATTGCCTGAAACAAAATAATGAATATTTCTTTTAAAACCACATGTATTTAGCTAGTGTTGTTCGTCAACCTAAACATGACTGGCTGTTACTACCCATGAAATGTCAAGAAACAAAATACAGATTTGGAATGTTAGAAGTAACAATGACCAGAAAAGGTTTTCTCTTTCCTTATTTAATTTTGAACAGTAAGGTTCAAGTATTATAACAGTGTAACAATGATGTGCTTACATAATACGTTAAAAGCATGTTTTTTTTAAAAAAGCTGATAATTACAAAGTCAAGGAAATAGTGCTATTTAAAAGCTCAAAGTGAAAAGTGATAAAACAATGTCTATTACAAAATAGTTATTGAGCTGTGCATTAAATTCATTGCTCAATATGTTACTACCTTTGCCAACCCCTCCTCAAGAGGGTGCTATGAGGAAGTTAGATAATCCCTTCCCTACACATACACACACACAGACACACAAACACAAACCAATTGCCTCCTAATATTGAGAGTGCTATTCATTAGTGCAATATAGCATTCACAGTATGGTAGATTACCTGTGACAACTTAAATTGCTGCAGCATGAATGTTTACAGGTTAGTGGGTAAAAATATGAAGCTGGTAGGTACTTTAGCAGAGGGGCTGAGGTAGACTGATGTACAGAGCAAATGTAATAATATCAGAAGTAAATAAAAGGAATGCATTGTTGGGATTGTTAAACAGAAATAGAACTAACATATCCATTAGAAATGTTATCCGTGAGCATGAAAGTTGATTTTACAATGGCCTCCCACCACCCAGTATTCATCAGATGTGGTGAATTATAGTTTTCATCCTTCCCAAATAGCATTGCCATTCCTTGTGGTTCCAGACATTGTGAGGGCACCAGATTAAAGACAGTTGCCTTACCAGTTGCTGTTGCAGCCTGGCTGCATGTAAATAAGATGCTGTTCAATTCAGATCTTTACCCATCTACCTTGGTATGGAGGGTTCTGACCAATGATTGCTATCCAGGATTTCAAAACAGGTATTTTCCCCATACCTATCTGGAAACGCTGAGAGCCTGTGACTTAGGGGTGCAAAAGTAATATGTAAAAGAAGGCTTCAGTTTCCAGTGATTTCAGCCAGGGATGTCCATGTGCAAAGGTAAAACATGCCTTGTATGTCTGCTCTAACTCCTTTTTCAGGTTTTACCACTATAGATTACAGCTGCCTTCTTGCTATTTTTAAACTATTTTAATGTGTTTTATATGTGTTGACATTCATTTTAATTGGATGCCCGTATTTATTATTGTGTACCTACCTTATGTGAAAAGTCCATTTACCAATGCTTTAAATAAATCATCAGACCAGAATGCCTACCTTTGAGGATTTTTACACTAGTAAATCTTGTTAAACTGGTGTCCAGATCCTAGATCTCTATGAGAATATCATTAGTATCTATCGAGGCCTCTCCCTCTGCAAACAATGTGTCAAATAAGATGGTTTAAGAATCCAAACCCAGTTTGCAAGGAAACACAGAGAGTAACTCTGTGCAGAGTAAGGGAACTTGCATGTTTTAATGAATCCCAGAAGGAGTGACTCAACTGTAGTTTCTATCCAGCAAAAGCTATTTTGGGGTAAAGAGATTTTTTTTGTTGTTTATTTCCCTCTGACTTGGACTGAATGAGTATATTGTGCAGAAAAAACATTTGTGGTTTGAAAAAAAAAACTGCAGTGGTACAGAATCCTCCTTTAATGTCTTTCAGCCCAAGACATAGTAACTTAATATGTATTTTCAATCTACATAATATTGTATGAAACTGCCGTGTTCAATGAACGTATACCCGAGTCTCACATCTGGAGGACAAAATAATGCAATATTTGTCTTCCTGCTCCCTTGTTGGCTTCCTACAAAAATCTGGGCAGCTTATTTGGAATAAATTTTGTGTGTGTGTTTGTGTGTGTATGTTATTTCTTATATATTGACATCTCTTAATATCAAAGCAGATGGTCCAGCTGACATCTTCTAGTTCATCTGCCATCTGTATACTGTATCTTACGCTGTAGAATGGTTATGTTTTGTTTTTTTAATATCTGATTTTGTGTGTTGCTTGGACAAGTTCTTCAGATTTCTTGGCAAGATTTCAGAAATGTTTTGCCACTTGCCTGCTTCCCAGGGTTGAGAGAGAGTGACTGAGCTAAAGTCACCCAACTGGCTTTGTGCCTAAAGCAAGACTAGAACTCGTGGTCTTCCAGTTTCTAGCCTGGTGTCTTAACCACTATGCCAAGCTGGGTCAATATATAATAATACACCATTGGAAAAAGCTGAGGGGTGTGTAGTGAATGATTACAAGCTACTGAAACATCTGTTAATTCCCATATCACACATGCTCACATATGCAAGTGTAGTGTGCACCTATACATTTAAAATGAATCTGGATTCCTTATCTATCCAACAAGAGTTCTCAAACTATACAACACGAAGTGAAAGAAACTCCTGATTATTCCACTTTTGGCTGTGGATGTAGAGGAGGGTAATGTTTATGGCCGTACACATTCCTACTTAAAAAAAAAAATCAAGCCTGTGAAAGGAAAGCCGCATGGCAGTTGAAAAGCTATGCTAAACTTTTTTTGTCTGATGGATGCTCTAATTAACTGCCTGAAGGGAGGCAATTTGTCAATCTCCACAGGGAGGATTTGAAAAAGATGGCTGTCCTTTGCAGTCTGACAATGATAGGTGAAATTTGACCAACAACTCTTCAAGGCTCTGTAATACCTCATGCCTCTGTTGGCTACTGAAATATTAAAAATCCTACCGTGTCTGATAACCCAACCGCCTCTTAGCATTTGCTGCCTTTAGCCGTGATACCAAGGGCCAGCAGGACACAAGAGTCCTGTGGGGCTGCCAGCCATATTTCATGCTGCCTGTCCTGTTTCAGTGAAGGTGCGGTGGCCTCCTGCCCCCTGGGAACGTGCCTGAGTTTGTTCCTTCTGTTGGAGCATCAGATCACTGTCAGTGCACGGGAATTTATGGCCCGGCCGGCTCTTCCCCTCTGCCCAAGGAGGCGGGAGAGGGCCGCCCCCCTGCTCCGTCCTGCTTGGAAATTTATTTCCTGCCCTCTGCTTCCACCTGTTGCAGAACATGCTCTTGATCTCATTTAATGATGCCTCTGAAGCCCGACGGCCTGCCTTCTTCCAGCAGCCACAGAAAGAACGTTGGGTGGCCTTGGCATTCGTCCTTTGGCTACGGACTGATTCTTTCATGGTGTGTGGCTCTGGGCAGCAAGCTGGGAGCTGTCTAATGAGAAAGGGGAGGTCAGGAAAACAAGAGTGTGCCAGGCTCAAAGAAATCAGCAGTCTGTCCCAGGCTGACTGGGTTGGGGTGGGGGAAAAACTTTTCTCCTCCCCAATGGAGAGGGGGGGGACTCTCCAGCTTGTTTTCCCCAGCCTGTGGGAAAATTGTGCAGCAAAAGGGACAAAGGGGGAACATGTACGTGCCTTTTTTGCTATGTACAAAATGGCCAGATGCAAATAAAATACGATACATGCCATTGCTCCTTGTCATGCCTTCCATGTTACAGTTTATTGCACCAAACTGCAAAGGGTTAGGAACTTCCCCACTCCACCCTCAGCACAGCATTTGAACTACACCAGGGAAATTGTTATGTCTGCAGAATTATTTCTGGTACTTTGTAAAGTCCCACATCCTTGATTATTTTATTTCATTGTTACAGTTTATCCTCTTTCTTTAGAAAACACAAAGCCGCTAACATGGAGTTCCTTGTGATTTCCCATCTGTGTCCTCATCTGGACTTTATTTCTGTGTTTGCAGGCCAATATTCTGTTTCTTTCTTAGCCAATCTTTCATAACACAAGCGAGGAACTCTTGCACGTCTATTGTCTGAAGAGACGTGAAGGAGCAGTAGCCTCACAAACTGGCCGGCCCATGATGGATAAAAGCCTGCTGAGAACTTTTTGCAGGGGACAGGATGTAAATGAGTTTATAGAAAAAAAAATAGGTCACGAATCAAAGCATATTGTGACAAGTATGGATTTAAATAGTTGTGATATACTAGATGATCTTAAGTGCAGGCAGAGGATCCGATAGGATATAGTTTATTTGATTTTGTGTGTGTGAAAATATTTGGGTCGACTCACACCAGCTGATTTTTCCTGCAAGTGGATAATATGCTTTTTTTTTATTCTGTTCTGTGAAGTGTTCTTATTTAGTGGCCTTGACAGAATTTTGTGCTGGGGGCACTAGCCTGTAATTAAAAGGTGCCAATGTTTTCTGAATGCCTGGGACCAATATTTCAAAGAACATGGTTCCAGCAAGTGTGTTGACAGGAAATGATAGGGTGGCATGCCTCATCATAATCAGATCTATCACAGATCTATCTTCAGTTTGTCTTATATTGTAAGGAGTCTTGTCTGAAGTTCTTATTTCTGAGTAATTTTTGATTATGTGATTCAGGGCTACAAATGCCCAACAAACAGTGTAGAAAGTCTGATAGCAGAGGAATATATTGTGCTGGATACATTCCTTGCTTCTTAGCCATCGCTCACAAGACTGCATTCTCAGAAGGGGCGAATTGGTTATTTAGTACTGTTTACATTGGGTAAAATGAAAAGAAGCAAACAATTTAATACAGTTTCTGCTCCCCTTCCACAGTTTGGTTTCAAATCAACCCCAGAAGCAGATTTGATCAGCTTCAATTGGTTTCTATTCTTTATTTCCCAATTTCTCATATCTGTACAATTTGCTTAAATCATAAAAAGCTGGAAAGAAAGATAGAAGCAGTGATTGTACAGTTCTTCAGTCCTGATTGGGATGGAGAGGTAACCAGATGTTTAATTGGTAATAGCCCAATTGTCCTTTATTTTTTGAACTGCATGCTGAAACCGATGATATTTCTGTTATTGGCCATTCTTCTTGATTAATATGAGAGCCTCCTGCCAAAAGTGGACACATAAAAACAATATTACAGGTAGTCCTCAACTTACAAACACAACTGAACCCGAAATTTATATTGCTAAGTGAGAAATTTGTTAAGTGACAAATGTTACAACTTTTCTTACCGCAGTTCTTAAGTGAATCACTGCAGTTGTTAAATTAGTAACACTATGATTAGGTGAATCTGGCATTCCCCATTGACTTTGCTTGTCAGAAAGTTGCAAAAAGTAATCATGTGACGCCGGGACACAGCAACCGTCATAAATGTGAGTCAGTTGTCAAGCGTCCAAATGTAAATCACGTGACCATGCTCATAAGTGTGAAAAATGGTCATAAGCAGTGGTGCGATTCAGCTGGTTTGCACCACTCCAGCAGAACCGGTAGCTAACTTTTTGTTGCCCAGGCCCAGAATGGATTTCCGGAAGCGGCATCCACACAGAGGACCGGTTGTTCACATATTTGAATCCCACCACTGGTCATGTCATTTTTTTCAGTGCCATTGTAACCTCGAACCATCACTAAGTGAACTGTTATAAGTTGAGGACCACTTGTATACGAAGATAAAACATGGCACATGCAGAGGTTGTGGGGAAAAATATATTGTACACCATCGTATCTCCTTCACACATTAGAATAAATACATTAGCATAAAAATACTGTACACCATCATCTCAACTGCATACATGTTAGCTTTTATCCGCTATGTGGGGATTATATATGTCTTTAGGTAGGATGTTTAATTAATGAAAGCCATAATCTATGGGCATTTGTAAGTTCTCTTTTATGAGAAGCATATTAACACTTTTGGGAAAGTGTTTATGTTTCAATGTACTTCCGATGTGATTTTTCAAACCCTGTTTCAGGGCAAGTAACTTTTACCAAAGAAGAGTTTGCCAATCTGAAAAAAGTACTAATTCAAAGATCTTTGAGGACAAGAGCCTTTAAGGCTCTGTAAGGTGCTATGAATTACAAGTAGTCCTCAGCTTAGGACCACAATGGAGGTCAAAATTTCAGTTGCTAAGCAAGGCAGCTAAGTGGGTTTTGCTCCATTTTAATAACCTTTTTTGCCACAGTTGATAAGTGAATCATTGCAGTTGTTAAATGAGTCATGTGGTCATTAAGTGAATCTGGCTTCCTATTGACTTAGCTTGTTGGAAGCCGGTTGGGAAGGTCATGAATGGTGATCACATGACCCCTTGGGACAGTGCAATGGTCACAAATGCCTGCCAGTTGCCAAGCACCCAAATTTTGATCCAAGTGACTGTGGAGATGCTGCAATGGTCATAAGTGTGAAAAACAGTCATACATCACTTTTTTCAGTGCTGTTGTCACTCCAGATGGTCACTAAATGAGTGGTTGTAAGTTGAGGACTGCCTGTATACAGAGATTGCCATTTTAATAAAAATATATGTGAATGTCAGTTTATTTTTTTTCCAGACATCTGTCTTTGTTAAAAAAGAATGAAAAAGATTGCGTTGTCAGCTTAAATGGGGGTTCTTCATTGTGAATAGGACTCAATCCAGACCAATATTTTTCCCATATAGATTTTATTATTATTATTTTAAAGATCTGCTTTGCTCACATAAGGAGAGATCAGCAGCATAGAAACCCTCATTTTGACACTTCATAGAGAATAACTTCAGTTTCAGGTTGCCCCAATATTTAACTATTCATCTGATCCCTAGGGCTCAATTCACCTAGTGGCATCATTTATCTTCTTGAAGCCGAAATCTTCATTTTTTGCTAAAAGCAGAAAGGGGACAATAAAGCAGGACATCAATCCTATACCTCTTAGGTGCTTTATTGAAATTGTGGCCACAAAAACTGCAGACGTCTTACCTTTCCTGCCTAATCTTAACAGCATTATTTTATTCCTGTGCTGTAGCTGTATCCATCCTGCATTATTCCTTTCTAGCATACCTGTTTGGGTACTGGTACACCTATTTCACCTATTTTATATCTCCTTAGTGATACTATGAAAAGAATCTTTGATGTCTAGTTTAAAGAACGTGAGGAGTTAAGGCTGCAGATTATTCTGAGTAATCTTGCATTCCTTCTCTCTCATTCATCTTTTTAAAAAATTCTCACCAGCTTTTCCGCATGCATCCCTGGCTTCTTGGGCTGCTTACAGGTAAATAAAGGCTTCCACTTAGATCTAATCACCTGGCCGGGCCCCCTTTTGTCTGCCTCTATCTTCTCTGGCCCTGGGGAGTCAGTCATGCTCTGCTGGAGCCAAGGGAAAAAACTCCCTTACCTCTAGTTGTCTTATCTAAAAGAAGAGGATAATGCAGAGGGTTGAAATCCATGAGTTTTTAATTGTTCCTCTGCTGCTTATGAGGACTGCATGGGGAGGCTGGGATTTCCAGTTGGGAGAGAGAGCGAGTAGAAGGCAGAAGGGCTAAGCAGGAATTCAGCAGAGGGAAAACCTGACACACACCCCTCCTCTGCCAGAAGGGATTTTTGCATAGAAGAGGGACAGTGTTGGAATATAAATCAAAACTGGGAAAATAACTAGAGAATCCTGACTGACCTCTAAACGATAAAGCAGTGCCATTTCTGAAAGCACCTGAAAGCATACCTGAATTTGCTGAGGCTCCCAGAAGTCAGGCCTTGATGCCTTTTTAAGACACCAGCCCTTTTTCATGTCTAGTAGAAGCTATTTAGAGTAGCTTCAAGGTTGCAAAACTACCTGAACATCCAAGTTAACTGATCTCTTAAAGGTAATCTTCATAGAGGAAGCAAGTGCTTGCTTTTCAGCCCTAGAAAGATATTACTGGCTACCTGATGGAGGCATCCCCTACCTACCCCCTTCTTTCTCTTTTGAAATTTTGATTATGTCCTTAGACAGTGGGTCCAGTCTGTTTGGTTTAATTACATTCTTGCTGATAATTCTTAAAATCTCCACCTCCTTTTGTTTGTTGCATACTAACATAATGGCACCTATGAATGCAAATGTTTCTTAAGTGGTCCTCTCTCTTGGCCTAACTGCCTTTCGGTCCCACATTTAAATAAATTATTTTAAAAAAAGAAAAAGAAAGAAAACGAGCATTTGGAAAGGAAACAACTAGTCTGCAGCTTTTTTTTTTATTTACAAGAAGGTACCACAGACATTTCTTACGAAATAAAAATGGTGGATAACTGCCACTCTGTTCATTGTTTGCAAAAAATGTCAATCTGTTCAGAAAACAAAACAAAAAGTTAAGTTGGGATTGATACAATTTCTGGAAGGTTGGAATGAGTAGAAGGAACATCCTACAAGTTTGCCTCCTGATGTTATGTGACTTGCCATGCCCATCATGCCAGCTAGGGAATAGGGAGCCATTTTGTGCAAAGGCCCTTGGCGTGTTCTCAAAACCACACATGCATGAAGTGATTGAGTACCCCTTGCCAAACATAGAAGCCCTTTGTGTCTATAGAAAATTACTCCTGAGTCTGGAGAGGGCAGGGGAACCAGCATAAAATAAAGTAAGTCTATCGCTGAAGTAGCTTCTTTTCGGCCTGCCCCCTTCATTCTTATCACCCACTCTTAGTGCATTGATGCCTATGAACTAGATGAAAGCCAGATATTTGTATGCTTAGTGGCTTGGAGTCAACCTCTTTTAAAGGTAAGTTAACAATCCTTACAAATCCTAACTGAATGGTCTCATGAAAGCCTGAGGGCGTTTGAACTTTTCGTGTTCTATAAACCACCTTCAAGCTTGTCCTGGGCAACCCTCTGGTCCTTCAGAAGTTGGCCTCCATCTTTCCTTAGCTCTAGCTAGCATCCACAATGGTTAGGCACGATGGGAACTACTGTAGAGCGTAGAATTTTCTGCAGAAATACCAGTTTTTCAGCATTCTTCCAGCAATTTGGCAACATTTTAGTCAATTCTCGAGATCCAGAGAATTGTTTTTGCAGATCCAACATAAGCTGTTCTGACATGGGAGCCAAGGACAATACCGGGACCCAGAATTATCAGATGCAGGAGAGTGGACATTTCCCCAGCTGTTTGAATCCAAAGGTTCCCTGAAGAGGCATCACTTGGAAACAGTTGCTTAGAGAATGAACTTAACTAAGGCTTCTAGCATCATTCACAATCTGAGTCACTGCATGAGAGCTTCTTAGTTCTCTTATGGGGAAAAGCAGACATATAAGAAAGAAAAGGGCTTTTTGGAAGAAGCAACAAAGCTCTGGGGGCCAAGTTCAGTACGTTGCTTTCCTTCCCTCTGTGCAAGATGACTATCCTTTGCTTTGGGCTACCAGGGTTAAGACAGTTGTTCCTGGAACTCTCCCCAGCCTGTAGCTGCATTGCTGAATTATGGACTGGCATGTTTGTGTGGTGTTGTCCCCTATGGTGTGGTTTTTAAAAAGTTATTCTGTATGGGATAGGAGAAATCATTAAGCTCCTTTCAAGTACTCTCTTAATACCATCACCACCAATATGATCAGGCATTGAGTGCTAACTTATGCTTTATCATGCTGTTTTATTTGCAGTGGTTTTATTTGTGGTTTTCTTGTAGCAAACGCATTAATGTTATCAACAGCTGTGCATTCGCAAATATAGACGTAGCTCTGCTATGGCTTTTGAAGATGTACATGAAGTCTTCATACTTTAGGGCTGTGGCTGCAGTTGATTACAACGATAATTAATGCAACTATGGTTTGTTCAGTTAGCTCAATTGCTCAGTTCTAAGTTCTATACAACTCATTAAAACATAAACTCAAAACATGGGCTGGCTAGTTTGTGGTTCAGTATATGTTGTGAGCATAGCTTCTGTTTGCTGTAGAAAGCTGGCATGATAATAGCAGATCAGTGGCATACAATGAAGAACTGCTTTGATTTGGCTTTATCCACTGGACTGGAAAATGCTAAATTTTGTGAAAGGAAAATTGACCCAACAGTGAAAGTGCAACTGATGTGCAAGAAGTCCCATACAAGTCATTGCCTATATGCAAGCATATCTAGACACACCAATTGTGTCTCAAATCTAGTATAGGTATGAAATAAGACTGTACAATTAATACAACATAACTGACCATGAGTCCGTTTACTTCAATCTTGTTTTGTAGCAGTTCTTTTCTGCTTGGTAAGATTATATTATTATTATTATTATTATTATTATTATTATTATTATTATTATTATTATTATTATTATTATTATTATTATTATTATTATTATTATTATTATTATTTAAACTTGTATACTGCCCTATTCCCGTAGGACTCAGGGCAGTTTACAGGGAAAAATTAAAAATACATAACATACAAAGTTAAAATCGATTAAAACTAAGATTAAATTAAGTCCCTGAATTTAAACTAAAACACCATTAATAAATAATTAAAACCCCTCAGTCTGGGCCAGACAGCTCAAAAAACCAGGTTTACAAGTCCCTGCGAAATGAGCGAAGGTCGGGGGCAGTCCTAAGCTCCGTGGGAAGTTGGTTCCATAGGGCCGGCGCGCCCACAGAGAATGCCCTTCCCCTGGGAATAACCTGCCGGCATTCCTTGACCGGCGGTACCCTAAGAAGGCCCTCCCTGTGGGAGCGCACAGGACGATGGGAAGTTGATGCCGGCAGCAGGTGTTCCCTTAGGTAATCCGGACCCAAGCCATTTAGAGCTTATAGGTTAAGCGTGCATAAATTTAACCTGGAGCCTACAACATGCGTTGCATATATTCTGTAATTGAATGTGGGCTTTGCTCTGCTGCCAGTTTTGGAGAGAAAGTGTCTATTAACATTAGTCCTCACTTAACAAACACAATTGTGATCAGCAATTTGCTAAGTGCCAGCCACAGTCACTAAGGGGAAAAATTGTGACTACAGTGGACTTACAATGTCACCTCCTGTTTGTTCCTTAAGAGAGACATCTCTGTCATTAAGCAAACCATCACATAACCACAACTTGCAATTTTACTTCCACATTCTCCATTAATACTGCTTATTTCAAGCTGGTTAGCTAGTGCACAAATGGTGATCACATGGCTGCAGAATGCTATGGTGGACACAAATGCAAGGGGTGATTGTAAATCTGATTTTTTTTACACCATTGTAACTGGTGTAAATGGTTGCTAAATGAGGCAGTCGGTATGCAATGTATTTAGTCATGGTGGGCAAGCTTTAAGTGCCTAAAATATACCTGTAATATAAGCACGTGTTTAATTCCATGCTGTGGTTTAGTTGTTACTTGTACTGCAATATAGAAAGAACATCTTTATCTAACTGACTAGATAAAGCTTATTGGTTGAAAGAAGAGTTGTTTAATCAGGATCTACTGCTACTCTTGATCAGCTGTTAGGAGCTAACAGCAAGCAGCTGGTTGGTGCAGTCCCCTATCATCACCAAAAAGCTGATCAGGGCAAGTGCTGACAAGTACTAAAATATGTGATATCCTTGGAAAATAACAGCCCTGAAATATCAAAGTGGTTATGCAAGATAGGAGAATGTGTCAAACTCTAACACATAAGCTATTTTCACAAAACTTGTTGAATCTTTGGTGGACAAACTAAAGAAATTATACTCTTCTCATCCTATGGGAATTAACAGAATAGTAGAATAATGGAGCTGGAAGGGACCTTTGAGGTCTTCTAGTCCAACCCCCTGCTCAAGCAGGAAACCCTATACCATTTCAGACAAATGGTTGTCCAATCTCTTCTTAAAAACCTCCAGTGTTGGAGCGCTCACAACTTTTGGAGGCAAGTCGTTCCACTGATTATTTGTTCTAATTGTAGTTGTAATTAATGTATGTAATTAAAATGCATTATATTAATTTACATTAAAATGTAATTAATGTAATAATGTGCTTTTTATTTTGAATTAGCATTTTAAATGAGCACAGCAATTATGAATTAACCCTTGTTTGTGGCTTTAAGTGTTGTACAAAGTTAGCCTTATGTTGACATTTTAGATGTCCGTGAGGCTAGAGTATACCCCTTTTCCATTATCAACAAAATGTAATCTGTGTTAAGCTTTCAGCCTGGAATATACCCATAGATATATCAATGGGGCCATGTACTTAATCTGATTTTGTACTACTGGTGGCAAGGTCTTAATGGAAGAAAGTATGTCAGTGCCTGTGCATGTACTCTGTGTAGAAATATTTGTGTGTACTTGTATGCTTTCTTCTCTTTTTTCATTGGCCTGTTTTGGCATTATAGGGAAGAAAAAACATTTATCAGTTTATGTGCATGGTAAATCGTGATGCAGTTTTTTTCAATTTAGCATTGCTGGTTGCATCAATTCAGCCACTATGGTTTGTTGCCAATCATGGCTTATTCAATAAGTTATAATTTAATACTACATTATATTAAGCCCAGTCACCTTGTATGAAAAAAAAAACCTGTTCAAAATTTTATAGAGGAGTTGGAGATATGAGAAATGCTGTGTTTACTACTTTTGTAAAATAAACCATTATAAGTCTAACTGCTTTTGCTACTATTCTTTCCCATGATTAACACTGTGGAAAGAAAATTATATCACATTTTGTGTCAGAATAGGCCTGCGGTCAAAAAAAATTTTTTTTTTACGTATATTTCTCCCTTTGCTTGCATAGATGTGTAAATTGCAGCTCAGGAAAGTCCATTTCTTGGCAACTCTAGCTCAAAGAATCACAGCAAAATGAAAAGCTATTAAAAGCCCTGGATGAGAACTGAGGGGACGGTCGTTGGTTGGACTACATAGCGTAAGGTTTAATAAATGAAAGGGGCAAACTGAGTAAGAATAGTATGTGAGGAACTTTAAAAAAACACCATTTGTACTTCTATGAAAATGTATTCTTTTTATTTCAGTAAATAGCATTGATGCTCTGATTGCTTATCCGGGATGTTTGTTAATCAGTTAATCCTTTTCTGAGTTTCTGAGGTTGCACAGGGTGTTATCTAGCATCTTCATCAGAGCTAGGAATTGGTTTTCTTAAGAAGAATGCCATGTTCAGTACCAGGCTGCATGCTTTTGTTTTCTGCAGAAATCTTTGCAAAGAATCCTCAGCAAATCAGGTCAGGTGGAAGAATCCTTGCAAGAGCAGTTACCTGACCACAGGTTGCAAGACTTGGATGGTTTACGGTGCATGTATGAATTTGAAAGAGAAATACACTTATTAAATGAATCTTGAACGCTGAATATTCAAGGAATGGTTATTTGGCAAAACCTGGACTTGTTTATTGTAGGATCACTGTAAGGCCCAAGAGATATATTTGTTGCTTGGACTTTGTCTACGCTTGTTATCTATTGTAGTGGAGTGTCTGCGAAAGGCTATTTTCCTTTTGCAAATATTGTTTGTGCCGGAGCCAGGATTGGGCGAGATTGCTGATAGCAGGAAGTTAAAACTGCAAACAAGGAGGATTTGGGTTTCCATTCATTCCTGATCTGTTTTTAAACAATCTGTTCATTTTATAACCAGGTATTCCCCACACAATCCTATCCTCCTCAGATCACTTGGCAGCACCTAGCTCTTTTTCTTTTTCCTTTTTTAAAAATGCAAATGTTTTGGTTTTGTATTTCCTAACGTGAACGATCAGGACTGATCTCTGGTTTTCAAACAAGCCATCTGTAATTCAGTACAGGTAGCCTCCGACTTGCAATTGAGCCCAACATTTCTGTTGTTAAGTGAGACATTTGTTAAGTGAGTTTTGCCCCCTTTTACGAGCTTTCTTGCAACCGTTGCTCGGCGAATCATGGCAGGTGTTAAATTAGTAGCATAGCTGTTGAGTGAATTTGGCTTCCCCATTGACTTTGCCTATCAGAAGGTCTCAAAAAAAAAGGTGATCACGTGACCCCAGGAAAGTGCAGCATCATAAATAGGAACCAGTTGTCAAGCATCTAAATTTTGATCACATGACCACGGCGATGCTGCAGTGGTTGTAAGTGTGAAAAATGGTCATAAGTCACTTTTTTTCAGTGCCGTTGTAACCTAGAAAGGTCACTAAATGCTGTAAGCTGAGGACTACTTGAACTCTTTTTTCCAAAACTGAATAGACCTGAATATTCTGGACCAAGGTGCCTTGCCTGGTTGTCCAGATGAACAAACACCTGTCCATCTTTCCCCAACCAGGTGCCCTCCAGTTACACTGTGATTGCAATTCCCAGAATTCTCATTTGGAAATTCAGAAGCCTGACATATCTGGGGCCTATAAGATTGAGGAAGACTGGTCTATTTCAACAGAAGCACTGAAATACAGGGAGTCCTCAACTTGACTCACATTCATGATGAGAGGTCTCACTTAGCAACAGAAATTTTGGGCTCAGTTATGGTTGCACGCCGAGGACCACCTGTAGTCGAGAAGCTGAAAACCAGTGCACTGCAGAGTTATGCAAAATTGCATGGAAAAGGAGGAGGATGCAGTTAATATTTAACGGAGAACTGGTTCAATGAAAGGCTGGTAATTAGGGAAGTATAATTTATTTTTATAAATGCAGTAGTCCTATATCACCCTTAATTCATGTTTAGCATAGAGGAAAGGGCACCACCGTCCTGAAGGCAGGAAACCATTTTTTTTTAAAAAAAACACAGGACTTTGAAAGGAAATGGATTAGTTGGGATTTTAAAAAAAACAAAAAAACCCCCAGCCAAATCAAATACCCTTCCAATGAACTGGGCTTCAGCTTCCATCCATCCAGATTTGGAGGGTCCCAGGCTGTTCCTCAGACCTCCCCTGTCCCTTTTGGGACAGACTTATTCTTTTCTTCCCTCCCCCAAGGAAAGGGATTATGTTACAAGGCTCTGGTAACAATTCCAACCTGTTTCTCCTGGAATGTGGCATTTAGGGCCTTGACACAGGAAATTCAGTCTCTGTTGAAAGCTAGAATTGCAAACAGTTTTATGCTTTGCCTGGGTTGGGGGCGGTGCGGGGGAAAATGCAGGTGGAAAAATGCAGTTTGGGCTGAAAGAGCTCTGTCCAGGCTCCGTGGGTCATGAGGAGGGCAAGAGGCATGGACTTTAGGGATAAAAATCTTTGAACATCTGTTTTATCCCAGGGAACTTCATCATACCGAAGTAATGAGAGTTAGGCTTTCCGATCTAATAATGATGACCCGAACGCGAACCAGCTCTTTGCTTCTGCTATCCCAGAATTTGTGCTTCTGGATAAATCATTTGCCCTCCAGTATTGGTTGATTTCTTCCTAAAATATATTTATGCTCTCCTGTCCTAAAATGCTGAATGGGGTCCAGGAATATTGAAATTCCAGACTGACTTCAATCTCGATGTGGCCTTTAGCAGGTGATATTTATTCATCTTCACTTTCCTCATCTGTACATTGAAAAGAGAAGAGCAGGAACTGCAGAAGAGCATTGGACCCCACTGGAATTGGGTTTCTGCGTGAAGCAAAAAAATAAATAAAATCACACTATTGGGTCAGTGTTACTTTAGTGTAAATGTATGAACTCAACCATTTGGTTTGAAATCTACGGCTTATGACTTAGTAGGCGGGAGCAAACTCTTTTCAATACTTTTTCCTGTCAATGATTAGATGAAACCAAAGGGGATAATAAACCTGAAATGTGGCCGTGGGGAATCTCTTTTGTGAGTTCTTCAGATTGAGGGTTTTTAAAAATGTCTTTTGTTTTACTAAAATAGCTATGTTAGGCTAATTAGAGGGCTGGGGCGGTCTACTTTGGGTTACAAATCAGACTAATACAATTCCTGTGGCCATTTGCAGACTCAGGTGGGGGATTCTGTAATTGACTGCCTGTTCACACTATTTACACGCTGTAAACTACCCAAGTGTAAAGTACCCAAGCAGACAGGTATCATACAATGAAGTAAGCTAAAAGCTAGTTGGCAAGTTTGTGGCTCAGAGAATGAGCACACACATGTGACACACATATTGCCTTGAGTTCTTGAAGACAGAATGGCAGAGATGAACCTCCTATATAATTGTGGGGTATTACATGTAGTCCTCGACTTATGACAATAGAGCCCAATGTTTTTGTTGCTAAGTTGTTAAATGAATAGTGACCCATTTTATGATCTTTCTTGTTGTTAAGTGAATCACTTGCAATTGTTAAGTTAGTAACACGGTTTTTAAGTGAGTCTGGTTTCCCCATTGACTTTGCTTGTCAAAAGGTCGTGGAAGTTGATCACATGACCCCAGGACACTGCAATCATCATAAATATGAGTCAGTTGCCAAGTATATGAATTTTGATCATGTGTCCGTGGGGATGCTGCAATGGTTGTGTGAAAAACAGACATAAATCACTTTCGTTCAGTGCCCCTGTAACTTCGAATGGTCACTAAATGAACTGTTGTAAGTCAAGGACTACTTGTAATTAGTTATACAACAGCCATTTGGATGCATTTGAGAAGCTTACAAGTTTAGACTCCACCATTGCTTCATAACAACCAATGAACCTGCCCACTATTCGGGAGTAACTAACAGTCTTAATAGCCATTTATCTTAATCTTCCATGATCTTGTCCAATTCCCTCTTAAAATGGGCCAAATTGGCTGCTATTACTACGGTTGCTGGCAGCAGATTCTATAGTTTAACTAGCCCAGGGGTAGGCAACTTTGGCTCTTTTATGACTCGTGGACTTCAACTCCCAGAATTCCTGAGCCAGCCATGCTGAGGGGAAAGGGAGAGGTTTCCATGCTGAGCCATGCTGGCTCAGGAATTCTGGGAGTTGAAGTCCACGAGTCATAAAAGAGCCAAGGTTGCCTACCCCTGAAGTAGGTGATGTATAAAAAGTACATTTTTTTCCTGCTGATCCTGAGCCTCTCCTTCATTTAGCTTCAGTGCTGGCCCTGAATTTTAACTTTATAAGAAAGGTTTCTCTCCACCCATGTTATCTATGCCATACTTTATTTGATACCACTGTGTTAAAAGCATGTCTCCCAGCCTCCCTATATTCCAAATTGAAGAGTCCCACCTACCGCCGTTTGTTCTCGAAGTGGAACTAACGCAGTCCTCTAATCATTTTGGTTGCCCCCTTTTTGCACCTTTTTCCTTAATTCTGTAAAAGCCTTCTTAATGATTAAAGTTACACAATACTCAAAAATGTGGTGTCTCGGTAGATTTGTGTAGGAGCATTATTATTATTATCAATAGTTCTATTTTCAGTTCACTTCCTAATTATTTCAAGCATCAGATTGGCCTTTGGGCAGTAGCTGAGCCTTTTTGTTGACGTTTTCATGGAAGAATCCACTGTGACTTCAGGACGCCTCCCAGTTCAGATGCCATTAATGTTTAGCCAAAAATCGGAACAAGTCTGATAACATTTATAGGTAAATGTTGGACTTTTGTGCCAACATCCATTATTCAATACATCCAGATAGATTTTAGAAGAGCGTCCCATTTGTCAGAGAGTCCTATTAATATAGGCAGTCCTCGACTTACAACCACAGGTTTATGTTGCTAAGGGAGACATTTGTTAAGTGAGTTTTACGACCTTTCTTGTCTCAGTTGTTAAGTGAATCACTCCAGTTATGAGTTAGTAACCCGGTTGCTAAGTGAATCTGGCTTCCCCATGGAAGGTTGCAAAAGGGAATCTCATAACTTTGGGACACAGCAATGGTCATAAATAGTTGCCAAGTTGCCAAGCATCTGAATTTTGATCATGTGATCCTGGGGATGCTGCAAAGGTCGTAACTATGAAAAACAGTCAAGTCACTTTTTTCAGTGCCATTGTAACTTTGAATGGTCACTAAATGAAGTGTTGTAAGTCAAGGACTACCTGTACTCATCTTTTCCTACATGTCCATGCCCTCTGGCCAAGCAGAAACAGATGCAATTCCATGCTGTGTGCTAAAAGAAAGAGAAGAGACAGAAGCGTGTCTGTAACACAACTTCTTCCAAGTTTAATTACCGTATTCTCTTTGATTATCCTGTTGTGTTCCCCTCAAGTTTTGGACTGGGGAGTTTTGGTTTTTATCTGTTTTTTTCTAATTAGGAAAAATTTTTAAAAGTTATTTTGTCACTACTTATGTTCTCTTTCTGACATGCACACCCATACCACAGAAAATCTAAATCTGTCTCTCATGTATTCTTGTTTCCCTCTACAGCAGTGGAGACCCAGAGCACAAGTTCTGAGGAGATGGTGCCCAGCTCCCCTTCTCCACCCCCACCCCCACGGGTCTACAAGCCGTGTTTTGTCTGCAATGACAAGTCCTCTGGCTACCATTATGGGGTCAGCTCCTGCGAGGGCTGCAAGGTAAGTGAAGGGAAGGTCCTGGACTGCAATCTGCTTTCCACTTTCTGAGACTGAGGGTTGCATTTCCCAAGCGCCCACCCCCATAGCCTCCACAGTACACATCCTGAATTCAGACAGTCATCATGACTCCTGCCTCTGTTCAGCTAGGAGGGTGTGGTTGGCTACTTCACCCAGACCTCCTTCCTCTGCCAAAGAATGCTACAGCAGGGAATTCCAAGTTGCCGCATGCCAACACCCGAAGCAGATTATGCAAGCAAGACGAAATGTGCAAAACAAGCGAATGTATACCGATTTGCATCCTTCACTCCACTGGTCGAATCTGAAGTAGTTTGCTGCAGAAAGTCCACCTACTACGTTGTTAGTACAGAGATCCACAGCGCCTTTGAATAATATTAGAGAGCTGAACTGTTGAAGGCCACCCAGATTTTCTGACCAGCCAAGGGTTTCTGAGGTCAGTAGCTGGATTGTAAGGGAGCACTTAACATATCTGCATAATTCCAGGCAGAAACTGGATGTCCTCCCAGATGTGTTGGATTTCAGTTTTCAGCTAGCTGGAGTATTGGCACTATTTTTGCTTTTTTTGGGGGGGAGTGTACCTTCAGATTAGTGTTAACTCCTGGCAACTGCCTGGACTAATCCCTGCAGTTGTCTTGGTGAGATTTCAGTGGTTTCCCCTTGCCTCATTCCCAGAGCTGAGAGAGAATGACAGGCCCAAGGTCATTCAGCTGGCTTTGTGCCTAAGGTAGAACTAGAATTCACCATCTCCTTGTTTCTAGTCTGATGCTTTAACCACTACACCATATTGGCACTTTAGTACTGGTACTGGAACAGGTTAATTATATTTATCTTTGTTGTTGTTGTTGTTGTTGGATCTGGTTGCATTGATCAATGCCCAAGCATAGTCTCTAGGATCCTAATAATTAGCACCTGTAATATTCTCTAATATTATTTCAGTAATATTTGGTAGTGCTTCTCAAAAACAGGCTGTGTAGTATGATCATCCCAATACTGCAGATAGATCCAAGAGAATGTAGCTTACCTAAACTCACCCAATTATGTGTCATAGTTAAATAAATACTTGGATTCTGAACTTCCTGGATTATTGCTTTTTTAGCTTCTACATTAGTGCTCTGCAGCGCAGTGCTGTTCAAAAACTTTGGTCTATAATTAATTGCATATGAACTCCAGTACTTATTCGTGCTGACTGGGACCACTGGAGTTGTTTTATGAGGTATATGGAAGGACCTGAATTGAGAAAATTGCTCTCTTATGAAAGGACCCTGTAGCACATGCCCTATCAGAGGTTTCTCCTGCCTGAACATGTTGTGGAAGTGATACATGTGGGAGAAGACAGTGCAAGAAGGGCTAATAATCTGGTCTACCATGAGACAGCTGGACACATTGTTACAGATCATAATGGATCCCAAGAGTTAATCAAATAGTGGATCATAAGGCTTTGTTGATAAGAAACAAGGCGTTCCTTTCAAGTGTTGCTGAATTACGAACATTTTACAGTTCTAACAAGCCAGACCAAATGAAAAGCATTGTGGACATTGTAGTTCAAAATATCCAGGGGATGCCTTTATCTTGCACTAAACAAAGTTCTATAAAGAGGAGTCCCCAATTGAAACAGTGACTGATTGCTCCTGTTAAGCTTAGCCTAAATGTGGTTTGATTAGGGGAGAGTGTTCTGCATGAATGCAGTCATTATGGCTGATAAACGTTTACATTTTAATGGATTGTAAGGACCCAGTCAATTGCTATCTTCAATTCATTCAGCTGAATTTAGTTAAAGCAAGCCATGATTTAGGACTGTGTGAACTGGCAATCAGGAGAGAGTCTTGCCTGAGAGCATTGCTGTAAACTTCGTCCATGCCAGCCTTCCACCTCAAGTCTCCTGCTCACTTGTAACTCTGCTCTCTATAACTTTTAGGGCTTCTTTCGCCGAAGTATTCAGAAAAACATGGTCTACACCTGCCACCGAGACAAGAACTGTCAGATTAACAAGGTTACTCGCAACCGCTGCCAGTATTGTCGCCTACAGAAGTGCTTTGAGGTTGGCATGTCCAAAGAAGGTGAGTCTTCCATCAGAGTTTGAATGGTAGATCCCCTTGTAGCTTCCATATCTGTACAGGGGTCTTCAAACTCGGCCCTTTTATGACTTATGGACTTCAACTCCCAGAATTCCTCAGCCAGCGTGCCTGGCTGAGGAATTCTGGGAGTTGAAGTCCATGAGTCATAAAAGGGCCGAGTTTGAAGACCCCTGCTGTAGAAGACCAAATCCCAGTATTTGCACAACCAGAAAGAACAAGTCAGTTTGGGGAAGGCTGGTTTATAACTACTTGAGGTTGGTACAAAGCTAATGCCAAAGGGATTACCCCTCTTAAATATTGCTGGGGTGCACATAATGTAGGCCTAAGCAGGAAAAATCCTGAGAATGAGACACAGGGCTAACTGCAAGCAACAGCCCTGGAAATCTAAAACTACTGTATGCTTCTAGTTGTGAAAGAAATGGCTTTTGAGAAGGGAATCTAAAAAGGAAGCAGCATGAACATATCTGTGCTTGGAATCAAATAGTGCACAGAAGAGACCAAGATAGAAAGTTAAACGTATGTCAAGTGCTCTGCTGTTGTTCCTCAGACCAGTGGTTTCTCCAGTCCAACATTCATTTTCCTACCATGACTACCCAGATGATGGTTAGAAACTTGCAGATTGGAAGATCATAAATGATAGCAAAGGAGCCTGGGATGGATCAACAATGAAAAGAGAAAGCAAGGCAAAGTTTCTCAA
Organism: Vipera berus; assembly: GCF_964194415.1. Classification (NCBI taxonomy): domain Eukaryota; kingdom Metazoa; phylum Chordata; class Lepidosauria; order Squamata; family Viperidae; genus Vipera; species Vipera berus. The sequence goes on along the minus strand of NC_138203.1, from coordinate 140,997,506 downwards.
CCTTGGTGACTTTAAGACGTGTGGACTTCAACTCCCAGAATTCTCCAGCCAGCACGCTGGCTGGAGAATTCTGGGAGTTGAGGTCCACACATCTTAAAGTAGTCCTCAACCTATGACCAGAGTTGAGCCCAAAATTTCTGTTACTAAGCGAGATAGTTGTTAAGTGAGTTTTGCCCCGTTATATGACCTTTCTTGCCATAGTTGTTAAGTGAATCATTGCAGTTGTTAAATTAGTAACAGGGTTGTTAAGTTAATCTAGCTTCCCCATTGACTTTGCTTGTCAAAAATTCGCAAAAGGTGATCACATGACCCTCGGGACATTCAACCGTCATAAATATGAGTCAGTTGCCAAGCGTCTGAATTTTGATCACGTGACCTGGGAATGCTGCAACGGTTGTTGTGTGAAAAATGGTCATAGGTCAGTGTTATCAGTGGTGTTGAAATTTCGAACAGTCACTAAATATTCTGTTGTAAATTGAAGATTATCTGTATAGGGACTATACTTACCGTACTTAATTGCTTTATACGGCCCTGTTGTACACATTTCATAAATGTTCGTTTAAATGTTTAGTGCCTAAGCAGATTTTTTTTATGTTCCTTCAAGACGTGGACATAAGCTACTTAACACAATATGAAAGACACACGCATGTCCAACAGCAAACCACATCTATGTGCACACGTATACAGATGTAATTAGAAGTGCACATTTATTCCATATATTCCAAGGCCTAAAATCACATTATTTTAAAGAACATTTTGTGCCTCTGATTCTTCTGCAGTTTGTCCTGCTAGCCAGCACTGCTTTTATGCCCAGTGCATAGGGCTACCCAATTTTTATGCTTATTAGCAGAGCCATGTTGGTGCGATCCGGTCATAGACGCACCTAGGAGAATTCACACAAATCTTTCCCAGGGATCTTTGGTTCTTCCTGGGCAGCCATCTGTTTTTTGTATCTGGTTTCTCCATAACATTTTTCTTCTGTGGCATTGCTTTTCAAATGGATTTTCCCGTGAACAGAAATTCTGGAAAATGAAAAGACACATGTGAATTTTCAGAAACAATAGTTGACATGGCAACTTTCCCTTCTGGAGGGGGTAGGAGGAGCCAGGAAAGCAGCAACCTATATCGATATTCCGTAATGAATAGGGAGCAGGGACTGGGTGTGGGGGAAATAATCCCCCCAAATCTTGGAGGAGCCACACACAAACCAGCATCCCTCGGAGGCCGAATCTGAGTCCTCTGCTGCCCCTTTAAGAGGGCTGTCAAAAGGCCCAGCCCTTTCGGAGACAGAGTGCCTCTCAGCGGCTGTTGCTTTTACTCCCAACTGCTTAGGCACGTCTTTGCCCTGGCCTTAGCCAGGACCCACATTAATCACCGCCTCTTTAAGAGCCCCTAATTAGGAACGTCTAGGTCTCAAAACCTGGCGATTTATTTCCGAGGGCCTGTCACTTTAAAGGGAGAGGCGGAGGGGGGGGGAGGAGAAGAGAGAGAGAGGATGGGGCCAGAGGAGCGTGGTGTCAAGGGTGGGGGAAACTATGAAGAAGAATGTTATCCCGATGGGTTGTCACTGCAGAGACAGGAAACGGATGGCCGAAGGGATCTGAGCCAGCCCAGGCTTTTCCCCTTTCCCTCTGGATTCCGTGTAGGGCTCAGATGAGGCTTGGGACCACGGTCAGGGACACGGATCCCAGCTAGATGCATTCTCCGAAACTGTGTGGCCGCCACACACACCTCGCTGTGAAAAACAAAAAAGAGGGGAGGGGGGAAGTTGTGTGTGTGTGTGGGGGGGAGAGATTAAGGGAGAGCTCCCCTAAGGCAGTGGAGTGGTGTTGTCTGCATGCAAAGCCCCCCTCCAGAGAGCGGTATGCCTGGGCTGGCAGTCTCCTCTCGCCCCCCCCCCACCAGCATTGTGCTGACTGCGGCTATAAGTGTATATCCTGCCGATTGGCGTATCCTGTTCCCAGATCCCTGGCGCTTTATCCAGGGGTGAACAGGAAGGGCAGCCTGAGAAGGCTCAGGCCGAGGAGAGTGCACACGCAACCCAGGGCTCTCGGTGAGGAAGGAGCGCTGGCAGGATTCAGAAGAAGGGGAAGGAGGGTACCCTGGCTGAGAAGAGAGAGAGAAGAAAGAGAGAGAGGGCAAAACATCCCTATGCACGCCAATGGAGAGGAAGCCCTCTTGGGGCCATCTCCAGATACCTTCTCCAGAGGGCACCAGATCTAGGCTTCTTCCTTGGAGACTCTGCAGCTAACAGGGAGACCAACATAGAAACTCTCCCCATTTTGGCACCCTGAAATTGGTAGAGCAGTAGATAGCCTTGGGTAGAGGCCAGACAAATGGCTGCTTATTGCCTTCCCGGACAAGGAAAGTGTCTGTATGACCACCGTGACTATAAATGCTCTTTTGAAGCAGACTTTGTCACTGCAGAAAGTGGATTAAAATCCCTGCCGTTCCCATCACCGTGCACAGAAACAAACCAAAAGAGTGGCTAATAACACAGTATTCCCATCTGTTTTTACTCAGATGCAAGTCCTGTTTCGTTCGTGAGGTTTATTCCTAGGGCATTGTGCAAAGTGGAGGCATATGACTGTCCTGTACAATGCTTTTTAATAATTTTGATGTGTATTTTAAAAAATAGCATGAAGAGTAGGTTAGTTATGTATCTTTGCCTCTTGCTCTACCAGTGACATTGATGTTGCAGCATAAACCTCCCCTCGTTAGCAACTCTTTCTCTAAAAAGCCATATCTGATTAAAATATAATAAGGTAGGTGAAATATTTCCAAGTAGTTAATAACAACCCCGAACAGCTTTGGGGAAATGCCAAAGCTCAAAGCTTTGTAATGCTCTTGTGCCATTTAAGGTACTTGCTAAGTTTTCTGGCAAATTAGTAATTACTATCAGTTTCCTAATTACAGGTTTCACTTAATTCATGTTTGTTGTTCTCTTTCTCTTTCCTCTCCAGCAGTGTGGGAGAGGTAAATTTAAAATTATCATCTGAAACTGTTTATTTTAGGTATCCTCTGCTATTTTTGCATGATGGAACCTGAGGCAGTTCCTAAGCAAATACACATCAGTTCTGTTCACATGGCATGCTTAACCAGAGCTCTTAGATATTTAAACGCTATATTCCTAAAACATCCTCAGCGTGGTTAATTTTAACCTGGTTAGATTTTGTGTTGTGTGAACCCAGCTCTTTTAATGTTGTTGTAGTGTGCAAATCCCTCCCAAATGGTTGATCAAATTTAAGCAAATTGCAAATTGTATTAACCCAGCCATCCAGATGGTGGTCTGTAATTGGCTTCAACAATAGTTAAAGTAACTATGCATAATCAACAAAAGCAATGTTTTCCAAATCATGAGAACAGTTCCACTTGATTCTGCATTGGTCAAATTCCACCTTGAGTATTGTGGTTAGGTGTGTGGAGAGGTCAAAACAAGCTCAGATGAAATACTGTAAGTTGGAGTTGCTGTCTGCCAAGAATAAATGGGATCCACAATTTGGGTTCCTCCTAGACTTATGATTCCTATTAGACACAATATCTGGGTAGGCTTTGCCCAGGGTTGGCTGGTGATTCGATTGCTGACAGGTTGGATTTATTTGTATGATTTATATCCTGACTTTTGTATGGAAGTTCAAAACAGTGTATGTACATAGTGCACTTTTCTCCTGTTTTTTCCTCCAACCTATTTGGGTCATAGGATGTCAGTTCTTCAAGGCTGGCCAGACTAGGAAACCAAAATTGTGAATGCTAATATTACCTTTTAGAGTAAAAGGTTAACAGAATCTTGCAAGACTAAATGTACTGATCTCCACCCGCCCTTTATCTTTGTGAGAACTAGAGAGGATCTTCTCCGAGACTCTTTTTGAAATTATTTTTCTGTCCAGGAATCAGATTGGTGTTTTTTTTTATCTGATTGTTGTTTTGGTTGTGGTTCTTCTGCCCCTTCCTCAAAGTTATTTTTTCCGGACTACCACTGAAGACAAATCATAAGTTTTAATTGGCTCTTCTGCTAGGCATTGATAGAAGATACAGTCAGGTAAGACTGGTGCTGTAGTTGCAGTACAAGTTACCGATTTGTTTCTGAGCCTAGTTCAAAGTGCGGGTTATTATCTTTATTTATTTATTTTTTAAATTCCATTTATATCCCGCCCTTCTCCGAAGACTCAGGGCGGCTTACAAGCTTAGCAGTAGCCTTCATTCTATGTATATGCCTACTTATTAGGGCTTTCACACACACACCCCCAAGCAGCATTATTACAAAGTCAGCTTAGTTGCCCCCAACAATCTGGGGCAACAAGTCTCAGGCATTCTTCTAGCTGGGAAGGCTTGTTGAGGGTCTCCAGCCCATTTGAGCTTGACAACACTACTCAGTATTTGCCATCACACAGTGGAACCTCTTGCCACAAAGTATAGAATGTCCTGAAACTCCTAGTTGTAGGACACTACTTAAGGTTGGATTTGTTTTGCTTGAGTCTGCAGACATGGAATATGCTAGGTCTAGGGTGAGGAGAAATCAAGAACCTCGCAGTTATTTTTAATGAACTTTGTGCATTAAATATGAGTGTTCTCCTGCCACTGGAGAAGCTCTGGACTTGGTTATTGGTCCACACTGGAGAAAGCAACAACTCTGTTTGTTGGTTGAAGTGAGGTACAGCAACCCTACCCACCCTCCTTTCCCAACGTCTCCAGCATCCCTGTGTCTCTCTGTCCAGCCCTTTAGATGATCCTTCTGACTGAGCATCATTCTCGGAACAAGAGCCTTGGTGGAGCAGTGGGCTAATGCCTCTTTAAGTAACACCAGCTGCCTGCAATCAGTGCAGGTTCGCATCCCACCAGGCTCAAGGTTGACTCAGCCTTCCATCCTTCCGAGGTAGGTAAAATGAGGACCCAGATTGTTGGGGGCAATTAAGCTGACTTTGTAATAATGCCGCTTGGGGGTGTGTGTGAAAGCCCTAATAAGCAGGCATATACATAGAATGAAGGCTACTGCTAAGCTTGTAAGCCGCCCTGAGTCTTCGGAGAAGGGCGGGATATAAATGGAATTAAAATAAAATAAAATAAACCCTACCCACCCTCCTTTCCCAATGTCTCCAGCATCCCTGTGTCTCTCTGTCCAGCCCTTTAGATGATCCTTCTGACTGAGCATCATTCTCGGAACAATACCGGTAATCTTTTTGGAATTGCAGAATTTACTGCATCGCTTAGAGGTTAGGGAGATGACAGAGGTGTGGAATCTGAAACCTCAAACTCGTGATTATGCTGAAAAAGAGAAAGAAAGAAATACATCATAGGGTAGGAGGTACTGGCAGACCCAATTAACATATTATAATTTCCCAAGAACAGCCACGTGGTGGCAGCACAGCATGGCATGGGGTAATTGACAAAGGGCTGGATTTTTCCCCTCCCTACTCCAAGGTACAGCAATGGGGAAGCTACTTCTGTTAAAATTCTCCCCTGAGGAGCACTGTTTAGAGTATCCGCAAGGGTCAAGCAACACTAGAAGGATGGCAAAGTGACTAGGAGTCTGACACGAAGGACGGCTGCTTTTGGGCAGAGCTGTTTGCATGCGGACAATCCCAGATTGAATTCCAGAGCTCTCCAGTTTCAAAAAAAAAAGGCTCAGAGAGGTCATGGGAAAGATTATCTGGTCAAAATCCTGGAGAACTGCTGCTTGGTGGACAAATAGTCTGAGGTGGTATAGAGTACAATAATACTTTTGGGAGGAGAATAGAGCATACCTCAGTCTGTTTACTCTCATACCATCCTACCCAGGCATGAACATCTGCTGGTGACTTTTTTTTTTATGGCATTCCCTCATCAAGTTGTTTTTGTCTCATTCCCAGCCCAGCCCTTCCACTTTTAAAGTAGTGTTTTCCATCTTCTCCTGACACAGTTTTTGAGATGGATGTGCTCTGGCATGCTTCATCAATGAAAAGAATTGCTGATGGAGAGGGATGGGCCCAGCTTCTATTCACTCTTGTAGGCTGCTGTGTTTGTTGGCAATGCAAAGGATGGCAATCCTCCCACAGCCTCCTTTTGCATGCCCTTCCTCATCCAGTGGATGAAAAGTGACCTGAACGGCCATTTTGGCCAGGGCTGCAAAAGAGACAAGGAATTTGACATTGGGAGAGGCATTTGCCCACAAAGTGCTTGATTGGCCCACGTCAAAGTGCCTATCAGGGCACTTTGGGCTCTTTACAAACAGGAGCTTAATGCTCTTTTGAAAGATACCTAGACCTGTAATTTTTTTTAAAAAAAACCAAACAACAACAACAACAACCAAGGTCAATACTTTGCACTAATTCTGTCTCTGGACAGAAGGTTTATTTAAACTACTGTAGAAAGAAGAAACCAGATTCTGCAATTTGATGTTGCTGATTCCATCACAACCAGGCACATTCTAGGTTCTCTACTGCTTGTTCAAAGAAGAGGCTTTTGATTTTGGTGGTTGGACTTTTTATCGTTTTTATTATTGGGAATGAGGAGATGGGCATCGCTTTATTCCCTGCATTCCGGCTCCAAACGCATCCCCAGGTTATATCCAGGTTTTCTTTGCCAGAAAAGCAGAACTGGACACCGCCATTTCCTTGCTGTGTACGTTGAGGATGGAGTTAACTTGTCAGTCATTCCCTCCTGCTTCATCCCATCATCTTCTCTGGGTCAGTTTCTCAGCACTGTCTAGGACAGTGATGGCAAACCTTTTAGAGAGTGAGTGCCCCAAAACTTCCCCGCCCTGGCCCATCCCCGTCCCCCATTCCGCCCACAGGGCCACCCACCGCCTCCGCAGCCCGCTGCAGCAGATTGCCCAGCAGCGCCATGGCAGCCATGCCCTCCGTCTGCACCCCGGAGCATCATCTGCGTGCGATGGGGCGCAAGGGCGCAGTCTTGTCCCCGCTGCCCAGCTGCCATGTTCTTGGCTGCGATGCTCCATGTGGGCCGCGCTCAGGGGTGACTCTCCTCCGGGGGTGCTGCTGGTGAGGAGGGGGCTGCAGGGGGAGGCGGGGCTCGGGCAACGGCACGTGGGCCCACAGAGAGGGCTCTGAGTGACACCTCTGGCATGCCACCACTGGTCTAGGATATTTTTTTTCCCCAGAAATAACCAGGCAGACCTCCCCTCCTGTACCTGTTGGGTGATTTAGCAGGTGACTTAAGCATAACATTCCAGACCATTCACCCACACTTGCCCAAATCCACTCTGTCCCGCATTAGGAAAAGTGATTAATGGTTGTTTTCCTGCTGCGCTAAGTCAGAAGGGAAAGTTGTCCCATTAATACTGTAAGGGCAGCAACAGTTGCCTCCCTTGTAACCATAGCAGATTCAGGCTGAGCAACCAGAGGAACCAGTTTGATGCTGTTATTCTTTCCTGTCATCAGAAAGACAAGCAGAGTACATTTAAATGCAGCTGTCTGCCTGTTCCTTTAGAGGTTAGCAGCTATTTAAACTATCAGCTGTCTTCATTGTCTCTAACCCTTTGTTGCCGTTCAGTGGTTGCCTGGATTTTTACAGCCCCGATATGATAATCCTAAACAAACCAATACAGCAGTTGAGGCTTAAGAGAGAAGGTCAGTCTGTAGGAGGGGAAAAAAATGTTGGCAAACCCTCTGAAGATATTTTATGGAAGGAACAGGCCACTTTGTGCCCTCCAGATGTTTTGGATTATGGCTCCCAGAAGTCTTGCCAATGGCTCTGCTGGCTGGGTCTGATGGGAATTACAGTTCAAAAGCTGCCACGGAGTGCTCTGGGTTGCCTTTCTCCTCCTTTTTTACATACATTTCCTTCAAAGAGGTGAAAGATCTGGATTGTATGCAGTACTTTTTCTCCTGGGGAAAAAAAAGATCTTGGAACAATGCCCCCCCCCCAAAAAACCTTTCTGTTTCCACGGACCCACTGCAGCATTGTTGGCACCAGCAGCAGCAGTAGCGTTGGCAGGGAGGGGAGGGAATGTTTTGCATGCACAACTTAGTTGTCGTGCATGCACAAATGAAGCTTCGCGTGCTTGCCCACTGCTTGCACGATCGGGTTCCCAGTGGGCCACAGACTGGTACCGTCCAGGGCCCAGGGATTGGGGACCCCTGTCTTAGAAGCTATCCAGCATTTCCATTTCTATTGTACTGCCTAAGTCAACGGTAACATTTCAGCCATTACCCCACCATGGTCTTTTCTGGAGATATAAATTCAGAATCAGAATAGAGCTGGAAGGGACCTTGGAGGTCTTCTAGTCCAGCCTGCTGCTCAAGCCTAAGTCCACCCTAACCCTATATCATTTCAGACAAGTGGCTGTCCAGTCTCTTCTTAAAAACCTCGAGTGATGAAGCCCCCGCAGCATCTGAAGGCAAGCTGTTCCACTGGTTAATTGTCCTCACTGTTGGGAAGTTTCTCCATATGGACAATTAAAAATATCCTTTCCCATCACTTTTACTCTCTCTCGTCTTTCAGCTGTGAGGAATGACCGCAATAAGAAGAAAAAGGATGTGAAAGAGGAAGTGGTGGTAGATAGCTATGAAATGACACCTGAACTGGAAGAGCTCATCCAGAAGGTCAGCAAAGCTCATCAGGAAACCTTCCCATCTCTTTGCCAGTTGGGCAAATACACCACGGTAATGACTGCAACCTACTCTTTTGAGAATGTAATCCAAAGTGCAGGGGACATTAGAAAACCCTGGGTACTTCTAGCCTTGGCTGAACCCACAGCGTTGTATTGGAGTTGTGGCACTTAACGTTTTGTTTCACAGCATATTATGCGGGTGAGCTAAACCACAAAATCAAAACCTCCTGGGTTGTGTGCTTTCCCCCCCCCCCCCCACTTCCTCTGCTAAGCCACAAGGAGGAATTTGGAAGCTTTACTTCTATCTTACGCCACCACGATATGCCTTGTCATCAGAAATCTGAACAAACCTGTTAATGTTAACTCTAGTTAGCTTAAAACTTGATAAAGGCAGCCATGGAGATAGGACAATGATCAGAGTAGCAAGACAAAAGGAAAACCACATCCAAAGATCAAGTACTATTTCTTATTTGTCCAAGATTAATCAATAATCTGTACGTGCATACCCATCCCATTAAGCTGTTTCCTTTCAGGATAAGCAATGTTATGCAGCACATACAAAAAGAGTAAGAAATAGCAAGTCAAATAAAAGCAGGCCCGTACAATATTTCATACCTAGTCTTTTGTTTTGTAAGTTCTCAACTTTCTCTTTTGGAGTATCCTATCAGTTGTATCCAACCAACTTTCTCGCTTTCTTTTCCTCTTAAACTGTTTTGCTCCCTTCATAATCTTGTTTTTGCAATTCCATCCATACTGTTCTTTTTTTGTTACATGCCACTCAAAAAACTTCTTTCATATTGGTCCCTCACTTTTGTATTCATTCATTCAATATTACATTCATTCAATCGTTGACCGCATTGCTTCTTATTTTAACACACACACGCACACACACACACACACACACACACACACACACACACACACACACACACACAGTGCTTAGATCCTCACTTCCTTTTTATTTTCTCCTGACATGGCCTAGTCTCATATAACAAAGTAGGCAAAACATAGCCATATATAATAAAACCTCAGTTGAACAGACCATTTAGAGGGAAAAGGTGTCTGTTAAATCTGAATGTCTGTTAAATCCAAATTCATGTAATTGATGCATTTTACATAATGCGTGATGCCTGCGCAAGTGATGTTTGCATGCCATTTGCATAAATTGTAATCATTTGTGTAATTATGCAATTACACAATTAATGTAAATAGATGAAAATGACACAAAATATCATTTATTCAAGCAAATCACAGGAATAATGTATTTATACATTATTTTGAGAGTGAAATTCAAATGCAAAATTGATCCTTTGGCTCTTAAGTTCATTAAATAAATATCTGTTAGATTACTGTACGTAGTCATTCTCATTGCCACAGAACATTTATTTCTCACAGCAATCACATGTTATCGCCTTTCCTCTGTATTTGCACCTTACAATTTCTCCATCAATGTTTTTCTCTTTACCAAAAACCTCATTAAGGTACATGAATTCATCTGCTTGTACTAGTTTTTTGCCATCTATGTAATGTGCAATCATTCACTCCATTTTTTTCAATTACACATAAATACCTTCATCTTTGAGACATCTTTGACGGATTTTCACATCTATACTTCTCATAACATCATACAAACTGTCCAAAGTTCACGACAAATCATTATGGGTCTCACCAAAATATGGTATCATCTACATTAAAAAAAATACACAGTGATATTCCCACTTAGCTCTTATTTAAGTCCATCACAATTCCTTATACATTTATCCATTAAACAACAAAGGAAACGTCGCAGAGCCCTGTCTTAGACCCTGCTCAGTGTTGAATCAATTGCTAAAAATTCCACTTTTTATGAATTCTTTATTTCCTTCATAGCTTTTTCAGTAACCAACCTTCCACTCCATGCAAAACCATCTATAATTCAAGCTTCTTCCCTTCCACTTATAAAACTTTTACTTCAATCAATCTTGGTTAAGAGAATACAGGACACAACAGAACATAGTAGTCCAATTCTCTCAAGCTATTAATAGTAGATATTACAATTAAGTGAAAATATACTGATCCAGCGATGGGGCAGCTGTGACCCTCTAGATCAGACATGTCAAACTCGTGACGTCACGTGACGTCGTGCAACGTTTTGCCATTGCCGGCAGTGGGATGGGTTGTGGCTTCCAGATGACGCGTCCGGCCCGTGGGCCAGCAGTTTGACACCCCTACTCTAGATGGCTAAGATGCCAACTCTCATCAGTTCAGCCAGCAGGAGGATCATGGTGTCCCCATCCCATATGTGGGAATTCCTAAGTCTTCTCATGAGTTAGGCTTGGATGCGCAGCTTGTCATTTGCTTTGTCGATTTGCTCAGTGAGCAGCAAAGGTAATACTGTCCCTTTTATTAGAGTTACTATTTTTAAGAAGAAAGGAAAATGGAAGGGGAGAAAAGAGTGGGGAAGACAACAGAGAAAAATGCCCGTAGGGTTAAGAAAATAATAATAATTTATCTTTGCTCCCAAATTTCTTTTTGGAAGCTAAAACCAGCTTCTACAGTGTTCACTATCTCAACAGCATTTTGCAACATAGGGTTCACCCTGTTGGCTTCATCTTGGGACTGGAACTCCCATAACTCTCATCCATAATGGATATCCTGGGAATTGCATTCCCAAGCTACTTATAGCTGCTAAGCTGGAGGAGACCAGTCGGAGGGGCAGAACAGGAATGCTGACTTTGGGAGCAACATTGTCCTGTGTGTGTCCCCAGAGAGGAACGTGAGGTGTGGAAAAAGAGAAAGCAATTGTAATGCCTGATGGCTTTTTTCTTCCAGAACTCCAGTGCTGATCACCGAGTTCAGCTGGATCTGGGACTATGGGACAAATTCAGCGAACTGGCCACCAAATGCATCATCAAGATAGTAGAGTTTGCCAAACGCCTACCCGGCTTTACCACCCTCAGCATTGCTGACCAAATTACTTTGCTGAAGGCAGCGTGCTTGGACATCCTGGTGAGGGACAGAGCTGCAGAACCTGGTGGAGGGGTGTGTGTGTGAGAGCTGGGCGGGGGGGGGGAATGGCCTTCATGGACTTGGGGTGGGTATACATATTTGGCCTTAAACAGACCAAGAGGATTTTTTTTGGAAGACCCAAGGTTCCAAGGAGACCCCCAAAGTATAAGTGTGTCTAGGTAACTCACATTGAAACCCATGCTTGAATAATTCATGCATCTGTGAATGCTGGGAGGGCTAGGCAGAAGCATGGGAAACTCATTCCCCTCTACAGATTTTTTTTTTGAGGTCAAGAATTTTTGCTCAGCTTTGGTTACTGAGGTTTTGCTGGGCATTTTCCAAACATATAATTGTAGGAGGAAAGGCCAACATTTATTGGAAAGGCTGATGTTCTCAGGAAACGGCATTTTGCACAGTGAAAAAGTTTCAAAACACGTATGGAGCCCAAAGAGTCTCTTTATTGGATATTATAGGAGTACCAGAAATAAACAAGAGGAGGGGAAAAAACAAGGTTGGTCTCCCTAGAGTGTGTTTATCCGGTGACTTTATTTCTGTCCTCTCCCCCCTCTGCAGATGCTCCGTATTTGTATCCGCTACACTCCAGAACAAGACACGATGACCTTCTCAGATGGGCTGACTTTGAACCGTACCCAGATGCATAATGCTGGCTTTGGGCCTCTCACTGACTTGGTTTTTGCCTTTGCTGGGCAATTGCTTCCCCTTGAAATGGATGACACCGAGACAGGCCTGCTCAGCGCGATCTGCCTCATCTGTGGAGGTAATACCTCGAGTGCAGCTCCCGCATCCCTGCATCTTTTCCGTATCAACTTGGATTGAATGGAAACTTCGCTTTGGAGAAGAATGCTCTTAACTTCCCCGGGGGAACTTCAGAAGAGGGGCAGAGGCAGATCTGTAGGAACGAAGTAGGAAAAACATTGGCATGGGCCACTGTAAAGTCTAAAAACTAGTAGCAATTAAAATGAAATAATTTCTAAATTAAAAGGAGGAGGAGGAAGTGGGACAGTCGTGCCCTAGACAAACCAATCCGTATGTATGATTACATAAACAGAGTTGTGTTCTTTTGTATTTTTTCTGTCAGGTTTTATTTATTTCGATGACAGAGAATTTGCTTTAGAAATTATGTCGTGGGCGAAGGTAGTTGATCGTGAACAGATAAGTTTTGAAAGATGCAGTGAAGAAGTGGGGAGTGGGCATGCGTGCGAATGTGCCGTGCTTTCTTATACAGTCACTTCTACCTTCGCCTCAGTGCCCATCAATCCAGTCTCTGGGGAAGACATTACTAAGAAGTCTTTTCGTAAGATGTTTTCAGGAGCAGTGCTACAATTCATCTGCAGAGGTCTGCCTTCGAAAATGGGTTGGAGAACTACTCTGTCCCCTGGAGCAATCACCCACCCAGTTTCTCTCCTCATGGACTAGTCCAGGGGTGTCAAACTCAATTTCACTGAGGTCCGCTTCAGCATTGCGGTTGCCCTCAGGGGGCCGGGTGGGTGTGGCCTGGGTAGGCGTGGCCTACTGGTTGGGCACGGCTGGAGTGGGTGTGGCCTACTGGTTGGGCACGGCTGGAGTGGGTGTGGCCTACTTGGTGGGCATGGCCAGCTCTACACTGTTCGTGTCAAGGGTGCCTATGGGGTCCAGGGCAGGAGTGGGACAGATCTGAGGGTCTCTGGCAGAAGGGGGTGGGACCAGGGCAAGTGCCAAGGCATGGTCCACTGGAAGAGCCTCACTGTTCCTCTCAGGCCATGCCGGGGTGGTGGTGGCTGGATGATGGCGTGGAGGTCAAATGCCCAGCCCGGCCCTCAAGCACCCACGGCACTAAGTCCAGCCCCACTTCCCCAAGGGGGTGCCCAGCTGCACTTACCTCCTCCTCAAGGCTGCTGCTACTGCACTTGCTCTCCTTAGCCAGGTTGCTTATGATGGGTAAGAGGGCAAAGTCAAGAGGGAGGCCCACTCCCTCTCCATGTGAGGAGACCTGGCTTTGTATCCAAAGCTTCCTTAGGAATAGGATGGGAGACCCCCCAGGATAGGCCAGGAGGAGGGGGCAAGGGGATGGTGAAAGGGCAGCAGGGCAGGACTAAGGCAGGACTTCTCTCAGACCTTCCTTCCTTCCTTCCTTCCTTCCTTCCTTCCTTCCTTCCTTCCTTCCTTCCTTCCTTCCTTCCTTCCTTCCTTCCTTCGAGTGGTGGGAAAATATTTGAGATGAGGGAAAGAGAAAAACAGGCAAGAAACGCAGCTGGGAAAGTGTCATCCTTCATGAAGAATGAAGAAATGCACCATGGCCTGGAAATGGCCAGCACATGGCCCTCGCCTACTTCACATATCCGGCTTGGTGGGCTCTGGGGGGAGGGGATGCCATGAGCAGCGTGAGAGTTGATGTTACCTGCACAACGCTGCCCAGCCCCTAGCCTGCCTGAAGTAGCCAGGGCCATGTGCTGGCCACTTCCAGGTGATGGTGCATTTCTTCATTCCTCACAAAGAGTGATACCTCCCCTGCATGAACCCAGTGGGCGGGGCCGACATGGCAGGGGCTGGTCCCTCGCTGTTTCCAGCCGGCCTTGTAGAGCTAAGACTGAATGCATTTCAGCATAGATGACCACCACGAAATTGTACATTGGCTCCCGGCTGGCCTGGGCTGGGGCCAAGGTAGTGGGGGCAGTTCACTCACTGTTTCCAGGATGGGTTCACGGACCACATGAAACCACTTCGTGGGCCGGATCTGGCCCCCAGGCCGTGTGTTTGACATGTCTGGACTAGGAGCATAAAATCTTCCTTCCTTCCTTCCTTCCTTCCTTCCTTCCTTCCTTCCTTCCTTCCTTCCTTCCTTCCTTCCTTCCTTCCTTCCTTCCTTCCTTCCTTCCTTCCTTCCATGGTACTAGGATCCCATTCCCACAAAAAAAAAAAAACAACAGCATGTAATGACAAAAAGGAGGCGACAGTGAAGTGTCTTTGTCTGGAAATTGGTCAAGCAGAAACCCCATCTAGGCTTCCTATTACCTAATTGTTTTGGGGGGTTATTTATGGGTTTTGCTTTGTTTTTTCCCCTTGCCCTGCAATCCAGAAGGATTAAGGATGTTCATCCTGGGATGAAAACTGGTGTTCCGTGTATTCCATGAAACAGTCAAGGCCAGCCTAGCATGTTCAGCAGAACAAACACATCATAGTCTTTCTTTTCCCCACAGATCGAATGGACCTGGAAGAGCCGGAAAAGGTAGATAAGTTACAGGAACCGTTGCTGGAAGCACTGAAGATTTACGCGCGCCGACGTCGGCCCAACAAGCCTTACATGTTTCCCCGCATGCTAATGAAAATTACTGACCTGCGGGGGATCAGTACCAAAGGTAAAACAGAACATTCTCATTTGGGAGCGTAAGATCATTGGAGCTGGCTGTATATATATTGGGATTTTTGGCCATGGGGCACTCCCAAGATGCCTGAAGCAGTTTCTAAACACTGTATCTCACTCTAGGAACCAGAGACTTATGGTAGAAGAGATATAAATGGGTACTATTTTTAATTGCTGTCACTATTTTGCTTGCTGCAGTGTGGAGCAAGCCCACTGATCTGGTTGACTCTGCCTCTTGCTCATAGCATATCCTGTAATTGGTGGTCGATGGAAGGACTCTTCCTAAAGCTTTGGAAAAAGGAGGAGTTGTCCCCTGCAAGTGCTTCCTTGACAGCTTTGATATAACCCCTTCACTTAAGTTTTTGGTTCCTTCCACAGAGGCTATGAAGGGTCTTGGATATACGTGCAGACAGCCAATGTGTAAACTGAAGTGCTAGATACATTGGTAGCTGCTCTGAGTTTGCAGTACAGGCAGTCCTCAACTTACGAACAAAATTGAGCCCAAAATGTTTGTTGCTAAGTGAGACATTTGTTAAGTGAATTTTGCCCCATTTAACGACCTTCCTTGCCACAGTTGTTAAGTAGATCGCTGTAGTTGTTAGGTTAATAACCTGGTTGTTAAGTGAATCTGGCTTCCCCTTTGATTTTGCTTGTCAGAGGTTCACAAAAGGTGATCACACGTGACCCCGGGGCACTGCAGCCGTCATAAATAGAAGTAAGTTGCCAAGCGTCTGAATTTGGATCACGTGAGCATCCATGATGATGCTGTTACAGTCATAAGTAGGAAAAAATGGTCATAAGTCACTTTTCCCCCCAGTGCCATTGTAACTTTGAATGGCCACTAGATGAACTGTTGTAAGCTGAGGACTAGCTTGTGGCAACTGTTCTTGGTGAAAAATAATGCAGCCTCTCTTATTACCTGATGGGCTTCGTGGGGAAACTCCCATCGTCCAGTGCTACCCACTCCCCTCTTCTCCTCTTCAACAGGTGCTGAACGGGCCATCACCTTGAAGATGGAGATCCCTGGTCCCATGCCACCACTCATCCGAGAGATGCTGGAAA